>NC_092449.1:1220000-1820000 GCF_036169615.1 Heliangelus exortis
ACAGAGGAAACCACTACTGCAGTGACCTCCAGCACAGCAGCCCAAACCACTTCTCCTCCTCTGACTACACCTTCACTCTCTGCCACTCCGTCCAAAACAACTTCACCACAGATTACCACCACACCCCTCTCTACCTCCCCTAGACGCGACACGTCTAGTGCGGCTGAGGAGTCCACCACTGCAACAACATTAGGTGCCCCAACCACAAGGCCTCCTCTCTCTACAGCTTCAACTGCTGCCACTCCAACCCAATCGACTGCTCTGGAAACAACCAGCACACCCCTCTCCACTTCCACCACAACTGAAACCTCCAGCACAGCTGAGGACACCACCACTGCAGTGACTTCTTCATTAGGTGCCCCAACCACAAGTCCTCCTCTCTCCACAGCTTCAGCTGCTGCCACTCCAACCCAATCGACTGCTCTGGAAACAACCAGCACAGCCCTCTCCACTTCCACCAGAACTGAAACCTCCAGCACAGCTGAGGACACCACCACTGCAGTGACCTCTTCATTAGGTGCCCCAACCACAAGTCCTCCTCTCTCCACAGCTTCAACTGCTGCCACTCCAACCCAATCGACTGCTCTGGAAACAACCAACGCACCCCTCTCCACTTCCACCAGAACTGAAACCTCCACCCTACCAGAGGAAACCCCCACTACAGCGGTCTCCAGCACAGCAGCCCAAGCTACGACTCCTCTTAGCACCACAACGCCATCGTCTGCTGCTCCAAAACAAGCAACTGCTCTTCAGACAGCTTTGACTCTCTTCTCCACCTCCTCCAGTCCAGAAACCTCCAGCGCAACAGAGGAAACCACTACTGCAGTGACCTCCAGCACAGCAGCCCAAACCACTTCTCCTCCTCTGACTACACCTTCACTCTCTGCCACTCCATCCAAAACAACTTCACCACAGATTACCACCACACCCCCCTCTACCTCCCCTAGACGCGACACGTCTAGCGCAGCTGAGGAGTCCACCACTGCAACAACATTAAGTGCCCCAAACACAAGTCCTCCTCTCTCTACAGCTTCAACTGCTGCCACTCCAACCCAATCGACTGCTCTGGAAACAACCACCACACCCCTCTCCACTTCCACCAGAACTGAAACCTCCAGCACAGCTGAGGACACCACCACTGCAGTGACCTCTTCATTAGGTGCCCCAACCACAAGTCCTCCTCTCTCCACAGCTTCAACTGCTGCCACTCCAACCCAATCAACTGCTCTGGAAACAACCAACACACCCCTCTCCACTTCCACCAGAACTGAAACCTCCATCCTACCAGAGGAAACCCCCACTACAGCGGTCTGCAGCACAGCAGCCCAAGCTACGACTCCTCTTAGCACCACAACACCATCCTCTGCTGCTCCAACACAAGCAACTGCTCTTCAGACAAATTTTACTCTCTTCTCCACCTCCTCCAGTCCAGAAACCTCCAGCGCAACAGAGGAAACCACTACTGCAGTGACCTCCAGCACAGCAGCCCAAACCACTTCTCCTCCTCTGACTACACCTTCACTCTCTGCCACTCCATCCAAAACAACTTCACCACAGATTACCACCACACCCCTCTCTACGTCCCCTAGACGCGACACGTCTAGCGCAGCTGAGGAGTCCACCACTGCAACAACATTAGGTGCCCCAACCACAAGTCCTCCTCTCTCTACAGCTTCACCTGCTGCCACTCCAACCCAATCGACTGCTCTGGAAACAACCACCACACCCCTCTCCACTTCCACCAGAACTGAAACCTCCAGCACAGCTGAGGACACCACCACTGCAGTGACCTCTTCATTAGGTGCCCCAACCAGAAGTCCTCCTCTCTCCACAGCTTCAACTGCTGCCACTCCAACCCAATCAACTGCTCTGGAAACAACCAACGCACCCCTCTCCACTTCCACCAGAACTGAAACCTCCACCCTACCAGAGGAAACCCCCACTACAGCGGTCTCCAGCACAGCAGCCCAAGCTACGACTCCTCTTAACACCACAACGCCATCCTCTGCTGCTCCAACACAAGCAACTGCTCTTCAGACAGCTTTGACTCTCTTCTCCACCTCCTCCAGTCCAGAAATCTCCAGCGCAACAGAGGAAACCACTACTGCAGTGACCTCCAGCACAGCAGCCCAAACCATTTCTCCTCCTCTGACTACACCTTCACTCTCTGCCACTCCATCCAAAACAACTTCACCACAGATTACCACCACACCCCTCTCTACCTCCCCTAGACGCGACACGTCTAGTGCGGCTGAGGAGTCCACCACTGCAACAACATTAGGTGCCCCAACCACAAGGCCTCCTCTCTCTACAGCTTCAACTGCTGCCACTCCAACCCAATCGACTGCTCTGGAAACAACCAGCACACCCCTCTCCACTTCCACCACAACTGAAACCTCCAGCACAGCTGAGGACACCACCACTGCAGTGACTTCTTCATTAGGTGCCCCAACCACAAGTCCTCCTCTCTCCACAGCTTCAGCTGCTGCCACTCCAACCCAATCGACTGCTCTGGAAACAACCAGCACAGCCCTCTCCACTTCCACCAGAACTGAAACCTCCAGCACAGCTGAGGACACCACCACTGCAGTGACCTCTTCATTAGGTGCCCCAACCACAAGTCCTCCTCTCTCCACAGCTTCAACTGCTGCCACTCCAACCCAATCGACTGCTCTGGAAACAACCAACGCACCCCTCTCCACTTCCACCAGAACTGAAACCTCCACCCTACCAGAGGAAACCCCCACTATAGCGGTCTCCAGCACAGCAGCCCAAGCTACGACTCCTCTTAGCACCACAACGCCATCGTCTGCTGCTCCAAAACAAGCAACTGCTCTTCAGACAGCTTTGACTCTCTTCTCCACCTCCTCCAGTCCAGAAACCTCCAGCGCAACAGAGGAAACCACTACTGCAGTGACCTCCAGCACAGCAGCCCAAACCACTTCTCCTCCTCTGACTACACCTTCACTCTCTGCCACTCCATCCAAAACAACTTCACCACAGATTACCACCACACCCCTCTCTACGTCCCCTAGACGCGACACGTCTAGCGCAGCTGAGGAGTCCACCACTGCAACAACATTAGGTGCCCCAACCACAAGTCCTCCTCTCTCTACAGCTTCACCTGCTGCCACTCCAACCCAATCGACTGCTCTGGAAACAACCACCACACCCCTCTCCACTTCCACCAGAACTGAAACCTCCAGCACAGCTGAGGACACCACCACTGCAGTGACCTCTTCATTAGGTGCCCCAACCAGAAGTCCTCCTCTCTCCACAGCTTCAACTGCTGCCACTCCAACCCAATCGACTGCTCTGGAAACAACCAACGCACCCCTCTCCACTTCCACGAGAACTGAAATCTCCACCCTACCAGAGGAAACCCCCACTACAGCGGTCTCCAGCACAGCAGCCCAAGCTACGACTCCTCTTAGCACCACAACACCATCCTCTGCTGCTCCAACACAAGCAACTGCTCTTCAGACAGCTTTGACTCTCTTCTCCACCTCCTCCAGTCCAGAAACCTCCAGCGCAACAGAGGAAACCACTACTGCAGTGACCTCCAGCACAGCAGCCCAAACCATTTCTCCTCCTCTGACTACACCTACACTCTCTGCCACTCCATCCAAAACAACTTCACCACAGATTACCACCACACCCCTCTCTACCTCCCCTAGATGCGACACGTCTAGTGCAGCTGAGGAGTCCACCACTGCAACAACATTAGGTGCCCCAACCACAAGGCCTCCTCTCTCCACAGCTTCAACTTCTGCCACTCCAACCCAATCGACTGCTCTGGAAACAACCACCACACCCCTCTCCACTTCCACCAGAACTGAAACCTCCAGCACAGCTGAGGACACCACCACTGCAGTGACCTCTTCATTAGGTGCCCCAACCACAAGTCCTCCTCTCTCCACAGCTTCAACTGCTGCCACTCCAACCCAATCGACTGCTCTGGAAACAACCAACGCACCCCTCTCCACTTCCACCAGAACTGAAACCTCCAGCACAGCTGAGGACACAACCACTGCAGTGACCTCTTCATTAGGTTCCCCAACCACAAGTCCTCCTCTCTCCACAGCTTCAACTGCTGCCACTCCAACCCAATCGACTGCTCTGGAAACAACCAACACACCCCTCTCCACTTCCACCAGAACTGAAACCTCCAGCACAGCTGAGGACACCACCACTGCAGTGACCTCTTCATTAGGTGCCCCAACCACAAGTCCTCCTCTCTCCACAGCTTCAACTGCTGCCACTCCAACCCAATCGACTGCTCTGGAAACAACCACCACACCCCTCTCCACTTCCACCAGAACTGAAACCTCCACCCTGCAAGAGGAAACCCCCATTACAGCCGTCTCCAGCACAGCAGCCCAAGCTACGACTCCTCTTAGCACCACAACGCCATCCTCTGCTGCTCCAACACAAGCAACTGCTCCTCAGACAACTTTGACTCTCTTCTCCACCTCCTCCAGTCCAGAAACCTCCAGCGCAACAGAGGAAACCACTACTGCAGTGACCTCCAGCAGAGCAGCCCAAACCATTTCTCCTCCTCTGACTACACCTTCACTCTCTGCCACTCCATCCAAAACAACTTCACCACAGATTACCACCACACCCCTCTCTACCTCCCCTAGACGCGACACGTCTAGCGCAGCTGAGGAGTCCACCACTGCAACAACATTAGGTGCCCCAACCACAAGTCCTCCTCTCTCTACAGCTTCAACTGCTGCCACTCCAACCCAATCGACTGCTGTGGAAACAACCAGCACACCCCTCTCCACTTCCACCAGAACTGAAACCTCCAGCACAGCTGAGGACACCACCACTGCAGTGACCTCTTCATTAGGTGCCCCAACCACAAGTCCTCCTCTCTCCACAGCTTCAACTGCTGCCACTCCAACCCAATCGACTGCTCTGGAAACAACCAACGCACCCCTCTCCACTTCCACCAGAACTGAAACCTCCAGCACAGCTGAGGACACAACCACTGCAGTGACCTCTTCATTAGGTTCCCCAACCACAAGTCCTCCTCTCTCCACAGCTTCAACTGCTGCCACTCCAACCCAATCGACTGCTCTGGAAACAACCACCACACCCCTCTCCACTTCCACCAGAACTGAAACCTCCAGCACAGCTGAGGACACCACCACTGCAGTGACCTCTTCATTAGGTGCCCCAACCACAAGTCCTCCTCTCTCCACAGCTTCAACTGCTGCCACTCCAACCCAATCGACTGCTCTGGAAACAACCAATGCACCCCTCTCCACTTCCACGAGAACTGAAATCTCCACCCTACCAGAGGAAACCCCCACTACAGCGGTCTCCAGCACAGCAGCCCAAGCTACGACTCCTCTTAGCACCACAACACCATCCTCTGCTGCTCCAACACAAGCAACTGCTCTTCAGACAGCTTTGACTCTCTTCTCCACCTCCTCCAGTCCAGAAACCTCCAGCGCAACAGAGGAAACCACTACTGCAGTGACCTCCAGCACAGCAGCCCAAACCATTTCTCCTCCTCTGACTACACCTACACTCTCTGCCACTCCATCCAAAACAACTTCACCACAGATTACCACCACACCCCTCTCTACCTCCCCTAGATGCGACACGTCTAGTGCAGCTGAGGAGTCCACCACTGCAACAACATTAGGTGCCCCAACCACAAGGCCTCCTCTCTCCACAGCTTCAACTTCTGCCACTCCAACCCAATCGACTGCTCTGGAAACAACCACCACACCCCTCTCCACTTCCACCAGAACTGAAACCTCCAGCACAGCTGAGGACACCACCACTGCAGTGACCTCTTCATTAGGTGCCCCAACCACAAGTCCTCCTCTCTCCACAGCTTCAACTGCTGCCACTCCAACCCAATCGACTGCTCTGGAAACAACCAACGCACCCCTCTCCACTTCCACCAGAACTGAAACCTCCAGCACAGCTGAGGACACAACCACTGCAGTGACCTCTTCATTAGGTTCCCCAACCACAAGTCCTCCTCTCTCCACAGCTTCAACTGCTGCCACTCCAACCCAATCGACTGCTCTGGAAACAACCACCACACCCCTCTCCACTTCCACCAGAACTGAAACCTCCAGCACAGCTGAGGACACCACCACTGCAGTGACCTCTTCATTAGGTGCCCCAACCACAAGTCCTCCTCTCTCCACAGCTTCAACTGCTGCCACTCCAACCCAATCGACTGCTCTGGAAACAACCACCACACCCCTCTCCACTTCCACCAGAACTGAAACCTCCACCCTGCAAGAGGAAACCCCCACTACAGCGGTCTCCAGCACAGCAGCCCAAGCTACGACTCCTCTTAGCACCACAACACCATCCTCTGCTGCTCCAACACAAGCAACTGCTCTTCAGACAGCTTTGACTCTCTTCTCCACCTCCTCCAGTCCAGAAACCTCCAGCGCAACAGAGGAAACCACTACTGCAGTGACCTCCAGCACAGCAGCCCAAACCATTTCTCCTCCTCTGACTACACCTACACTCTCTGCCACTCCATCCAAAACAACTTCACCACAGATTACCACCACACCCCTCTCTACCTCCCCTAGATGCGACACGTCTAGTGCAGCTGAGGAGTCCACCACTGCAACAACATTAGGTGCCCCAACCACAAGGCCTCCTCTCTCCACAGCTTCAACTTCTGCCACTCCAACCCAATCGACTGCTCTGGAAACAACCACCACACCCCTCTCCACTTCCACCAGAACTGAAACCTCCAGCACAGCTGAGGACACCACCACTGCAGTGACCTCTTCATTAGGTGCCCCAACCACAAGTCCTCCTCTCTCCACAGCTTCAACTGCTGCCACTCCAACCCAATCGACTGCTCTGGAAACAACCAACGCACCCCTCTCCACTTCCACCAGAACTGAAACCTCCAGCACAGCTGAGGACACAACCACTGCAGTGACCTCTTCATTAGGTTCCCCAACCACAAGTCCTCCTCTCTCCACAGCTTCAACTGCTGCCACTCCAACCCAATCGACTGCTCTGGAAACAACCACCACACCCCTCTCCACTTCCACCAGAACTGAAACCTCCAGCACAGCTGAGGACACCACCACTGCAGTGACCTCTTCATTAGGTGCCCCAACCACAAGTCCTCCTCTCTCCACAGCTTCAACTGCTGCCACTCCAACCCAATCGACTGCTCTGGAAACAACCACCACACCCCTCTCCACTTCCACCAGAACTGAAACCTCCACCCTGCAAGAGGAAACCCCCATTACAGCCGTCTCCAGCACAGCAGCCCAAGCTACGACTCCTCTTAGCACCACAACGCCATCCTCTGCTGCTCCAACACAAGCAACTGCTCCTCAGACAACTTTGACTCTCTTCTCCACCTCCTCCAGTCCAGAAACCTCCAGCGCAACAGAGGAAACCACTACTGCAGTGACCTCCAGCAGAGCAGCCCAAACCATTTCTCCTCCTCTGACTACACCTTCACTCTCTGCCACTCCATCCAAAACAACTTCACCACAGATTACCACCACACCCCTCTCTACCTCCCCTAGACGCGACACGTCTAGCGCAGCTGAGGAGTCCACCACTGCAACAACATTAGGTGCCCCAACCACAAGTCCTCCTCTCTCTACAGCTTCAACTGCTGCCACTCCAACCCAATCGACTGCTGTGGAAACAACCAGCACACCCCTCTCCACTTCCACCAGAACTGAAACCTCCAGCACAGCTGAGGACACCACCACTGCAGTGACCTCTTCATTAGGTGCCCCAACCACAAGTCCTCCTCTCTCCACAGCTTCAACTGCTGCCACTCCAACCCAATCGACTGCTCTGGAAACAACCAACGCACCCCTCTCCACTTCCACCAGAACTGAAACCTCCAGCACAGCTGAGGACACAACCACTGCAGTGACCTCTTCATTAGGTTCCCCAACCACAAGTCCTCCTCTCTCCACAGCTTCAACTGCTGCCACTCCAACCCAATCGACTGCTCTGGAAACAACCACCACACCCCTCTCCACTTCCACCAGAACTGAAACCTCCAGCACAGCTGAGGACACCACCACTGCAGTGACCTCTTCATTAGGTGCCCCAACCACAAGTCCTCCTCTCTCCACAGCTTCAACTGCTGCCACTCCAACCCAATCGACTGCTCTGGAAACAACCAACGCACCCCTCTCCACTTCCACGAGAACTGAAATCTCCACCCTACCAGAGGAAACCCCCACTACAGCGGTCTCCAGCACAGCAGCCCAAGCTACGACTCCTCTTAGCACCACAACACCATCCTCTGCTGCTCCAACACAAGCAACTGCTCTTCAGACAGCTTTGACTCTCTTCTCCACCTCCTCCAGTCCAGAAACCTCCAGCGCAACAGAGGAAACCACTACTGCAGTGACCTCCAGCACAGCAGCCCAAACCATTTCTCCTCCTCTGACTACACCTACACTCTCTGCCACTCCATCCAAAACAACTTCACCACAGATTACCACCACACCCCTCTCTACCTCCCCTAGATGCGACACGTCTAGTGCAGCTGAGGAGTCCACCACTGCAACAACATTAGGTGCCCCAACCACAAGGCCTCCTCTCTCCACAGCTTCAACTTCTGCCACTCCAACCCAATCGACTGCTCTGGAAACAACCACCACACCCCTCTCCACTTCCACCAGAACTGAAACCTCCAGCACAGCTGAGGACACCACCACTGCAGTGACCTCTTCATTAGGTGCCCCAACCACAAGTCCTCCTCTCTCCACAGCTTCAACTGCTGCCACTCCAACCCAATCGACTGCTCTGGAAACAACCAACGCACCCCTCTCCACTTCCACCAGAACTGAAACCTCCAGCACAGCTGAGGACACAACCACTGCAGTGACCTCTTCATTAGGTTCCCCAACCACAAGTCCTCCTCTCTCCACAGCTTCAACTGCTGCCACTCCAACCCAATCGACTGCTCTGGAAACAACCACCACACCCCTCTCCACTTCCACCAGAACTGAAACCTCCAGCACAGCTGAGGACACCACCACTGCAGTGACCTCTTCATTAGGTGCCCCAACCACAAGTCCTCCTCTCTCCACAGCTTCAACTGCTGCCACTCCAACCCAATCGACTGCTCTGGAAACAACCACCACACCCCTCTCCACTTCCACCAGAACTGAAACCTCCACCCTGCAAGAGGAAACCCCCACTACAGCCGTCTCCAGCACAGCAGCCCAAGCTACGACTCCTCTTAGCACCACAACGCCATCGTCTGCTGCTCCAACACAAGCAACTGCTCCTCAGACAACTTTGACTCTCTTCTCCACCTCCTCCAGTCCAGAAACCTCCAGCGCAACAGAGGAAACCACTACTGCAGTGACCTCCAGCACAGCAGCCCAAACCATTTCTCCTCCTCTGACTACACCTTCACTCTCTGCCACTCCATCCAAAACAACTTCACCACAGATTACCACCACACCCCTCTCTACCTCCCCTAGACGCGACACGTCTAGCGCAGCTGAGGAGTCCACCACTGCAACAACATTAGGTGCCCCAACCACAAGTCCTCCTCTCTCTACAGCTTCAACTGCTGCCACTCCAACCCAATCGACTGCTCTAGAAACAACCAGCACACCCCTCTCCACTTCCACCAGAACTGAAACCTCCAGCACAGCTGAGGACACCACCACTGCAGTGACCTCTTCATTAGGTGCCCCAACCACAAGTCCTCCTCTCTCCACAGCTTCAACTGCTGCCACTCCAACCCAATCGACTGCTCTGGAAACAACCAACGCACCCCTCTCCACTTCCACGAGAACTGAAATCTCCACCCTAACAGAGGAAACCCTCACTACAGCGGTCTCCAGCACAGCAGCCCAAGCTACGACTCCTCTTAGCACCACAACGCCATCGTCTGCTGCTCCAACACAAGCAACTGCTCCTCAGACAACTTTGACTCTCTTCTCCACCTCCTCCAGTCCAGAAACCTCCAGCGCAACAGAGGAAACCACTACTGCAGTGACCTCCAGCACAGCAGCCCAAACCATTTCTCCTCCTCTGACTACACCTTCACTCTCTGCCACTCCATCCAAAACAACTTCACCACAGATTACCACCACACCCCTCTCTACCTCCCCTAGACGCGACACGTCTAGCGCAGCTGAGGAGTCCACCACTGCAACAACATTAGGTGCCCCAACCACAAGTCCTCCTCTCTCCACAGCTTCAACTGCTGCCACTCCAACCCAATCGACTGCTCTGGAAACAACCACCACAGCCCTCTCCACTTCCACCAGAACTGAAACCTCCAGCACAGCTGAGGACACCACCACTGCAGTGACCTCTTCATTAGGTGCCCCACCCACAAGTCCTCCTCTCTCCACAGCTTCAACTGCTGCCACTCCAACCCAATCGACTGCTCTGGAAAAAACCACCACACCCCTCTCCACTTCCACCAGAACTGAAACCTCCAGCACAGCTGAGGACACAACCACTGCAGTGACCTCTTCATTAGGTGCCCCAACCACAAGTCCTCCTCTCTCCACAGCTTCATCTGCTGCCACTCCAACCCAATCGACTGCTCTGGAAACAACCACCACACTCCTCTCCACTTCCACGAGAACTGAAACCTCCACCCTGCAAGAGGAAACCCCCACTACAGCCGTCTCCAGCACAGCAGCCCAAGCTACGACTCCTCTTAGCACCACAACGCCATCGTCTGCTGCTCCGAAACAAGCAACTGCTCCTCATACAACTTTGACTCTCTTCTCCGCCTCCTCCAGTCCAGAAACCTTCAGCCAAACTGAGGAGACCACTACTGCAGTGACCTCCAGCACAGCAGCCCAAACCATTTCTCCTCCTCTGACTACACCTTCACTCTCTGCCACTCCATCCAAAACAACTTCACCACAGATTACCACCACACCCCTCCCTACCTCCCCTAGACGCAACACGTCTAGCGCAGCTGAGGAGTCCACCACTGCAACAACATTAGGTGCCCCAACCACAAGTCCTCCTCTCTCTACAGCTTCAACTGCTGCCACTCCAACCCAATCGACTGCTCTGGAAACAACCAGCACACCCCTCTCCACTTCCACCAGAACTGAAACCTCCAGCACAGCTGAGGACACCACCACTGCAGTGACCTCTTCATTAGGTGCCCCAACCACAAGTCCTCCTCTCTCCACAGCTTCAACTGCTGCCACTCCAACCCAATCGACTGCTCTGGAAACAACCACGACACCCCTCTCCACTTCCACCAGAACTGAAACCTCCAGCACAGCTGAGGACACAACCACTGCAGTGACCTCTTCATTAGGTTCCCCAACCACAAGTCCTCCTCTCTCCACAGCTTCAACTGCTGCCACTCCAACCCAATCGACTGCTCTGGAAACAACCACCACACCCCTCTCCACTTCCACCAGAACTGAAACCTCCAGCACAGCTGAGGACACCACCACTGCAGTGACCTCTTCATTAGGTGCCCCAACCACAAGTCCTCCTCTCTCCACAGCTTCAACTGCTGCCACTCCAACCCAATCGACTGCTCTGGAAACAACCACCACACCCCTCTCCACTTCCTTCAGTTCAGAAACCTCCAAACCAACAGAGGAAACCACCACTACTGCTACCTCAAGCACAGCAGCCCAAACTACAACTCCTCTTAGCACCACAACTTCTCCCTCTGCTTCTCCAACACAATCAACTGCTCTTCAGACAGCCTCGTCTCTCTTCTCCACCTCCACTAGTCCAGAAACCTACAGCCAAACTGAGAAGACCACTGCTACTCCAGTTTCCCCCATGGCTGCCAAAACCACATCTCCTCGTCTAACTACAGCTTCATTCTCTTCCTCTCCAAGGAAAACTTCACAGGAGATAACCACCACACCCCTCTTTACCTCACCCAGAGAAAACATCTCTGTCGCAGCTTTGACCACCACTGCAGGCACCTCTTCAATGTCTACCCAATCCACATTTCCTCTTCCCACTACAGCTTCACCCTCTTCCGTTCCAACCAAAGAAACTTCTCCTGAAACAACCACCTCTCCCCTTTCCACTTCTACCAGACGTGCATCCTCCAGCACCGCTGTCGTCACCACCACTTTTTCTCCTTACACTATATCTTCACTCTCTCTTTCTCCAACACAGAAGAGAGGTCATCAGACAACTTCGATACTTTCCCCCTACACCAGAGAAGAAAGCTCTACCCCAGCAGAGAAAACCTCCACTGTAGTGACATCTAGTAGAATATCTGTCTCAACAGCTGCTCTTTTCTCCAGCACTGGTATGAGGAAATTACAGATATGATTGTTTCAATATTTTAGATATTTCACTTACTGTAGAAATACTTTTCCATACTTTATATCTACAACATATAATTTCACAGGTTACCTCTCAATTAGGTTCTCAGTAGTAATAACACACAAATAGAAAATACAAATTTTTCAAAACAGAGGTCAGCGCAAGCCTTGAGTCAAGCAGTAAGAATAGTAAAATAAAAGCCCCTGCTTGGGTGGCTGGAGAGCTTAGTTTTTATTTATGCAGAGCACTGACAGCCCGCCTCTGGCTCCTCTTCACTCCACCCCTCTCCTTCTTGCAGCTACCACCCATCCAACCACAGCTGCAGCCCTCGAGCCTTTCACCATCAACTTCACCACCACCAACCTCCGCTACAGTTCTGACCTGGCGAACCCTGACTCAGCAAAATACAGGAACACCAGAATGGTCATGAACACCTTGGTAAGCCCTGGCCATGTGCCTCGGTGGCCCGACCGACCTGTGGGGAGTAGAGGGAGATGGGCAGGGCTGAACTCTGAAACCTCTCTCCTTGGCAGCTCGACCGCCTTCTCAAGGAAAGCAGCATTGGCCCCTCTTTCCATGGATGTCAAACAACAGCCTTCAGGTATGGCTGGCGCTCAAGTGCTCCTTTGCGGGTGCCCGGGTCTGACTCGCCGCCCACCACACACCTGCTGCGTTGCCAGCCAGACTAAGCAACAAAGACCTTCTCCACGATACCCTCCTGACTCTGGAATTTCTCCCTCTTGCCTCCAAAATTTCCCCTGACGTCCTCCAAACTTAGGATCTCTTCCCTAATCCCGTCCTGCCCTTAGGAAGTACTCCCCCACGCCCTCCCATCTATCCAGCTCCTCATGACGTCCTCTTGTATCCCTAGGACCTTTTCCCTGCCTCAGGCCCTCCTTCCTCCTGTCGTCCTGCCTAAAAGCCTCCCCTCGCTGCCTGCCCTCTCACCTCCAGGCACCGAGAGCGTAGCCCCCGGGCTTCTCTCCCTGAACTCCTTCCTCAGCCCTGTGCTTCCTCACCTGGCCCAGGGCGTTCCTGAAGGCAGGAGAGCAGTGGCCGGCCACCACCCTCGCACGCACCCACCCACGCAGACTTTGGGAAGGCAGAGCCTGCGTTGCTGCCCAGGGACGGCTGTCCAGGGAGCACCAAGGCCAGTCCTGTCAGCCAGCGGGCGCAGAGGAGGGTGCTGAGGCACCGCGCTGTGTTTTCCAGGCCGGTTCAGCGAGGGGAGCAGACGGGGGTGGACGCCGTCTGCACCTACAGGAAGGAGCCCTCCGACCCGCCCTTGGACAGGGTGGGCCTTTACCATGAAGTGAGCAACAAGACCAAAGGCATCACGCAGCTGGGCCCCTACAGCCTGGACAAGGACAGCCTCTACGTCAACGGTGAGCCATGCTCCTTTCTCTGCCTCCTTTGCTACCTCGGGGCACCCTTCCTTCCTTCCTTCCTTCGTTCCTTCCTTCCCCAGACCTGCCCTGTCCTTGTGTGCATCCCCAGCTCCTGACTCTCTCTCTCTGCCTCTGCTCTCTCTCAGGTTACAACGAACAGCCAGTCCTGCCCCGTGAGTACCTGTCAGGACCGGGATGGGCGCAGGAGGCAGCAACTGCCTCGTCCTGGGTGAAGGGGGCTGGGGGCCAGGGATCAGATCGCCAGGGACAAGCAGGGAGCCTACCAGCCCTCCCCTCTGAGACCTGGGCTGGCTGGAGAGCTCTGTGTTTGTCCATGCGGAGCACTGACAGCCCGCCTCTGGCTCCTCTTCACTCCACCCCTCTCCTTCTTGCAGCTACCACCCATCCAACCACAGCTGCAGCCCTCGAGCCTTTCACCATCAACTTCACCACCACCAACCTCCGCTACAGTTCTGACCTGGCGAACCCTGACTCAGCAAAATACAGGAACACCAGAATGGTCATGAACACCTTGGTAAGCCCTGGCCATGTGCCTCGGTGGCCCGACCGACCTGTGGGGAGTAGAGGGAGATGGGCAGGGCTGAACTCTGAAACCTCTCTCCTTGGCAGCTCGACCGCCTTCTCAAGGAAAGCAGCATTGGCCCCTCTTTCCATGGATGTCAAACAACAGCCTTCAGGTATGGCTGGCGCTCAAGTGCTCCTTTGCGGGTCCCCGGGTCTGACTCGCCGCCCACCACACACCTGCTGCGTTGCCAGCCAGACTAAGCAACAAAGACCTTCTCCACGATACCCTCCTGACTCTGGAATTTCTCCCTCTTGCCTCCAAAATTTCCCCTGACGTCCTCCAAACTTAGGATCTCTTCCCTAATCCCGTCCTGCCCTTAGGAAGTACTCCCCCACGCCCTCCCATCTATCCAGCTCCTCATGACGTCCTCTTGTATCCCTAGGACCTTTTCCCTGCCTCAGGCCCTCCTTCCTCCTGTCGTCCTGCCTAAAAGCCTCCCCTCGCTGCCTGCCCTCTCACCTCCAGGCACCGAGAGCGTAGCCCCCGGGCTTCTCTCCCTGAACTCCTTCCTCAGCCCTGTGCTTCCTCACCTGGCCCAGGGCGTTCCTGAAGGCAGGAGAGCAGTGGCCGGCCACCACCCTCCCACGCACCCACCCACGCAGACTTTGGGAAGGCAGAGCCTGCGTTGCTGCCCAGGGACGGCTGTCCAGGGAGCACCAAGGCCAGTCCTGTCAGCCAGCGGGCGCAGAGGAGGGTGCTGAGGCACCGCGCTGTGTTTTCCAGGCCGGTTCAGCGAGGGGAGCAGACGGGGGTGGACGCCGTCTGCACCTACAGGAAGGAGCCCTCCGACCCGCCCTTGGACAGGGTGGGCCTTTACCATGAAGTGAGCAACAAGACCAAAGGCATCACGCAGCTGGGCCCCTACAGCCTGGACAAGGACAGCCTCTACGTCAACGGTGAGCCATGCTCCTTTCTCTGCCTCCTTTGCTACCTCGGGGCACCCTTCCTTCCTTCCTTCCTTCGTTCCTTCCTTCCCCAGACCTGCCCTGTCCTTGTGTGCATCCCCAGCTCCTGACTCTCTCTCTCTGCCTCTGCTCTCTCTCAGGTTACAACGAACAGCCAGTCCTGCCCCGTGAGTACCTGTCAGGACCGGGATGGGCGCAGGAGGCAGCAACTGCCTCGTCCTGGGTGAAGGGGGCTGGGGGCCAGGGATCAGATCGCCAGGGACAAGCAGGGAGCCTACCAGCCCTCCCCTCTGAGACCTGGGCTGGCTGGAGAGCTCTGTGTTTGTCCATGCGGAGCACTGACAGCCCGCCTCTGGCTCCTCTTCACTCCACCCCTCTCCTTCTTGCAGCTACCACCCATCCAACCACAGCTGCAGCCCTCGAGCCTTTCACCATCAACTTCACCACCACCAACCTCCGCTACAGTTCTGACCTGGCGAACCCTGACTCAGCAAAATACAGGAACACCAGAATGGTCATGAACACCTTGGTAAGCCCTGGCCATGTGCCTCGGTGGCCCGACCGACCTGTGGGGAGTGGAGGGAGATGGGCAGGGCTGAACTCTGAAACCTCTCTCCTTGGCAGCTCGACCGCCTTCTCAAGGAAAGCAGCATTGGCCCCTCTTTCCATGGATGTCAAACAACAGCCTTCAGGTATGGCTGGCGCTCAAGTGCTCCTTTGCGGGTCCCCGGGTCTGACTCGCCGCCCACCACACACCTGCTGCGTTGCCAGCCAGACTAAGCAACAAAGACCTTCTCCACGATACCCTCCTGACTCTGGAATTTCTCCCTCTTGCCTCCAAAATTTCCCCTGACGTCCTCCAAACTTAGGATCTCTTCCCTAATCCCGTCCTGCCCTTAGGAAGTACTCCCCCACGCCCTCCCATCTATCCAGCTCCTCATGACGTCCTCTTGTATCCCTAGGACCTTTTCCCTGCCTCAGGCCCTCCTTCCTCCTGTCGTCCTGCCTAAAAGCCTCCCCTCGCTGCCTGCCCTCTCACCTCCAGGCACCGAGAGCGTAGCCCCCGGGCTTCTCTCCCTGAACTCCTTCCTCAGCCCTGTGCTTCCTCACCTGGCCCAGGGCGTTCCTGAAGGCAGGAGAGCAGTGGCCGGCCACCACCCTCCCACGCGCCCACCCACGCAGACTTTGGGAAGGCAGAGCCTGCGTTGCTGCCCAGGGACGGCTGTCCAGGGAGCACCAAGGCCAGTCCTGTCAGCCAGCGGGCGCAGAGGAGGGTGCTGAGGCACCGCGCTGTGTTTTCCAGGCCGGTTCAGCGAGGGGAGCAGACGGGGGTGGACGCCGTCTGCACCTACAGGAAGGAGCCCTCCGACCCGCCCTTGGACAGGGTGGGCCTTTACCATGAAGTGAGCAACAAGACCAAAGGCATCACGCAGCTGGGCCCCTACAGCCTGGACAAGGACAGCCTCTACGTCAACGGTGAGCCATGCTCCTTTCTCTGCCTCCTTTGCTACCTCGGGGCACCCTTCCTTCCTTCCTTCCTTCGTTCCTTCCTTCCCCAGACCTGCCCTGTCCTTGTGTGCATCCCCAGCTCCTGACTCTCTCTCTCTGCCTCTGCTCTCTCTCAGGTTACAACGAACAGCCAGTCCTGCCCCGTGAGTACCTGTCAGGACCGGGATGGGCGCAGGAGGCAGCAACTGCCTCGTCCTGGGTGAAGGGGGCTGGGAGCCAGGGATCAGATCGCCAGGGACAAGCAGGGAGCCTACCAGCCCTCCCCTCTGAGACCTGGGCTGGCTGGAGAGCTCTGTGTTTGTCCATGCGGAGCACTGACAGCCCGCCTCTGGCTCCTCTTCACTCCACCCCTCTCCTTCTTGCAGCTACCACCCATCCAACCACAGCTGCAGCCCTCGAGCCTTTCACCATCAACTTCACCACCACCAACCTCCGCTACAGTTCTGACCTGGCGAACCCTGACTCAGCAAAATACAGGAACACCAGAATGGTCATGAACACCTTGGTAAGCCCTGGCCATGTGCCTCGGTGGCCCGACCGACCTGTGGGGAGTGGAGGGAGATGGGCAGGGCTGAACTCTGAAACCTCTCTCCTTGGCAGCTCGACCGCCTTCTCAAGGAAAGCAGCATTGGCCCCTCTTTCCATGGATGTCAAACAACAGCCTTCAGGTATGGCTGGCGCTCAAGTGCTCCTTTGCGGGTGCCCGGGTCTGACTCGCCGCCCACCACACACCTGCTGCGTTGCCAGCCAGACTAAGCAACAAAGACCTTCTCCACGATACCCTCCTGACTCTGGAATTTCTCCCTCTTGCCTCCAAAATTTCCCCTGACGTCCTCCAAACTTAGGATCTCTTCCCTAATCCCGTCCTGCCCTTAGGAAGTACTCCCCCACGCCCTCCCATCTATCCAGCTCCTCATGACGTCCTCTTGTATCCCTAGGACCTTTTCCCTGCCTCAGGCCCTCCTTCCTCCTGTCGTCCTGCCTAAAAGCCTCCCCTCGCTGCCTGCCCTCTCACCTCCAGGCACCGAGAGCGTAGCCCCCGGGCTTCTCTCCCTGAACTCCTTCCTCAGCCCTGTGCTTCCTCACCTGGCCCAGGGCGTTCCTGAAGGCAGGAGAGCAGTGGCCGGCCACCACCCTCCCACGCGCCCACCCACGCAGACTTTGGGAAGGCAGAGCCTGCGTTGCTGCCCAGGGACGGCTGTCCAGGGAGCACCAAGGCCAGTCCTGTCAGCCAGCGGGCGCAGAGGAGGGTGCTGAGGCACCGCGCTGTGTTTTCCAGGCCGGTTCAGCGAGGGGAGCAGACGGGGGTGGACGCCGTCTGCACCTACAGGAAGGAGCCCTCTGACCCGCCCTTGGACAGGGTGGGCCTTTACCATGAAGTGAGCAACAAGACCAAAGGCATCACGCAGCTGGGCCCCTACAGCCTGGACAAGGACAGCCTCTACGTCAACGGTGAGCCATGCTCCTTTCTCTGCCTCCTTTGCTACCTCGGGGCACCCTTCCTTCCTTCCTTCCTTCGTTCCTTCCTTCCCCAGACCTGCCCTGTCCTTGTGTGCATCCCCAGCTCCTGACTCTCTCTCTCTGCCTCTGCTCTCTCTCAGGTTACAACGAACAGCCAGTCCTGCCCCGTGAGTACCTGTCAGGACCGGGATGGGCGCAGGAGGCAGCAACTGCCTCGTCCTGGGTGAAGGGGGCTGGGGGCCAGGGATCAGATCGCCAGGGACAAGCAGGGAGCCTACCAGCCCTCCCCTCTGAGACCTGGGCTGGCTGGAGAGCTCTGTGTTTGTCCATGCGGAGCACTGACAGCCCGCCTCTGGCTCCTCTTCACTCCACCCCTCTCCTTCTTGCAGCTACCACCCATCCAACCACAGCTGCAGCCCTCGAGCCTTTCACCATCAACTTCACCACCACCAACCTCCGCTACAGTTCTGACCTGGCGAACCCTGACTCAGCAAAATACAGGAACACCAGAATGGTCATGAACACCTTGGTAAGCCCTGGCCATGTGCCTCGGTGGCCCGACCGACCTGTGGGGAGTAGAGGGAGATGGGCAGGGCTGAACTCTGAAACCTCTCTCCTTGGCAGCTCGACCGCCTTCTCAAGGAAAGCAGCATTGGCCCCTCTTTCCATGGATGTCAAACAACAGCCTTCAGGTATGGCTGGCGCTCAAGTGCTCCTTTGCGGGTCCCCGGGTCTGACTCGCCGCCCACCACACACCTGCTGCGTTGCCAGCCAGACTAAGCAACAAAGACCTTCTCCACGATACCCTCCTGACTCTGGAATTTCTCCCTCTTGCCTCCAAAATTTCCCCTGACGTCCTCCAAACTTAGGATCTCTTCCCTAATCCCGTCCTGCCCTTAGGAAGTACTCCCCCACGCCCTCCCATCTATCCAGCTCCTCATGACGTCCTCTTGTATCCCTAGGACCTTTTCCCTGCCTCAGGCCCTCCTTCCTCCTGTCGTCCTGCCTAAAAGCCTCCCCTCGCTGCCTGCCCTCTCACCTCCAGGCACCGAGAGCGTAGCCCCCGGGCTTCTCTCCCTGAACTCCTTCCTCAGCCCTGTGCTTCCTCACCTGGCCCAGGGCGTTCCTGAAGGCAGGAGAGCAGTGGCCGGCCACCACCCTCGCACGCACCCACCCACGCAGACTTTGGGAAGGCAGAGCCTGCGTTGCTGCCCAGGGACGGCTGTCCAGGGAGCACCAAGGCCAGTCCTGTCAGCCAGCGGGCGCAGAGGAGGGTGCTGAGGCACCGCGCTGTGTTTTCCAGGCCGGTTCAGCGAGGGGAGCAGACGGGGGTGGACGCCGTCTGCACCTACAGGAAGGAGCCCTCCGACCCGCCCTTGGACAGGGTGGGCCTTTACCATGAAGTGAGCAACAAGACCAAAGGCATCACGCAGCTGGGCCCCTACAGCCTGGACAAGGACAGCCTCTACGTCAACGGTGAGCCATGCTCCTTTCTCTGCCTCCTTTGCTACCTCGGGGCACCCTTCCTTCCTTCCTTCCTTCGTTCCTTCCTTCCCCAGACCTGCCCTGTCCTTGTGTGCATCCCCAGCTCCTGACTCTCTCTCTCTGCCTCTGCTCTCTCTCAGGTTACAACGAACAGCCAGTCCTGCCCCGTGAGTACCTGTCAGGACCGGGATGGGCGCAGGAGGCAGCAACTGCCTCGTCCTGGGTGAAGGGGGCTGGGGGCCAGGGATCAGATCGCCAGGGACAAGCAGGGAGCCTACCAGCCCTCCCCTCTGAGACCTGGGCTGGCTGGAGAGCTCTGTGTTTGTCCATGCGGAGCACTGACAGCCCGCCTCTGGCTCCTCTTCACTCCACCCCTCTCCTTCTTGCAGCTACCACCCATCCAACCACAGCTGCAGCCCTCGAGCCTTTCACCATCAACTTCACCACCACCAACCTCCGCTACAGTTCTGACCTGGCGAACCCTGACTCAGCAAAATACAGGAACACCAGAATGGTCATGAACACCTTGGTAAGCCCTGGCCATGTGCCTCGGTGGCCCGACCGACCTGTGGGGAGTAGAGGGAGATGGGCAGGGCTGAACTCTGAAACCTCTCTCCTTGGCAGCTCGACCGCCTTCTCAAGGAAAGCAGCATTGGCCCCTCTTTCCATGGATGTCAAACAACAGCCTTCAGGTATGGCTGGCGCTCAAGTGCTCCTTTGCGGGTCCCCGGGTCTGACTCGCCGCCCACCACACACCTGCTGCGTTGCCAGCCAGACTAAGCAACAAAGACCTTCTCCACGATACCCTCCTGACTCTGGAATTTCTCCCTCTTGCCTCCAAAATTTCCCCTGACGTCCTCCAAACTTAGGATCTCTTCCCTAATCCCGTCCTGCCCTTAGGAAGTACTCCCCCACGCCCTCCCATCTATCCAGCTCCTCATGACGTCCTCTTGTATCCCTAGGACCTTTTCCCTGCCTCAGGCCCTCCTTCCTCCTGTCGTCCTGCCTAAAAGCCTCCCCTCGCTGCCTGCCCTCTCACCTCCAGGCACCGAGAGCGTAGCCCCCGGGCTTCTCTCCCTGAACTCCTTCCTCAGCCCTGTGCTTCCTCACCTGGCCCAGGGCGTTCCTGAAGGCAGGAGAGCAGTGGCCGGCCACCACCCTCGCACGCACCCACCCACGCAGACTTTGGGAAGGCAGAGCCTGCGTTGCTGCCCAGGGACGGCTGTCCAGGGAGCACCAAGGCCAGTCCTGTCAGCCAGCGGGCGCAGAGGAGGGTGCTGAGGCACCGCGCTGTGTTTTCCAGGCCGGTTCAGCGAGGGGAGCAGACGGGGGTGGACGCCGTCTGCACCTACAGGAAGGAGCCCTCCGACCCGCCCTTGGACAGGGTGGGCCTTTACCATGAAGTGAGCAACAAGACCAAAGGCATCACGCAGCTGGGCCCCTACAGCCTGGACAAGGACAGCCTCTACGTCAACGGTGAGCCATGCTCCTTTCTCTGCCTCCTTTGCTACCTCGGGGCACCCTTCCTTCCTTCCTTCCTTCGTTCCTTCCTTCCCCAGACCTGCCCTGTCCTTGTGTGCATCCCCAGCTCCTGACTCTCTCTCTCTGCCTCTGCTCTCTCTCAGGTTACAACGAACAGCCAGTCCTGCCCCGTGAGTACCTGTCAGGACCGGGATGGGCGCAGGAGGCAGCAACTGCCTCGTCCTGGGTGAAGGGGGCTGGGGGCCAGGGATCAGATCGCCAGGGACAAGCAGGGAGCCTACCAGCCCTCCCCTCTGAGACCTGGGCTGGCTGGAGAGCTCTGTGTTTGTCCATGCGGAGCACTGACAGCCCGCCTCTGGCTCCTCTTCACTCCACCCCTCTCCTTCTTGCAGCTACCACCCATCCAACCACAGCTGCAGCCCTCGAGCCTTTCACCATCAACTTCACCACCACCAACCTCCGCTACAGTTCTGACCTGGCGAACCCTGACTCAGCAAAATACAGGAACACCAGAATGGTCATGAACACCTTGGTAAGCCCTGGCCATGTGCCTCGGTGGCCCGACCGACCTGTGGGGAGTGGAGGGAGATGGGCAGGGCTGAACTCTGAAACCTCTCTCCTTGGCAGCTCGACCGCCTTCTCAAGGAAAGCAGCATTGGCCCCTCTTTCCATGGATGTCAAACAACAGCCTTCAGGTATGGCTGGCGCTCAAGTGCTCCTTTGCGGGTCCCCGGGTCTGACTCGCCGCCCACCACACACCTGCTGCGTTGCCAGCCAGACTAAGCAACAAAGACCTTCTCCACGATACCCTCCTGACTCTGGAATTTCTCCCTCTTGCCTCCAAAATTTCCCCTGACGTCCTCCAAACTTAGGATCTCTTCCCTAATCCCGTCCTGCCCTTAGGAAGTACTCCCCCACGCCCTCCCATCTATCCAGCTCCTCATGACGTCCTCTTGTATCCCTAGGACCTTTTCCCTGCCTCAGGCCCTCCTTCCTCCTGTCGTCCTGCCTAAAAGCCTCCCCTCGCTGCCTGCCCTCTCACCTCCAGGCACCGAGAGCGTAGCCCCCGGGCTTCTCTCCCTGAACTCCTTCCTCAGCCCTGTGCTTCCTCACCTGGCCCAGGGCGTTCCTGAAGGCAGGAGAGCAGTGGCCGGCCACCACCCTCCCACGCGCCCACCCACGCAGACTTTGGGAAGGCAGAGCCTGCGTTGCTGCCCAGGGACGGCTGTCCAGGGAGCACCAAGGCCAGTCCTGTCAGCCAGCGGGCGCAGAGGAGGGTGCTGAGGCACCGCGCTGTGTTTTCCAGGCCGGTTCAGCGAGGGGAGCAGACGGGGGTGGACGCCGTCTGCACCTACAGGAAGGAGCCCTCCGACCCGCCCTTGGACAGGGTGGGCCTTTACCATGAAGTGAGCAACAAGACCAAAGGCATCACGCAGCTGGGCCCCTACAGCCTGGACAAGGACAGCCTCTACGTCAACGGTGAGCCATGCTCCTTTCTCTGCCTCCTTTGCTACCTCGGGGCACCCTTCCTTCCTTCCTTCCTTCGTTCCTTCCTTCCCCAGACCTGCCCTGTCCTTGTGTGCATCCCCAGCTCCTGACTCTCTCTCTCTGCCTCTGCTCTCTCTCAGGTTACAACGAACAGCCAGTCCTGCCCCGTGAGTACCTGTCAGGACCGGGATGGGCGCAGGAGGCAGCAACTGCCTCGTCCTGGGTGAAGGGGGCTGGGAGCCAGGGATCAGATCGCCAGGGACAAGCAGGGAGCCTACCAGCCCTCCCCTCTGAGACCTGGGCTGGCTGGAGAGCTCTGTGTTTGTCCATGCGGAGCACTGACAGCCCGCCTCTGGCTCCTCTTCACTCCACCCCTCTCCTTCTTGCAGCTACCACCCATCCAACCACAGCTGCAGCCCTCGAGCCTTTCACCATCAACTTCACCACCACCAACCTCCGCTACAGTTCTGACCTGGCGAACCCTGACTCAGCAAAATACAGGAACACCAGAATGGTCATGAACACCTTGGTAAGCCCTGGCCATGTGCCTCGGTGGCCCGACCGACCTGTGGGGAGTGGAGGGAGATGGGCAGGGCTGAACTCTGAAACCTCTCTCCTTGGCAGCTCGACCGCCTTCTCAAGGAAAGCAGCATTGGCCCCTCTTTCCATGGATGTCAAACAACAGCCTTCAGGTATGGCTGGCGCTCAAGTGCTCCTTTGCGGGTGCCCGGGTCTGACTCGCCGCCCACCACACACCTGCTGCGTTGCCAGCCAGACTAAGCAACAAAGACCTTCTCCACGATACCCTCCTGACTCTGGAATTTCTCCCTCTTGCCTCCAAAATTTCCCCTGACGTCCTCCAAACTTAGGATCTCTTCCCTAATCCCGTCCTGCCCTTAGGAAGTACTCCCCCACGCCCTCCCATCTATCCAGCTCCTCATGACGTCCTCTTGTATCCCTAGGACCTTTTCCCTGCCTCAGGCCCTCCTTCCTCCTGTCGTCCTGCCTAAAAGCCTCCCCTCGCTGCCTGCCCTCTCACCTCCAGGCACCGAGAGCGTAGCCCCCGGGCTTCTCTCCCTGAACTCCTTCCTCAGCCCTGTGCTTCCTCACCTGGCCCAGGGCGTTCCTGAAGGCAGGAGAGCAGTGGCCGGCCACCACCCTCCCACGCGCCCACCCACGCAGACTTTGGGAAGGCAGAGCCTGCGTTGCTGCCCAGGGACGGCTGTCCAGGGAGCACCAAGGCCAGTCCTGTCAGCCAGCGGGCGCAGAGGAGGGTGCTGAGGCACCGCGCTGTGTTTTCCAGGCCGGTTCAGCGAGGGGAGCAGACGGGGGTGGACGCCGTCTGCACCTACAGGAAGGAGCCCTCTGACCCGCCCTTGGACAGGGTGGGCCTTTACCATGAAGTGAGCAACAAGACCAAAGGCATCACGCAGCTGGGCCCCTACAGCCTGGACAAGGACAGCCTCTACGTCAACGGTGAGCCATGCTCCTTTCTCTGCCTCCTTTGCTACCTCGGGGCACCCTTCCTTCCTTCCTTCCTTCGTTCCTTCCTTCCCCAGACCTGCCCTGTCCTTGTGTGCATCCCCAGCTCCTGACTCTCTCTCTCTGCCTCTGCTCTCTCTCAGGTTACAACGAACAGCCAGTCCTGCCCCGTGAGTACCTGTCAGGACCGGGATGGGCGCAGGAGGCAGCAACTGCCTCGTCCTGGGTGAAGGGGGCTGGGGGCCAGGGATCAGATCGCCAGGGACAAGCAGGGAGCCTACCAGCCCTCCCCTCTGAGACCTGGGCTGGCTGGAGAGCTCTGTGTTTGTCCATGCGGAGCACTGACAGCCCGCCTCTGGCTCCTCTTCACTCCACCCCTCTCCTTCTTGCAGCTACCACCCATCCAACCACAGCTGCAGCCCTCGAGCCTTTCACCATCAACTTCACCACCACCAACCTCCGCTACAGTTCTGACCTGGCGAACCCTGACTCAGCAAAATACAGGAACACCAGAATGGTCATGAACACCTTGGTAAGCCCTGGCCATGTGCCTCGGTGGCCCGACCGACCTGTGGGGAGTAGAGGGAGATGGGCAGGGCTGAACTCTGAAACCTCTCTCCTTGGCAGCTCGACCGCCTTCTCAAGGAAAGCAGCATTGGCCCCTCTTTCCATGGATGTCAAACAACAGCCTTCAGGTATGGCTGGCGCTCAAGTGCTCCTTTGCGGGTGCCCGGGTCTGACTCGCCGCCCACCACACACCTGCTGCGTTGCCAGCCAGACTAAGCAACAAAGACCTTCTCCACGATACCCTCCTGACTCTGGAATTTCTCCCTCTTGCCTCCAAAATTTCCCCTGACGTCCTCCAAACTTAGGATCTCTTCCCTAATCCCGTCCTGCCCTTAGGAAGTACTCCCCCACGCCCTCCCATCTATCCAGCTCCTCATGACGTCCTCTTGTATCCCTAGGACCTTTTCCCTGCCTCAGGCCCTCCTTCCTCCTGTCGTCCTGCCTAAAAGCCTCCCCTCGCTGCCTGCCCTCTCACCTCCAGGCACCGAGAGCGTAGCCCCCGGGCTTCTCTCCCTGAACTCCTTCCTCAGCCCTGTGCTTCCTCACCTGGCCCAGGGCGTTCCTGAAGGCAGGAGAGCAGTGGCCGGCCACCACCCTCGCACGCACCCACCCACGCAGACTTTGGGAAGGCAGAGCCTGCGTTGCTGCCCAGGGACGGCTGTCCAGGGAGCACCAAGGCCAGTCCTGTCAGCCAGCGGGCGCAGAGGAGGGTGCTGAGGCACCGCGCTGTGTTTTCCAGGCCGGTTCAGCGAGGGGAGCAGACGGGGGTGGACGCCGTCTGCACCTACAGGAAGGAGCCCTCCGACCCGCCCTTGGACAGGGTGGGCCTTTACCATGAAGTGAGCAACAAGACCAAAGGCATCACGCAGCTGGGCCCCTACAGCCTGGACAAGGACAGCCTCTACGTCAACGGTGAGCCATGCTCCTTTCTCTGCCTCCTTTGCTACCTCGGGGCACCCTTCCTTCCTTCCTTCCTTCGTTCCTTCCTTCCCCAGACCTGCCCTGTCCTTGTGTGCATCCCCAGCTCCTGACTCTCTCTCTCTGCCTCTGCTCTCTCTCAGGTTACAACGAACAGCCAGTCCTGCCCCGTGAGTACCTGTCAGGACCGGGATGGGCGCAGGAGGCAGCAACTGCCTCGTCCTGGGTGAAGGGGGCTGGGGGCCAGGGATCAGATCGCCAGGGACAAGCAGGGAGCCTACCAGCCCTCCCCTCTGAGACCTGGGCTGGCTGGAGAGCTCTGTGTTTGTCCATGCGGAGCACTGACAGCCCGCCTCTGGCTCCTCTTCACTCCACCCCTCTCCTTCTTGCAGCTACCACCCATCCAACCACAGCTGCAGCCCTCGAGCCTTTCACCATCAACTTCACCACCACCAACCTCCGCTACAGTTCTGACCTGGCGAACCCTGACTCAGCAAAATACAGGAACACCAGAATGGTCATGAACACCTTGGTAAGCCCTGGCCATGTGCCTCGGTGGCCCGACCGACCTGTGGGGAGTAGAGGGAGATGGGCAGGGCTGAACTCTGAAACCTCTCTCCTTGGCAGCTCGACCGCCTTCTCAAGGAAAGCAGCATTGGCCCCTCTTTCCATGGATGTCAAACAACAGCCTTCAGGTATGGCTGGCGCTCAAGTGCTCCTTTGCGGGTCCCCGGGTCTGACTCGCCGCCCACCACACACCTGCTGCGTTGCCAGCCAGACTAAGCAACAAAGACCTTCTCCACGATACCCTCCTGACTCTGGAATTTCTCCCTCTTGCCTCCAAAATTTCCCCTGACGTCCTCCAAACTTAGGATCTCTTCCCTAATCCCGTCCTGCCCTTAGGAAGTACTCCCCCACGCCCTCCCATCTATCCAGCTCCTCATGACGTCCTCTTGTATCCCTAGGACCTTTTCCCTGCCTCAGGCCCTCCTTCCTCCTGTCGTCCTGCCTAAAAGCCTCCCCTCGCTGCCTGCCCTCTCACCTCCAGGCACCGAGAGCGTAGCCCCCGGGCTTCTCTCCCTGAACTCCTTCCTCAGCCCTGTGCTTCCTCACCTGGCCCAGGGCGTTCCTGAAGGCAGGAGAGCAGTGGCCGGCCACCACCCTCGCACGCACCCACCCACGCAGACTTTGGGAAGGCAGAGCCTGCGTTGCTGCCCAGGGACGGCTGTCCAGGGAGCACCAAGGCCAGTCCTGTCAGCCAGCGGGCGCAGAGGAGGGTGCTGAGGCACCGCGCTGTGTTTTCCAGGCCGGTTCAGCGAGGGGAGCAGACGGGGGTGGACGCCGTCTGCACCTACAGGAAGGAGCCCTCCGACCCGCCCTTGGACAGGGTGGGCCTTTACCATGAAGTGAGCAACAAGACCAAAGGCATCACGCAGCTGGGCCCCTACAGCCTGGACAAGGACAGCCTCTACGTCAACGGTGAGCCATGCTCCTTTCTCTGCCTCCTTTGCTACCTCGGGGCACCCTTCCTTCCTTCCTTCCTTCGTTCCTTCCTTCCCCAGACCTGCCCTGTCCTTGTGTGCATCCCCAGCTCCTGACTCTCTCTCTCTGCCTCTGCTCTCTCTCAGGTTACAACGAACAGCCAGTCCTGCCCCGTGAGTACCTGTCAGGACCGGGATGGGCGCAGGAGGCAGCAACTGCCTCGTCCTGGGTGAAGGGGGCTGGGGGCCAGGGATCAGATCGCCAGGGACAAGCAGGGAGCCTACCAGCCCTCCCCTCTGAGACCTGGGCTGGCTGGAGAGCTCTGTGTTTGTCCATGCGGAGCACTGACAGCCCGCCTCTGGCTCCTCTTCACTCCACCCCTCTCCTTCTTGCAGCTACCACCCATCCAACCACAGCTGCAGCCCTCGAGCCTTTCACCATCAACTTCACCACCACCAACCTCCGCTACAGTTCTGACCTGGCGAACCCTGACTCAGCAAAATACAGGAACACCAGAATGGTCATGAACACCTTGGTAAGCCCTGGCCATGTGCCTCGGTGGCCCGACCGACCTGTGGGGAGTGGAGGGAGATGGGCAGGGCTGAACTCTGAAACCTCTCTCCTTGGCAGCTCGACCGCCTTCTCAAGGAAAGCAGCATTGGCCCCTCTTTCCATGGATGTCAAACAACAGCCTTCAGGTATGGCTGGCGCTCAAGTGCTCCTTTGCGGGTGCCCGGGTCTGACTCGCCGCCCACCACACACCTGCTGCGTTGCCAGCCAGACTAAGCAACAAAGACCTTCTCCACGATACCCTCCTGACTCTGGAATTTCTCCCTCTTGCCTCCAAAATTTCCCCTGACGTCCTCCAAACTTAGGATCTCTTCCCTAATCCCGTCCTGCCCTTAGGAAGTACTCCCCCACGCCCTCCCATCTATCCAGCTCCTCATGACGTCCTCTTGTATCCCTAGGACCTTTTCCCTGCCTCAGGCCCTCCTTCCTCCTGTCGTCCTGCCTAAAAGCCTCCCCTCGCTGCCTGCCCTCTCACCTCCAGGCACCGAGAGCGTAGCCCCCGGGCTTCTCTCCCTGAACTCCTTCCTCAGCCCTGTGCTTCCTCACCTGGCCCAGGGCGTTCCTGAAGGCAGGAGAGCAGTGGCCGGCCACCACCCTCGCACGCACCCACCCACGCAGACTTTGGGAAGGCAGAGCCTGCGTTGCTGCCCAGGGACGGCTGTCCAGGGAGCACCAAGGCCAGTCCTGTCAGCCAGCGGGCGCAGAGGAGGGTGCTGAGGCACCGCGCTGTGTTTTCCAGGCCGGTTCAGCGAGGGGAGCAGACGGGGGTGGACGCCGTCTGCACCTACAGGAAGGAGCCCTCCGACCCGCCCTTGGACAGGGTGGGCCTTTACCATGAAGTGAGCAACAAGACCAAAGGCATCACGCAGCTGGGCCCCTACAGCCTGGACAAGGACAGCCTCTACGTCAACGGTGAGCCATGCTCCTTTCTCTGCCTCCTTTGCTACCTCGGGGCACCCTTCCTTCCTTCCTTCCTTCGTTCCTTCCTTCCCCAGACCTGCCCTGTCCTTGTGTGCATCCCCAGCTCCTGACCCTCTCTCTGCCTCTGCTCTCTCTCAGGTTACAACGAACAGCCAGTCCTGCCCCGTGAGTACCTGTCAGGACCGGGATGGGCGCAGGAGGCAGCAACTGCCTCGTCCTGGGTGAAGGGGGCTGGGGGCCAGGGGTCAGATCGCCAGGGACAAGCAGGGAGCCTACCAGCCCTCCCCTCTGAGACCTGGGCTGGCTGGAGAGCTCTGTGTTTGTCCATGCGGAGCACTGACAGCCCGCCTCTGGCTCCTCTTCACTCCACCCCTCTCCTTCTTGCAGCTACCACCCATCCAACCACAGCTGCAGCCCTCGAGCCTTTCACCATCAACTTCACCACCACCAACCTCCGCTACAGTTCTGACCTGGCGAACCCTGACTCAGCAAAATACAGGAACACCAGAATGGTCATGAACACCTTGGTAAGCCCTGGCCATGTGCCTCGGTGGCCCGACCGACCTGTGGGGAGTGGAGGGAGATGGGCAGGGCTGAACTCTGAAACCTCTCTCCTTGGCAGCTCGACCGCCTTCTCAAGGAAAGCAGCATTGGCCCCTCTTTCCATGGATGTCAAACAACAGCCTTCAGGTATGGCTGGCGCTCAAGTGCTCCTTTGCGGGTGCCCGGGTCTGACTCGCCGCCCACCACACACCTGCTGCGTTGCCAGCCAGACTAAGCAACAAAGACCTTCTCCACGATACCCTCCTGACTCTGGAATTTCTCCCTCTTGCCTCCAAAATTTCCCCTGACGTCCTCCAAACTTAGGATCTCTTCCCTAATCCCGTCCTGCCCTTAGGAAGTACTCCCCCACGCCCTCCCATCTATCCAGCTCCTCATGACGTCCTCTTGTATCCCTAGGACCTTTTCCCTGCCTCAGGCCCTCCTTCCTCCTGTCGTCCTGCCTAAAAGCCTCCCCTCGCTGCCTGCCCTCTCACCTCCAGGCACCGAGAGCGTAGCCCCCGGGCTTCTCTCCCTGAACTCCTTCCTCAGCCCTGTGCTTCCTCACCTGGCCCAGGGCGTTCCTGAAGGCAGGAGAGCAGTGGCCGGCCACCACCCTCGCACGCACCCACCCACGCAGACTTTGGGAAGGCAGAGCCTGCGTTGCTGCCCAGGGACGGCTGTCCAGGGAGCACCAAGGCCAGTCCTGTCAGCCAGCGGGCGCAGAGGAGGGTGCTGAGGCACCGCGCTGTGTTTTCCAGGCCGGTTCAGCGAGGGGAGCAGACGGGGGTGGACGCCGTCTGCACCTACAGGAAGGAGCCCTCCGACCCGCCCTTGGACAGGGTGGGCCTTTACCATGAAGTGAGCAACAAGACCAAAGGCATCACGCAGCTGGGCCCCTACAGCCTGGACAAGGACAGCCTCTACGTCAACGGTGAGCCATGCTCCTTTCTCTGCCTCCTTTGCTACCTCGGGGCACCCTTCCTTCCTTCCTTCCTTCGTTCCTTCCTTCCCCAGACCTGCCCTGTCCTTGTGTGCATCCCCAGCTCCTGACCCTCTCTCTGCCTCTGCTCTCTCTCAGGTTACAACGAACAGCCAGTCCTGCCCCGTGAGTACCTGTCAGGACCGGGATGGGCGCAGGAGGCAGCAACTGCCTCGTCCTGGGTGAAGGGGGCTGGGGGCCAGGGGTCAGATCGCCAGGGACAAGCAGGGAGCCTACCAGCCCTCCCCTCTGAGACCTGGGCTGGCTGGAGAGCTCTGTGTTTGTCCATGCGGAGCACTGACAGCCCGCCTCTGGCTCCTCTTCACTCCACCCCTCTCCTTCTTGCAGCTACCACCCATCCAACCACAGCTGCAGCCCTCGAGCCTTTCACCATCAACTTCACCACCACCAACCTCCGCTACAGTTCTGACCTGGCGAACCCTGACTCAGCAAAATACAGGAACACCAGAATGGTCATGAACACCTTGGTAAGCCCTGGCCATGTGCCTCGGTGGCCCGACAGACCTGTGGGGAGTGGAGGGAGATGGGCAGGGCTGAACTCTGAAACCTCTCTCCTTGGCAGCTCGACCGCCTTCTCAAGGAAAGCAGCATTGGCCCCTCTTTCCATGGATGTCAAACAACAGCCTTCAGGTATGGCTGGCGCTCAAGTGCTCCTTTGCGGGTCCCCGGGTCTGACTCGCCGCCCACCACACACCTGCTGCGTTGCCAGCCAGACTAAGCAACAAAGACCTTCTCCACGATACCCTCCTGACTCTGGAATTTCTCCCTCTTGCCTCCAAAATTTCCCCTGACGTCCTCCAAACTTAGGATCTCTTCCCTAATCCCGTCCTGCCCTTAGGAAGTACTCCCCCACGCCTTCCCATCTATCCAGCTCCTCATGACGTCCTCTTGTATCCCTAGGACCTTTTCCCTGCCTCAGGCCCTCCTTCCTCCTGTCGTCCTGCCTAAAAGCCTCCCCTCGCTGCCTGCCCTCTCACCTCCAGGCACCGAGAGCGTAGCCCCCGGGCTTCTCTCCCTGAACTCCTTCCTCAGCCCTGTGCTTCCTCACCTGGCCCAGGGCGTTCCTAAAGGCAGGAGAGCAGTGGCCGGCCACCACCCTCCCACGCGCCCACCCACGCGCCCACCCACGCAGACTTTGGGAAGGCAGAGCCTGCGTTGCTGCCCAGGGACGGCTGTCCAGGGAGCACCAAGGCCAGTCCTGTCAGCCAGCGGGCGCAGAGGAGGGTGCTGAGGCACCGCGCTGTGTTTTCCAGGCCGGTTCAGCGAGGGGAGCAGACGGGGGTGGACGCCGTCTGCACCTACAGGAAGGAGCCCTCCGACCCGCCCTTGGACAGGGTGGGCCTTTACCATGAAGTGAGCAACAAGACCAAAGGCATCACGCAGCTGGGCCCCTACAGCCTGGACAAGGACAGCCTCTACGTCAACGGTGAACCATGCTCCTTTCTCTGCCTCCTTTGCTACCTCGAGGCACCCTTCCTTCCTTCCTTCCTTCGTTCCTTCCTTCCCCAGACCTGCCCTGTCCTTGTGTGCATCCCCAGCTCCTGACCCTCTCTCTGCCTCTGCTCTCTCTCAGGTTACAACGAACAGCCAGTCCTGCCCCGTGAGTACCTGTCAGGATCGGGATGGGCGCAGGAGGCAGCAACTGCCTCGTCCTGGGTGAAGGGGGCTGGGGGCCAGGGGTCAGATCGCCAGGGACAAGCAGGGAGCCTACCAGCCCTCCCCTCTGAGACCTGGGCTGGCTGGAGAGCTCTGTGTTTGTCCATGCGGAGCACTGACAGCCCGCCTCTGGCTCCTCTTCACTCCACCCCTCTCCTTCTTGCAGCTACCACCCATCCAACCACAGCTGCAGCCCTCGAGCCTTTCACCATCAACTTCACCACCACCAACCTCCGCTACAGTTCTGACCTGGCGAACCCTGACTCAGCAAAATACAGGAACACCAGAATGGTCATGAACACCTTGGTAAGCCCTGGCCATGTGCCTCGGTGGCCCGACAGACCTGTGGGGAGTGGAGGGAGATGGGCAGGGCTGAACTCTGAAACCTCTCTCCTTGGCAGCTCGACCGCCTTCTCAAGGAAAGCAGCATTGGCCCCTCTTTCCATGGATGTCAAACAACAGCCTTCAGGTATGGCTGGCGCTCAAGTGCTCCTTTGCGGGTGCCCGGGTCTGACTCGCCGCCCACCACACACCTGCTGCGTTGCCAGCCAGACTAAGCAACAAAGACCTTCTCCACGATACCCTCCTGACTCTGGAATTTCTCCCTCTTGCCTCCAAAATTTCCCCTGACGTCCTCCAAACTTAGGATCTCTTCCCTAATCCCGTCCTGCCCTTAGGAAGTACTCCCCCACGCCCTCCCATCTATCCAGCTCCTCATGACGTCCTCTTGTATCCCTAGGACCTTTTCCCTGCCTCAGGCCCTCCTTCCTCCTGTCGTCCTGCCTAAAAGCCTCCCCTCGCTGCCTGCCCTCTCACCTCCAGGCACCGAGAGCGTAGCCCCCGGGCTTCTCTCCCTGAACTCCTTCCTCAGCCCTGTGCTTCCTCACCTGGCCCAGGGCGTTCCTGAAGGCAGGAGAGCAGTGGCCGGCCACCACCCTCGCACGCACCCACCCACGCAGACTTTGGGAAGGCAGAGCCTGCGTTGCTGCCCAGGGACGGCTGTCCAGGGAGCACCAAGGCCAGTCCTGTCAGCCAGCGGGCGCAGAGGAGGGTGCTGAGGCACCGCGCTGTGTTTTCCAGGCCGGTTCAGCGAGGGGAGCAGACGGGGGTGGACGCCGTCTGCACCTACAGGAAGGAGCCCTCCGACCCGCCCTTGGACAGGGTGGGCCTTTACCATGAAGTGAGCAACAAGACCAAAGGCATCACGCAGCTGGGCCCCTACAGCCTGGACAAGGACAGCCTCTACGTCAACGGTGAACCATGCTCCTTTCTCTGCCTCCTTTGCTACCTCGAGGCACCCTTCCTTCCTTCCTTCCTTCGTTCCTTCCTTCCCCAGACCTGCCCTGTCCTTGTGTGCATCCCCAGCTCCTGACCCTCTCTCTGCCTCTGCTCTCTCTCAGGTTACAACGAACAGCCAGTCCTGCCCCGTGAGTACCTGTCAGGATCGGGATGGGCGCAGGAGGCAGCAACTGCCTCGTCCTGGGTGAAGGGGGCTGGGGGCCAGGGGTCAGATCGCCAGGGACAAGCAGGGAGCCTACCAGCCCTCCCCTCTGAGACCTGGGCTGGCTGGAGAGCTCTGTGTTTGTCCATGCGGAGCACTGACAGCCCGCCTCTGGCTCCTCTTCACTCCACCCCTCTCCTTCTTGCAGCTACCACCCATCCAACCACAGCTGCAGCCCTCGAGCCTTTCACCATCAACTTCACCACCACCAACCTCCGCTACAGTTCTGACCTGGCGAACCCTGACTCAGCAAAATACAGGAACACCAGAATGGTCATGAACACCTTGGTAAGCCCTGGCCATGTGCCTCGGTGGCCCGACCGACCTGTGGGGAGTGGAGGGAGATGGGCAGGGCTGAACTCTGAAACCTCTCTCCTTGGCAGCTCGACCGCCTTCTCAAGGAAAGCAGCATTGGCCCCTCTTTCCATGGATGTCAAACAACAGCCTTCAGGTATGGCTGGCGCTCAAGTGCTCCTTTGCGGGTGCCCGGGTCTGACTCGCCGCCCACCACACACCTGCTGCGTTGCCAGCCAGACTAAGCAACAAAGACCTTCTCCACGATACCCTCCTGACTCTGGAATTTCTCCCTCTTGCCTCCAAAATTTCCCCTGACGTCCTCCAAACTTAGGATCTCTTCCCTAATCCCGTCCTGCCCTTAGGAAGTACTCCCCCACGCCCTCCCATCTATCCAGCTCCTCATGACGTCCTCTTGTATCCCTAGGACCTTTTCCCTGCCTCAGGCCCTCCTTCCTCCTGTCGTCCTGCCTAAAAGCCTCCCCTCGCTGCCTGCCCTCTCACCTCCAGGCACCGAGAGCGTAGCCCCCGGGCTTCTCTCCCTGAACTCCTTCCTCAGCCCTGTGCTTCCTCACCTGGCCCAGGGCGTTCCTGAAGGCAGGAGAGCAGTGGCCGGCCACCACCCTCCCACGCGCCCACCCACGCGCCCACCCACGCAGACTTTGGGAAGGCAGAGCCTGCGTTGCTGCCCAGGGACGGCTGTCCAGGGAGCACCAAGGCCAGTCCTGTCAGCCAGCGGGCGCAGAGGAGGGTGCTGAGGCACTGCGCTGTGTTTTCCAGGCCGGTTCAGCGAGGGGAGCAGACGGGGGTGGACGCCGTCTGCACCTACAGGAAGGAGCCCTCCGACCCGCCCTTGGACAGGGTGGGCCTTTACCATGAAGTGAGCAACAAGACCAAAGGCATCACGCAGCTGGGCCCCTACAGCCTGGACAAGGACAGCCTCTACGTCAACGGTGAACCATGCTCCTTTCTCTGCCTCCTTTGCTACCTCGAGGCACCCTTCCTTCCTTCCTTCCTTCGTTCCTTCCTTCCCCAGACCTGCCCTGTCCTTGTGTGCATCCCCAGCTCCTGACCCTCTCTCTGCCTCTACTCTCTCTCAGGTTACAACGAACAGCCAGTCCTGCCCCGTGAGTACCTGTCAGGATCGGCGCAAGAGGCGGCAACTGCCTCGTCCTGGGTGTAGGGGGCTGGGGGCCAGGGGTCAGATCGCCAGGGACAAGCAGGGAGCCTACCAGCCCTCCCCTCTGAGACCTGGGCTGGCTGGAGAGCTCTGTGTTTGTCCATGCGGAGCACTGACAGCCCGCCTCTGGCTCCTCTTCACTCCACCCCTCTCCTTCTTGCAGCTACCACCCATCCAACCACAGCTGCAGCCCTCGAGCCTTTCACCATCAACTTCACCACCACCAACCTCCGCTACAGTTCTGACCTGGCGAACCCTGACTCAGCAAAATACAGGAACACCAGAATGGTCATGAACACCTTGGTAAGCCCTGGCCATGTGCCTCGGTGGCCCGACAGACCTGTGGGGAGTGGAGGGAGATGGGCAGGGCTGAACTCTGAAACCTCTCTCCTTGGCAGCTCGACCGCCTTCTCAAGGAAAGCAGCATTGGCCCCTCTTTCCATGGATGTCAAACAACAGCCTTCAGGTATGGCTGGCGCTCAAGTGCTCCTTTGCGGGTGCCCGGGTCTGACTCGCCGCCCACCACACACCTGCTGCGTTGCCAGCCAGACTAAGCAACAAAGACCTTCTCCACGATACCCTCCTGACTCTGGAATTTCTCCCTCTTGCCTCCAAAATTTCCCCTGACGTCCTCCAAACTTAGGATCTCTTCCCTAATCCCGTCCTGCCCTTAGGAAGTACTCCCCCACGCCCTCCCATCTATCCAGCTCCTCATGACGTCCTCTTGTATCCCTAGGACCTTTTCCCTACCTCAGGCCCTCCTTCCTCCTGTCGTCCTGCCTAAAAGCCTCCCCTCACTGCCTGCCCTCTCACCTCCAGGCACCGAGAGCGTAGCCCCCGGGCTTCTCTCCCTGAACTCCTTCCTCAGCCCTGTGCTTCCTCACCTGGCCCAGGGCGTTCCTGAAGGCAGGAGAGCAGTGGCCGGCCACCACCCTCGCACGCACCCACCCACGCAGACTTTGGGAAGGCAGAGCCTGCGTTGCTGCCCAGGGACGGCTGTCCAGGGAGCACCAAGGCCAGTCCTGTCAGCCAGCGGGTGCAGAGGAGGGTGCTGAGGCACCGCGCTGTGTTTTCCAGGCCGGTTCAGCGAGGGGAGCAGACGGGGGTGGACGCCGTCTGCACCTACAGGAAGGAGCCCTCCGACCCGCCCTTGGACAGGGTGGGCCTTTACCATGAAGTGAGCAACAAGACCAAAGGCATCACGCAGCTGGGCCCCTACAGCCTGGACAAGGACAGCCTCTACGTCAACGGTGAACCATGCTCCTTTCTCTGCCTCCTTTGCTACCTCGAGGCACCCTTCCCTCCTTCCTTCCTTCGTTCCTTCCTTCCCCAGACCTGCCCTGTCCTTGTGTGCATCCCCAGCTCCTGACCCTCTCTCTGCCTCTGCTCTCTCTCAGGTTACAACGAACAGCCAGTCCTGCCCCGTGAGTACCTGTCAGGATCGGGATGGGCGCAGGAGGCAGCAACTGCCTCGTCCTGGGTGAAGGGGGCTGGGGGCCAGGGGTCAGATCGCCAGGGACAAGCAGGGAGCCTACCAGCCCTCCCCTCTGAGACCTGGGCTGGCTGGAGAGCTCTGTGTTTGTCCATGCGGAGCACTGACAGCCCGCCTCTGGCTCCTCTTCACTCCACCCCTCTCCTTCTTGCAGCTACCACCCATCCAACCACAGCTGCAGCCCTCGAGCCTTTCACCATCAACTTCACCACCACCAACCTCCGCTACAGTTCTGACCTGGCGAACCCTGACTCAGCAAAATACAGGAACACCAGAATGGTCATGAACACCTTGGTAAGCCCTGGCCATGTGCCTCGGTGGCCCGACAGACCTGTGGGGAGTGGAGGGAGATGGGCAGGGCTGAACTCTGAAACCTCTCTCCTTGGCAGCTCGACCGCCTTCTCAAGGAAAGCAGCATTGGCCCCTCTTTCCATGGATGTCAAACAACAGCCTTCAGGTATGGCTGGCGCTCAAGTGCTCCTTTGCGGGTGCCCGGGTCTGACTCGCCGCCCACCACACACCTGCTGCGTTGCCAGCCAGACTAAGCAACAAAGACCTTCTCCACGATACCCTCCTGACTCTGGAATTTCTCCCTCTTGCCTCCAAAATTTCCCCTGACGTCCTCCAAACTTAGGATCTCTTCCCTAATCCCGTCCTGCCCTTAGGAAGTACTCCCCCACGCCCTCCCATCTATCCAGCTCCTCATGACGTCCTCTTGTATCCCTAGGACCTTTTCCCTGCCTCAGGCCCTCCTTCCTCCTGTCGTCCTGCCTAAAAGCCTCCCCTCGCTGCCTGCCCTCTCACCTCCAGGCACCGAGAGCGTAGCCCCCGGGCTTCTCTCCCTGAACTCCTTCCTCAGCCCTGTGCTTCCTCACCTGGCCCAGGGCGTTCCTGAAGGCAGGAGAGCAGTGGCCGGCCACCACCCTCCCACGCGCCCACCCACGCAGACTTTGGGAAGGCAGAGCCTGCGTTGCTGCCCAGGGACGGCTGTCCAGGGAGCACCAAGGCCAGTCCTGTCAGCCAGCGGGCGCAGAGGAGGGTGCTGAGGCACCGCGCTGTGTTTTCCAGGCCGGTTCAGCGAGGGGAGCAGACGGGGGTGGACGCCGTCTGCACCTACAGGAAGGAGCCCTCCGACCCGCCCTTGGACAGGGTGGGCCTTTACCATGAAGTGAGCAACAAGACCAAAGGCATCACGCAGCTGGGCCCCTACAGCCTGGACAAGGACAGCCTCTACGTCAACGGTGAGCCATGCTCCTTTCTCTGCCTCCTTTGCTACCTCGGGGCACCCTTCCTTCCTTCCTTCCTTCGTTCCTTCCTTCCCCAGACCTGCCCTGTCCTTGTGTGCATCCCCAGCTCCTGACCCTCTCTCTGCCTCTGCTCTCTCTCAGGTTACAACGAACAGCCAGTCCTGCCCCGTGAGTACCTGTCAGGACCGGGATGGGCGCAGGAGGCAGCAACTGCCTCGTCCTGGGTGAAGGGGGCTGGGGGCCAGGGGTCAGATCGCCAGGGACAAGCAAGGGAGCCTACCAGCCCTCCCCTCTGAGACCTGGGCTGGCTGGAGAGCTCTGTGTTTGTCCATGCGGAGCACTGACAGCCCGCCTCTGGCTCCTCTTCACTCCACCCCTCTCCTTCTTGCAGCTACCACCCATCCAACCACAGCTGCAGCCCTCGAGCCTTTCACCATCAACTTCACCACCACCAACCTCCGCTACAGTTCTGACCTGGCGAACCCTGACTCAGCAAAATACAGGAACACCAGAATGGTCATGAACACCTTGGTAAGCCCTGGCCATGTGCCTCGGTGGCCCGACAGACCTGTGGGGAGTGGAGGGAGATGGGCAGGGCTGAACTCTGAAACCTCTCTCCTTGGCAGCTCGACCGCCTTCTCAAGGAAAGCAGCATTGGCCCCTCTTTCCATGGATGTCAAACAACAGCCTTCAGGTATGGCTGGCGCTCAAGTGCTCCTTTGCGGGTCCCCGGGTCTGACTCGCCGCCCACCACACACCTGCTGCGTTGCCAGCCAGACTAAGCAACAAAGACCTTCTCCACGATACCCTCCTGACTCTGGAATTTCTCCCTCTTGCCTCCAAAATTTCCCCTGACGTCCTCCAAACTTAGGATCTCTTCCCTAATCCCGTCCTGCCCTTAGGAAGTACTCCCCCACGCCCTCCCATCTATCCAGCTCCTCATGACGTCCTCTTGTATCCCTAGGACCTTTTCCCTACCTCAGGCCCTCCTTCCTCCTGTCGTCCTGCCTAAAAGCCTCCCCTCGCTGCCTGCCCTCTCACCTCCAGGCACCGAGAGCGTAGCCCCCGGGCTTCTCTCCCTGAACTCCTTCCTCAGCCCTGTGCTTCCTCACCTGGCCCAGGGCGTTCCTGAAGGCAGGAGAGCAGTGGCCGGCCACCACCCTCCCACGCGCCCACCCACGCGCCCACCCACGCAGACTTTGGGAAGGCAGAGCCTGCGTTGCTGCCCAGGGACGGCTGTCCAGGGAGCACCAAGGCCAGTCCTGTCAGCCAGCGGGCGCAGAGGAGGGTGCTGAGGCACCGCGCTGTGTTTTCCAGGCCGGTTCAGCGAGGGGAGCAGACGGGGGTGGACGCCGTCTGCACCTACAGGAAGGAGCCCTCCGACCCGCCCTTGGACAGGGTGGGCCTTTACCATGAAGTGAGCAACAAGACCAAAGGCATCACGCAGCTGGGCCCCTACAGCCTGGACAAGGACAGCCTCTATGTCAACGGTGAGCCATGCTCCTTTCTCTGCCTCCTTTGCTACCTCGAGGCACCCTTCCTTCCTTCCTTCCTTCGTTCCTTCCTTCCCCAGACCTGCCCTGTCCTTGTGTGCATCCCCAGCTCCTGACCCTCTCTCTGCCTCTGCTCTCTCTCAGGTTACAACGAACAGCCAGTCCTGCCCCGTGAGTACCTGTCAGGACCGGGATGGGCGCAGGAGGCAGACACTGCCTCGTCCTGGGTGAAGGGGGCTGGGGGCCAGGGGTCAGATCGCCAGGGACAAGCAGGGAGCCTACCAGCCCTCCCCTCTGAGACCTGGGCTGGCTGGAGAGCTCTGTGTTTGTCCATGCGGAGCACTGACAGCCCGCCTCTGGCTCCTCTTCACTCCACCCCTCTCCTTCTTGCAGCTACCACCCATCCAACCACAGCTGCAGCCCTCGAGCCTTTCACCATCAACTTCACCACCACCAACCTCCGCTACAGTTCTGACCTGGCGAACCCTGACTCAGCAAAATACAGGAACACCAGAATGGTCATGAACACCTTGGTAAGCCCTGGCCATGTGCCTCGGTGGCCCGACAGACCTGTGGGGAGTGGAGGGAGATGGGCAGGGCTGAACTCTGAAACCTCTCTCCTTGGCAGCTCGACCGCCTTCTCAAGGAAAGCAGCATTGGCCCCTCTTTCCATGGATGTCAAACAACAGCCTTCAGGTATGGCTGGCGCTCAAGTGCTCCTTTGCGGGTGCCCGGGTCTGACTCGCCGCCCACCACACACCTGCTGCGTTGCCAGCCAGACTAAGCAACAAAGACCTTCTCCACGATACCCTCCTGACTCTGGAATTTCTCCCTCTTGCCTCCAAAATTTCCCCTGACGTCCTCCAAACTTAGGATCTCTTCCCTAATCCCGTCCTGCCCTTAGGAAGTACTCCCCCACGCCCTCCCATCTATCCAGCTCCTCATGACGTCCTCTTGTATCCCTAGGACCTTTTCCCTACCTCAGGCCCTCCTTCCTCCTGTCGTCCTGCCTAAAAGCCTCCCCTCGCTGCCTGCCCTCTCACCTCCAGGCACCGAGAGCGTAGCCCCCGGGCTTCTCTCCCTGAACTCCTTCCTCAGCCCTGTGCTTCCTCACCTGGCCCAGGGCGTTCCTGAAGGCAGGAGAGCAGTGGCCGGCCACCACCCTCCCACGCGCCCACCCACGCAGACTTTGGGAAGGCAGAGCCTGCGTTGCTGCCCAGGGACGGCTGTCCAGGGAGCACCAAGGCCAGTCCTGTCAGCCAGCGGGTGCAGAGGAGGGTGCTGAGGCACCGCGCTGTGTTTTCCAGGCCGGTTCAGCGAGGGGAGCAGACGGGGGTGGACGCCGTCTGCACCTACAGGAAGGAGCCCTCCGACCCGCCCTTGGACAGGGTGGGCCTTTACCATGAAGTGAGCAACAAGACCAAAGGCATCACGCAGCTGGGCCCCTACAGCCTGGACAAGGACAGCCTCTACGTCAACGGTGAGCCATGCTCCTTTCTCTGCCTCCTTTGCTACCTCGAGGCACCCTTCCTTCTTTCCTTCCTTCGTTCCTTCCTTCCCCAGACCTGCCCTGTCCTTGTGTGCATCCCCAGCTCCTGACCCTCTCTCTGCCTCTGCTCTCTCTCAGGTTACAACGAACAGCCAGTTCTGCCCCGTGAGTACCTGTCAGGACCGGGATGGGCGCAGGAGGCAGACACTGCCTCGTCCTGGGTGAAGGGGGCTGGGGGCCAGGGGTCAGATCGCCAGGGACAAGCAAGGGAGCCTACCAGCCCTCCCCTCTGAGACCTGGGCTGGCTGGAGAGCTCTGTGTTTGTCCATGCGGAGCACTGACAGCCCGCCTCTGGCTCCTCTTCACTCCACCCCTCTCCTTCTTGCAGCTACCACCCATCCAACCACAGCTGCAGCCCTCGAGCCTTTCACCATCAACTTCACCACCACCAACCTCCGCTACAGTTCTGACCTGGCGAACCCTGACTCAGCAAAATACAGGAACACCAGAATGGTCATGAACACCTTGGTAAGCCCTGGCCATGTGCCTCGGTGGCCCGACAGACCTGTGGGGAGTGGAGGGAGATGGGCAGGGCTGAACTCTGAAACCTCTCTCCTTGGCAGCTCGACCGCCTTCTCAAGGAAAGCAGCATTGGCCCCTCTTTCCATGGATGTCAAACAACAGCCTTCAGGTATGGCTGGCGCTCAAGTGCTCCTTTGCGGGTGCCCGGGTCTGACTCGCCGCCCACCACACACCTGCTGCGTTGCCAGCCAGACTAAGCAACAAAGACCTTCTCCACGATACCCTCCTGACTCTGGAATTTCTCCCTCTTGCCTCCAAAATTTCCCCTGACGTCCTCCAAACTTAGGATCTCTTCCCTAATCCCGTCCTGCCCTTAGGAAGTACTCCCCCACGCCCTCCCATCTATCCAGCTCCTCATGACGTCCTCTTGTATCCCTAGGACCTTTTCCCTGCCTCAGGCCCTCCTTCCTCCTGTCGTCCTGCCTAAAAGCCTCCCCTCGCTGCCTGCCCTCTCACCTCCAGGCACCGAGAGCGTAGCCCCCGGGCTTCTCTCCCTGAACTCCTTCCTCAGCCCTGTGCTTCCTCACCTGGCCCAGGGCGTTCCTGAAGGCAGGAGAGCAGTGGCCGGCCACCACCCTCCCACGCGCCCACCCACGCAGACTTTGGGAAGGCAGAGCCTGCGTTGCTGCCCAGGGACGGCTGTCCAGGGAGCACCAAGGCCAGTCCTGTCAGCCAGCGGGCGCAGAGGAGGGTGCTGAGGCACCGCGCTGTGTTTTCCAGGCCGGTTCAGCGAGGGGAGCAGACGGGGGTGGACGCCGTCTGCACCTACAGGAAGGAGCCCTCCGACCCGCCCTTGGACAGGGTGGGCCTTTACCATGAAGTGAGCAACAAGACCAAAGGCATCACGCAGCTGGGCCCCTACAGCCTGGACAAGGACAGCCTCTACGTCAACGGTGAGCCATGCTCCTTTCTCTGCCTCCTTTGCTACCTCGGGGCACCCTTCCTTCCTTCCTTCCTTCGTTCCTTCCTTCCCCAGACCTGCCCTGTCCTTGTGTGCATCCCCAGCTCCTGACCCTCTCTCTGCCTCTGCTCTCTCTCAGGTTACAACGAACAGCCAGTCCTGCCCCGTGAGTACCTGTCAGGACCGGGATGGGCGCAGGAGGCAGCAACTGCCTCGTCCTGGGTGAAGGGGGCTGGGGGCCAGGGGTCAGATCGCCAGGGACAAGCAAGGGAGCCTACCAGCCCTCCCCTCTGAGACCTGGGCTGGCTGGAGAGCTCTGTGTTTGTCCATGCGGAGCACTGACAGCCCGCCTCTGGCTCCTCTTCACTCCACCCCTCTCCTTCTTGCAGCTATCACCCATCCAACCACAGCTGCAGCCCTCGAGCCTTTCACCATCAACTTCACCACCACCAACCTCCGCTACAGTTCTGACCTGGCGAACCCTGACTCAGCAAAATACAGGAACACCAGAATGGTCATGAACACCTTGGTAAGCCCTGGCCATGTGCCTCGGTGGCCCGACAGACCTGTGGGGAGTGGAGGGAGATGGGCAGGGCTGAACTCTGAAACCTCTCTCCTTGGCAGCTCGACCGCCTTCTCAAGGAAAGCAGCATTGGCCCCTCTTTCCATGGATGTCAAACAACAGCCTTCAGGTATGGCTGGCGCTCAAGTGCTCCTTTGCGGGTCCCCGGGTCTGACTCGCCGCCCACCACACACCTGCTGCGTTGCCAGCCAGACTAAGCAACAAAGACCTTCTCCACGATACCCTCCTGACTCTGGAATTTCTCCCTCTTGCCTCCAAAATTTCCCCTGACGTCCTCCAAACTTAGGATCTCTTCCCTAATCCCGTCCTGCCCTTAGGAAGTACTCCCCCACGCCCTCCCATCTATCCAGCTCCTCATGACGTCCTCTTGTATCCCTAGGACCTTTTCCCTACCTCAGGCCCTCCTTCCTCCTGTCGTCCTGCCTAAAAGCCTCCCCTCGCTGCCTGCCCTCTCACCTCCAGGCACCGAGAGCGTAGCCCCCGGGCTTCTCTCCCTGAACTCCTTCCTCAGCCCTGTGCTTCCTCACCTGGCCCAGGGCGTTCCTGAAGGCAGGAGAGCAGTGGCCGGCCACCACCCTCCCACGCACCCACCCACGCAGACTTTGGGAAGGCAGAGCCTGCGTTGCTGCCCAGGGACGGCTGTCCAGGGAGCACCAAGGCCAGTCCTGTCAGCCAGCGGGCGCAGAGGAGGGTGCTGAGGCACCGCGCTGTGTTTTCCAGGCCGGTTCAGCGAGGGGAGCAGACGGGGGTGGACGCCGTCTGCACCTACAGGAAGGAGCCCTCCGACCCGCCCTTGGACAGGGTGGGCCTTTACCATGAAGTGAGCAACAAGACCAAAGGCATCACGCAGCTGGGCCCCTACAGCCTGGACAAGGACAGCCTCTATGTCAACGGTGAGCCATGCTCCTTTCTCTGCCTCCTTTGCTACCTCGAGGCACCCTTCCTTCCTTCCTTCCTTCGTTCCTTCCTTCCCCAGACCTGCCCTGTCCTTGTGTGCATCCCCAGCTCCTGACCCTCTCTCTGCCTCTGCTCTCTCTCAGGTTACAACGAACAGCCAGTCCTGCCCCGTGAGTACCTGTCAGGACCGGGATGGGCGCAGGAGGCAGACACTGCCTCGTCCTGGGTGAAGGGGGCTGGGGGCCAGGGGTCAGATCGCCAGGGACAAGCAGGGAGCCTACCAGCCCTCCCCTCTGAGACCTGGGCTGGCTGGAGAGCTCTGTGTTTGTCCATGCGGAGCACTGACAGCCCGCCTCTGGCTCCTCTTCACTCCACCCCTCTCCTTCTTGCAGCTACCACCCATCCAACCACAGCTGCAGCCCTCGAGCCTTTCACCATCAACTTCACCACCACCAACCTCCGCTACAGTTCTGACCTGGCGAACCCTGACTCAGCAAAATACAGGAACACCAGAATGGTCATGAACACCTTGGTAAGCCCTGGCCATGTGCCTCGGTGGCCCGACAGACCTGTGGGGAGTGGAGGGAGATGGGCAGGGCTGAACTCTGAAACCTCTCTCCTTGGCAGCTCGACCGCCTTCTCAAGGAAAGCAGCATTGGCCCCTCTTTCCATGGATGTCAAACAACAGCCTTCAGGTATGGCTGGCGCTCAAGTGCTCCTTTGCGGGTGCCCGGGTCTGACTCGCCGCCCACCACACACCTGCTGCGTTGCCAGCCAGACTAAGCAACAAAGACCTTCTCCACGATACCCTCCTGACTCTGGAATTTCTCCCTCTTGCCTCCAAAATTTCCCCTGACGTCCTCCAAACTTAGGATCTCTTCCCTAATCCCGTCCTGCCCTTAGGAAGTACTCCCCCACGCCCTCCCATCTATCCAGCTCCTCATGACGTCCTCTTGTATCCCTAGGACCTTTTCCCTACCTCAGGCCCTCCTTCCTCCTGTCGTCCTGCCTAAAAGCCTCCCCTCGCTGCCTGCCCTCTCACCTCCAGGCACCGAGAGCGTAGCCCCCGGGCTTCTCTCCCTGAACTCCTTCCTCAGCCCTGTGCTTCCTCACCTGGCCCAGGGCGTTCCTGAAGGCAGGAGAGCAGTGGCCGGCCACCACCCTCGCACGCACCCACCCACGCAGACTTTGGGAAGGCAGAGCCTGCGTTGCTGCCCAGGGACGGCTGTCCAGGGAGCACCAAGGCCAGTCCTGTCAGCCAGCGGGTGCAGAGGAGGGTGCTGAGGCACCGCGCTGTGTTTTCCAGGCCGGTTCAGCGAGGGGAGCAGACGGGGGTGGACGCCGTCTGCACCTACAGGAAGGAGCCCTCCGACCCGCCCTTGGACAGGGTGGGCCTTTACCATGAAGTGAGCAACAAGACCAAAGGCATCACGCAGCTGGGCCCCTACAGCCTGGACAAGGACAGCCTCTACGTCAACGGTGAGCCATGCTCCTTTCTCTGCCTCCTTTGCTACCTCGAGGCACCCTTCCTTCTTTCCTTCCTTCGTTCCTTCCTTCCCCAGACCTGCCCTGTCCTTGTGTGCATCCCCAGCTCCTGACCCTCTCTCTGCCTCTGCTCTCTCTCAGGTTACAACGAACAGCCAGTTCTGCCCCGTGAGTACCTGTCAGGACCGGGATGGGCGCAGGAGGCAGCAACTGCCTCGTCCTGGGTGAAGGGGGCTGGGGGCCAGGGGTCAGATCGCCAGGGACAAGCAAGGGAGCCTACCAGCCCTCCCCTCTGAGACCTGGGCTGGCTGGAGAGCTCTGTGTTTGTCCATGCGGAGCACTGACAGCCCGCCTCTGGCTCCTCTTCACTCCACCCCTCTCCTTCTTGCAGCTACCACCCATCCAACCACAGCTGCAGCCCTCGAGCCTTTCACCATCAACTTCACCACCACCAACCTCCGCTACAGTTCTGACCTGGCGAACCCTGACTCAGCAAAATACAGGAACACCAGAATGGTCATGAACACCTTGGTAAGCCCTGGCCATGTGCCTCGGTGGCCCGACAGACCTGTGGGGAGTGGAGGGAGATGGGCAGGGCTGAACTCTGAAACCTCTCTCCTTGGCAGCTCGACCGCCTTCTCAAGGAAAGCAGCATTGGCCCCTCTTTCCATGGATGTCAAACAACAGCCTTCAGGTATGGCTGGCGCTCAAGTGCTCCTTTGCGGGTCCCCGGGTCTGACTCGCCGCCCACCACACACCTGCTGCGTTGCCAGCCAGACTAAGCAACAAAGACCTTCTCCACGATACCCTCCTGACTCTGGAATTTCTCCCTCTTGCCTCCAAAATTTCCCCTGACGTCCTCCAAACTTAGGATCTCTTCCCTAATCCCGTCCTGCCCTTAGGAAGTACTCCCCCACGCCCTCCCATCTATCCAGCTCCTCATGACGTCCTCTTGTATCCCTAGGACCTTTTCCCTACCTCAGGCCCTCCTTCCTCCTGTCGTCCTGCCTAAAAGCCTCCCCTCGCTGCCTGCCCGCTCACCTCCAGGCACCGAGAGCGTAGCCCCCGGGCTTCTCTCCCTGAACTCCTTCCTCAGCCCTGTGCTTCCTCACCTGGCCCAGGGCGTTCCTGAAGGCAGGAGAGCAGTGGCCGGCCACCACCCTCGCACGCACCCACCCACGCAGACTTTGGGAAGGCAGAGCCTGCGTTGCTGCCCAGGGACGGCTGTCCAGGGAGCACCAAGGCCAGTCCTGTCAGCCAGCGGGCGCAGAGGAGGGTGCTGAGGCACCGCGCTGTGTTTTCCAGGCCGGTTCAGCGAGGGGAGCAGACGGGGGTGGACGCCGTCTGCACCTACAGGAAGGAGCCCTCCAACCCGCCCTTGGACAGGGTGGGCCTTTACCATGAAGTGAGCAACAAGACCAAAGGCATCACGCAGCTGGGCCCCTACAGCCTGGACAAGGACAGCCTCTACGTCAACGGTGAGCCATGCTCCTTTCTCTGCCTCCTTTGCTACCTCGGGGCACCCTTCCTTCCTTCCTTCCTTCGTTCCTTCCTTCCCCAGACCTGCCCTGTCCTTGTGTGCATCCCCAGCTCCTGACCCTCTCTCTGCCTCTGCTCTCTCTCAGGTTACAACGAACAGCCAGTCCTGCCCCGTGAGTACCTGTCAGGACCGGGATGGGCGCAGGAGGCAGCAACTGCCTCGTCCTGGGTGAAGGGGGCTGGGGGCCAGGGGTCAGATCGCCAGGGACAAGCAAGGGAGCCTACCAGCCCTCCCCTCTGAGACCTGGGCTGGCTGGAGAGCTCTGTGTTTGTCCATGCGGAGCACTGACAGCCCGCCTCTGGCTCCTCTTCACTCCACCCCTCTCCTTCTTGCAGCTACCACCCATCCAACCACAGCTGCAGCCCTCGAGCCTTTCACCATCAACTTCACCACCACCAACCTCCGCTACAGTTCTGACCTGGCGAACCCTGACTCAGCAAAATACAGGAACACCAGAATGGTCATGAACACCTTGGTAAGCCCTGGCCATGTGCCTCGGTGGCCCGACAGACCTGTGGGGAGTGGAGGGAGATGGGCAGGGCTGAACTCTGAAACCTCTCTCCTTGGCAGCTCGACCGCCTTCTCAAGGAAAGCAGCATTGGCCCCTCTTTCCATGGATGTCAAACAACAGCCTTCAGGTATGGCTGGCGCTCAAGTGCTCCTTTGCGGGTGCCCGGGTCTGACTCGCCGCCCACCACACACCTGCTGCGTTGCCAGCCAGACTAAGCAACAAAGACCTTCTCCACGATACCCTCCTGACTCTGGAATTTCTCCCTCTTGCCTCCAAAATTTCCCCTGACGTCCTCCAAACTTAGGATCTCTTCCCTAATCCCGTCCTGCCCTTAGGAAGTACTCCCCCACGCCCTCCCATCTATCCAGCTCCTCATGACGTCCTCTTGTATCCCTAGGACCTTTTCCCTACCTCAGGCCCTCCTTCCTCCTGTCGTCCTGCCTAAAAGCCTCCCCTCGCTGCCTGCCCTCTCACCTCCAGGCACCGAGAGCGTAGCCCCCGGGCTTCTCTCCCTGAACTCCTTCCTCAGCCCTGTGCTTCCTCACCTGGCCCAGGGCGTTCCTGAAGGCAGGAGAGCAGTGGCCGGCCACCACCCTCCCACGCGCCCACCCACGCAGACTTTGGGAAGGCAGAGCCTGCGTTGCTGCCCAGGGACGGCTGTCCAGGGAGCACCAAGGCCAGTCCTGTCAGCCAGCGGGCGCAGAGGAGGGTGCTGAGGCACCGCGCTGTGTTTTCCAGGCCGGTTCAGCGAGGGGAGCAGACGGGGGTGGACGCCGTCTGCACCTACAGGAAGGAGCCCTCCGACCCGCCCTTGGACAGGGTGGGCCTTTACCATGAAGTGAGCAACAAGACCAAAGGCATCACGCAGCTGGGCCCCTACAGCCTGGACAAGGACAGCCTCTACGTCAACGGTGAGCCATGCTCCTTTCTCTGCCTCCTTTGCTACCTCGGGGCACCCTTCCTTCCTTCCTTCCTTCGTTCCTTCCTTCCCCAGACCTGCCCTGTCCTTGTGTGCATCCCCAGCTCCTGACCCTCTCTCTGCCTCTGCTCTCTCTCAGGTTACAACGAACAGCCAGTCCTGCCCCGTGAGTACCTGTCAGGACCGGGATGGGCGCAGGAGGCAGCAACTGCCTCGTCCTGGGTGAAGGGGGCTGGGGGCCAGGGGTCAGATCGCCAGGGACAAGCAAGGGAGCCTACCAGCCCTCCCCTCTGAGACCTGGGCTGGCTGGAGAGCTCTGTGTTTGTCCATGCGGAGCACTGACAGCCCGCCTCTGGCTCCTCTTCACTCCACCCCTCTCCTTCTTGCAGCTACCACCCATCCAACCACAGCTGCAGCCCTCGAGCCTTTCACCATCAACTTCACCACCACCAACCTCCGCTACAGTTCTGACCTGGCGAACCCTGACTCAGCAAAATACAGGAACACCAGAATGGTCATGAACACCTTGGTAAGCCCTGGCCATGTGCCTCGGTGGCCCGACAGACCTGTGGGGAGTGGAGGGAGATGGGCAGGGCTGAACTCTGAAACCTCTCTCCTTGGCAGCTCGACCGCCTTCTCAAGGAAAGCAGCATTGGCCCCTCTTTCCATGGATGTCAAACAACAGCCTTCAGGTATGGCTGGCGCTCAAGTGCTCCTTTGCGGGTGCCCGGGTCTGACTCGCCGCCCACCACACACCTGCTGCGTTGCCAGCCAGACTAAGCAACAAAGACCTTCTCCACGATACCCTCCTGACTCTGGAATTTCTCCCTCTTGCCTCCAAAATTTCCCCTGACGTCCTCCAAACTTAGGATCTCTTCCCTAATCCCGTCCTGCCCTTAGGAAGTACTCCCCCACGCCCTCCCATCTATCCAGCTCCTCATGACGTCCTCTTGTATCCCTAGGACCTTTTCCCTACCTCAGGCCCTCCTTCCTCCTGTCGTCCTGCCTAAAAGCCTCCCCTCGCTGCCTGCCCTCTCACCTCCAGGCACCGAGAGCGTAGCCCCCGGGCTTCTCTCCCTGAACTCCTTCCTCAGCCCTGTGCTTCCTCACCTGGCCCAGGGCGTTCCTGAAGGCAGGAGAGCAGTGGCCGGCCACCACCCTCGCACGCACCCACCCACGCAGACTTTGGGAAGGCAGAGCCTGCGTTGCTGCCCAGGGACGGCTGTCCAGGGAGCACCAAGGCCAGTCCTGTCAGCCAGCGGGCGCAGAGGAGGGTACTGAGGCACCGCGCTGTGTTTTCCAGGCCGGTTCAGCGAGGGGAGCAGACGGGGGTGGACGCCGTCTGCACCTACAGGAAGGAGCCCTCCGACCCGCCCTTGGACAGGGTGGGCCTTTACCATGAAGTGAGCAACAAGACCAAAGGCATCACGCAGCTGGGCCCCTACAGCCTGGACAAGGACAGCCTCTACGTCAACGGTGAGCCGTGCCTCTTTCTACCTCCTCTGCTATGGACCTGGGGCACCCTTCCTTCCCCAGAATTGATCTCTCAGGCAAAAGTATGCCAAGTTCTGTATTCCACTGTGTGCCAGAGCTTTTAATTTGCAATCTGTTTAATGAAATACGGTCCTCTCTCTTCTCTGCACAGGTTATCATGAAATGCAGGCTGAACTTGGTAAGTACCTTTAGGTAGCAATTGAGAGGGCATGTTTTTTTTTATAGTTAGCAATAACCAAAAAAAAAGTTTGAACTAACTAGCCAAGAGTAAACTACTAAACTTATAAAACAGAGTTTTGCAGCCTAGTGAACTACAGCTCATGCCAACTAAAATATGAGAATTTTCTTCTAGGATTAATCTGTCAAAATAGAGTTTACAAACAATAATTTGTGTTGCTCATTACAGCTGTGGATCAAAGAACACAGATCACCTCAAGAAACTATTCCTTATATTGACACAGATTATTTTGAAATGAGAATGAAGAGGGTGCAATATGCCTCAAAAAAGAAGCAAAAAGTAGAGGTCAAAAATCTGTCTAAGTCACTAATTAAAACAGTAATTAATTTAATAACCACAATCCTGAATATTTTTAATTAATAAACATCTGTTTAGTCCTGCTCAGATATTCTTGGAATATTTTCCTAATAATTGTCCATTTGTTTTTCAGGTTACAATGAACAACAAAATCTGTCAAGTAAGTATATTTAAAAACAGATATATATTAAAGCTACTCAAGGGCATAAGTGGATTTTGATTCCCCTGATTTGTCTGTGCTTGTAAGACAGCAAAATATCTCAAGTATATTATCCTGTTCTTATGGTTTTCTACTCTAAATGTACATAAAAATAATAACAGTACAATGTCTAATTGAGATCCTTATTCCTATTACATCCATGCAATTTTTGTTCTCTCTTACAGTGGTGAAGCCCACCACCACACAAAGCCCAGAACTAATAACAGAGCAATTCACACTGAACTTCACAGTAACCAACCTCAGGTTCACATCAGATCTAGGGACACCAAATTCTGCAAAATTCAAATCTACTGCGAAAATAATGCAACATTACGTAAGCCAAAGTCACAATGTTTCACCCCCAGTACTTTGGGGTTCCCATACTTATTTTTGATTTTTTTTATTTTTTCCCCTCTCCAGATTGACCCCCTGCTTCAGAAGAGCGACATTGGTCCCCATTTCACTGGCTGCAAAGTAACAGGATTCAGGTGAGCAATATTAGCTGAAAGATTTCACTTTGAACTTTAGCACATCAGTTCTTTTCCTTTTTCAAGAAGTTTCTGTGCATGCTATAGGCCTTAGATTAAAAGCTTTTCTTTGGAACACCATATCATAGTAATTTCTGAAGTTCCTCTTGAGAACTGTGGGCAGATTTTAATAGCTTTGGTTGTTTTAATCACATCAGAAAAAACTCAGCAGATTTTTGGAATAACTAACATAAGTTTCATGATATTCAATTCCTCAGGTCAGTGAGGAATAGGGATAACACTGGAGTAGACTACGTCTGTAGCTATGGAGATGGCTCCCAAATCCCCAACTTTGACCAGGCTAAGGTGTACCAAGAACTAAGGAGCATGACAAATGGCATCACCAAATTAGGAATCTATAACCTGGACAACAAGAGTCTCTATGTCAATGGTAAGTGCTAAATTTTCTATTTCTTCCAGGCACAAGAACAGTTTGGAACCAACTCAGGTTTTAGGGATCAGGCCAATGTAAATGAAAAAAAAGTGACCTTGGCTCCACTGGAGTTTACTGTGTAAGTTCTGTGCCCAAGGTGAACTGGATGCTTCCAAGAACATTTTCATATAGACATTTTGGAATATTTTGATTTCTGTATTACAGCAGAGTGACTCATATTTAGTCTTCACCTCATTCACCTGCTCAGGAACATTTCACCATATTTCTGTCTCTCCAATATTTAATTTAATCAGTGGTACAGGTGTTTACTCATTGTGGCCTTCACAATACATTTTATAATATATCGTGAATATAATATAATAAAAGCACTTTGTTCTGCTTAAGCAGTAGGTTGTTTGTTTAACAGATTCACACCCTCAGGGACTGGTTCTCATGATTCATTCCCAAGTCATCCATTTAATCATCACCTCTTCTCTTTCATTCTCCTAAGTATGTAATTCTCATACATAACATTTCTCTTGCATTTCCTTTCTAGGTTACAATGAACCACTTGAGAGATCACGTAAGTGTTTTGCCAGACTCATTCCCAGGAAAGTTATCAAAGGAGTGGTGCACTCAGAAAATATGAGGGGAAGAGATTCTTCAGGGTAGCCTTGGAGTGTGCTGGGTTGGGAATGACTTTGAAACTGAAGTTAGCTTTTTGTACTGCAAAATCATAATCCTTCTTCCCTTTGGTTATAGCCTTGAGCATAACAACTGCACCAAGCCCAGCATCCAGCCATTTCACACTTAATTTCACCTTGACCAACCTCCGCTACACTGCAGATCTGGATACACCAACCTCCCGCAAATTCATTTCCACAATGAAAGTTCTCAACCATTACGTAAGTCTGGGCCTGGTTTTGCCCTTTTTGACTTAAGGTGATCTTCATCTGCCTGCATGAAACATGCTTCCAAGTTCTCAGTTGTACTTCTGGGTTTTTTCCCTTCTTTCTGACAGATTGACCCTCTTTTCAGAAAAAGCAGCATAAGCTCTGTCTACACAGGATGTAAAATAATGAGATTTAGGTAAGATTCCTAAAAGTGTAATTAACTATTACTTAACCTGCTGTTATACACCCTAAATTTGCATAATTTATCATAGTTTGTTCTGATGCCAGAAAACAGCAGCCAGTGGCACCTTCCTGTCCATTCATTATTCCATTTCTTGCTGGCAAAATCTTTCTGGTATCTAACTGGTATTGCCACACTTCTCAAGAATCTGCTGAAAGGCATAGGAGCCTGATAGCACTGACTTGTTTCAGTGCCTGTTGTTCATCATACAAATGACACAGGGTGTTCTGTAAGCATCAGCAATGTCCTAAAGAATATGTCTGACATTTTTACTTAGGTCTGGAAGAATCAGGGATGACACAGGTGTAGATGCTGTCTGCAGCTACAACAACAACATCAGCCTTGCCAGGTTTGACAGAGAAACAGTTTATCATGAGCTGAGCACCATGACAAATAATGTGACCAAACTAGGGCACTACAGCCTGGAGAAGAACAGCCTCTATGTCAATGGTAAGCATTTAGGGTACTGAGATAGAATTTTGGGATCACTTTGGAGATTACTCCTCATTCCTTCACTCCATTGGGGCTTAAGCACTGGTGAACTTCCCCTTTGGTTTGCTGATATTCTGTAGACTTTGACTCTGTGACAAAACCAAAACAGCACAATATTGCCATTCTAGCAGCATTTCTGTCCCTTAAATAATACAAATTCCTGGAGAATTTAATTGCAATGTTACATCATCTAAATGGAGACATACATCTATTGCTTTTGTGGTATGGATGGCTCTGAGGTAAAACTAAGTGTACTCTACTGTTTTGTATTTAGGTTTCCCCCTCACAGACACAGCTGTTGGCAGAAAGCCTGTCTTGATTGATGCTCCAGCCAAACTGGGCTACAAATTGAGTTTTAGAATAGTCAATGAGAATCTAACCAACCCAGACTCTCAGTCTCCAGAATACAAAGCAGCAGTGGAAAACATTGGTAACAAGGTAAGGAGCTGCAGCTCAGCTACCATCATGTCTGCACTTACCAATTTTGCAGCAGTTGCCATAGATTTTTGTTTTAATTTAAAGAAAAAAAAACAGCAACACACACACACAACAAAAAAAAACATTTAATTTTAGAAAATTTAAGATGATTGGCCTTTGAATCACTTTTGATTTTGTTATATATGGTCTTGAGAAATGCTCTCCAGCCAAAGACATCCACTACAAAATGCAAGAGGTTTAGGTCATATGTTCAATGCGCTTCCCTCTCCCCCCCCTAACGTTTCAGTCCCATCTCTCCAAGTGTGTACAGATCTCTGCCAGCTCAGCACATACAGAATTCATTGCTGAGAATCCAACACATTCTCTTCAGCATCAGTCCACCAACATATCAACCCCATAAAGCTCTAATTAGGTTTTGCTCTTTTGACGAACCCGTTGTATCCCGCACTTGGAATTCTTGTCAGTGTTGCCTTTGAAATGTGGCTGAAGGTGACAGCTGCCAGTCACAGAATGTGCTGGTTAACCCTGGCAGCTTGCTCAGATAAGACAGAAAGCTGGAAGTCAGACTCCATCACCAGAAAGCACAGGTTGAAGTAAAAACCAACTCCCATTAAATCCAGCTAGCAAAAAAAACCAAAACAAAAAAAAGTCTGGTGCTTCTCCAAAGTTAGAGACTGCCCTAAAGCACCTACTGTGAGGCCCAGAACTCATTAACATGACATTTTTCTTTCAGATTAATGAACTGTACCGTCAGAGCCACTTGCGAGACCAGTTCCTGTACTGCAATATCACCAGACTGAGGTCTGTCGCACAATCTGATTTTGTTTCAGAGGCTGCCACACCCTGGCACCATTCTCCACAGCCAAGTGTTGTGTCTTAGGGTATTCTGCACAATTCCTCGCCTCTGTTCTCATGTTGGAAATATTTGGTTTATGCCCTAAGTAGTAATTTCTAGGCTTCCCAGAATTTCTCAGTTTCAATTTTTCCTGACTTGGTATGGACTGACATTTTTCTCAGTCAGGATTTCTATAAAGCACTCTTAGGTCTCTGAATATCCCACTAATGACTGGTTGCCAGCCTCTTACCAAGGACTGATGTAGTGTCCTACTCTAAATGGAAAGAGGCTTGGACAAGGGACCCTCCTACAGGGTAAGAGTGTTTAGATGTGTTGATGTTTTGTTGTATGCATGCAGTATAACCTAAGTTTGCAGGCAGAAAAATCAGTGGTATCTTGTTTTCTGTCCCTGTCCAAACAAAAAGCCCCAAACAGCCTGTTCCTCACACAAGTACCGCATTACCTCAAAACACTTAACACTCAGAATAGCAGGAACCCATCAGGAAACTTTCCCACCTGAAGAAATTTTAGGATCACCAACCTCTGTCTCAGAACCTCTGTCTTTCTATCTACAGGACTGGATCCATAGTGGTCGACTGCAACTGCTTCTTCCATCCAGAGACCAGCATCAACAGGACTGTGGTTGAGAGGGCTTTTCAGGACAACACTTCAAATGCCACTGGCCTGTGGCTGGGAAACAGTTTCCAGCTGCAGGAATTCTCTGTCAACAGTATGTACCCCTCAAATCAGTTTCCACACAGAGCAACCCACTCCACCAACAGCATTCTCAGAACCCCCCAATTTCTGGTCTATCAGAGGAGATGTGTGTGGGATTAAATCTGATACCTGAACTCAGGTCAGAGTTGGGCCAGTCCTTTGCCACATTCAGGCTGGCTCAGCAAAGCCCTTCAGTCATCAATGGCTGAAGGTGTTACTTAATAGTAAATATCAAGAAAATGAAGTGGCAAGTACTCACCATAACTTCAAGCATATACAGAAAAACAGAATTTTAGGTTTTTTTCAAATGCACAACTTCCCAAAGGAATGAGTGGCCTAGAACACTGCTGAAGAACTGATTCAAAGATAAACTGGGAATTTGCTGTCAGATCCCAGTGCAGCTCCAGTTCTGTTTATCTATTAAGACTTCAGGATTTCCTAGCTAAAGGTCTGCAGGTCTATGCTGCTTGATAGAACCACCTCTCTTTCTCTCTGCTGTAATTATGACTTTTCTTCTCTATTTCCAGGCTTGGAACTTTCAATTGAAGCAGCAACTCCAAATACACCCCTCAAGTCTGAGAAAGAAGACTTCAGATTAAATTTCAGTATCTCCAACCTTACCTACTCCCCAGAACTGCAGGACTCTGGGTCACAGATGTATCAAGTGAACAAAGAGAAAATTGAGAAGGAGGTAAAACTAACAGCAATAGCTTAATTTCCTTGTACTAAGTTAAGCATAAATTTACAAGTTTCCCTCATTTGTTTTGTTTCTTCCCATCAGCTTGAAGTGTTCAGAACTAGCAGCCTGAAGGACAACTTTGTTGGCTGTGCTGTCCAGAGCTTTGGGTATGTCCTGATTCCAAAGTGGTTTTTCTTGAGTCCCAAAAGAGCAGTTCTGGGCAAATGCATTCAGAGGCACAGCATGGTCTTCATGCCCCATTGCAACCTTTGTGCTCTAGATGACACACAGGACTCACCTTCAGTTGCTCTCAGTCAGTTTTTTGTCTTAACCACAAAAGGTTTCTGTCCAAATGAGAGGTGGCTTTGTTTCCACCCTAGCACAGCTATTTTAACACATAAACTATTCTAGAGTACACCAAATACCTTCCTTCTATCATTTACTTTATTCAAATAAGGTAAAGCTCCACTCAAACACATTAGCAAAACAAGCATCAGAACTGACAAGCCTGAGAACAAAATTACTTCTGTGTGTCTTCTCCGACACCTCTTTAGAGGAACAAAAGCAGACAAGCTGTTTTACCTCTTAGAAATGCCTCACCTGGGATCCAGACACTGGGTGGATCTCACAGGGCTGCAGAAGTTCCTTCTCTCATCAAACAAACTGAATAAACTGATCTCATGCTAATAAAACATTGCTGGGACACCTGCAAACCTCAGCCTGATGCTGAACCTCTCTCCCTGCCTCTGCCCAGCTCTACTTTTCCTCTTCTCCCATAACAATGCCTCTGGGTCTCATCCTCCAGGCCTGTCCATGGGAAAGCTTACACAAGTGTTGCCTCCATCTGTGAATTCACACTGCTCCCCTTCTCGGGGACTTTACAAAAGGAAGAGGTGTACAAGGAGCTGAAACTCCTGACACATGGGTTCACCAAGCTGGGCCTCAGCTATGAGCTGGAAGAGCAGAGCCTGGTCGTAGAAGGTGAGTTCCTGCAGTGACTTTGTGGGAATCCTTAAAAGCTTTGCTTCAATCACCTCCAGTGTTGCTTCTCACCTATCCCACCCTTTTTTTCCAGGTTATTCGCCACCCAAGAAAGAAGAACAGGTGTCCGAAAGATCTGGTAAGTGCTTTTTGGGAGAGATTGACCCTAAGACACTTGAACTAGAGTAAACTACCATCACATACTTCAAAAAGGAGACAACCTGTGCAAGAGTCCACAAATTCAGGACTCTTGGTAGATTGGCAGCAACCAGCAGGTACCATCAGAGCCAGCCAGCCTGAGGGAAATGGAAGCAAAGGATTGGCAAAAACAATGCAGTTTGGGAAGCTGTTTTGGAACTCTGGTAGCAATAGATGTTGGTAACTGCAGTATTTACAATAAAAATCCACACATGGTGCTGTAAGCATAGGCAAAATGCCAAAACTAACAGTAAACAGAAGAAAAAAAAAAAAGAAAAAAAAAGCAGTACTCTGGACTGTTTCCTTCCCATGCACTGCAGTCATGCTGGCAAAAAGTAATTACAGCTTTTCCTGACATCCTTAACCCTGTCCCCTTCCTCAAAGGAGTCTAGCCAGCAGCTAAGAGAACTCTGTCTCCCTGAACACCCCTGAGACCATCAGAGAGCTCTGACGCTCACTGGGGTGGCATTTGAAGTTGTAGAGCCTGAACTTCTCACTCTGTTTTATGGAAATTTCTGTACATCCCACTTACCTTGACATTGCTGGGCCCTGCAGCCAGATGCTGCCTTCCAACAGTTTTGCCTCCCCCATGTGCTGTAAAGTGCTTCTGAACTTTGTCAGGGCCAGATCTCCCTCTGCCCCATGTACAAGAGTTCAGAAAACTTACCTGCTTTTATTTTGCCTTTGCAGAGCTTCAGTTCTGGGCAATCATCCTCATCTGTGTTTTCACCCTGCTTGGCTTTATTCTCCTCCTCTTGTTGTGCTTCCTGGTAAGTGGCCCCTTTGCTGTCCTACCTCTAACTCAACCTGGGGAAGCTTCCAGAAGGACATTGAGACATCCAGTGGGAGCAGTATCTGACACCCCTGGTAACAGCAATGGGAATGCCAAATCCTCCCTCAGTTCCTACCAACTCCATCAAGAACTCATGGACAGGAGGATGGGGAAGGGTATTTATAGTTAGCTGAGTAGATTTATAGGAAGGGAAGCAGTGGATCATGAATGAGATAAAGTCATTTGCAGAGAGAATAAATCTGAACCCAAAGGTAGGGCAAACACCAAGATGACAGCAGATTGGATGGGGGGACCTCCTCCAGCATTTCTTTAATCTCTCCCCTGTTTCAAATACCTGCAGGGTTACCAGGTCAGAGATAAGGGAGTGCAGAAGATGACATTTTTAATCACCTGCAGGAATCACATCCAGAGTTTTGTATTCAGTTCTCTGGACACACAGACTGTAGTAACCTTGCAGGGCTGTCCTCCACCTATGTACCTTCCTCTCATCTCTGGGGCTGATTTGAAGGGGAACAGCATTTAATAGCACTAAAACCAAGCTAGTGCAAAGCAAACACAGCTAAACAGCTACATATACAGAGAACATGGATGACTGTCCTTAAAGGTTCAGGAGTAAAAAACACAGTCAGCAAGATTTAAAAGAAGAGAAACCTAAGATTCAGCGTGGGAGGTTTGACTTGTGTCTGCCCGGGCAGCTTTAGGCCAGCATCTTACCAAGATCCTGCATGCCCACCTGGCAGCATGGTTTGGGGGCATTCAGTGGAGGGCAAGGAGCAGGCTCTTTTTCTTGCCAATAACCTTTGTTCTTTTCCCCCCAGATTGTCTTTTGCCTCAGAAGAAAGTCTCATCTCTATCAGGTTCAGCAAGGCATGTATGGGGTGTACTTCCCACATCTGAACACACGCAAAGTGCATTGACACAGCACACCATCTGCCTTTGCAGACCTGGTTATCTACTCATGAAGGAAAAATGTTTACAAATAGTAAAAAAATCTTTAATAAATTATGTTTAGCATATTCTTTTGTCCTAAGCCAAATCTTTGCGCGATCACCAAAACTATTTTCACCCTGTGGGAAACTGTCAATAATGCAGATGGTGAGGAAAATAATTTTTTTAAGCATTGCAGCATTTTATACAGCTATTAGACAACCAGCTATAACTAAAGACTACCAGGAACTGCAGTTTACAGGGCCTGTCAGTGTTAATGTCAGTTTGCTGAAAAATACTTTACAGATTTTTGGGAACTGACTAATGTAATCTTTAGAACTTCACCTAGATTTTAGCTTTTTTCCTAATTTATGTTTTAAAATGTAAAAACCTTAACTTAGATTAAAATTCTTCATCACTTTAAAATGATGTTAAGAGGTTCTCTAAAGATACTCTTATATCAGTACAGTCACCTCGTGTCTTTTGAGATTCATACTGACTTCAGTGGAATAAACACTTCTGTTACTGCCACGAAATTTTATTTCCTTATATTTCCACTGCAGTGACACGTTATATCCCAAATCAGAAACTACTTTTATCCTACTGCAACCCCTGAGCTTTTGCTCCTTGGTTGTCCAGGGAATCCCATAGTGCATGGGTTGATCTTACAGGGATCAGGACCTCTCCCCACCCCTCCAGACCACTCAGTCCCAAGAGGGCCTTGGTTTTCAGCAGAGCACAGGAGATGGTGCTAATTATTTGATGTTATCGTTAAATGAACTCTCTGCTGAAAGTGAGAGCACAAGAATTAATGAAAACACAGTCATTAATCCTTCCACTGCAGGCAATATTTCCAAAGTAGCTCTTCCCAAGTCAAGCTTCTCAATGGCAGGTTGGACCAGTTCATCCCCCAGGGCAGGTTCCTCAGTGGAGTTTCCTACCCTGTGGATTGGAAACCTGATTGCTTGATGAAACACCCAGTGTTTGACACTCAGCTAGTGGCTGAGGTTGGTTGGAAGGGGGGGTGAGGGTGTTATTTGGTGGGGTGTGTGATGTTTGTGTTTGTTTGGGATTGGTTTCTGGTGGGGTTTTTGTGTGTGTATGATTGGAATAGGTGATCTTAGAGGTCCTTTCCTACCAAGACTATTCTGTGAAATAAGCAGTAATGGTCATCATGGTATTTCAATCCCAACCATGTTTTAATCTTAAAACAGAATTTCAAACAACCAAAAACTGCATAAAAATGAATGCAGGAACATTTGCCAAACCGAACACTGAGCTAACAGTTCTTCTCAGCATCTCAATGGGGCACAGTTGCTCAGCAAGAAGAATCCCCAGCAGATCCAGTTGCTCATTCACTAGTGACTGGGAGAGACAAAGCAAGATGCTGGGTTAGTGCTTCAGCAGAGCTACCCCAGAGGGGCCATGGACATCTCTCAGCTGCTAAGCTCTGCGGAGATTTGAGCCCGCCAGAAGAAGCAAAGGCAGAAAGGGACATGTGTAAAGGAAGAAAAAGGTTTTCCATGTAGGATCATCAGGAACTCGCTATCTGAAGCCCATGAAGGCAATTCCAGAGGCTGAACACAGGAGAGAATCCTATACAAAAACCCCAAATGTCATCTTCTGACATTCCAGAGTCCAGAGACCTGTTGGTTTTCAGGTGCCCCATTTCCCTGGGAAGCTGAGGAGGTTTCTATGGAGCACAAGGCTTTGCACCAGCTTCTGTATTCCTCCTGAGGAAACCCCAGGATGGTCTGTCTGGGAACAACCACCACTTGTCTGTGCAAGCCAGGGGAGAGAAATCTCCCAACATGTCACAGATCTGTCCTTCCTGGGTGGAGAACATGTGCAGCCCAACCCTCAAAAGCAAATTTGGGATATTGTACCTTGGGACTGCAGAGGAACAATTGTCATGAAAGAGGTTCAGTTCTTCTCTGCTGAACTGGCCATGGGTTTTGGGGCCCACCTAGCAGGACACATTTGATGCTATGCAGGACAAGCAAGTGACTTTGTTCTCCTTGTTCCAGGGGGGCACGAATTAGATAGAAAAGACTTCTGCTCTTTCAGGAGCCCAGGCCAAACCCACCTGGAATCCCAAACCCATCTGACCACTGATGAATCCTTTCTGGAGCTGCTCACCCAAGTATGATGGCTTTCTGCTGGGTCTTCTGGTCCTGCTCAGACTCTGGCGGGGTGGACGGGGGAGTCTGCGTGGCCGCTCCTGAGGGTTCTTGTCCAGAGTCTTTGTTGCCATTTTCTCAGCCCTTGGAGAAAGGAAGTATCATGGTAGAACATTGGCATCCGGACCCAAAACCATTCCCCAGTGGTGATGGTTGTGCTGTTGGGCTTAAGGAAAGAGACTTGGGAGCCATGACACTGTGCTGCTTCTCAGGCTTCCAAGCAATGGGTGGGATGTCTTGGTTGGAGCTTTCCTAGAAGGCAGGGAGGACTCAGGGCTCTTTCCCTTCTGCCAGAGTAAACTGCAGCTGAAGAGAGCCCCTGCTGACAGAAGCTGAATGGATTCTTGTTGCCTCAGAGGCATCTGTTGTGTCTCCTGTGCTTTTTCAAGTGTGTCTGTCCTAAGCTGGAGGATAAGAGCAGCAGAAACAAAGATCCTCTTTCCCCTAGACATGTAGGAAAAGGAACTGCTTACAGAAGACTGGTAAAGGGAAACAAATTAAACCATTCTCCATTCTCAGCAGTGAGATTTTTTACTGCAGGATCAGGAAAGAGAAAGGAACACCAGCACCTGTCATGGAGAGCCCAAGGTCTACTCTTCAGAGAGCTACCTTGAAGGTGCAGACATCCTGCTGACCAGATCCAAGGAAAGGGGTGAGGGAAGGAAAAGCCACAATGAAAAGGGTCTTAGTGTGTTATGAGGGGAAAGAGAACCATGTCTGGACTTACCTCTGCTTTTCTGCCTGAAGTTCTGCCAGCTGCAGGGCCATCTTCTCGTCCTTGCTCTGTGCTCTCTTCAGCTTCTGTTCCAGAGCACTAATTCTCTTTTCCAGCTGTTTGTTGCCAGAAGCCTCAGTGCTGATGATCTCCTCTCTTCCACCATGAGTGAATGTCTGTGTCTAAAGCAGAAGATGCAACTTTACTAAAGAGAAAGAAAAAGGCAATGCCCACCCCTCTCAAAGGACCTCCTCTTTCTGCCATTTTTATAGGAAAGCTGGTATTAAGTAGCCTGTGGGAACCACCTCAGGAATGGGCAAGTTCAGGACTTACCAGAACCTTCTGCACTCCCAACAAAACAAGGACAAACCAGAACCAACCTGAGTGATGGATTCCCACACACGTAGCTTGTACCTAGAGGTGTTTAGCAGGACCAGATTGCCTTGGGAATGGGTATGCTGTAGGTCCTTGGTCAGTGGTCACCTCACCTCTTCTACCCCTTTACCACCCTCTCCTGTGAAGGTGTCACTCACTGTTCCTTCCTGGGTGACCTTGTTCGGCACCCTTCCCAGCTGCTGGAAGAGCACATGTTTGTCCCTCCAGCCCTGGACCAGTTGTTTCCGCAGCACTTTTAACTTCCTGATGGCGTTTTCTCTCTCCTGATCTTTCTTTAGATGTAGAGCATAAAACTCCTCTGCCTGCATCTGGGCCACGTGTAATTTTTTTTCTGCCATTTCTAAAGCCAAGGTCTTCTCCCACAGAATTTCCTTCAGTTGTTTCACTTCCTTTTCCAGAGCACTCGCTTTTCTTTCAGCTTTGCCCAGCTGTCGGGACAAGCTCTGGGTGGTTTTCTGCTCCTGAAACATGGGCTCAATTTCACCAAGCCACTGCTGAAATGCTCTGTGAAATGCTTGCTCCACAACATCTTTTGATGGCCGATTACTTCCAGGGTGCAGGTAGGAAAAGGATGAATCTGCCTCTTCCCACAGTGTTGGGGGAGGGATGTTGCCTGCCTGTTCCAAGTTAAAAAACACAAATTGACAGAACTTAGGAAATGAGCTCAAAAGAGGAGATAGTGGCAGCATCTCATGGAACCAGAAGAGGACTGCCAACACCTTGATACCAGATTCTAGAAGAGTTTTTAACAACTGCATTAGAGATTATTCCTGGAAAAGTCTCATTTTGCAGTAGTGTGCAACAGAATCCTAGAAGGAAGACTCAGAAGTGAAAATCCTGGGATTTACATACCTCTCTTCCAGAGCGTGCTCTGGTGCCTTTTAGGTGCAGCTTATTCCACCCTTCCATGTGGAGATCCCGGATACTCCTGGAGTACACGGGTGTCTTCGGTGTCCCCTTGAACTTCATGAACTCTGTGATCCTCTTCATTGCCAGTCAGGAACAGGCACTACACCTCCTGGTCTGGATTTTCCCTTGGATCAGGGAGAGGCAGGAATCAGTGGATATGGACCTGAGAATTGGGAGCCGAGTCCCAAGGAGAATCAGGGCCTGAGGAGCTGCAAAGAGGCTGAGCCACTGCTGGCAGCAGCCTGACCAGAAATGGCTCCACCAGCACAACCAGCAATGACAGCACCAGTAATGGCTCCAACTGCTATGGCAGCACCAGCACAGCACCAGTACAGCACCAGTACAGCACCAGTACAGCGACAGCACAGCACCAGCACAGCACCAGCACAGCACCAGTACAGCACCAGCACAACACCAGCACAGCACCAGCACAGCACCAGCACAACACCAGTACACCACCAGCACAGCACCAGCACTGCACCAGTACAGCACCAGCAGGTTCTGGGTGTCCAGGGCTATGAATGTGTGTGCTGATGTCATAGAATCATGGAATCATGGAGTGCTTTGGGTTGGAAGGAACCTTAAAGCTCATCTGGTTCCAATCCCCTACATGGGCAGGGACACAGAATCACAGGATTTTCACGGTTGGAAAAGACCTTTAAGATCATCTCCTCCAACCGTGAACATCCACCTCCAACAAAATAAATAAAATATATATATTAGTATCGGTATCACCATGCCCTACATGTTTCTTAAATACCTCCAGGGATGATGACTCCCTCACCTCCCTGGGCAGTCTATTCCCATACCTAACTCCTATCTCAGTAAAGAAATCCTTCCTCAGATCTGGTTTGAACCTCCCGTGTCTGGAGCAGTTACAGTGACAAAGTCACAGCAAAATCTCTGCAGTGGTTTCTGCTTGACAAACTCATTGTGTTAACACCTATTTTTGCTCTTTGTTGTTTTTCAGCCACCTTTTGGGTTGTTGGGACAGCAGGTTTATTGTTATCTGGTTGGAAGGTGCCTTATTTTGTTCATGTTCATTCTCATTCTAACCTTCCTGGCCCTGTGGCAGAAGGCAATGATTCCTTCAAGCAGCAATGGTTTGGGGTTTGTTTTGGGTTTTTTCAGCACCAGTTTCTTTCTGACAGGAAGGAGCTGGAGAACTGGGGAAGGGTCTGGAGCATAAATCTGACCAAGAGTGGCTGAGGGACCTGAAGGTGTTCAGCCTGGAGCAAAGAAGGCTGAGGAGAGACCTTTTGGCTCTCTGCAGCTCTCGGAAAGGTGGTTGGAAATTGGGGTTTGGGCTCTGTTCCTAAATAGAAAGCATTAGAACAAGAGGAAATGGCCTCAAATTGCTCCAGGGGAGCAACACATGGTCAATAGTACTGGAATCTCTTGGATGGTGTTGACCCTCAAAAGAGAGCTGTTATCCCAGGAAATTCACAGATGATACTGTTTTTAGAAGAATTACATTGATGGATGGAGAGAAAAAAGGACTTAGAAGGTTTGCAAAGGTATATAATAATTTCATAATCAAATTGTCTATTTAAATCCATTTTAAAGTTGTTCTGCATTTCAGGGTAACTGAGATGGCAGAGATCTGCTAAGTGCTCTGAGCACACTGATGTGTTTATGTTGCTGATTATACTTTGTGAGAATATATAAAGATAAATCAGGGACTTGGGTATAAGTTGCTGAATAAGAGATTTTTCAGTGTAACCCAAAACATGCTATATAAAAGTGAGTGCTTCCAGTGTGAGCCAGCATGGTGAGCATCCAGTTGCTGCTGAAACCAAGCTGCCAGAACAACCTGCATGTTGTCATTTGTCAAGGTGTTGTAAGTAAAACTAAGCTGGATGAGGCACTCCAAGTGACTTGAACTTCCATGAAAGGGTCCAACAATTCCCTGTATTATAGCAGAGGTGAGATTGGTGGTGGGAAGATGTTCCCCAGCAGGTCTGCCAGCACCATGAGCCCCATCACACAGCAGCACCCGTCTTCCCAGCACCAACCCAGGTTCCCACCCAGCTCTAAGCTCATCAGAGCTCATTTATGTTTGATTTTCCAACTCGGGCTGAGTGTGCAGGGACTGCAGTTTTCCACACGAGGGTGCTGCCCGCATTGGCGAAGACCTCGCTCCAGGTTTTCCAGTAGAGCTGGAGCTGCTCGGGAGGCATGGGGGGAACTTTATCTGGATTTGTTGAAGAGGATTTCATGGGATTCCTTTTTCATAGGCTATAACTAGAGGACTTGTTTGACATCTGAACACGGCATCATCCTGCTCACAGTGGGCAGCTGGTGAAGAAATTATTAAATTAAAAAGAAAAAAACACGTTTTCTTATTTTGGGATATAAACACATACACCTTAAGTGGTTCAGCAGCCTATGTTCTAAAATTATGTTCTTTTTAAGTACCTCAGATCCCAATTATTTCTTGAAACAGCTTGAAGAAGCCTGATATTTACCGAGTGTTTGTTCATCTTTGTGTTTTAGACCCCTTTGGATGTCTCAAGGATATCCCCAAAGGACTGGCATCCTTTTTGGCTTCAAGGGAGCACTCTCTACAGTGCACTGCAGCACTCGTGGTCATGGTGTAGAATTCACCCCATGACTGATAGACCTGACAAGGCACGGATGGCTCACAGCCCCACCAAGGCTTCATGTTCTGAGCTGCTTTGCTCTGTGGATCCTCGCAGGTTTGTGCTGTGCTTTGATGCCATTGCAGTTCTGGGTGCTGGTGACTACACAGAGGCAGCATCTCCTTTGTGGCACCTCTGCAACCAGGAGTCACAATTAACCCAAAAAAAAAAAAAAAAAAAAAAGAAAAAATAACACCCTGGACACAGACCCTGACTTTGGATCACATCAGTGTGCTTTGAATCAACAGCCAGAAGAGCTGGTTTTATAAATACAGACCCTGCAGGTCAAGCACAGTTTTACATTGGTCACTGCCTGCAGGTTCCTCCAAGGGGCTGTCACATACCAGAGATTCCTGATATGATTTTAACTCCAGGGTCCTACTGCCTTGTGCACATATATTCACTGATATTTTGCCCAGAGACTGATCCATTCACAACAACCTGGTTACTGGAGCAGAAACTGTTTTCAAGCCATCAGTCAGTGATGAGCTTGATTGTGTATTGTTTAATTAAAAAGGAGCATGTGGACTAAAATATGTAAGTAAGAAAACAATAACAAATCACTGTATTTGCTTTAAAATTGTTAAAGTTTCTGTCTGCCCAAGTATCACAACCATGCTGACTACAGCTTTAGAAAAGTCTGGAAATAAAGAGCTGATGAGGAGCGTTTTAGTAAGATGAGAGAACAGTCTTAAGTGCTCCAAGAATGCATTATAGCACACTGGCAAACAATAATAGTACACATGATCTGTGCTCCCAAGGGCTGAAAAGGAGAGTGATGGGGTGGAATTTTTTTTTGGCCTATGTAATACAGGAAGACAGAATAGATCATCTTAGGGATTTTTTTCTGCTGTTAAAATATACCCAGCTGCACTGCAGTGACTCCAAAGCTGTGGTCTGCAGTATTAGCTCTTTCTCCTTGTTTTGACTGAAATAACATGTAGTACTTTAACTACTGGTTTTTCCATATAAGGAGCAGCTGCGATTTGCTGCAAGACTTTTTTTTTCTTTTTTTCTTCACTTGTGAAGTGCTGAGTTAAGCAAATTTATTGTTGGCAAAAGATGAAATGTTTACCTGCAGAAATAGGTTTCAGCATCATACACCCAAATATCTGTAGCCTGCTGTGTGTCCTGCTTGGTGCACAGTGTTTGGATTTTAGAATACAATTGTCTGTATGCATGTCTATGTTTGTCATTAATGAACTTCATGAGGTTCACCTTTTCCCAGCACTCTGTCCTGTCTAGGTCGTGTTGGATAGTGTCTTGATCAAGATATTGGACAACACTGGACCCAATACTGGTCCCTGGGGAACACCACTGGCCAAAGGCCTCCAATTTGACTCTGTGCCACTGATCACAACCCTCTGAACTCTCTTGTTGAGCCAGTTATCAACCTACCTCACAGTCCAATCATCTATTCCACATTTCTTGAGTTTTGCTATGAGGATGTTATGGGAAACAGTGCCAAAAGCTTTACTACACTCAAAATATATAACACCCACTGCTTTCCTTTCATCTACCCGTTTGGTCATGCCTGTATTTAAAATGTATTCTTACAGAATTGATAGAGCAGATCCTCAGGCATGAAATTAGCAGATTCCTTGTAAAGAGCCTTGGAGTACTGGAGGCAAAAGGTTACAGGCAAGAGAAAAGGGGAAGCATGGACCACAGGAAAAGGGGCAAGAAGTGGGCTCAGAAGGACAGGGACAGGATGGCTGAAGGGTGACACTTCCAAGAGAATGCAGCAGGAACAAGAGTCTTGGGATGAAGATTCCCAGTACAACTTCTGTATCTTTTTCTTTGCACTTATGAAAAGGGCTCACAAAGTAACTGTTAAGTGAGTTCATTAGCATCTCATTTGCACTTTGTCAGCAATAAATGGCACTGTGCAAATGGCATCACTACCTTGTAATGATTTATGACAGAAAACTGTCTGTCTGTGTGTGTGTGTACCTATATATATGTAACATTGTATACAACATTGTTCTGCCAGGACTCCAGCTGCATTAGGGCTACCGTGTCATTTATGTCATCTCACACACTCGTCCTAGCCCAGGCGTCCCTTCCAGCCCTTCTTTTCCTGGAGATACTTGTACACACTGGGGAAGGCAACCAGGCCAGCTTTTCCTGTAATTTCCCAATACTTCCCGTGTGCTCCATCACTCCTGGCAAGGATCAGATCAGGTGAAGCACTCCAGGACCACCAGCCACTCCAGGGCCTTTCCTCCCAACCCCTTTTTGGGTGTCCTTCTGTATGGCTCTGGGTGCCCATCACACCTGAGGGAGACCCCGACCTGAAGGGCTACAGAGCTCTCAGCTCAGGACGCTCCCACCCACACCGAGACCTTCCCACAGGAACCACCCTGAGGCTGAAGGCGCCGGAGTGGAAGCAGTGGAATTTTGGAGGCGAATTGTGCAAGAGTGGGAGAGCAGCTGAGGGATGGGAGCGAGGGGCTGAACATTTGAGGTTTTAGGAACTAAAGCAAAGCTGTAGCCCGACTGGTGGTGCTCTGTGTAGGGTTCCATGGGAGGGTGAGGACCAGCAGGGGTTTTCAGTGGTCACTCTTTGCATTTGGCAGCAAAGCCTGTTCGTGTGGCATTTTGGAGGCAAATTCTGCAACAGTAGGAGAGTGGCTGAGAGAGGCAGGGAGGGCTGTCGAACTTTTGAAGTTTTAGGTACTAAAGCAAACCCATAGCCCAATTGTTGGTTGTGCTATTTGTAGGGTTCCATGGGAGGAGAGGACCAGTAGGAGTTTTCGGTGGTCACTCGTTCGGTGCTGCGTTTGGCAGCAAGGCCCGTTTGTGTGGAATTTCAGAGCCAAATCCCGCAACAGTGGGAGAGGCAGGGAGGGGTCGAGCAGTTGAGATTTTAGGTACTAAAGCAACCCGCAGCCCGATTGTCGGTGGTGCTGTGGGCAGGGTTCCATGGGAGGATGGGATGGTGATGGACAGCAGTTTTCGGTGGTCACTCTTTGCGTTTGGGAGCCAGGCCCCTTTGAGTGGAATTTTGGAGCTGAATTCCACAGCAGTGGGACAGAGACTGAGGGGGAGTGAGGGGTGTCAAACATTTGAGGTTTTAGGTCCTAAAGCAAACCCATAGCCCGGTTGTTGGTGGTGCTGTGTGTAGGGTTCCTTGGGAGGGTGAGGGCCAGCAGGACTTTTCGGCGGTCACCCTTTGCCTTTGGGACCCAGGAGCGGCCCGGCCTCCCGGCATCCCGGGTTCCGAGCCAGACCATGGGTCCGCCCCGCCCCTTGTCCGCCACCGCCTCTTCGCTCCGCCCGGGGGCGCGCAGGGGGCGGGACGCGGTCCGGGTCTCCGCGGAGACCGTTTCGGTACCGCCCCGGCGGGAGGCTGGAGGTGAGCGGGCAGAGGGACTGCGGGAAGCCGGGTGCGGGGGTGCTGGCGGCTGCCTGAAGGATACCGGGGAGCAGTCGGTGACCCATGCGGGAAAGGGTGGCGGGGCCGGGGGTTGCGGGATCTGAGCTGTGAGCGCTGCGGGGGGACGCGGGCTCGGTCTGCAGAAACCAGGGTGGAAATGGGGGGGGTTCGGGGAGCCGCGCTTGGGGCTCCGGGTGAGGGGAGAGCTGTGAGGAGAGGGCTCCCGCCTAACGAGGGGAGGCGGGACCGGGCCGGACCGGACCGGACCGGACCGGGGACTCTTGGGGTTGCGGCAGTTTGGAGGAGAACAAAAATCCTTCGCTCAGCTCCCGCAGGAGCTCCCGCTCCGCTGGTACAGCGAGGTCAGATGGGATGAAATCAATACAGCAATCAGGGGTTCTATTGAGCCGTCTCTGCGGCGGGGAAGGTCAGAGCAGGCGGTCGCAGCGGCACTTTTGGAGGAGCCATTCTGTCTTCCTGTAGGGAGCTCTTGGTTGAGGCTTCTGGACTTCACTCTTAACCCTTTGAGTGAAAAATGATGGAATTGAGGGAGGGTGTTTTTCTTCCTGTCCACGAAAACTGTGCTTTAGAGAAAAAGATCTCAGAGCTGGCCATGAAGCTGAAATGCTGTGTTAGTGATTGTGATTCTTTCTAAAGGATTCGGGTAAAGGACAAAATTAAACTAGGAAAAGGACCCAAAATAATAATTAAAAAAATCTTAGGTTAAAGATGAATTCACATGCTTGATGAATTCCACTTCTGAAGTCGTCTGGAGTCAGCTGGATGGTAGTTTTAGGAAGCATTGGTAGTTGAGTAAGAGAAATCAGAGCATGAGGTGTTCCTGGAATAAATAAGGATGCTTAATGTGAAATCAGACATCTAATTTTACATAGCCAGATTTGAAAACGCTTGCTCATTTATCTACATCGTTTATCAGCATCTCAACATAATGCCTTGTTTTGCAAGTGTAATGTGAAGTTTTATAAGCTTAGCAACAGTCGGATAGAATGTGTGTTTGGAAGGACAGATGTGATGTTTGTCTCCCAAAGGAGCCAAACTCCTTTGGCCAACAGGGACAGCTGGTTGTAAGGTGTTGGGGATAGATTCATCTGCAAGCTCAGATTTATCAAGATAGCGAGGAGACTTACAGGGATTAAAAAATGCTTTTCATTTATTTCTGTTATTTAAAAAAAGAGGAACAAACCTTTATGTTGTTAAGCTAAGGACTAAGCAAAGAAGCTGGAAAAAAAGTGCATCTGATGTGAAGCCAAAAGTGCTTTTTACCTGGAATCAGTGCTGCTGAGTGAGGAATTCCTGTTATAGTTATTAGCTGTTAAAAACTTGTGGAATTTATATAAAATATTAATCTTCTCAATCTAATTGTCATCTCATGTTAGAGTTATATTAAGGAGATAAAACAGAGAGTAGATATTTCTCAGCTTAATAGCTGCTTCCAGCAGGCAGGAGAACAAATGCCTGCAATAAAAAATTATTATTGCGTTGTCCTTTTGTTATAGTCCACTCAAATACACGGAAATTTGGTTTATTTTTGTCTTCTGTCACACAGGGAATTCACAGAGACTCAGGTTCTGTGTTCAGATGTGGCAAAGATTAGATCCTTGCTGCCAACTCTACAGGCTCTGCTTGAGAACCTAATGCTGTTTTTTAGCTCTAATCAAGATTAAAATCTCTCTTCTGAGTTGGTACCCCTTTCCCATTTTTTTTAGTGCCTGAAAAGACCCTACTCTACCAAGAAAAAAAGCCAAATGGTGCTGGGAATGTCTGCTCTTATTTGCTTTTACCTCCCAAGTGGGAACACAAGTCTGAACTCTGAAGGCCTGAGGTGTTGCATATTGGTGCAGACAGCATCACAGACTTTAAAGTCTGGTTTTCTAGTATGTTGGTTGGGGGGGGTTCTGGTCTTTTTTTTAGCAGAAATATAGCTAAAGAAGTGTTCTTCTTAGAACTCCTCCACTTGAGAGCATTCCTTTTCTTCTCTCCATGAGATCACTAACTTGATAAAAGGCATTTTTAACTGGGTATTGGGTACTTCAGGTTTTCTGACATCCTTTGAGTGCAGAATTTAAATGGTGTCTGGTCTGAAGGAGAGCATGAGCTCTGGAGAGTCAGTATCACAGCAACAGCCAATTTTTACAGACCTATCAGTGTCCAGTAGATGCAAAACCAAGTCATTCCTGCAATTGAGAGCTTTCCTGAAAGGCAGCTCTTCATGTGAATCTTTGCTTCTTGAGCCATCTTGGGTTCATGAATAGCAACAGAGACATCTCAGGAAGATCTGTTTGCTTTCTGTCCTTTGAGATATATATCAAAAACCCTAATATTGTTTTTCTAAATTTTTATTCTTTATTATAACATCAGCTTACATGATATTCTAAACTCTTTTCTGCGAAGCTTTTAGGTAGAAAATAGACTTCAGATTCATAGATCTAGAAAATGTTTTAGTTTAAAAAATATTTACAGCAGGGAACAGTATTTTCCACAGGCCAGGGAAGGAATTGAATGCATTTTAGCATTCTCTGACTCTAGGAAGTACCATAGATGGGCTTGATACCCCAAAATCAAACTGCAAAACAGTTGTTTCTACTTGTGAAAATTGATTATGGTGAGTGAGTGTTACAGCTGCACATGGTAAAGCTGTAGCCACCCAGGCAGACTTCTGAGCTTTGCCTCATTTTCTCCAAAAGTAGTTACAGCCATGGGACTGCTCTTTCTGGAGACCACTGCACAGAGAACCAAAATTAAGAGTTTGGTTTGTGACTACTGCGTGCACCAGAGGCAGTGATCTGCATTTTGTTCTGTAGCTGCTGGGTTGCCCCACCTCTGGGTTCTGATGATCTGCCAGGACTTTGGAAGCCACTGTTTTAAACACAAGATCTCTTCAGATCTTAATTCATAGCCAATTTCATGCAAGAGAGTGAAATGTAGCTAGAATGTTATCATACACTACTTTTTCAGGTCTGAGATGAGCAGGATAAAGTTTTAAAAGCTTGCTGCTCACCCTCAAGAGAAATATGAGAGAAACACAGGCAGAATGTTTTATGTGATGCTGAGGGTCCCTGCAATATAGTTGCATATGGACACTTGAAAATTTCTTTAGGATGCATATGTGATATGTGGAGCTTAATGTTGTGGGGTGTGTTTGTTTTTTGGTTTTTGGTTTTTTTCTTTTTTCCAGGTTCCATTTGCGGAGACCCGGAAGGACTTGATGACATGAATCCAGGTATTTCCAGGTATGGTGTAGAAGTTGGACATTTGGAGCACAATGGAGGTGTATTCTGCACCATCATCAGCTTGATCTGCATTTCTGTAGAGAGGACTCCTTTGCCTGCCTCAAGCCTCTCATATTTTTCTCTCATACCTTGCATTAAGCCTGCACAAGTGATTTTGAAGCCAGGTGGTGAATTGCACTGAGGAATCAGGTGGGGTAAAATCAACCCCAAGTAAGAAGGAAAAAAAAAATTAAGTTTTAACCCAAATCTTATTTTTTTTAACCCAAATCTTATTTTTTTTAACCCAAATCTTATTTTTTTTAACCCAAATCTTATTTTTTTTAACCCAAATCTTTTTTTTTTTTTTTTTTTTTTTTAGCCCAAATCTTATTTTTTTTTTCAGCCTGGTTCTCTCAAGCCTCACAAATTCCCATATTGAGTACATAGTGGCAGTGAAGTGGAAGTGCTGGTCAGGAAGGGGTGGAGGTCAGGATCAAGCCTTTGATGACAGTGTTGGTTTACACTGGCTCTAAGTTGTGAAGAACCCCTCTCAGCAGGGGAATCTCTGCACACTAGGAAGAGCAGCAGTTTCATTTTAAGGATTGTAGTGCATCTCTCCACCCACTGATGCAGTCTTAAAGGAAACTCATCTGTTTCTTCCCTGGCCATGGTGGCCTTTGGCTTTTTTCAAGGGAAATCAGACTTACAAGAAATGAGATTAATGAATCTCAAAGGCCTGACATCCACTAATCCAAACAAATAGTCTCTCATGGGATGTAACTGACTTGTACTTGCTCTCTGAAATGCTCAAAATTGAGTCTGTATCTCGCAGCACTATCTTGAAAATCATATTTTTAAAAATTTGAACTCTTTGGGTGCATCCAGACATTGCTAACAGGTACACACTAAAATCCAATTTAAAGCCAGGAGTGCAGTTCTGAATGGACTTTAGCTATGAATTTTGAGTCTATTGATAAGAACAGAAGAGTAATAAGATTTCCTTGGTCAGGATTGCATATTTATCTCCTGCTTGTATTTCTAAGTGTCCCTTCCAGATTTCTTCCCTGTAGGAGAAAACCCATGCTTTTACCTAAAGAGAAGGGAGAAGCCAAGAATGTTTATTTGATAGAACTTAGCCAAAATTGTCTGATTATTTCCTAGCAGTAAAATTAATTATTTTAATTAATATTAGTAGAGTAATTGAACACTACAATGGAATGTGTCACAGGTATAGAATTTGTACCACCATTTTCACAGGATCACAGAATGTTGGGGCTTAGAAGGGACCTCTGGAGATCCCCTAGTCCAACCCCCCTTCCAGGGCAGGCTCACCTCGAGTAGGTTGCACAGGATGGCTCCAGAGTTGGCAACTCCATCACCTCTCTGGGCAGCCTGTGCCAGTGCTCTGTTACCCTCAGAATAAAGAAATGTTTAGGTTGAACCTCCTGTGTTCCAGTTTGGGACCCTGCCCCTTGACACCACTGAGAAGAGTCTTTCCCCACCTTCCATCTATATTTATAGGCATTGATGAGATCTCTCCTTAGCCTCCTTTTTTCCAGGCTGAACAGCCCCAGCTCTCTCAGCCTTTCCTTGTATTTCAGATGCTCCTTCATCATTTTAGTCTGGATTCCCTCTAATAGTTCCCTGTCCTTCATCAGTGGGGGAGCATCTTGGCACATCATCTTTGCCCAGGAGTGTATTTTGGGCACCTCAGTACAAAAAGGACATTGAGGTGCTGGAGGAGGTCCAAAGAAAGGCAACAAAGTTGGAGAAGGGGTTGGAAAAGATCTCTTAAGAGGAGTGACTGAGGGTGTTGGGGCTGTAGAGTCTGGGGAGACCTTATCACTCTTTAGAGATACCTGAAAGGAGGCTGTAGTGAGAGTGGGGTTGGACAGGACAAGGGGAGATGGCTTCAGCTTGTGTCAGGGGAGATTTAGGTTGGATGTCAGGAGAAACTTCTTTACAGAAAGGGTTGTTAAGCACTGGAACAAGCTCCCCAGGGAGCTGCTTAAATCCCCAGCCCTGAATGTGTTTAAAAATCCCCTGGATGTGGTGCTTGGGGACATGGTTTAGTGCTGGGGCATCAGGAATAGGGTAGCAGGGTTAGGACTAGGTTGGACTTGATGATCTTGAAGGTCTTTTCCAGCCTGAGCAGTTCTATGAAGCTTTGGCATACACAGTGCAAGGCCTTATTTTCATTCTGTGGGAAGATCAGTTCCTGGGGCCATTACCCAGCCCAGACTGATGTCTGGGGCAAAGCTACCATTAAGTGCTGAGGTGTGCAAAGTGCTGATCTCCACCAATTGCATTCTTGCCATCAAAGGAGTAAGACAGAGCTGCTCTCCTTGTTATGCATGCATTAACCTTTAGTGTATCTGCATTGAAGGTTTAATATTTAATTTCACTGGCATTCCATGACAGGTTTTTCTTAATTAAAGAGAAATAAAATGTCACTGTTTTTCCAGTTTTGAAAATCCACTAAGGGCTGATTGTTCTGTTGGTGGTAATTTTTGTGGTGTATTCATGTTTACTGAGGAGTATAACTCAGCAGGTTTGTCCATAATTACACAGCAATGTCAGGAATCCAGTGCGTGTTCCCTACTCCTTTTTCCAATATGCTTAAGTTTTAATTCGTTCAAGAGTAGCTTTAATTTGAAAAAAGCAGGAAAAAAGCTCAAAGAAGGTCATCTGCAGTAATTGCATTAACTTGAAGATTGATTCAGCTTTTGCTGAAATTTGTTTTGATAGTATTTAGTTTATTTGTTTTAAAAGTCAGTTTAAAAAATCAAGAAATTCTTCAAATAATTTGCTTTGTGATGTTGTTGCATAGATGGCCAAAGACACAGTTATGGCATATGCCTTCCAGCCCAACAAGTGGCAAGGCTTTGTGTTAAAATAAACAAGGGGGAAAAAATTGAAAGGGGTAAACTACAGGCTGTGTTCAAGGGTTGTCTGTTGTTTGTTTTGTTTTTTTTTTAATAAGCAGTGTTATTTTTACCCCTAGGTTTCCATCAGGGCTTTTTTGGGCAGCTGTTTCCTCCTTGTTCATCTGTCTGTCTTCCTACACATTTAAACAATGTCAGTTTGTGTTTTATGCTTTCAAATAAAAGATCAGAGGAAGCTCTCTTTTGGGGAATGATGCTGAAGTTAAAACCACAAAGGCAGAATTCCTGAAAGAGCGATTTCTGTGTTATTTTTCTGGTGAAGATACTTGTGAATTGTAGCAAGGATAAAGTGTCCTTTGGTATTAGCATGTTAAAAATAAACCCTGCACTCAGCTCACACATGGATCAGGGCTGTGCTGAGAGGACCAGAGGTGCTGACTTAGTGCCAGGGGCTCCAATGGTTCCCATTCCCCCTCTGCAGCTGCTGCAGGCACGAAGGGCTCAGCTCAGGCAGGGCAGAACTTTGGGCAGGAAGGTTTCAGCTCAGGCAGGACAGAACTTTGGGCTGCAGAAGATTTGAATAAACAGAGGTCCTGGAGAGAGCTGAGCCCAGTGAAACGCGGTGTTTGCATTGCCTGCTGCCTGCAGTGTCCTGCAGGGACTTGTTGTTAGCAGAACAGGAGGTGGAATCTGCAGCCTGAGGAGTCAGCATTTTAAGGAGAAGATGGAGAAGGCCACCACGGCCCTAAGCAACCCAAACCAAATCCTCTGGCTGCATTCCGTGGGATCGCTCATGGAAATGGTCCCGTTGAGCGCCAACTTCCCAACCATCCCATAACGCCAAAGCTGTTGGGTGAACAACCAGGGTGTAGCCCTCACCAGCCTGATGAACAGCTTGCTGTCCCCAAATGGGGGTTTGGGTATGTCACAGGTAAAGTGCCATTGGAGAGAAGGTCTCTTGGTGGTAGATACTACTCCATCAAAGAACAGAGAAGGACAGTGCTGGCTGAAAGAATTTGAGGCTTACATTCTGCTCTCTAATCTGTGTTACAGGACTTTTAAGTTATCTGTGCTACTCAAGAATAATTCACATTCAATTATTATTTTTTTTAATAACCATCACATGATATATTGCATTACTCATTGAGCAGTAATGATTGTGAAAAGTGAGCCACAGTTCTTTCAGTCTTGGAGAAATAGAAATCTTACTATCAGTTGTCGTTTCTTTCTCAATGTTTTTTCTTTATTTGCTTTTGTGGTAATGTTAGAAATGTAGATATTATTCTCAGATAGAGTTTTAAGTTTTGTGTTTTGAAATGGAAAACAGTAAAACACATACTAGAGAAGAAAAAAATCTTAACTTTAGACCAATTATTTTTTTTTCTCTAAACTTTGAAACAGCCTGGGGAGTTTGTGGGAACAAATACCTGGGAAACTGATGGAACTGTTGATACTGAAATTCAAAGCCAGTTTATACAAAGTAATTAAAGCCTGTGTGTTTCCTGCATGAGGGAGGGGAACAGGATTGTGTGGGAAGTCATGCTCTGCATCTTGTTAGGTGTGCTGGGCTGTAATAGAGGATGCTTCCCTCAGCTTCATGCAAACAAATTCATCCCAAATGATACATAAGCGTTTTTCTAATCTGTGTTGACATTCATGGTGATCCAATTCCACTTTGATGTTTTATCTTTGCTAGATCCATGGCAGAAAAGTCACACACATTTGTCTTTTTGTCTTCCTGATTGTCATTTTGACAGCTGGTTCTCTCTTTTTGACCCAAGATTAGGAATTCAGGATTTCAGTGCCTCACTTAGAGCTGAGTCCTCAGGGTTGTTGGTGTTTTGATGTAGAAGTCACATCTTTGGGGAAATGGTTTATTTGTGGGAAAGAGAAGAATAACTGAGTGCTTGCCATGCAGTAGGCACTGATTGTATGAATAAGGAGCAATGGTGAAGCTTTGGACTGCAAGGAAGTAGAAATTTAAGATGAAACTAGGGAAGAAATGGAGTTAAACTGAAGGAGAATAGGTTTAGACTGGATATTAGGAAGAAGTTCTTTTGCTGAGACTCTGGAACAGATTGCCCAGAGAAGTTGTGGCTGCCCCCTGTAACATTTCTGCTTCGAGGTCTTTTTGGGAGTTTTCACTATTTCTTGACTCAATTTGAAGGAGAGGGTCTCAGTAAGGCTACCTGGCTGTTACTTTGTTTGCTACTGGTGAATTCAGAGAAAGGATGGATGGGAGTTCAGGTGGAAGTAAGTAAGGTTCCTCCTGATTTCCTTGTGTCACAAGGCAGGTGTGGCACTGTCATATCTCACAAAGTCAGCACCGCTCCCCAGGTGTGGGGACCCAGACCAAATATCACATCCCAGAGAGTGGGAGCTAAGCCAGGAAGATTTGGACTGGACCCCCTTGTTTTCTAAACTCCTTCAGGTAGGAGCCTGGGTGCAGCTGGGCCCAATCCTCCTCCTCTAATTAATCTCTTTTAACCTATTCAGTGAGATAAAGTTCAGGAAATCTCAGCATGGGACTCAGGAGGAAGATGATTACCCAGGAGGTTTGTATAAAAACACAACTTTACCTAAAAGTGAATAGGATTATAAAGCATGCCTGATTACAACTAGCAGAGTTATAAATGATGGTACTTTCAAAGCAGTGGATTATAAATAGCAGAACCTAAAGAAATTGTCACAACAACAGGTTGCAACTAACAAAACTTAACAAAGCAAGGGGTAGTAAAAGTTAGAAACCACGTTACACTTATGTGCCTAAATAGGATTAGAAACAGAAACAAAGGGGAGATAGGACAGATCCTTGGATCCAGCAATGATCTTGGTAGGAAGTTGTGGTCCTTGGATGGCAGGTGCATGCCCAGTGTGCCTCTTTTATGCCACCTGACCCCACCTTTTTGGGATTCTTCATCTTCCAAACTGAGTTTTTAGCTCACTGTGGCCTGAGGCCACTCACTTGGCCTTTTGTCCTCAGCTCTACCAAGTGATGTCAGCCAGTGGCTGCTATTTCCACAGCAAGACTGGAGGAAATAACAGGCATGAGAAGAAAGAATAGAGGAAAAAAAATCCAATGAAATTGCTGAGCAGCTTCTTTGGATTTTATAGGTGTCTCATTCTTGCATTTTACATTAGTGCTCTCTCAAGAAGCACACGTGGCTCTGGGAACAGTGTCTTTATGTATTTTGTGGAGATGTTCTAGCTGGTATTTTGAATGCTTCAGTTGTCTCACTGGTCATGTCTGTTTTTCTTACTGAGATGTAGTATGATCTGTATTTTTTTTTAACACAATGATGGTAGAACAGGGTGTTCTTGGACCTTACCAAAACAATCAGCATGTGGTGTACAGTGCTTTTGTTTGTAGAGTTAGTGTTCAGTAGCAGAATACTGATTTTTTCCCAAATGTCAGGACAACAAGGTTTATGCTACCTCACCCTGTGCAGGAAGTAATAAAGGTGTGTTACTTCTTTTAATAATACAGCCACGGGGTAAGTGCCAGACAGAGCCTACAAAGTTGGGGTTTTTTTTCTCTGTTGCTTTTACACTGGTAACTTAACACAGCACTTTATTTTTGAGACTCCTTTTCAAGAGATGTTTCAGTTAAACCCAGGGTCTTTCAGCCTTGGTAGGGAAGGAGGAGGAAATATGGAAGGCAAACAGAAAAGGTAGGAGGCCAGCAGGGATAAACATGGAACTGTTGATTGAGCTGAAAGACAGAAAGGAAATATCAGGAGTGTGGAAGTGGGGATGGCCTGGAGTATGGAAGTGTTGCCTGAGTTTGCAGGAATAGAGATGGAAAAGCTGAAGCTCCACTGGAGTGAGGGATATGAAGGGCAACCAGAAGGGGTTCTGTAAGTCCATTGAGAGCGAGAGAAAGGCTAAAAAAAGGTTGGGCCCACTGCTGTGTGTACAGGCTGAATAAAGACATGAAGCTGGAGTACTCAGTGCCTTTTCCAGCCTTGTTTTTAACTGGTTGAACCTGTATGAGTTTTATAGTGAGCAAACCCAAAGGGTTGTACTCATCCCCCTCAAGGAGGGATGATCAAGTGAGAAGAGCTCTGATTTGCATCCTGCTGGGGATGAGTGACATCAACCTGAGAGCTGGGCTCTTGGTAGCCCTGGCACCCTGCCTGGAAGCCAAAAATTTGGCAGCCACAGCAGCCCAGCAACGAGGGAGCTGGCAAGCAGAGCACAAGGTATGGAAGTTAGGGTGTAATTTATGCTTGGTAAGGAAGAAGAGAATATTGTTCACTGGAGAGCTGGTTAACAAGTTTGTCTGGTTGTTGGATTTTTATTTGCAGCTTCTGGCATTTGTTTGGGCGTCCTATTTTTTTTTTTTCTGGGACAGAGGTCTCCCTCCCAAAAGGGGCTATGTATGAAAATCTGTGCCTTTGAGCAGAACAGGACATGACCAGCCTGTCCCAGATAAGGTTAATGTTGGTGAAAATCTGGAAAGTCTAGGAGCCAAAGCGGAAAAACCCAGGTATCTCAGTCAGCTGAAAAAGATGTTTTCTTAGTGGGTTGTGGATACAAATTTCCCCTGTCTGCTTTTGAAGTTAGGAGTGAAGAATCAAGCTTCTGTTGGACTAGTAAACAAATAGTGAAAAGTTCCTTGAAAAATACAAAGAATTACAAAATTGGTTTTTTTTCTTGCGTAGGCTGAAGTCATAATTTGATAGGAAACATCAGCTGGAAAATCTAAGTGAGGAGAACATCTGAAAGACAGAAAGTTGAGGATAATTGGTCACTGGTGGAGAAACAAAGCTACACAAATTATTTCAATTTTTCAACTATTTTCCAAAGAAGAGGATGTGGAGGACAAATTCTGGATGAGGAGAGTGAGCTTGGAGAACAGTGTTCATGATTTAAAAGGGATTGTGTTGTTTGGGTTTTTATTTCTTTCACTACTAGTCAGAGTTCAAGAAGAGTCTTATTTCATGCAAAAATAAAAGGGAAATTCCTTCAGAATTTGCAGCATTATGGAAAAGACCAGGGCATTTGCAATCACAAGAGAAAGCTGGGGAACAGAGAAGTAAAGCAGAACCAGCTGGAGGTAAAAAGAGATTCCTAAAAGAATACATCCATGTGATTGGAAATTCTGCATCAGTTATGGCTTCCAGTCATCTCCAAAAGAAATCCAAGGAAATGGAGCTGTAGAGGGTGATGGGTTTTGTAGGAAAGTTACTTTGACAAAGAGAGTGAGGACAAGGGCACACCAGAGAGTGAAGGTCAGAATGTGGTTCATGGACTGGAAACTTAGGGAAAGATTTTTTTCATTATTTTTTTTTTTTTTTCATAGGAGGACATTCGTAGAGAGATGTTTTTCTTAATAGATAAATTTCAGCTGAGTCCCTTGGACACTGTCCATCCATGGTTATATTCAGTTGATGATAAAAAAAAAAAGCCTTAAAATGGTGAAGAAGCAACAGAGGTATAGGGAAAGGGAGGAATCTCAGGCAAAGAAATTCCTGCCATGGATAAGGCAGCATCAGGAAGCATCTCTGATGCCAGGATAGCTACCAGGGATGAGGAAATGGAAATGAGCATATCAAAGCTGGAGTGAAACTGGAAAAGGTTAATGTATTCCCTTCAGGCAAGAGTCTGGAACTATCTAATATCCATATCTCAGCATGCTGAAAGTAAATGGTACATTAAGAATTTAGGAGCCAGGATTTTTTTATCTATAAATTTTTCCAAATCTTTAGTGTCAATACTTGGTGCATGTTAGAAAAAAATTACCCAAGCAGCTATAATCCCAGTATTGTGATCTTTAGTGAGAAGTTTATAAAAAAAAAAAAAAAAAAAAAAAAGACTGAAAAACCCTGGAGACTGAGATTAAAATATTAACTATAATATGGGTATTCAAAAGATGTCACATTAATCTGAGCTTTCTTTGTTAAAATTATTTATTTCTGCATAAGAGAGGTGCAGTAAGCTTCAGGTTTGAACTTGTAACTTGTCTAGATGTAACAGGTTAAAGGACTATGGGAAGTATCAAATAGGGAAAAAACTGCTTAGGAGAGCTGTCAGGAGAGAATTTATCTATGGTAATCCTGAATAATTTACTTCTTAGCAAACTTAGCTAAACATTCTAATGGGTAATACACAGTGGCAACCCAAATTCAGGAATTGGAGACCAGGGCAGGACTGGAACACAATGGCTCTTCCAATTTCAAATTACAGGAACCTTTATAAATGTGCAGAGGTTTCTTGACCCCCGCTGCTTCTCAGAAAGCCAGGACAAGCCTCTCCATTTTGGTTTGCAACATATCAAGAACTCAGTTTTGCTGGTGATGAATCAAATCCTGGGAAAACTGGGAATCCAAGAAGGCTGCTGCAGGAATCACTGGGCTGGTTCTGGCAGTGGTGTTGGTAGCACTGATGCTGCTTGTCAGCCAGACCTGGCAGATTTAAACATCTTGGCCCAGAGCCACTTTGGGGCTATTTGTACCCCTGGCATTGCCCACCCACAACCCCAGTTATCCATCTGCAGCCAATTAGTTGTCTCTGGGGTAATCAAGACCTTGGTAGCCAGAGGGAGAGGAATGAGGTGTCCTTGACTAGCCCAGAGTTGGGGATTTGGGAACTAACAGCAGAGATTTGTATTTTATAAGTGTGATGATTAATGGTAGACACTTCTCCCAGAAATCCTATTCAGAATCTAGTCAGAAACAGAGGAATGTGCAAAGAAGGGGGGTTTATTTCTTTGGCTATAGGTGGTTGTGCTATATAAAATACAGAGAGGATTAGAAGCAGTGGACCTGGTTGGCCTGGGTAAAGAACTGTGAGACAATAGTGTTGTTCAATAAACAGTAAGAACTTGTTTGTGGTTAATGGAAAACCAAATGGCATACATTTTTTTTTTAATTGTGTTTTATTTGTACCCTCCAGAGGGTTTAGAAGCAGCTTTCTCATATGAGCAATTGATGCAAACACAGGGAGACAACCCTCATACAGCTCTGTCACCTTACTGAAGGAATCCTTGATGCCTGTCATAGCAAAATGCTTCAACTGCCCCACTGACGTCTTGAATATTTCTAAAATTAACTAATTCCTGAGGTATAGAAGAGGAAACACCTTAGCAAGGTCTGTGTTGGAATTTGGAAAGAAGGTAGAAGTTTAAAATTCCTACAGCAAAGACCAAAAGCACTGATATATCTGTGTTATCAGGATCTGCTGTATGAAGGTTAAGGCAGGAAAGGAGGGTTGGAGGAAGAAATGCTATTTGCTTTTTTTGTCAAGAAGCAAATGAAAAACTCCAGTGTAAGCTTTAAAAAACAAACAAAAACCCCACAACTTTTAAGATACTCAAAAACTCTGATGTAATTTTTTTTTTTTTTATTAACAGGATAAGCTGTGAACAGTGGCTAATGCAATAAAGTCTGGCAAACACCATAAGTGCAGGGCAGACACCTCCACTTGTTGTAGGTGAGAGAACTGAATGAGAGGGTAATTACCCAGGTCTTTATAGACTCATAGGTCTTTTCCCTCTCTCTGTTTCTCTTCCACCTTTATTGACATATGTAAATTTATGTGAGTATTCATGTACCTAAATATCAATGTTTAGCTTGGGAATGGATTTTGTAAGTGAAGCAGCAGAATAATTCTTTAAAGATGTAAGCAACAGTTACATTTTCTGGGTAAACCTGCTTAGACATTTTGCCTGAGAGCCTGGGAGTATTCTATGTAGATGTTGTGCTGTTTCTGAAACAGTTCTGCTTTGAAAGAAGCTGTATATAAATATGTCCTGAAGGGGTTTAGGTATAGTTGTGTTCCTGATCTGTGGCTCAGGGTTGCAGCAGAGGTAACTTGCAGGTGCATTCCTGCTGGCCAGCAGGATTCAGATAAAACCACCAAGTTTGGGAAAAAAAAAAAAAAAAAAGATCAGATCAGGAAAGGCAGCACATAACCCAGTAAATACAGTGGACAGGGCTGCTGGGCAGTACAAAAGTTGTTTCAAGACCCTCTGGTAGTGTTGGGTTTTGCCTTTGCTCTTGATTAACTCTGTCTATGAGATGCTGTCTCCGAGTCAAAACTTGTGTTCAGAGCTGGAGTGCTTTGGTCTTTATATTATTACAGAGCTACAACTAAAAATACAGGGTGCTATATGAGGCATAAAGAACTTTTGAGAAAGAAATGGGCCCACTTAGGCTTTTCTGTGGGTGCTCAAAGGACATCTTAGACCCACTGTTGTTTTCTGCTTTCCAGCAGAAAGCAGAATAAGTCTCTGCTTATTGGTCTGTATAAGTCTCAGAAGGTAAATGTGTTTCTTCCTACTGTACCCTTTTTGATATTTTTGGATGTGTAAAGCTAGATGCAGAAATAAAGAAATCTTCCAGGAAGATGATCCTGACTATATATTTAATTTGCAGATGAGACTGGATTGGATAATGGCTGTTTACTTCCTTAGCACTTTGAATATAATAACACTCCCCTAAGCAAACTGGAAGAATTATTTTAAATCCTCTCCCCAGAGAGCCCATGGCAGAGTTCAGCTGCTCTCCTCTACCAGGTATCTGCGTATTTTTGTGTTGCTGTGAGATGACACAGACTTCTGGAGGGACAGTGCTTGGTTTTGTAATTGCAGAGCCAGTGTGGGATTCCTTGGCGTGCCTGCTGTCCCTGCACACTGGGAGAACCCTGTGGTATTGAAGAAATGTTTTCTGAAGAGCTGAGGGAAGGAAGAAGTGGAATTTCTCTCTGTAGGAAAAACATGAGGACATCAGGTCTATCTGGCTAGAGCTGAGATTTTTAACAGTTAAGAAAGTTTATTTTTGAGGTTGGTGTCTCCCATGCCTTGTGAAGTTCTTTCTACTCCAGGCACCTCCCTTTGGTTTTTTTCCAAGCTGGGATCTGGTACTATCTGAAGTGCACAAGGCTTCATAGTGGCAATGTGTGAAATTCATCATAGGCTAAGCCCATATTTATAGGGTTTGCTTCTCCATAGCCACTTTCTGCTCTGCAACTCTGAGGTTTTGTGCAGAAAAAACCTTGGTTTGCATGGTCTGCAAGAGACCCCTGAAAACATGGGGGACCCTGAGGTTCATCACAGGAGTCAGCCTGTCCCATGCCACTTGTGTTGCCAAATGGAGCTCTCCTGGTTAATAGCATGTTTATTGAGTAGCTGGAAAGCCTTCTCTGGCATTTCTGTAGGTTTGCTTCAGCTTCTCTCTTTTTAAGGCACCACAACCTCTCTCAGCCCTCCCCCATGTTCCTGCGTTCAGGTAAAGACAGTGAACCAGAGCTGAACAATCCTACAGCCCTTCTAGAGGAGACAGAGAGTATTTAGCAGGTGTTCCCAGCTTAAAACATCCTAGATGGGGGAACTTGGGTTGGAAGGGACCTTAAAGATCATCTGGTTCCAACCTCTGCCATGGGCAGGGGCACCCAGATGTCTCTGTGCCCCACAGAGCTGTAGGGTCTGGAGATTCAGCAGGCAGCTTAAAAGCTGTTGCATCTTAAAAGCTCTTAAAACAGAATTTGAATAGTCTGTAAGCCCTGTTCATCTTCATTTTATGTGCCAATATTTTATGTCCAGATGTTGCCCTTAGCAGAATGGAGAATAGGCTGGAAGTGGGAACAAAACCAAAGTTTGCAGAGTCCCAAAAGCTGGACCAGAAAGAGAATACTCTGATTACTGTCAAACTGAAAGCTTTTAAAAGACCTGGATGTTCTTTTTCGTGCTGGTGAAGGTGGATGTTAGCCTTCCTGCCTCTTCTTTCAGTTGTATTTTTGCAGTATATCAGGCTCTTGCTTTTTTGGAAGTATTTTTATGTTACGGATTTTTTATCAAAAGCTGAGATCAGGCCATGGAGGAAGGAGAATAATGTGTTTTTAGTGAGATTGGTTTGGTTTTCCCTGGGCTAAAGGGGAAAGTGTTCTGCTTTGTATATCTTAAATGGTCAGAAAGTTTCATCCACTTGGTACCAATTACACAAATATTTTCAGTCAGCTTTGTGAATTGGCTGTGCATGAGTCAAATTTGACAAAACAAGGTCCTGTGCCTCCCTGTTGCTGTTAGATCAAAAGACACCTTGAAATAAATAATAAAATCCAAATCAATAGAAGAGGTTATGAATTGGGCAGTACCCCTCAGACTCTGCAGCGTTCTGGAGTAAGGCAGAGCCTCAGTTTAACCAACAAAGAAACTTCCTCTGTATTAAAGATATCTTCAAATGGCTGATTCATTTGCAATCTCTTAGGCAGTTCTCCTTGAAGAAAATGGGTGAGGGCTCCACTGGGTCAGCTGCTTTATGAAATGCAGGTCAGACACTTCAATTACATGGTTTTTCCCTTGATTTCGTAAGGGCATTTCCTGTGTTCTCTTCAGGTGATCTCCGTGGGCATCTCCTTCCCACGCTTCCCCTTCCCTTATTTTGTACCTGCACAGAGTTTGTTTGACTTCAGAGATTGTTTGGGATCTTTGTTGCCAGCAGGAATGAGCAGCCTGTGTTGGAAGGCAGTGCAGCTTGTATTTTATATCAGGTAGAATTATCTAGCAACAGGATTTTTGTGTCGAATGCTTCTTTTTTACACCCATGCCACTTCCTCCTATGCTGCTAAATTCTCTGCTCATGGATTCAAATCCCACCTACAGACAAGGCCTTTAAAATTACATTAGAAATCTAGTTTACCACTTAGCACAAAAATTCTTCCCTGGAAGTACTTTCCTTTATCATTTAAAGCAGCAGCTAGAACTCAGGCTAATATTGGTTATAATGCATACATACACATACCTGCACACAGTGGAACTGCAATGTGTAAATAGAAACAAATAAATACAGAAGATCAACTGCTAAAAAATAAAGGTATGTACATAGATGCACACTAGCCTAGGTGGCCCAGAGAAGCTTTGGCTGCTCCATCCCTGGCAGTGTTCCAGGCCAGGTTGGATGGGGCTTGGAGAACCCTGGTGTTGTGGGAGGTGTCCCTGACCATGGCAGGGGTTTGGAATTAGGTGATCTTGGAGGTTCCTTCTCACTCAAACTAGTCTGGAATTCTGTGATACAAAAGGACAGCAGACTTGCCTCATCCTTGTGATGCCAGGCTTCCAGTCCTGTAGAAAGAAATAAAGCCCTGAAGCTGAGAAGCTGCAGTATGAAACTTAAAATTTTCCAAGATGTCTTGATGAGAATGACACTAATGTCCTGCTGAATTCTGAGGCACTTACCTCCACTTTAGCCCTTTTTTTGGTACTGTGCCAGGAGTCGCCAAGCACCTGATAAAAATCTGGATTTTTATCAGTTCCTTGGGCACTGAGGATTTCCACACCTCTTTTTGTCTTCATAGCCATCTGCAACCTCAGCCAGGGTGCAGTCCTTCCTCTGCTTCCCTGGCTTGTGCTGACAGGTTTGCTTTGTGCAAGGTTGTCTTCAGTTTATTCTCTCTTTTCTAGGATGGCAAGGTCCCTGTATGAGTGGCTGTGGCAGCACGAGTTCTGGCTGCCCCCAGGAATCACCTGGGAGGACATGCAAGAGTCTGAAGGCATCGATTACCCCCAGCCTCGGGATCTCCTGCTCAGCATCCCTTTTGCTTTAATCTTGGTTGTCATTAGGTGTGCCTTTGAAAGGTAAGGTATTGAGGACTGGTTGGGCTCTTGGAGGGATAATGCAGGCAGTTTGGGTTCAAAAACTGGCTTTATTGTCTGTTCCAATGGGTGACTGAAACTTGTTTTTCCAGAGAAACTCCAGGTTATAAAGTCTGCTGAGGGACATTTTACAGCTCTTTTCTTTCCAGCCCTGTGTACTGGTGAAATTATGTTGAGTAGAGAACACAAACCCTACCTTTAGGGTCGGTTTAGAGGTAATGTGGTTTTTTACACTCAAACCAGGTAGGTCCTAGATGAGGTTTATGGTTTGGAAGGCAGATGTGCTGGTGTGCTTTGTGCTGCACATAACTTGCTGTTTCTGGATTGAGTGTGGCAAAAAATCATGTTCAGACTACCCAAATAGAGTTAAGTCTCCTTTATTTTGGGTAGTAGGAGAATCTCACCTGACAGACAAGCCTGAATAAGATGCATCCTCTTCAAAGTGGTCTTCAGTGGATTGAAAAATCCTTATTCCTTTTTACTGATCAAAGAGATAATATTTTGAAATAGTTTAGTCTGACCTACAGTGGGTTTAAGCAGATAAGATGTTTTTGTTGTCTGTTTGTTTTTTTTTTAAATGATTGCACAAGAAAACAGAAGCAGACCTCTGTAGGCTGGGAAGATGCTTCTGCTCCATATTCTCCATGATACAAGGGAAGTTTGGTGGAGTTTATAGAAGATGAAATGATTCAGAGCTGTGCTATGAGAGTATTTTTAATAATTAAAAAAAAAAAATCTAGCTGGCATTTCATGTAAACACAGACATGTGAATAATCAGTTTATGATGATACAAAATAGGAATCCAGAGCTCTTCTTTGTAATCAATACAGTCAGTGTGCATTCCATAAATTCATTGGATTTTATCCTGCACATTCCTAGGGATATAGACATCTCAGTTACTTCCAGGGATGTGGAAGCTGAGGTGTTTTAGGTGTTCATTCAAACAGAAGTTACTCAGATTTCTTCCTACAAGGCATGGGTACAGGTAGACACTGTCAGTCAGTGACTTGGGCACCTCTGGAGTGTGAAGGTGGAGGTTGCCCAGTGTCCTGCATGGACTGGGCTGCCCAGTTCTAGACACCCCAGTAGAAGACATGACCATGAAGAAGAGCACAAGAGGCCATGGACACAAACAGAAATGGGTGATATTCATTCTGAACATCAGAAAACAGTTTTTTACTCTGAGGGGGGGTCAGACAGTGGAACAGGCTCTCCAGGGAGGGAGTGGATTCTCCACCTTTGGAGGTCCTGGAAACCCAGCTGGACACAGAGCCCTCCACAGCCTGCTGGAGCTGAGCCTGCTTGACTTGGATGAGCTCTGGACATCCCTTTTAGCTTCAATTTTCTGCTTCTGTGACTGTGCCTCTGCTGTCCTTCCTCTTGCTGCACCACTCTTAGTCAATCTCAGTATCTTTTCAATCTGTTTTAAGATGCCAGTGGCCAGGTAAGAAGTTTTTTTTTCTTTCCTATCCAAGCACTGCTTCAGCTGGGAGTTTCCACAGGCCTGATCCTACTAATTAATTTTAAAGCTGTTTTGATTCACAAACTTTGTTAAATAAAAGCTTCTTGTCACACCCTTAAGAAAAGATAGTATCTCAAGCCCATTTTACAGAAACAGGAAACCTGTAATCATGCTGCTATCTATGCAATTACAAGTCAGTGTTCTGAGCTGTATTCTTGTTTGTCCTAACCCTCTGCAGTCATTTATTTAAGCATGACATTTTCTCACTCAACCATTACTCATTCTCATCCTGGAGAAGAAAGCTTCCCCTAGTGAACAGAAGGAATGATCGAGTCCTCTGTTGCTCCATTACCTTGTACCCACAGTGGTGTTTGCCCTCTTCTGAAATCAATTTGCACAAAGTTTGAGAATTAGAGGGCCAAAGGGTTTGTGAGTTATTTCTCATTCTCCATGTAGAGGGTTTTGACTTTTGTGCTCAAAATGAATGCATGTGTACCAGCTGTATACAAGTTAGGTTTCAGTGCCTTCAGCTTGGCTTCTGGCCTGCCTTCACTTATTACATCTGTGCCTTGGGTGCAAGGCATTTTTTTTCTCCAGAAAAAACACACTGTGTTCCTGGAACTGCCTGCTCAGGGATTTCAGAAATGCTGTAATGTGTTCGTGTCATTTACCTGTGTCAGACCTCCAGGAAAGTATTAGGAGGTAGGAAAAGCCCAGAGGATTTTCTGCAATCCCCCATTCAGCAACTGCCTCAGCCATCATGCTTGGTGCTTCCAATTTCTTGGCTTGGAGATTAAATCCAGCAATGACCTCGCTTCTTTGAGGATGGATTTCCCTCTCCTTAGCACCTGCTGGGAAAAATCAAGACAGTGTCATCCTTTTAACCATCAGTTATTCTGTGGATTAGGTGGTGACTGTGGGAAGAGGACATGCAGTAGCTGGGTGGGGCTTGGGAGAGCCCAGGAGGTTGTGGGTGCAGCCTGGGGGAGAAGAAACAGATCAGAGTTGGGTGAAGCAACTCCTGAGTGAACCAGTTAGCCCTGGGAAAGGTGGGGAGATGGGCACTGAGAGAGTAAATGCTTCTTACTCCTGGAATTACTCCTGGAATGCTCTGTCTTGGCCATGTTACTTGAAGCAGATGCTGGGGGAGATGGGTAATCACAGAATTACCTTCAAGAGCATCTGGTCCAAGCGTTCACCTAACACCAAGTCCATAACCCCCTGAGTACCATGATGTCCTGACAAGAGAGGACCTACAAGTCTGGAACCTCTCCCCTTCCTCTGATGTTTCCAGATTGTGCTTGTGGGTCCCATGCACAGCACCCATAACTTGGAGCCTGATTTTACCACCTGTTTGCCTTAACAGAACTTATCCTTGATCATACACCTGCAAGTAGAGGTGTCAGCTTCTCTACTAGTTCTATAATGTTTGAGACTCTTTTCCATAAAAATGAAATTCTTGGAGTCTCATGGTTGTAAAGGAACCACAGCTTCTGTTGAAAATGCTTCTTGCCTTTGTGGTCAGGAAACTGTGGAAACTGAAGTGTCTTGAGGGATGGTAAAGCAGAAAGTTGGAAAACAAAATTTCCAGCCAATTTAATCACCTGATTTTGGACTTGACAGGTGATTTTTGTGTATTGGGGAACTGGAAGCCAGTGCCAGTGAATTTGAATCCATATTGCACTAGAGGAGGATTTTAGTCAGAGAGATGAGGTCTCCTCTTGGGAGGGTCATGGTAGTACATGTGTCCTGTGTTGTACACAGAAAGGGATGCCCCTGATCTGCAGCAAACAGATACCTGAACTCAGAACCAGAAGATAGAACCCTTTTATTTTGTATTTTACTTTGAAATGGGTCTTTCTGAAATACATTTTGCAGGGGACTTCCACTGTTGATCAAGGTTCAGGAGCTTCCCATTAGGTCCCATAGGCAAGGGGTTTGTGCAAAGATGAGATGAGCTGTGTTTAACTGGAAATTAATGTGAACCAGCTTGACCCAGTTTGGACACTGCAGTGTCTTGAGATCTTGTATCAAACAGAAGAATCGGTTCAACTGATCTGAAGTTTTTGCCCTGTAGACACAGGAGCCCAGGAATATCCATCCCTCTGCCAGAGGAACCTGTGAGGCTAAAAGGGTGAAGTTTAAAGAGCTGAAGTTCTGGTTGCTGCTGTCACTGATTCTGCATTTCTTAGTACTAGAAGACACTTGCCAAGTGGCTCCCCCTGTAAATTCAAAAATATTTGTGGTTAAAAAACCCCACCCCAACCACCCCCCAGAGGGAAATTATTTCTTGTGTCTCACACTGCCTCTGAAAGCCTCTGCAGAAGGAGTGTAGCCCACTCTTGCAAGGTGATTGGTTTAATGAACTCATAATTAATCCATTTAGTTTCACCTTCAGGAGGTTTTGCATAAGTCAGTTTGTTCTTTGGTGATTACTGAATTAAAATGCCTTAATGTGAACTTTCCTGTGTACACTGAAGTGAGAGAAGCTCCCTGATAAAGAAGGGAATCAGAATCATCTCACTGCCTGTACCTTGCCCTACCTGGTTGTGGAGAATCAGTTCAGCCTTCTGCTGTTCTCCTGATGAATTGCCATGATGAGACCATCCCTGCAACTGAGCTGATGGATCTGGGATGCTGCAGTCAGTCCCAGCAGCATCCTCTGAGGGCTGTGCTTGGAAAAAGTTTTAACTGAAAATTGAGTCAGAGCACGGATCCAATATGTAGAAATGTGCCTTGGGAAGAACAGCAGGCCTTGGTTTCACAATGAAGTTCATAAAAGTAGGATTGGTTCCATAATTCATGGTTAATCTCAAAACCTCAACAACAAAGCAATTGCAACTTTGGTTAATTACAGCCTGTCCTCAGAACTGCAAATGGCTTCTCTCTGATAAGGTTGGGGTTTTATGCTCTGACCATAACAAACCAGCAGGAAAGAGAGAGGAAGCAGGGATCAAACAAATTTAAGAAATCAGTCAGGATACTTTAAATTGTTTTTCCAGAAAAGAACACTTTTTGGCAAACTGCCCTTGACACCTGCCAGAAACATTCACTTTCCTTTTAATGTGTCTGGAAAAATTCAGACCTTTCAGTTCCCAATGTGGGCTGGTTAGAAGCTGCGAGGAGCAGCAATGGGATTTGATTACATCTTCCTCTGCAGAGGAGTTTGTATGAAATTACTTAAATTTTAAAAAGAAAGATCAGGTAGTAAGGAACTGCTTAATATAAGAACCAAGACCTAGGGAAGAGCTTAAGGTAAATGTTTTCTCAATCTCAGTATAGTCACAGATTATTTCTGGCTCCAACCCGAACACAGATGTCATTGAAACAGTCATTGTTCTTAGCTCAGGTTCTCTGAAAATATCCCTTTGATATTAAACAAACTATAAGATAACATTGAAATATTTAAGAGCAGTCAGAGCTAAAACCCAAAATTCCAAGTGATGGTTGTGGCTGTATTGCTCTGCCACCCAGCAGTCTGCTGTTTGCTGCAGTTTCAGGATGCTGCTGAATTTCACTGAAACTCATCAACATTTACATCCGGCTGTTTTGGAAACCACCCTTACCCATGGGCCTTATCTCATGGTAGAAACTTAGGTTTTTGACTGGCCTTGGGACATCTTTGGGTGTTCCTGTTACCAGTGGTGCCAGAGAAGTTTCACAAGTTTCAGAAGAGATGATGAAAAATAACAACTGATACACATGCAAAAGAAAGGTGAAAATCAATTGTTACATGAGTGATAAAAATGTGGAACCATCCTGTGGTTTATTTCTTAACGTAATAGAAATTACAACATTCCTTAGGTAGGTGGTTCTTAGTTAGATGGTTCTTTTGTAGTTTGTTTTTTTTTTTAAATACCAGTTAATTTAATTGAGAAATGAGTTATTGGAAAGAAAAGAAAAAAAAAAAAAAAAAAAAAAGACAACTTCCAAAAGACCCTTCTGGAAGGATGCTTGATCTAGAATAGTTGCTAAGCATATGCTCATACAGAGTATAGGTTTCTGGCTATGGCAACCACACCATACATACACAGTCATAAATATATGCCACATTATTTTCAAGTAAAACAACTATAAATGTACATAGTGCAGTAGCTTCCACAGTTTGGCTTTTTTTGCTGAAAATTTTTAAAGAAAGGGGGGGAAAAAAATAACAAAAAATAAAAAAAAGAAATCTTGTTCCATGCTTGAATCATTAAGGATAACTGCTCAGAGGAGCAGAACCAAGCAGAACAGGAGCTTCCTCTGCATGGTATCCATCAGCTTATAACCACCCTCAACACCAGTCACAGTTTACAGCCCAGGAGGTGTTCATGGAAGCTCTTAGCATCTTAAGCAAACAACTTTTAGTCCAAAATGCAGGGGTAAGGTTGTCCAGAGGTTTTGCATGTCCACTGTCTGCAGCAGTGCTGAAAAGTGAAAAGTCTGCCTTCTTTCCAATGAGACTGACTGCATGCCAGTGTGTAACAGGCAGTGCTTAATAAGGAACAACTAATTATTCAGAAATTCAAGGAGAATGCAGTTAATTTGGGCCTTTTTTAAAAGCTGTGTTTGCCAAGTTTCCTGTTTGTGTAGTGCCCATGCAGGAGCTCAGCTCACACCATTGCTGAAGCTGTTTTCTGTTGCCCATACAGATCAGAGTGTTTGTAGTGAAGGGTGAGAATTTTTGAGCACAGCAATTCAATGCCTGCTTTTGTCACTTCTTGATTACTTTTTTCTATTTATGCAGATTTTTTTTTCCTTGCACTGGGAAAAACTGAAGATGCTCAGCTAACTGTGAGCATCCATTCCTCATGGCAAGGTTTCTAGTTGCTGTGTCCTGACTTTACAGCTGATGTTTGACTTGCAATAGGAAAAATGGAAGTAAGTTACTCCAGTAAAGATGAAGTGGTGTTCTGCTTCAGCAGCCCACTTCTGTGTTAACATCTGGTGGAGCCTCCCTCTTGATCCCAAGCCATATCCTTAGTTCAAGTAGATGCCAGGTATGTCCTAGATAGAGCAATGAGCAACATTTATGCCTTGTCATCAATGTGGTGCTTTGCATAAGCTGCAAGCAAGCCAAAGACCAAGGACAAACATCACAGCTGTGTCTGGAAGCCTGGGCTCCATGCCATAATCCTGGGCAGAAGCACAGCATATTCAGAAGTTAAAGCAGGATGTAGCATTTCCCAACCTCACAGAATTTTGGATATTAAAGTACAGAGAATACATGTCCTGATACTTCTGCTCTAAGTTTAGGGGGTTTTCTTCTTAGTTTCTTTTTCTGTCTTATCTGCTTGACACAATGCTTGTGCATAGGTTCCAAATGTGAAAGGCAGCTCTTATGTACTACATCATGTTTTAACTGTGCTGCAATATCAGAAGTCATGGTTGTGTTTTTGGCTGAACCTTTGTCTATTATTTTGCAGAGCCATAGCCCTGCCCCTCAGTAGCAAACTGGGTGTGAGAGATAAGCAGAGACCAAAAGCTCAGCCCAACCCTGTGCTGGAAACGTTCTACACTACACGTTGCAAAAACCCTGAAGAGGCAAGTCCTTTATTCCTTTGCTTTCCTCTCAATTTAGCCATTTTTTCTTTAGTCAAATAAAATCACATTTAAAATGCTGAAGCTATTTGAAAGCTGTAGCACTGGCCACTTGTCACCAGCCAGCTGCAAGGGTCATTCTAGAGGTGGCATCAGCTTCTGAACACTTGGCAGTAGCAGCTTTCTATAGGCAGCATTAAAAAAATTGAAATCTCAGATTTCTATGGACAGGAAACTGTTAGGAAATAATGACAACTCCTATTGCCTCTTGTATTTGCCTTATACATGGCAAAAACTGAAACACAGGAGGCTCTTCCACAATATGCAGCAGTTGGAGAACATAAATCAGTCTCATTTGTCTCCACCACAAGAACAGAAGTCAGTAAGTTTGGGAGGAAGCACATAATGAAAATTGGTGTTGGACAGACTTTTGTACCTGCTTAGGCTGTGTAAGTCACCCTCAGGTGATACCATTAAGGTAAATGCATTCCATGAAGAACTAACTATTGCTTTACTTAAAAAATAAGGCTATCCGGGGTGACACTTTCAGAAGGAATATAAAACATGACAATTGCAAATTGTCTGTGGGTAATTTATTGAAAAATTATCCCTAACAGGTTTCTCACAAGAGAAGAATATCCGGTAGGAAAATGGTGTTGCCTCTGCTCATGCCATGTGTCAGGTTGTTGGCTGATACTGCACTGGAATGCTGAAAGGCATGAGAAGACTCAGTGTGAAACTTTTCAAACTACTTAAACTGCAGTAAATATCTTTTGGAATGGCAGATTTAAGGGACTCAGAGCCTGAAGACAGGGTGAGGAAGTGACAGCAGATTGAGTCTCCTCAAGGAGAGGAGACCAGAGCTTTTTAGTCAAAACTGGAAAAGTTCAAATAAAAAATATAAAGTTTCAACATTTACTATGAATAACCATCTGCTTATGGGGGGAATAGAAAGATTTTCTGCCATCTGAGGTCTTTACAGTGCAAACACACAGCTTTCTGAAGGATGTCTTCGCCCCAGCAGCTATGGGCTTGCCAGGAGCCTCCAGTTGGGCTGAACCTCTTCTGACCCTGAACCTCTTCTCTTCTGAACCTGGCTCTGAATTTGATGCCTCACCTCTTTTCCAGGGGCAGCTGATGAGTTTGGCCAAGCAGTGTGATCTGCCAGTGAGGAAGGTGGAGAGGTGGTTCCGGCGCCGGAGGAACACGGACAGACCCAGCCTGTCCAAGAAGTTTTGTGAGGCCTGGTGAGTGGGGGCACAGGCCATGAGCAGCAAGGTTTTCAGTGGAGCTGAGCTCCCGAGGCAGCTCCCTCCCTGCCTCCTCCTTGCTCTCCATCCCACACAGAGAGAACGTTGCATCTCCCCGGCCCCACCTGGTGGTTCTGCAGCTCTCTGCTGCTTCTCTGGTACTGAAACCTTCTTTGCTTTCCCCCTGGGTTTTCATTCCCAAGTCTTCTTTTACTCCTGTTTCACCTTTATTCCTTGTAGGGTTTGTGTTTCTGCCTTTGTAAGACTGGCATTCTGCTTTGAAACACAATTGTACCTGAAAAACTCCCTATGTTTTGCATAATTTTTTTTTCTTCTTCTTGCTACTTTGCCACTGTTTTGGTGTCTCCAAAATAGTCCCCATGACTTCCCTTTGCCTCACTGCAAATCAGTTTCTTCTGCTGCATCTTTTTCTGTAATTGGTCTGCATGCTGCTGCTGTCCCAGGCAGGGATCCAGGTTGTATTCTGCTGTCAGGTGACCTCAGCATCCTGAAAATCAAAAACCTGCACCCATTTATAATGGCAGAAAAAAGGGCCTGTGTGAAAGCCTGTGTTTTCCAAAGAGCAAAACTCTTCTTGAAAATAGTTGTGCCAAAAGCCTCAATATTTTGTGGAAATAAGTCTCACATCAGCCAGTTCTGTGAATGTGAGTCCTGGCTTCCCACAGAAAAGGACAATTCTCCAAGGCTTGGTTGAAATGCCTTTCATGTGAGTGGATGCTGGGGTATTCATGTAAGGAAGTCCCAGGAAATCCACAGAGATGAACAAAATTATTTAAATACCTGGAGTGCTCTTCATCTGCCTAAAAGTGTGTCTCAACTTTGAGCTAAGCACATCATGCTCCATCTAGTGCTCAACCCCTAATTCAAAACCTCTGCCTGAACCAACTGAGAAAGAAAAAACAGTTGTGTAATATTTATAATAATATTCCAGATAGTTGCAGTTAGAAATATGTACAAATCTGGGGTCAGGGAGTTGTAAAGCAGCCATGCTTAACCTGCTTCCATCAAGATGAGATTTTTCTCCCTGCACTCAGCTGACTTGCAGTAAATAGTAACAGTAAATACTAAACAGTAAATTCTTTTCTGATTCAGTTCACTGAGGGTATTGTGCTCAGTGCCTCTGTCACTATTTGTAGTCTTCAGAAAGGCCATTTTTCTGATGTGATGTAGTAGCTTTGTACAGTTCCTGTCTGTCTTGGAACTCCTGGGAGTTTTCACTGACAGGTGGAATCTCTCCCAAATTTTAATTACTTCTCATTGGTTATGGAGATTCTTGGAAATTTGGGGGCTGGTTTAGATGGTTTTACTCCTTTGAAGATTTCCCGTATATCATGAATGAACAACTTTTTTATTCTGTTGGAGTGAGATTCCTTTCGTCCCTTAAAATACATGTGTGTGTGCTCAGTGTGAGCTGTTCTGTCCACTGACCACGGCCTATGTTACATATTACAGAATTCATGTGTTAAATTACAAATCTTCACATGGAATTGATGGGGGAAGGTTGCTAAGGGTAAGTCATTACCAGCTCCTGACTGAGGTCACACGAGGCAGTAATTACTTTTTTACATGATAATGAATTCAACCTGCCTGATCTCCAAAAGCCCTGTAAAGGGATTGGCATTGTTTGACTTTCACAAATGCTTTGGGATGATAACAGGAGTGATTTGGTTAGCAGGACTCTTATTTTTTCTCTGTATCCTTGCCTCTCTATCCTTTTCTCTATATTTTTTCTCTGTATCCTTGCCTTAACAGTGTCATTCTTTGAGTGAGTGTGACTGGTGCACAGAATTGCACTTTGTTGGTCAGTGAATGGCATTCTAACCTATTTTGGTTTGTTTGTTTGCAGCTGGAGGTTTACATTTTACATCACTTCTTTCTGCACTGGACTTGCTGTCCTCTACGACGTGAGTACCCAAGCAGTGCCACCCCCTGTTCCACCCAGCCAGTGTCTGCAGGAATGGCAGATTTGGACACACAAGTCCTTTCAGACCTTCTTAGAAAGGTTTTCCCACCAGCTCAGGGTGTATCCTCTGCCAGAGCACAAGCACATTGGACCATGCTTATTTTTCAAGCTCTAGCTCAAAGCCAAGGGGTTTCCTCTTCTAATGGCAAAGCAGAAAACAATTGTGTAAAAACACAGTTCTGTGGAGTAAAGATGAAACTTCCTTGGGATGGAAGCTGCATCCTGTTTGTGTTGTATCCAATACCTGCTTAAGCTCAGGCTTCCTTATGGAGCATAGAGTGCAATTTAAGGATTTTATTTATTAACTTACTTTTCCTTACCCAAGGTGTGGCTGGTTCAGGCTCATGGTTCTACTTTTTCTCTGAGCTGATAAATAATGGGTTCTCTTGGTATGAATTAAACTGCCTTGACAGGCAGAAGAAGGAACAGAAGCCATGCCTGTGCTCTGATCACTGAGCTGTGTTTAAATTGGGATTAGGGGCACCAGTCACCCTCTGACTGGGATTCAGAGGTTCCCCTGACTCTTCTGTTGAATCCAGCTCCTCAAGTGAGCTTTGCAGAAGTCTCAGTGGCACCTGAGTGGTTCAGTAATAGAAAATGTGCAGATCCCAAAACAGCAGGCTCACTATTTTAACAAGTGAAGAACATTTGAACTAATATTCTGTCTTGAAAGTCAGCATAAGGTACCCAGGGAGTATGAGGACTACAGGACAAGCAGTGAAGGTTTTTCAGTCTCAGGTGCAGTGTTTTGGGGATCTATACAGCAAAATACAAGGCTATTTGTTGAAGCCAGCTATGAAAGTTTGGCATGGGTGAGCTGCTGTTGTTAAAATATTTTAATATATCCATCAAAACATCACCCACCAGCCCCTAAAGTTGTAGAAGGCTGCAAGAAGTTGGTAGAAATCCTATCTGAGCTGTTTTATTTGGACCTGGGCTAAATAGAATGTGAAATTTCAGCTCAGTAGCCACAAAGTGGCCGTGTCACAAGCAACTGTGAATTCTTGTAGCAGAAATCTCTTGGCAACACAACAAAGTCTGTAGTAGTAACAAACTGAAGAACTATATCAGTTGATAAGAGAAGAATTCCTCTGGCATTCTCGCATTCATGTTGTGCTTTATTTGCAGAAACCTTGGCTTTGGGACCACAGAGAGTGCTGGACAGGGTATCCACAACAGGTGAGTATTGCAAGAGAGAAAACTGCTGGATAAATCATCTCTTGTCTTGGATATCTTTTGAAAATCAGGTTATATTAGTGACAAAAGAGAGGGCACTGAATTAAATTCAGTCTCACAAGCCCTAAGAATTGAAAGCCAGATCCTGGTCACCAAGGAACATCTTTGTGTCTGGTTTAATCTGAACACAACAGAGGATGAGCCAGGAAAGCAGGACAAAACTGCAGAAATAAAGGGAAGGTGAGAGTTCTGACCAGGTGAGCCAAGAAACTGAAAAGTAGGAATGGTATTTATGTTGTTGTTGTCCTCGTGCTCCCCTAGGAATTTGTCTCCCAGTGGAACTGGCAGTATAACCAGTAGCCATACAGCATCATTCCCATTAAGTTCAGAGGATGCTCTCTTAGAGTTTTACAATGTATATCCTGAGTTTTTTCACAACACTGTGAGAAGCCCTCCCATGGGTTGGAAAGCATACACCCCTTCTAAACCCAGCCCAGAATAACCTCAGTGAAGGTTGCTGGTTAGGCACAAAATCTGGGCCTTCTTCATCAACACATGGAGCAAAGAGAGCAACCAAAAGCCAGGTAGTTTTTTGCCCAGCTTTCTCCCTTGCTGTTCTTTCTTGTAACTTGAGAAGTTGTCAGAGTTATAATGGGGCTTCACCCACTGGACACAGGAGGCATTTTCTGCTCTGCCTTTCCCCTTGTGTTTCTCTGTGCTCTGAATTCTCCAGAGAAGATGACTGTTGCCTGTTCTATAGCAGGAGCCTTCCTGTATCACAGTTCTGTGGATGCCAGAGCAGTCACAGTAAAGAGAGCTTAATTTTGTTAAGTGAAAAATCTGATTCCAGCTTTGGAAGAGGTTCCTCTGTCTTATGAGAGCAGCTGGTAAGTGTTTCTAGGAGGATGATGGTAATCTCTTGGAGTATCATCTAGGGACTTAGCATGCACAGGATTTTACAGTACTAGAATCTCCTGGGTAGGAAATAAAATCATTAATTGAAGAGGAGGATGAAGGAAACTTGATCCCATCCCACTGCCAAGGTGAAGACTGCCTGTGGGCTTTTGGGTCTGGCAGTCACAGTTAGAGCAAGACCCTGGGACTGTACATCATCCTGCAAACCCATAAAGGGGAATGTAATGCACAATCTTTGTGTGAGCCACATAATGGAACAAAGGGATAAAGAATTTATAACATTCAAGCGGAGTTGAATGTCAAAAAAATCCAGAAATTTTAGGCAACAAAGCTGTAGTTCAGTGTAAAAGTCAAACCCTACAAACAGGTGATGCTTGAGTAGGGATGTAAGACTAAAATGATAATATTAGGTCCGTGTGTCCTGTTCTGTATCTTTGGAATATGTGTCTCTTCAAAAGCAACCCAAGCCAGACTAGCAACGCAGTGTGGAAGGTTGAGCACCAGTTCCTCACCAAGCCTCAGTCTCTGTCCTCAACTGGTCAGGAGGGGTGAAAAATATGAGTGGAGATAAGGACAGGGAGATCGTGCACCAATTACTATCACAGGCCAACCAGACTTGTCTTAGGGAACTGAATTTGATTAATGGCCAGTCAGATCAGAATAGAATAATGAGAAATAAGAACAGATCTAGAAACACCTTACCCCACCCCTCCCTTCTCAGGCTCAACTTCACTCCTGACTTCTCCACCACCTCCCCCAGGCAGTGCAGGGGGATGGGAACAGGTAAAGAAAACTCAAATAAATTAGTATTTAGGAGCACCATACTCCACGATTCTTTACAAAGCCCCTTTAGCCATAGTAAAAAAAATGTTGTCAAATTATTTCAGGTTTAAGGAGGCCATGTACTGCCATGACAGCGAAAAGTTGTTAAATAGCACATACCTTGCTGAGTGGATCTAAGCTTTTATTTTTCCAGTTGTAAAACCCCTGAAAAATGACCCAGAAGAATTCAGATTACTGTTCACACTGGGTTTGCACTTTCCTCCCATTAGTTTGATTAAACTGAAAGATCTGTGATAGAGTACAAGGTGTCTGAAGCATCCTAAAAAGGAAATTATTTATTCAGCTCCTGCTTATCTATTTCACCAGAGTGAAATGGCTTACATAGTTTTTAAAGCTCTGTATGGACTGCTCAGGAACTTGCAGCACACTAAATAAATCCTAAAAACATTCAGGATCTTCCTGGTGGTTCCCTAGAGGTCCCTATGGTGAAATAAAGTGGAATTTCACCAGGTAGTTGTTTTTGTCTCAGCACAGACAGTAATTATCAGTACACAGATAGTACACAGTTAGTAACTATGTTGTTTAGTTGAAGTGTTTCCCCCAGAAGCTGCAAGAAGCAATTTTGTTGGTTTGGTTGTCTGATACTCTTTTGGCAAGGAAGGAGCCTTCCATCCCTTGCTCTCCTTTATCTGATGGGTCTCACCCTCTCTCTCACAGCCTCTCCAACCCTCTGTGTTCTGGTACTACCTGCTGGAGCTCTCCTTCTACTGGTCCCTGGTCTTCACTCTGCCCTTCGATGTGAAGAGGAAGGTGAGTGGCAGCCTTATGGAAGAAGCAAGCATGGACAGGTCCCAAGCTGGACACCCAGGAGAGTCATCTCCAAGAGCACATGTATAGTGCTACTCTGAGGTTTTGGGGGCACTCTGCCCTTGGCTTATTCCTGGGAATTTCCAGTCCCAGTCCCTGGCTTCCCTCTTCTCTGAGAAGCAGAGAACACAAACCCCATCACAGAAAAGTGCAAACTACAGCATTATGTAGTTTTGTATTTATGTATTTATGTATTTTATTCTGACCTCTCCCCTTTCTGATCAGGACTTCAAGGAGCAGATAGTCCATCATGCTGCAACCATCTTCCTGATCAGTTTCTCATACTGTGCCAATTACATCCGCATTGGGACCCTGGTGATGGTGATTCATGATGCTTCTGATTGCTTCCTAGAGGTGAGCTCCACAACCTTCCTACCCAGCAAAGCCTTATGAGTGCTTTAGCCAAAAGATCTCATTTGATGTAGCACAGTATGAGCCAAGCATTCTGGTGTTTCACAGCCAGCTCAGTGCTGCTCTCCTGACCAAGCCTGGGGTGCCCTGCAGAGAGCCAGGAGGAGGCATGGGTACCTGCATGCAGTTTGTGTCAGATCTCACTCATTGATCTCCTGGAGCATGTGCAGATGCACTGTCTTGGCCTGCTGTTTTATTGTTCTTTCTCCTTCCAGCCAACTAAGATATTCAATTACATGAAGTGGAAAAAAACTTGTGACAGCCTCTTTATGGTCTTCTCAGCTGTTTTCCTCATCAGCCGCCTGATCATTTTCCCCTACACGTGAGTCTGCTGCACTCAAGGGAGATGGAAAAGTTGCCTTCTGAGAGACAGGATATTTCACCTGGGTGCTGAATCTTTTGCTGCAGCCTTTGCTTTTCCATCCTGGAGCTTTTGTCCCTGCCCTTTGCATGGGCTGCAGTGCCACGTGGCTGTTGCACCTGCCTTGGAGTTCACAGAGTAGGCTTCAGGTCTTGAGCTGTTCTGCAGAGGAGGGGTCCTTGGCTGTGGGTCTGTCCTGCTTGTTTCTGCTGGGGAACTGAGCTGTCCCACAGGAGGTTAAATATAAGAAGGAGCTGACCAACTTAAAACATCCTCTTTGAGCTTCCTGGGGCTTAATTACAGCCCTACTAACGACAGGCTTCCCCTCAACTGCAATTTTCTCTCTCCTGCAGGGTGCTCTATAACACCTACTATTACTCCATGGAGATATTCCAGCCCTTCTTTGGATACTACTTTGTGAATACACTCCTGACAATTCTGCAGCTGCTCCATGTCTTCTGGTCCTGCCTCATTATTCATATGGTCTACAAGTTCATCCTCCAGGGCACGGTATGGATCAGTTTGTACATCCCCTGTACATCACCTGGGGAGGGAGGGTCCACCTGGACTCCTTGGGAGCAAAAAGGGTTCATTTGGGCTGGATTCCTTCTTCCCTTGTGAAATGGTACATGTACACTCCTAACAGTGAGGTGAAAGCAACACCCAATATTAACAGGTAAAGTTGACCAAATTATCACATTGTTTCTTCCTTGTCTTCATTTTAAGGTAATGAATTAAATATTTATAAAAGTGGATTACTGATCTCCTTGTCAGTAGCAGGAGGAAAAAAACTGAACATAAAATGATGCAGAGTTGTGTCCCTTTGGGCTGAGCTGTTGGTTTGTTAGAAAAATGTTGTTTTCAGACTGTCCAAAGCTGTGAGCTCAGCCTGCAGGCCAAGTGTGGTCAGAAGCTATGTCCTAATCCCTTTGGAAAATAGGAAAGGACTTGATTAACTGCTTCCCCCAATCTTTCTCCCAGATGCTGATTCCCAAGGGAGAATCTCCTCACTTTTAAAACGTTGTCCTCAGTTCTGGGCATCTGGGGTTTGTTGCTGCTTCTTAACTTTTCCAGGAATTCTTAATGGTTACAAAGGTGGCAGCTAGAATTCCACTGAGACTGATACTAAACAGAGGGAGAGAATCTGTTTCCAAGGGTGATGGAAAGGGCAGAGCCCAGAACTGAGTGGCTGAAGTAGCAGGTGAATATTGAGCCTGTGGCTCAGCTACTGCTGCTTCTTGTACAGACTCCTGTGTTTGTATTGTTTCTCATTTGCTTTTTTCTGTAGATGGAAAAGGACATGAGGAGTGACACGGAAGAAAGTGACAAGGATGAAGAAAGAGAAAAGATTAGGGAAAAGGAGAAAAATGGGATCACGTATTTTAGCAACGTCACAAGCAACAATTACATCCAGAGGAATGTCTCTGAGCCACTCAGCAGCAGAACCCATCTCAGTAATGGCCATGTCAAGGACAGATAGCTACTCTTACCCTCCTCCTGATCTGGTCTGTAATGAGTCCAGTCTTTTGTCTTTAGAACCAGTTTTGCTTGTTATGTAGATAAAATGAAGTGCAATTGCAGTATCAGCTTCCTATCAACAGAAGTGTTTATAGTCAGTGATGTCTGAAGGAAGATTTTGGTCTTTCTTCAGTAAAAGCTTACTATAGGATGTAGTCTTGAAGCAGATAGAAAGGGATCAAAGCAGTTTGACTTGTATTAGACTGTACTATAGTTGTTAAATGTGTTAATCTTGAAAAATGCTGGCAATGTCAAGTCTTAAACACCTAATGTAGCAATCCATGTAGCCTTTGGTCAGCCTCTGGAGGCCCTGACCCATTACCACTAATGATTATGGCTAACAAGAAAGTGTGAGACTCTAAATTTTAGTAGGGGACACCTGTTGAAGAATACAGGAGCCCCATAGACACTCAGAAAATTAAAATTAAGCATAGTGGAATGAAAACTTTGGAAAGACATGGGAGAAAACATTTTTATCTCAAAGGAAATGCTGCTGGGTGCCATATGAGCAGTTTTGTAACGATGTGGATCTCAGTGCCTTTTGTTGTCAACATTATTGCCACAAAGGTGGGAACTTGAAAGCCCAGACTGCAGAGAGTACCCACTCAAATCATAGCTGGAGGAGCTGGAAAATCCTGGCAGCTGTGTCAGGTAATTCTTTAAGAACATCTTGGAAGGAAACAGTCAGAAGAAGGGAGGTGACAAGAAACCAGATTAATCTAGAGGACAACACTGATTAATAGCTCATGTTTTCCCCTGGTATGATTGGCACAGTGGGAGATGTTTACAGAGTCAGCTTGTCACAAAAGGGAATCCATTTCCCCAGTCCTCAGAGGAAAAAGGATCCAGAGAAGATCTGCTGAACGTTATGGAATAATCCTCTAATGTGGCCTTCTAACTCTAGGGCTTCTGCCTGCTTGTAGCAAGAGTGGAAAGTTTAAAACACTGGTCCATGAAGTCATGATGCAGTTCTGATCCAGTTTGTTTAGATGTCCTGTAACTTATATCCTGTGGAGTCTTAGACTTTGGACTCTGTAAATCCTTAAAAGCATTAAATTAGTGACATGAGTTGTGTTTTATAGATAGATTAATCTGTTAAAACAAAGCATTGACAGATTGACTGTAATGAGTGTAGGGACTGCCAAGGCCATGCAGACACTTCCCTGTTTGTGCCCAGTAAGGGCCAATCCTAATTTTGGGGGAGGACATGGACCAAGGAAATGCCTGATTTGAGGAGGTGGTGCACATGTTTATATTAAAGTCAAGTGACAGCATAGAAGGACAGAAGGGTTTTGGAGGATTCCACTCAGTTCACCACAGATGTGACTGAGAGAGCTTTGACCTGAGCTTTTGTGTGCTCATCTTAGGATCAAAATACATTGGATAATTGCAGAGGGGAAAAAGTACACACAGCACAGGTGATTCCCAGGCAGCAACACACTTTGGGAGGAGAGCATCTGCTCCTGCATAGTCACTTAAATTTGAATTTGCTGAAGATAGTCTCTGAAACCTTCAGCTCATTTGGAGTTCTAAGTACATGTTCTGCAAGCTGTCACATTTCTTTAATCTGAGTGTGCAATCTTGCCACTCCTCTGCAGGTGATGTGTTCAGGAGGGATGGTTATGTATCATTTTGTACTACTGAATGTAAATGTTCTTTATAAATTACTTTTGAAGGGTTTGATTGTCTGGCCTCTTTTCTACTTACTGAACTAGCAGGAGGTGCCAGGGCTCGTTGGGATGGGAGTGTGGTGAGGGGGCCATGTCTGGGTGCCCTTGCCAAGGTCGATGCATGTGGAGCAGATGTGGAGGGGATTTTTGATACCCAGGACATGCAGCCATCCTGGGCCAAGGCAGGAGAGACAGCAGCTGCCTGATTTGTCTCCTCCTGGGTAAAAACTGGGTTTGGCTGTGGCACCAGGGATACTTTGGGACACCCCTACTCTAGACCTAAGAGCAAGACAGGTGACTTGGTGCTGCTAAGGCAGTGGCAAGTCAAGGATTGCAGCACTGGGGAGATTGTGTGGACTTGCAAGTGTAGGAAGAGATAAATTAATATCTATTCTTCTTTTTCATGATGTTTTAGAAGGCTGGGAAAGATCCCTGCTACAAAAATCACACCACCTCTCATCTGAGAATCTGAATCCTTTCCAGAGACTGCACAGTGCACTGTGGAGCAGACATATGTTGCTACCTGATTAATTTTATCCTCAGGTCTTTGCTCTCCCCCAGAAACCTGAGAAACTCATTAAGAGGCAAATCTGGTTCTCGTGAAGGGATCCATCAGGAGAGCTGTTGGACTTTACTAAGAATTACTGAGTGCTGCTTTTAGCTGAGGAACTGAGCATGACAGGGGGGAGTCACGGGGCAGAGCAGCTGCCAGATTTGTTTGCTTAACATCAGCTTGCTGAGGCCTAAAGAAGCTCTGTGTGTACACAGATTCCTTCCATATTGTTCCACTTCTCTTGATATCTTTTCCATGGGTACAATACTGGGGGCATCACTACCCCAGCACAGGGGAACTGTTACAGAAAACAGCAAGACTGTCTCTGATAAACCCAGCAGAGCAGGTGGAGCACTGAGCACCACAGCAAAGTCTCAGTGTTTCCCCTGTATCTTTTTTCATCCCGTGGGCACAGGGGAGGCATTCATCACACGGGGTGTGCATCACATAAAGTTATTAAGCAGCTGTGGGAGCTGAGGTTTCCAGCTTCAGGTAAGCTACAAGACATTTACTACTGCTCCCAAGCTGCTGTGTAGTTGGTGAGAAGAGGACTGGCAAAGCATGGCCCCCAGGCTGGCATCTGGCCATCCTAGCCCAAAATTATGGCTGACATGAGTCTGCTAACTCCAGATGTGGCCATCCAGTACTGTTTTGGGTCTTGCTTTAGGAGGAGTTTGCCACGGTTGTTCCCTCCCCCTGCACACTCTTGGGAAAGAGCAGAGATGTGCATCCGCCACGTGTTTTTCATTGTGCACCCAAGGGAACCTTTCCTTGGATTGCTACACTTGGAATTGCTTTTCCCATTGACACCTGGGCAACAGGCACAGTGCCTGGAGGTGAGGGCGTCCCTAAGAAACAGCAAGGGATTGTTGGGAAAGCTGAAGTCATGTCGAAACAAGGGAAGGGGAAAGAACCTGAAACTTTGGCAGATTAATGTGAACAAAGCAGGCCAAGAAGTATCTTGAGAAACAACTAGGAAGGCAATACCAATCTCTGAAGCACTGGAAATACTTCAGGAGTCACAGATAATTGAGGCATACAGCAAGAATACTGGGGCAAAATCAGGTTAGAGCTAAAAAAAACAACATTAATGAGGTGCCTGGATGTGACTTGCTCAGAGAGGGTCCAGTACCTGGCATCCTGGTGAGGCTGCATCCTAAGAGGATCCATCTCAGGCTGATGGATGAAAAAATGTTACACAGCACAGAGACTGAGAGTAGCAATCCTTCAAACCTGGGTGACAGTCACTCAGATGTCAAGAGGAAACTCATCCAAGAAGGAGTACACTTCCTGTGGAATGCATTTTTTTCTTTCAAATCATCTTGTTATCAGAAAAATTCAAGGAGGTTCCAAGTGGGTATGGGAGGAGCTATAACCATCTGTAATCCAGCATTCAGTCTCATTAGTGTTGTATAAATTGTAATAAATGATGGAATTTATGAGAACACAAATAAATATTAGAGGAAAAAGCCCCCATGGGTTGTGTATGAGGAAATAATGTCGAGTTATCCCAGAGCACCTGCAGATGAGAGAACTTTGCAAAGGCATTCAGAAAGTTCCTTCACCACAGGCTTAAAGAAATCCACTTGAGGTTACCCTGAGAGACCATCAGGGATGTTTTTGCTGCTATGTATTGCTGCAGGTGCCCCAAAAAAGGGGGAAGGAAAGGCAGATGGCAAAGTTGGCTGATAATGGAAGTTACTCACAATGACTGCAGCCTGCAAGCAGTTGCAGAAGGGGTTGTGGTACTGAGGGACTGAGTCATAAAACACAAAATTCAAATGAAATATTAAGGAGAGGAATGTGGTTCACATTAGGAAGTGTTAGCAGTTCAGAATAGTTCTGGGGAGCAGTGTATCCACTGAGTGCTCAGTATCTGGTGGTTCCAAATGCTAATGGGGTGTGGGATGCTGCTGGGCAAGGTGAAGGAACCAAAACTGAGACTGATGGAGCCCTGGGGGGCCCAGATCTTCATGTCAGTGGTCAGTCTGTCCTGGGATCCCCATCCATACCCTCTGCCAGATGTTGAGACTGGAAAGGAGAAGGCTGTAGAAAGAGGGGGAAAGAGGGTGTTATAACCCTGTTGTTGCTGTCGCCAGGTGGGAAGCTCAGTCAGGTGTGCGCAGAGTGGCATTGAAGGCAGCCACCTCCCTGACACCCGTTAAATTACTTTCTTTCACTGGGACATCTTACCTCACCTCCCAGCTCACAGGCAGGTCAGAACAAGTGATGCTGCTGAAATCATCCGCGTGGGATTGAGTGGGGGGTGGGGAGCAGGAAGGAAGAAGGACTTGAGCTGGGAATTTAGGAGTGAGTTTTATACCTTGCTGCTTCCTGCTTGCTGAATCCCAGAGCCTCTGCCTCCCATCCCAGGATGGGATTCTCAGAGGGGTTCTGGCACCATGGATACTGGCTGCCACCTGGAGCTACCTGGGAAGACCTGAAGGAGTCTGCAGACACACACTACCCCCAGCCTCAGGACCTCCTGCTCAGCATCCCTGGTGCTCTGCTCTTGATCATTGCCCGATGCATCTTTGAAAGGTGAGTGCAGCAAACCTGGGTTCACCAGAGTCTGGCAGGGTCATTCCAGACTAATCCTTACCTGCTTCCTGGCCACTCCAAAGTGGACAGGGGATTGTCCCCTGGAATACTGATTCTGCTCTCTGGGCTGTATGGCCTTTACAAGGCAGCTCTTTGCCCTGGTGCCCAATTCTCTCAGGGGGATGCACTGCTGAGGGAAGGGAAATCCCACAGGAGTCCAAAGACCCAACAGCATCTCCAGTGGTTACACGTGTGGGAATGAGGCAGGTCCACAAAAAGAGGTGGATTCTGAGCTCTGGGCATGAGAAGGTAGGGCTGGCAGGGGCCAGAAATAACTGGGGTCATTAGGGCTTCCCTCAAAGATGCTGCATTTGCCTGGCTTCCCAGAAGTAATAAGATTTTAGAGTCCAGTGCCTCCCACTAGAGCCTTCCTGTGGTTTCCTGCAGGAATCAGTGTATCCCCATGGATCCAGCCTCTCCCTGTGGTCAGGAGCCCTGGGCACAGAGGACATGAGACACTCAGCCACTTTCAGGCTCCTCCCATGGCACAGTCTGGGCTGCTTGGGAAGGTTGTAAAGGGGATCAGCATGGAATCCAACCCTGAGAAATGCAGAAATCCTGGGGCCTGGGCAGCAGAATGAGTTGTTGTTATTTTGTAGTCATGGTTGATGTCTCCAATGCACATCCCTCCTCCCTCACCTTTGCTTTGGAGCTGTTGCATCACTCTCAAGCAAGAGGCAGATCTGACAGAGGTGATGGGCTCCAGGTGTGCCCCTGGAGCAGGGGGCTGGGTGTGGGTAGCACAGGACCTCTTGGGCTGTGTGTGAGCACCCAGGGCAGTGCTGGGTCCCTGTACAGCCGTGTACAGGACAAGGTGTTGTCAGGACTTGCTGGGTGTACACACATCCTCTCCTATCTCTTGCAGAACTGTAGCTCTGCCCTTGGGCAGGTGGTTGGGTGTGAGTGACAAGATGAGGCCCAAAGTTCAGCCCAATGCTACTCTGGAAGGTTTCTACGTCCTGCTGGGCAGGACTCCAAAGGAGGTGAGTGTCCCCATGTCCCAGTGTCCCAGTGTCCCCATGTCCCAGTGTCCCCGTGTCCCAGTGCCCCCATGTCCCAGTGTCCTTCAAGCCCAGCAGCAGTGTCTGTGCTGCAGCCCACCCAAAGCAGTCTCATGGGCCACCCCAGCTTGGATGGCCAACTAGAAGAGTTAGTCTTGGTTTTGTTTGTAGGTTTTGGGTTGGGAAAGAGAACATTAAAGCAAGGAAACAAAGCACATGGCCCCCCATCTGCTGCCTGCTAAACTTACCACAATGTGTTTCGAAGGAAAAAAATAGTCATACCACAGGAGAGAAAAAAGAATGTTCTTCCAAGGTAAATCACCTGTGTTCTCCTCACAGAACACAGCATTTGTGCTAGAACTGATCAAAAGCTGTAATCACAAATCTCATTGGAATCTTAATTGCTGCAGCTTCCTCTTCACATGCCCTGGACAACCTTATCTTACCCCTCCTTCCCAGGGAGGAAGATCCAGAAGCAGGAATCTCAGCATCACAGGATCACAGAATTACCTTGGTTGGGAAAGACCTTTGAGCTTATTGAGTCCAAACATTAACATCAAATTAACACTGATAAATCCTTAACTAAACCATCTCCCTAAGCAGGGATATTCCTTCCAGGGATGGTGACTCCACCACTGCTCTGATAACCTCTTCAGTGAAGAAGCTCTTCCCAACATCCAACCTAAACCTCCCCTGGCACACCTTGAGGCCATAACCTCTTGTCCCATCCCTTGTGACTTCATTAACAGAATAATCCCCTCCTCTTTATCACCTCCTCTCAGGGGGTTGCAGAGAGCCAGAAGAGCTTCATGCAGTTGGCCCCATCCCATGGATCCAGGTCCCTCTGCAGAGCTTCCAGCCCTCAGGAAAACTCCCACCCAACTCAGTGCCAGCTTCAGGGTGACAGAGGGTGCCCTCATCCAGGTCATCGATGGGGATAATAAGCAGAATAGGCCCTGGTGAGGAGCCCTGCAGGACACCCCTGGGGACCAGACCCCAACTGGACTGAGCTCCATCCACCGCAACTCTTTGGGCCCAGGTCATCTGTCTCACTGCTGAATGAATTTTAAAAAATATTTTTTGAGTTGAATTAGTTTGAAGATTTGTCAAATGAATTTTAAAATGCTCATAAGCTCATTTTTACATTTGTTTTAAGCAGTTTAGAAACCTTAAGGTGAGGCAGTTTTCTTGGGAACCATAAAGCAGAGCATGTTTGAAATGATGCTTTTGAGCCTGGAATGTGCAGTCACTCAAACAGCTGAATTTTTTTTCTGACATTACTGAGTGAACTATTTTCTTCTTTCTTCATTGTCACAAGCTAAATCTTCTTTTATCTTCAAGTTTTCTATCTGTAGCTGATAATTAGCAGTCAAAACTTCATCAGAGGTGGAAAAAAAAATAAGTATTTAGACTTATATAGCAAAGACATTGAACCCCACTGTGTAGAGCTGCCAACATTTAACCAGGCAGAGCCTGTGCTGACTTCTGAGCCTGCATTTGGATATTCCTGAACTGCAGTTTTCAAATGGCCAAAGCAACTTGGGATTTCAGAAATGCAAAATAAAGCTGCTATAATTTTTTTTTCAGAGAAAGGTGTTCTCAGGGGGACCCACAGGATACCCACGGGGACAGACAGCCCTAGGAAGGCTGAGTCCTGCTTCCCTTCTTCATTTTCCAGGAGGATCTGATTTCACTGGCCAAGCAAAGTGACCTCCCAGTCAAAAAGGTGCAGACCTGGTTCCGGCACCGTCGGGCCCAGGACCGACCCAGGGTGATGAAGAAATTCTGTGAGGCCAGGTGAGTGGGGTCAGCAGAGTTGATGGAGAATTCTGCTCAGCATCCCCATCCCCTGCTCTGTCCCATCCCCAGAGCCACCACTCAGCACCTTCACCCTTCCTTCCCACTTGGAAAAGTTCAAGTTGCCTGAAAAGAGTCCACTGGCCATGGTGCAGAGCAGATTCAGTTCCAGCTGCTGGAGGGATTTTGAGCAGCAATCCCATTTGCAGAATGGGGATTTTCTACTTTTCAAGTAGATCTTGAGACGAAATTAAAATTTTAAAATATTCTCAGCACAAACCATTGGGCATAAAATAAGGCCAGGCAGTGCAGCTAGGAGGCAGTGCAAGCCATGAACAGAGGGAGGCAAAAACTGAAAAACACCAGAAAGCACCAAATTCTTCATAGTGATCCTTTTCCCCAACCTATTTGCTCTCTCAGAAAATTTTCCTGCATCTCAGTAACACATGGAGGAAGAATGAAAAGAGGAGCCACAAAGCGTCTCAGTCAAAAGAACTCTGGTCCTCAGACTGGGGGTTCTACTCTCCCTCCTGCTCTGAAAAATAAGGTGCTCAGTGCTTGAATCCTGTTCTTATGCTTTTTAAAACTTACTCTCCTCCTGCAAGCTCATTCAGAGCTCCAGGTGGCAGCATTTCTGAGGACACTGATAAAAAGCCAGGAAAATGAAAGTGCCTTCCCCAGGCTGTGCTGTGCCAGCGTTTGCATTGGGTGCTCTACAAACTCCAACACAACAAAAGGAGAGAAACAGAGGCATCTCAGAGGTCAGGGCTGCCTCCTGATCAGGGCTGGAACACACCAGGAATTTCAGCTGGAGCAGAGCAGAACCTGAGTGGTGCTCAGATTTACCCCTGAGTGGTACCTGGGCCCTTCACAGCATCTCTGCCAACTGAGCTGAGGTCCTGCAGATCCCTGAGCCAACAAGGACAGATTACCCTGAGGGGTTTGCAGTGGGGAGCTTTTCCAAGTCTTAATTCCTTGGGGTTTTTTCTGTTTTAGCTGGAGATTTGCATTCTATTTCACCTCATTCTTCTCTGGCCTGGCTCTCCTGTATGATGTAAGTACCTGAGCAGGGTGATGCTGGGGAGTGGCACCTTCCAAGGGTTGCTCCTTCGTGGCAAATGAAGTGAATGCTGATTTCAAATGAACTGAAATGATTATTTCAAAGAGCCCACCCAAAGATCCAGTGTGGCCATGACTATAGGTCCAAAGCCAAAGGACAAATTCAGGGGCATGGAGCAGAACCATCCCCAATCCTGATCCAGCAGAACACTCCTCCCCTTCCCCAAGTGGCCCTGGCTGGGTGGCAGTGATGTCACCAAGGTGGTCTCTTGGTCTCAGATTCCCCACGGGTACCCATGCCCAGCCCTTGTCCTGGCTGTGGCTGCTGCCCACTCCATCTCAGGGCCTTCCAGGTGACATCCTGTGTGTTTACTAATGAGAAATGCATTTGCTCAGCCACTTTTTCCAAAGCTCAAAGGCAGATTGGACCTAGCACTGACACACTGACTTCTTGAAGTGCTTCTTGATGTGGTCATTCCAGGTCTATAAAGGGTTATGTGTTCTTACTGCTGCCTTCTCTCTGCACAGAAGCCCTGGTTTTGGGACCACACTGTGTGCTGGCTGAGATTTCCACAACAGGTGAGCATCAAGTACATGGAATCGTGGAATAATTCATAGTGTAAGGGGGACCTGGAGGTCTCCTGTCCAACCTCCTGCTCGCAGCACTCAGCTGCAATATCAGACCAGTTTGCTCAGGGCTTTCTCCAGTTTTCAAAACTTTCAAGGATGTAGGGAGCATGACCTCTCTGGGCAATCTATTCTGCTGGTTGATTTCCCTCAGGGTGAAAAAGTTTCTCCTTCCACCCCCTCTCACTTTACCTTCTGTCTGCTGTCTCTTATCCTCACGCTCTGGTGAGCAGCTTGGATCTGGCTTCTTGAGAAGCTCCACAGGAGAACAGACTCTGCTCTGAACATGTGAGCTTCTCTGAAACCCAAACCTGGCTGAAAGCAGCTCAGTGTGTGGGGTCACAAAAGGGACCCTTGGCCTCTCAAGGCAGGGGGGTTCCCCCCCCCGGTCCCTCCAGTCCCTTTGCAGACTGACCAGAGCTGGTCCTATCTTTGGACCAAGTCTGTCAGTGCCTCAGGAAACTGTTCAGTCATGGGGACCAGGAAAAATTGAGCTCTGACCAAAGCCTGCTGTCCCAGATGTGGATTGAGTGAAGTGATTTTTCCCAGGAAGACCCTTTCTTTCCCCTCTCCCAGGTCTAGGCAGAGCTCTGATGCTGCCTCTTGCTTCTCCCACAGCCTCTCCTGCCTGCACTCGGATGGTTCTACCTGCTGGAGCTCTCCTTCTACTGCTCACTGGTGGCAACTCTGCCTTTTGATGTGAAGAGGAAGGTGAGTGACAGCAGCACAACCATGACCCCTGTCTTGGTCAGCCCCTGTCCCCTCCCCTTCCCAGCTCCCCAGGATGGGAAGGACAAAGCCTGCAGGATGCTGGGGAGACCCTGGAGCACAGGAGCTCCCTTGCACTGAGTCCCACTGGTGTGCAGGGGAGATGCTGGGGCTGATGTGGTGTCCCCATACCCGGCCCAGGGACAGCTGCTGGGTGGCCATGGTGTCTTGGCCCTTCCCAGCTCTGCTCTCAGGTGCTGCCCACCCCAGAGGGCTGTGAGAAGGATCCTGTAGATATCCATGGGGCTTCTGCAGCAGGGGATGAGGTGAATGCCTGTGGATCCACCTCTGCCCTCACCTGGTTCTGCAGCAGAGACTGCCCAGAGCTCTGCCCTTCAGCTGCACAACCCATCCTGTTGTCTGATGGCCCCATCTCTCCTCAGAAAACTTCGCTTTTTTCCCCAGAGATGAGCTCTGCACAGCTCTCACCAAGTATGGCCCAGGTCCCAGAGGACCCCTAGAAAATGTATTAAAATCACCAGCACTGCAACAGGCTTTGCAGACAGGTCAGTTATTGGACACCTGCAATGCTCCCCTGAAAAGCAGGAATCCTCTGCCTGGCGCTGATGCTCCCTGGGCCAAAGCCAAAGCCAGAGCTGCCCTTCCCAAGCCCTTCCCAGACCACCCAGGAATCATCTCCTACCCAGACTTTGCCTTTTTGCACAGACAGGTTTGTCCATGCAGGCATAAACTCCTCAGCAAGGTCCTTCTCTCTTCCCATGAGGCGTGCGAGAAGGCACGTTTCCCACCTGCAGTATCCCCAGAATATTTCCATGGCTCCATCTCCATGGGCAGCACAAGGAAATTGAAGAGCTGCCTCTGTTAGGGATGGTGAACAGGACCTGCCCCAAGCCACAGGCAATCCACTGTCGCGACAAAAATTACTGTCAGGACAAAAAACTCCTCAACACACAGTGAAGGGGCCTGGGAAGACAAGATGGAGTGTTGAGGAAAGAACTTTGGGCAGATTTATGAGAAATGGGTAAAATCTGTCTTCTAGCATGTGTACACCTATGTGTATTTCACTGGTATTTATCCAGGTATAATCATAATCTGGACATCACGCTGCTCATTCTTGGGGTTGTGCAGGACCTCAGAGTCCACAGAGTGTAGCAGTAATGCTTGATGGAGGTTTTTGTCTCCATAGTGAGGCAGCAGCATCCAGAAACAGATGCTGCCAAATAAAGGGAAAACTAACACACCTTCTCTCTTCTCCTGTCAGGACTTTAAGGAACAGATCATCCACCACATTGCCACCATCACCCTGATCTTTGTCTCCTACTGTGCCAACCTGACCCGCTTTGGGGTGATAGTCATGGTGGTCCATGATGCCTCTGATTATATTTTAGAGGTGAGTTACCCCAAAAGGTCTGTGGGGAGCAGTGGGAACTGAGTTCCTAACTCCATACCCTGTACAGATGTGGTGGGCCACGTGTCCTGTAGAGTTAATGCACTCCAGTATCAGATTTACTGCTCCTGTGGGAAGGAAGGGGACTGGGGACACAGGGACTGGGACAGACACCCACAAGCCTGGCAACCCTTACAGGATGTGAGGTGACCCATGTCCCCTCCATCCCCTTGAAGAGCACGTGGTACTCCTGGTGATTTGTCTCTCTTGCAGCTTGCCAAGATGCTCCATTACATGAAGTGGAAGGGGGTCTGTGAAGCAGTCTTTCTTGTTTTTGCTGTGGTTTTCATCATCTCCAGGCTTCTCATCTTCCCATTAATGTGAGTTGCATTTTAATGTTCTTTGAACATCAGTGTTAGGCACTATGTGAGCTTCCCCAGTGCTGAGGGGAGGAAATGCAGGGAAGAGAACAATACAGGTGAGCTCAAAGATTAATCCAACTGGAAGTGAGGAATCTAAGAAAAGATAAAGAAAAAGGATTCTGATTGTCTCTCCCTCTTTCCCACAGCACATACTATTACTTTGTGACAAAATTTCAGTTGTTCCTCATAATCTGTCTGATAAACATTTTCCTGATGATCCTGCAGTTGTTACACATCTTCTGGTCTTATCTCATCATCCAGATGATTGTCTGTGTCATCCTCCAGGGTCAGGTAGGAGATGTTTTCTGTCTCCTCAACTCAGGAAGAAACCATGAGATCCAGGGTGACTCTAGGGATGGGGAGGGTGGAACAGGACTGTCCAACAAACAGCTCAGGAGCTTCTGAAGTCACCTGCTGGGGTTTTTAGGTGGCTTTGCTCACTTCCAGTTTGCAGCCGTGTCCCAGTGACACAAGAGCCACCCGTGGTCCTTCGTCCCCACTGCCTTGCAGCTCCTCAGTGGACAGGTTGGGATAGTGGGGACTTCTTAGGGTGCTTCAAGTGGAGTAAGGCAGGAGTAATCAGGTTAAGCCTGTGTGTTTGCACCTCTGAGTTTTGGGTGCATTTAACAGGCTTTTGATGCCTGGCAGTTTGTCCAAGGATCACTGGAAGGAACTTTGTCCTCAGAGGTGGCATTTCCCTGGCCTGCCTTGCAGATGGCATCTTGGTAGCCTCTGTCTGGATTTATGAAGATTTTGGGGATCTGTGGCCAGAGAAACACCCATCACACTACTGGGGTTATGCCTTCTGCTTACTTTGAACTACCCCTCCATTGAAGATAGATAAATTAAGAAGAAAAAAACAGTTTTTCTGGAGAAAATGATTGACCAGACTCTCATCATCTGGGCAGATGATTGCAAAATGTGGCAACCAGTCCATCTGCTGACCTGCCCAGCTTCAGCAGTTATAAACTGTCCAGGAAAACAGGCAGGATATATGCAGAATAAATACTAACTTAGGACACATTACAAGAACATTTTTAGGGTTCAAAAGCAAGGTGAAGCCATAAAGCCAACTTCCCCCTGGAGGGACATTTTCAGCCCTGCCTTTAGGGATGTGCTCACAGCTCTTACTTTAATTTTAGCTGCCAGTTTAACCCCCGAGTGCTGACCATAAAAACAGGAGTGGTCCCCTCTGAGACAGATAATGGCACAGATTTGGCAGCTCGTTGGAATTGTCTGTGTCTCCTACAGAAAAGAAAAGATGCCAGAAGTGACACCGAGGAAAGTGACAGAAGCGAAGCAGAGGATCTGGCAAAGACTGAAGAGTGACCCAGAGCTCAGAACACCCCGAGGGGCAGAACCCTAAAAACAAGGAGGCTGAACAGACAGGGCCACAGGTGGCTTCTTCTTTCTCTGCCTGGGGCACCACCCAATGTGGAGATGGAAGTGAATTTCATTAAAGCAGTTAAGTCCCTTTAGATGTTTTCTTCACTTCTCCTGTTGGGAATATTTTTTCCTACTGGTCTGTGATCATTTATCCAGGAAAAAACAGATCTACCAACCTGGGAGACAGTAGATGAGGGGGCTGAAGAAGCTGGGGAAGTTCTGACACAGAGCTGGGGTTATCTCTTCAACTTCCCAGAGATTTAGGGAATAACCCAATACAACTGCTGAAGGTTTCACTGAACTGCAATTTCAGCAGATGCTGTAAATCATTCCCAGCCACTTCAGGAAAGGATTTGCATGTGAAAGACACAAGTGGCAAGTATAAGTTTTTAGGTGTATAGCAGGGAATGGCCAGGAAGTAGGGAAGGATAAACCATTTCTGTAGGTAAGGTCTGGCCAACAGAATTATACAAAATATTTTATGTGTCTGAAATATTTTGCTAACTGAATGTTTACTCAGGGAAAAGGCTCTTAAAATTGAATGCAACAAAACTCTTCCAAATGCATGCTTTTCCAGCAGAAATTATATTTTAGTGTCAATGGAAACTTTCCATAGGGATGTATTAATTTTGTATAAATACACATAACTTTCATATATATAAATAACTATAAATATATATAACTTTGTATAAAGTTTAATTTTTAGAACTGGACAATAGAAGTGTAACAATACATTTTAATGGGATAGTTCACGGGTTGGATGATTTTCACCTTGTAATATATTGTACCTGATGTAATTTTCAGAATTTATAGTGAACATTAAATTTAAAATCTATATAAAAATGAATTGCACCTAAACCAAAAAGATGTTTTTTGTTTGGTTGTTTGGTTTTTTTATCTAGAATTTGCATGATGTTGAAGATTTTTAGAAAATAAGCTCTTATGTTAGTAGGAAAATCTTAGAAACTTGCTGGAGGTCTGACATCACTACTAACTCAAAGGCTCAGGAGGGCAGATAGATCTACTTATAGGTCCATAAATAATACACAGAACCTGCAAACACTGTCTTTAAAATATGTTTTCTACTCAGGCTTTGAGTATGCTTCCAAGGGGTCTGACAAAGGGGAGATTTAGGTTGGACATTAGGAATAGTTATTATTTCACTGCTAGAATATTTTCTAACACTGACACAGTGATTTTCCTGTCTCTTCCAACTGTCCAAAGGACAAAGACTCACGGGGGTTAAAGCCCTTTATTTATCATCACCCTTGAGGAGTTTGTGTACCATAATGCTGAGCACTATTTCCAATGGTGCAGACACAAAGGTTTCAATGGTTTCATTTCCAGGTAGAAAAGAAAAAAAGACCACATTACAAAGGAACAGATCTCTTTTCAAAATTAAAAAATTTCCCAGATATTGAACATCTTGACATACATCTTGCTCTCTACAACTCCCTGAAAGGAGGATGGAGCCAGGCGGGGGTTGGTCTCTTTTCCCAGGCAACTCTCAGTAAGACAAGAGGGCATGGTCTTAAATTGTGTGGGGGGAAGTTCAGATCGGACATTAGAAAGAATTTTTTCACGGAAAGGGTGATCAGACATTGGAACGGGCTGCCTGGGGAGGTGGTGGACTCTTCGTCCCTGGAGACATTTAAAAAGCGACTTGATATGGCACTCAGTGCCATGGTCTGGTGACTGTGGTGGTAGTTGTTCAAGGGTTGGACTCGATGATCTCTGAGGTCCCTTCCAACCCAGCCTATTCTATGATTCTATGATACTGAACAAACCTGACATAATCCAACTTCTTTTCCAGCTGTAAAGCAAGTGACTTTCTTTTTGGTGAGGTTGGCATCACTCAGGCCCAGGTGTCAAATCTCCTCACAGTGACACAGCCATGGACAGGCAGGGGACAAGGGAGTTTGTTATCCATGACCTGGCACGTGCTGACATAGGGATCAAAGAGGACAACAACTGGCAGGGCACTGTTCCCCTTCCTCTGCCCCAGGAGGTAAATCCTTCCGTTCACAGTGCTGCAGCCCAGGAAGAACTTCTGGCTCAAGCATTCCTCATCCACCTTGCTCCATTCATTTGTCTCCACATCAAACCTAAAAGCTCCCCCTCCAAAAGTGTAGAGGGCACCATTCAGGGCTGTGATGCAGAGGTCGTACCTGGGAGGGAAGAAACCCTGGGTCAGAACCAAGATCTGGGCCCTGAAATCCTCAGTGTGACCCTCACTTTGGGTCGGGGGGGAGGGGGGGTTCTGTAGTGGGGAGAGGGGGCAAGGGATGGCTTCTGAGAGAAGCTGCCAAAAGCTGCCCTGGCTCCAATTCCAGCTCCATCTCTGGCCAAGGCTGAGCCCATCAGGGATGCTGGATGCACCTCTTGGAGGAACATCTCTGAGAGGGGTGTTCTGGGGGGATATGGTGCCAGGTTTTGTAGTGGGAGAGGGACCCTGGGCATGGCTCCTGTAGGGAGGTGCCACAAACTCCCTCAGCTCCAAAATATCCCATCCCACCTCTGGCTAATGTTGAGGCCATCAGTGACAGTGGATGGGCCTCTTCCAATTAACATATTCAACAGGTGAAAAGGAGTGGAGACTAAAGAGGGGAGGAAAAAGGAGCCAGAGCAAAGATACTTGGTGAGGAAGGAGAGGCAGAAGGTGCCCTGAACAGATTTTTTTCCCTACATCCCATGGGGATACAGCAGATGTTCCCCTGCAGCCCATGGAGGATGATGGTGGAGGAGATGTGGCCAGGGGAGGTGACTGTTCCCAAAGCAGCTGTGTCCAAAGGGTTCCTGAAGGAATGTCCCCTGCCAGAGGGACCCTGCCTTGGAGAGGGGGAAAACAAACACTGTGTGATGGAGTGACCATAAAATCCCACTCCCTGTTCTCTGAAATCAGGAGTGAAGCAATTTAAGCCAGGGAAGAAGGGAGGGTTGGGGGAAAGTATTTAAGACCTGGTCTTGTTTTCTCTTTCTCCTCTTCTGATACATTAAATTCTTTTCTTTTTCCCCCCAAGTTGAGTCTGCTTTGCCTGTGACCACAACGGGTGAGTAAAAACCTCACTGTCCTTGTCTCAAGTCACAAGCTTCTACTTGGATTTTCTCCTCCCTACCCCACAGTGCTGGGAGGGAGGGAGAAAAGGAGGAAGGGAGGGAGAAAAAGGGAAAGGGAGGGAGAAAAGGAGGGAGGGAGGAAAGAAGGGAAGGAATGAGGAAGGGAGAGAGGAAAAGGAGGGAGGGAGAGAGGAAAGGGAAGGAGAGAGGAAAGGGAGGGAGAGAGGAAAGGGAGAGAGGAAAGGGAGGGAGGGAGGGAGGGATGGAGAAGGGAGGGAGGGAGGGAGGGAGGGAGGGAGGGAGGGAGGGAGGGAGGGAGGGGATGGATGCTGGAGGGAGGGAGGGAGGGAGGGAGGGAGGGAGGGAGGGAGGGAGGGAGGGAGGGGATGGATGCTGGGTTATGTCTGGCTGGACCTAAAACACAACAGCCCTTAGTCCTCATGCCAAGAGTCCCATAAACAGAGAATCAGTCCTGGTGGGACAGGACTTCTGGATTTCTCCAGTCCAACCTCTTCTTGAAGCAGGACCAATACTGGAACCTTTCTTCTCCTACCAAGTGCCAAAAAATTCTTACCTTGGAAGGGGGGAGAATGAGATGACATCCCAGGTGTCTGTCTCTGTGTTCAGCCTTTGTACTCCATCATACACATGTCCATTTTCATCCAGGCCACAGACCACATAGATCCTGCTTCCCACACTGACTGCATCCCCTCTCTCCACAGGTTGAGCCATAGGATTCATGCTTTCCCATTCCGAGTCCATCAATCCCATGCGTTCCACTGCTGGGATTATCCCTTCATCTGTGCTCCCTCCAAGGACATAGAGGTAGAGCCCCACTCCTGCTGCACAGTGGCTGTTCCTGGACTTCTTCATAGCAGGTCCTTCCAGCCAGTTATTGTCCAAGCAATTGTAGATAAGCACCCAATCCACACTGTACCACACGAACTCATCACGAAAATATCCTCCTGTCACAAAAAGGAAGCTCCCTGGAAAAAAGAGCAGAGGAAAGGATCAGTCATACGGAGGCTGAAAATTCCTCCTGAGGATCAAGGTTCTCATTTCTCCCTGGGCTGTACTGGTGAGGTGGAAGACAAGCAGAAGGAATTCCTGCTCTTTGTATCAGTTTGCAGGATTTGATTCCTTATCTGCACAGCTATGTTGGGTCTGCAGAACACAGTAAACCCCTCCTGGTCTGCTCCCACTCCTGAACAGAATGACTGGTTGGAAAGAACCTCTCATGTCCAAACTCCCACCTGAAACAGGACAATCACCACCACTCAGTAAGGGGAACCAGAGTATGGAGCTGGCTTGAAAGTCTCCAAGCATGAAGATTTCACAACATCCATGGGTAAATTTAACTTAACAGCAACTAAACCTCAGAAGCTACCATCTGTCAGAACGACCATGGAAGAGAAGGCCAAAAAACCAAATGGCTGCTTACAGTGAAGTCCTTAGACTCACCCCAGATAAAGCTAAGGCACAGGGTTGAACAGTTTCTGCTCTATGAAAAGAAATATTCAGCCTTGTCTAACATTCTCCCGGGACTAAGGAAAACAAAGTAACTATTTGAACAACTATAGACACAAAGATGAGTGAGGTTTAAGCACCGCTGAACAACAGCAGCTTTACAGAAGGAGCAGAACTCCCTGCAATTGGGTGTGGAAGCCTCAACTTCACTTTGCATTTGTTCAGTTCCACTTTTCTGGAAGTTACCGACGGCTGCCACTGCATACTGGGTGAGGTTCCTGCGCTGCAGGGGAGAACAAGCTTGCCAGGTCCCCATCCTGGGTTGAAAGAGAAATAATTCTTGCTCTTCCTTGTCATGCTTTCCTCCCAGGACATACAAGGTGTCGTAGCTCCGGCCAGCGTAAGGACACAGTTCCATGTTTTGCCAGCTGGGTGGAGGACAGCTGTCTAACTTCTTTATTAGTCTGGAAAAGGTATCAGACTCTCCAGAACGTTTGCTGCGTTTCACCAAGGCATCGAGGAAGGACAGGCTCAGAAAAGTGACCCTGACTTCACCCATCAAATCCAGAAAGTCTTCCTCTCTTGTTGCTGGGTCCTCCATCGTCCACCTCATAATGCTGTCAAAAACCACATCTTCCCGTGAAACAAAGAGGTCGTCACTTTTTAGGAGCTGCATCAGTATTTCTTTGGGGAGTGCCTTAAATTCTTCCTGGCACATCACATCCCCCCAGTGTGTGAGAGCCACGTTCAGAGCAGACACATAGAGCTCCACAAAGGCAAATTGCTGGGAGTAAAGCATCAGGCCCAGGCAGTTGGAAACATGCAGTTCTCTCTCCAGAAATTTCTCACACAACAGTTTCACCTGCTCAAACTGGAAAAAATCAGCTGTTTCCAGTAAGCTGATCACATTTTCCTGACCTATGAGCACTTGGGCCGTGCGAGTGAACTCGAGGAGGGCCTGGAAAGGCACTGGGTCAATCCCTCTGATGACAACATGGTGCTCAGAGCTTTCTCTTGCCCCCCCAAAAAACATGGCTTCAAAGTAACGACTGTGGACAGAAAGCACCCTACGGCTGACCTGGAAGAGTCTCTCTCCAACCTCAAGAGTTGTGTCTGCAATAATTTCTGTCTGAGGTCCCAGCTCCTCTGGTTCTTGTGTGGGCTCCATGCTTGCTGACTGCCAGGCAGTTAAATTTAACTCAGTCCTCCTGCAGCCCTCAGTTATGTGAGGTCTCTGGAAACATTATCCCCCTAGCAAGGATAAATACAAGATAAGCCAATCTTGACCTAAAAATAGAGTATGTTTTCTAACCTCCTGCTTTGCTCTTCAGTCTTCCTATTGCTTTCAGACCAGTAATAGGAGAGCAATATAACCAAATACCCACAGATTTAATGAGCATCTACCTTAGCCAGGTAAGCCCACAGCTAATTAGGGGAGCTGGCAGCCAAAACACAAGCCTGGAGTACAAGGAGGAAAGAGGAGAAACAACTAAGACCTCCCTAAGCACTGAGTAAATATCAAGAAGTTGTAGAACATTGAACCCAGTACTTGTCACTTCTGCAAATCAAGAACACAGGAAAGCTTGAGACCTCCAAGGAAAAAAAAGAAAACTCATTTCCCTTCAACACTCATTTCCCTTGAAAGCTTCAGCAGTTTTTTCTGACAATATATTCAGGGAACAAGAGAGCAGAGATGGAGCATCATGGTTTTGGTATCAACAAGCAGCAACCTCTCTCCCACCAAAGGGACAGTTCAAGACTCTACTCAGGTTATGGTGAGGAAATTCTGCTCCAAACAGGCTGAATCAGGAGCCCCTTTTGAATTGCACAGCTGCATGAAGAACAGGTTTTGTGGTGTTAGAAAAAAAAATTTAAGTTGAAAGGAGTGCAACTCTACCCAAAGAATGAATGCCTAGATTAAAATCCAGAAGCATTTAAGTTTGCACCAACAAATATGCTATACAAGAAAAAAGCTCCCTGGATTCACAGCCTGCTGGAAAATTCAGATAGACTGAACTGGCATTTATTGACTCCAAGTTCCACTTCAGAGCTGACCCAGGAAAGGCTATGAAATAGAATACTGTGCTGCTGCAAAAATGGACAGCTCATGCAACCCACCCTGGGTATGTTTCACTGAAAAATTCAAGGAACAAGACTGCTGACACCATCAAGAGTTTACTCTGCCACATAAGGGGTCCTCAGGAAAATCAGGTGGCAGAAGCAGGTTATGTGCAGCCTAAGGGGCTTTTAAATGCCATACAGAAATGTACAAGTCCTCAGAGAAGAGATCAGATGCTCTCAGTTGTTTCTCATCTATTTCCTGCCTTAGTGTGGAACATTTCCTGCTTCTGGTCTGGTCCCTCCTGGTTTTACTGTGTTTACCTCCCAAACAAATTTCATTTAGAATTACAATAGTGGAGAACTGCACTATCAGCCAGAGAGCACTTTTTCAGACTTAAAACCAGACATTTAGGAACAGATTCATTTCTATTTATTCACTCAGAAGTCCTCAAATCTTACAATTTCTGCAGTATAAAAGAAATAAAAATGTTTACTTACAAATCAAATTGTAACAAGCAGAACCACAAGTGGATAGCAACAATATAAAAATATACAGTATTTCCAGCCACTGCCTACAACTCAACATTAGGATCTTAAATATTCTTCCCTAAAATTCCAGGTATTGAATAGATACTTCTGTAGGGTACAGGTCATTTATCCAAGAATCATCCTAGAAGTCAGTCCAGTCCTTCTGCAGAAGTTTGTCCCCTCCTGATACACAGACAACAGCCCACAAGGGTGGGAAGAAGGGGAGCAATTTCCCTGGAAGAAAGAGAGACTGAACTTGACAGCAGGAAGACTACAACACAATGCTTCCCAACTGAGTACTGACACCTAGAGCCAAAGAAAAACATGTTCTAATGCATTTAGGCTTGGGGTTAATTTAAATTAAATACAATCGTATTTTTTTAAATGTCTATAATATAACCAATATTCAGGGCATTTTTTACTCATTTTATGTGGTTGTTTCAGCACTCACAAGATCAAGAGGGTCTTGGAAAAATCCATGACAGTAAAGTCTCTCCTGTCAGCAATGAACAATCTAGTTAAACATTTATTTGGGGGATACAAAAAATAATAATCAGAAATATCAATAATAATCAGAACTTACTTCTTCCACACCATGCCCCATCCTCTCATCATTTACAGAAAGCCACAAAACTAAAAGTTGACTGTTCTTTCACACTAACAAATACACATTCAAATTCCTCCCCCAAAACAGGAAGCTCCTCACACACTGATAGTTTCCTCTGGTAATTTACACCCTTGAAGCCTTCAGAGACAATCCAAAGCAAACATTAGCCATCCTGCTGTTGAATGAAAGGGTTTGGAATAGCTTCCATTCCATCCTGTGGACAAATAAGAACCACTGAGGTGCCTCTGCAGACCACAAGTCCCAGCTGACGTGTGTCTTCTGTTAATTTGTATTGATCATCTGGATCTGAAAAGCAGAGATCCCCAGTTACAATGGCAATGTAGGGAAAAGAAACCAAACCCCAATTTAAAAGGTACAGATGTGGTTTTTTCCAGGCATCTCTGCACTGTTTTATTGAACTCATGGATTAAAAGTGATGCAGCAGTAATGTTCAGGACATTACTGATTCATTCATTTTCAAAGCAGTGCTTGCCACAAGAAGTGGTAAAGAACTTTAATTTGTGAGCAAAGCAGAAGACATTTTTTAAAGAATTCCAAGGTCCTTTCACTCATGTAACCAAAAGCATGAGTACAAGTGATTTTAAAAAACTCCTAATGCCACTTCAAATGCCTTTATAGGCATTTTGGGAACAATACAAGTCAGAAAAATACCCATGAAATGATCAGAGAGCACTGGTTTATTCCCAGCCCAAGTGGGGGACAGACAAGCCAACATGTTACACAAAACCAGCCAATTTTACCCTCTTTGAGGTAACAATATATTTGATAAAAACACACTACACATCTTTTAAACTCCCATCTAAGAGCAAAATGAAAGCTTCAGTTGCTTCCTTGTAAGCATGCAGGAGAATACTCATCTAAAATGCTCTGCTATCATCATTATGTTTCAGGGTAGAAAATGAGAGTATCCTTGGATGGGAAAAGAAAAAAAGCCCTACAGCTCTATTAGCTCTAGGATGCTACAGAAGGCTTTAGTCCCACAGAAAATCAAAGCCTGCATTTCCAGTAGTTTCAGACAGCAAGATAATAGCTTTTGCTGAGATGCTTCTCCTGCTTTGAGCAAACTGGCACCACTACAGCAGTACACACAAAGGCAACTGCCTTATCTGAAGAGAAACACATTACTTTGTTCAAGATTCAGAGGACAAAAGCAGCAAATAAGTTATAGAGGAGCTCAAGCAAGGGCAACTAAGAATGTTCTACCACAGGGAATGTGCTTAACCTAAGTTCTGCCCTCTTATCCCTTTTTTTACAATTTAGTTACCACAAACTGTTTGGATGATGTCAACCTGCAGTTTCTGGCTTTTAACTCGGAGGTGTAAGATTTAAGAAAATTATTCTTGGGTAGAGGGGTGCTTTACACAGCTAATGTATTACTTACCTCTCATATATTCAATGGTACCATCAAGCACAAGGTTCAGAAGAGGGTCAAATCCTTTCAAGACACCACTTGCTATTGAAGAATACACATAAACCAAAGATTAGTCATTAAAACCAGGCATACAGCAATAAAACTGTGAAGGACATATTCAGTTCCCCCACTGTCTTCCCTTCTTCAAACAAGGTTATCAACCACAGGAGAGCTGAGATATTGAACAGTGCCCTCTTTGTCAAAGTACTTGTTGAGTACCAGCATTACTATCACTGCTAACAAGGCAAATAAGAGACTCTTACAATCCCAGGTTTTATATGAAGATAAAGGAACTTAGCATGAACTTTTTGAGAAGAAAATCTTAACCAACAGATTCAATAGAATTGTCAACTGCCCAAAACCTACAAAATAAAAATAACCCAAACAAACCCAAAGCCACACTTCTCAGAAAGGAGTGCAAGTAAATTCCAACACCTTATAAGCATCAGGTCCCCATATATTTTTAGATGTTTTTAAAAGCAAAATCAATTTGCTCTGCAAAAGTCTCTGCTGAGCATCTCCCATGCAGCAAGGCTCTGATTTTCAGGGAAACAAATGATCCCCAAGTGGCTCCATCTGCTGCACAGCTACTGACATGCAAGCAAGAGGGGACATAACATCCAAAGTAATGAAAAGTCAGGGTGAAATATAGTAAAACTCTCCATGAACTCCAAACATTGAACATGTTAACACCCGAAAGGGAGGACAAGTGTGTAAATCCTAACACCCAGCAATGTTTCTCTACTGCTTTAAATACACCCTCACAATGTGAAAAAAATACAGCCAGAGCAAACAAGATAGTTGACAACAAGTAATAAAAATAAGTGTGAACCAAAGAAGCTGCAGCCAGGGGATTAAAGGAAGAGTTAGAGTTTACTTCTCAGTAAACTGTGATAGGAGCTGAGGGAAGGGATGGAAGCTGTGCCAGGGGAGGGTTAGGCTGATGTTAGGAAATATTTTTTTCACCGAGGGGGTTGTCAGGCACTGGAGTGGCCCAGGACAGTGGTGGAGTCACCATCCCTGGAAACATTTAAAAGGTGTTTGGACCAGGTCCTTAGGACATGGTTTAGTAGCTGGTTATGGTGTTGGTGACAGGTTTGACTGATGAGCCTGGAGCTCTTCCAACCTGAACATTCTGTGATTCAGTGTGAGATCCAATTCACACCAGTAACAGCAAACAAAAGCGTCTCTCCTTGATATAATGTAACAAAGGAGACAAAAGGCAAAGGGCAAAGTGCAAGGAAAAACATAAAAACGCCAAGAAACCTTCATGCTACCTGTGTCACCCCGACCCAGTCTCACCTTCTCTCCCGCCCTGGAATTTCACTCGGATTGTTTTGTCGATGTATTTGGAGAGGTCCAAAATACTCTCCTTCTTCTTCTTCTCCTTATCCTAACGGAGAGGAGCGCGGGAAGAATTACAAGAAACCCTCCCCGTGCCCTCCAACCCCCCCCCGCGTTACATCTCCGCTCCCCAACCCTTCATAACCCCTCTTCTAAAGGGGCCGAGACCACTGCCCCGGGGCAGAGCGGGAGAGCAGCGGCGGGAGGGAGGGGGCATCACCGGGGGGGAGAGGGCATCACCGGGGGGGAGAGGGCATCACCGGGGGGGAGAGGGCATCACAGGCGGGGAAAGGGCATCACCGGAGGGGAGAGGGCATCACCGGAGGGGAGAGGGCATCACCGGGGGGGAGAGGGCACCGGCGTGAGGGAGAAGGTATCCCCGGGAAAAACGGGGCACCGGCGGGAAGGAGAGAGAGAGGGCAACGGCGGGAGAGAGCGAGGCACAGCGGCACAGCGCACACCGCCGCCGCACCCCCGGGGCCAGGCCACAGCCAGCGGGAGAAGGCTCAGTCCCAGTCCCAGTCCCAGTCCCAGTCCCGGTCCCGGTCCTTCCTCACGCCAGGCAGCGGCCAACTCGCTCCTCACCGCCATCTTGCCCGCGCCGCTGCCGACGTTCGCCATTTCATTCGCCGCCGCCAGAAGTGACGCGCGGCCCGGAGGAGCCCCCGTTAGCGGCGCCGGAACGCGGGGCGGGACTTCCTGGGGCGGTCGTTGGGGCACCCGGTGCAGGGGGGCCCATCTCGGCCCCTCCGACACAAAGCGGGAGGCGGCGCGCCCGGAATGGCGGCGCGGACATCCCGGTTCCGCGCTTGGCTTCTCCTCCACCTCCTGCCGCAGGTAAGCGACTGCCCCGGCCCTGAGGCTCGTCAGCCGCCCCGCCTCGGGCAGCCCAGCGGGGCAGGGAGAGATCGCGGGCAGAGCCGGGCGCCGGCCCGACGCTGCTCCCAGGGCCACAGCGGGGCCTGTGGGGTGCGGGCCTTGCTCCGTCCGGCAGCGCTGCCCGGGTCAGCGGAGCCTTTCGTGGCGGAGCGGAGCGTGGGGGCTGCCCCGGGAGAGGCGCGGCTGAGGCGGGGGCTGCCGGGGGGGCAGTGGCCGAGATGCGGCCGCTCTGCTGGAGATAAGAAGGACAGCATCGTCCCTAAGCCTCTGTGTCGTCTGTCCTCCGCGATTTAGCATTATTTATATATAATATAATATAATGTGACATAATATCGCATAATATAGTATAATATCGCATGATATAACATAATATAGCATAACATAACATAACAATATAGCGTAGCATAATATAGCATAACATAATATCGCATAATATAACATCACATGACATAACAACATAACATGACATAACATAACATAGTATAATATAATATAAATTTATGTGGGGAGTTGTTTGGGGTCTGGGTTTGTTGGTTTGGGGTTTTTTGTTCTTCTTTACATACTTAACACATTCCTCATAGTTCTTAGAACACCAGGGCCCTGCAGGGGCAGCAGCCTGATCTGGAGGGTAGGATGTCTTGTAGGGTGTTCTTGGGGTAACTTTTTAACATGACAGTCCAATTTTTCCCTGTCCCCGTATTGCCAGTCATCTTTAGTTACAGAATGGTCTGGTTGCTAGTTAACTTTTTTATTCCTACATCATCCCCTTTTTTTTGTCTTTTCCTCCATTATCTTGTCCTGCACCATCCCTTCCTTATTCCCCACGTCCTGTGCATTTTGACATCTCTATTAACGCTTCAAGTGGATTTGTAGTGCCAGCATAGACCTCACCAATTAATAAAATAAGGGTCAAGAAATGGCCTGGAAACAGTTTGATTTGTCAGGTTGGAAAAGATGAGCACATCACAATGTAGAACGACAGGAGGTGAGATAGTCCACTGGAGGATACTTGGAGATCTTGGCTTCAGCTCCATGCGTTGCAGCATATTTCCTTGATGTAAGCAAATAATTCAGTGTGTTTGTGCAGTGGAATAGTGTCCATATGCTTGAGCAAGCTTTGAACAGGGTGCTGCAAGAGTCCTGCTGCGGCAGGAAAAAGTGCATTTACTGCGTGCTACTAATATTTTTCTGTTTGCCAAAACTGGCTCGATTATAATTTGTTTGAATACCTTATATTTTGCAATCCTGCTGTGTCTCTTGCACTTGGCACTGGGTTTAGGTACATCAGCCTGAGGCAGAGAGGAGTGATCTGGTGCAGTTGTACTCCTGTGGTACAGCACTGACTGATGGATGGGGTTATTCTGAGGGACATTTCCTGGTCACCAGCTGTACTGATGATCAGTGGCTCACTCTTGTTTTAGTGCTTTTGGGTATCTTTGGAGCATAACTTTGTCTCCTCCTTGAGATAGGATAATGGGGTAGGTAGCATCCACATTTGCTTCTAAATGTTGATTTAAATAGGGAGAAGGAACAGCTTGGTTGTGAAGTAGGGATGTTCCAAACCTGGGTCCACATCTAGGAGCACCTAAAGAGGGATGTGATCTTATAGATCCAGGTACAATCAGCACATAGATCTTGCTTTGATATCTGAGTCCTCACTTCTCAGTTTACTTCCTTCTCATTCTAATCATTGCTTTGTGGTGTTGCTACCTCTCAGCTGTCCTGTAACGAGAGCAGATGTACACAAGCCTTTGGCTAGTGAATATTGTAACATTGTCTGCAGTGAGCAGGTTGGATCTAACTGGCCTTCACTATAGCAGCTTTCAGCAGAATATTGAATTGAGGTGAGGGGTTTTGTATTTAAAATCAGAGTGTTCTGTGATGTAGGTTGAAAAGAGTCTGAAATTCTGGACTAAGGTGGTGGCAGACAATGTAGTCTCATGGAATTGTTTCATTTTGAATATGAAACTCTCTCCACCGTACAGAGCTTGCTGAAGAAGGTTTTCTTTGTGTGCAGATTTGCAGTTTGCTGTTAATGGTCTTCAAACTGATAGGTGCAGTTCCTGGGAAATGCACCTCAGCTTTTAGGGAGCTCTGCTTTGTCTTGCATGCTGCATATATTCAAAACACATCTCCATGTGTCTGTTAAATCCCTCTGAGATTCAGATAACCAAATCAGCTCATAGAGCTAATGAAATGGAACAAGTGTACAGGGCATCCAGGTGAGATTGGGGACAGAGACAGGGAGGAACAAGCAATAATGAGCCACTAGGTTGGCTCAGTCACTCACACTGCAGATTCTTGAAATACCTGAACTGAATTCCTCCTCTCCATCTTCTTCCATCATTTAACTTGCAAGCCCCAGTGCTTGTCTCTGAGCTGCATGAATTTACCAACAAGACCAAAAAAAATCTCACTCAGCAAAAAAAAAAGGTGTTCTGCTCCTTTACTGTCAGACTTTACACTTCAGTTGTGTGAAAGCCTTTTCCTTGTTTTGCAGCTTTTATATAAAACACTTTGCTTGCTGTTACTTACACAACAGTCTCCATAAAGCTACATTTCTAGCAGATTTCCAGATTTTGGCAGATCTTCCTTGTGACTTGGCACTCTTGTATATGGATGCCAGATTGTTAACAATGTCTAAATACAGTTACTCCCTCCTTATTCATACAGGGGAAATAGGTAATTCCCTGTTTAACTGGGAGAAGTTATTTCTACTCTTTGAGGCTGGGAAGCCCATTCATATAGAAGCTTGCAGGGCTTTCTAAATCACATCTTCTGTAAGAAGCAGCAATCATAAAACACCTTATTGTCACTACAGCTGTTGTCTTTCTGTCAGTGTTTGAAAGAGGATGGGCTTGATATCCAAGCACTTGGGAAAGAGCCCTTGGGGGCTGTAGGAATATTGAATAGGATCTGAACAGATTACATTTTCTTATGGGTTAATCTAGGTTACAGCATAATCTCTGTGTGAGACCCACCACAAATGTTGCCACCATCCCAATGTATGAGCTGCACTGCTTTGAAATTGGAAGAATCAAAGCCCTGTGGTACTGAAACAAGAAACTGATGCCTATGGTTCTGCTTTGGTGGGAGGTTAAGAGCAAATTTGCAGCATTAACAGACTTCATAGCTATGTTTTGATGCTAAGTGATAATTTTTTTGTAAAAATATCTGTTAATTCACATTCTCCATGAACTCCATTTTCTGCAGACTTTGTAAAAAACTCTACACCCCCTTCTGCTTTTAGCCCTGATCATAATTCCTTTTAATTCCTCTCATCCTTGATTTTTATTTGCATTTTGGCACACAAAACCACATAGCTTCTAAAGCGTTTTGAGCACTTCCCATCAGGAACCTTTTACTCCCTTAACATTTCTTTAAAGAATATCCATTTAGTTGCTCAGAAAGCATAATCATGTATTACAGTCTTCAGTTTGTCATTTGGGGATTGTTACTGAGATCCTGTAGTCTTTATCTAAATGGAAATGTAGCAGCACACCCTGTGCTTGTTCTCTTGTTTTAAAGGTGTGTAGCTTATATCGTACAAAATGTAAAGCTTTTAACCATACAGGCTGGTTGTTTCTCCAAAGCTATTCAATTACAGGTACCTATCTCCTGCAGAGAACTAGTTCCTGAGCAAAAGGTGGCTAACCTCCTGGAAAAAAAACCCCAAACCAGCCTCTTTCCACTTTTCCTTGCTGAGCATGATACAGTTTCCTGCCTGGTTGTGACCTCTCCCAACCTCTTGTGCATCCCTCAATGTATTCACTGGAAGGACTGAGTGAGGAGCAGAGAAAGCCTTGATACCATGCATACACTCCAGCAATATCTAAAATAACTGATATTCCCAGCATTGTTTTGGTCACAGTTAAAACAGAGAGCCATGCCAGATGCTATGAAGAAAATTAACTCCCTCTTTAGTCAGGTTCAATACAGGCCTTAGGCTCTTAGGTATGTAATCTTCACTGCTTGTGGCAAATATTTTTAGATTTTTCATATCAGCAACTGGTCACTGAAGCAGTGAAAAATATATGCAGGATGTAGTAGTCCTGAGGAAATTCCCCTGTACTCCCTGCACAGATCCTTGACTCTTTGTAGAATCTCTGTATTTCTTTAAAATACAAAGCAGGCTAGTCAGTAAGTTAGTCCTATTGCTTCTGCTGCTTCATGTGGCCTAAAATTCTCATAATGAAATTTTTGTTACTTTTTCAGGTGTGCTGTGAGTATGGAATGGTCCATGTCCTCTCAGAGAAGGGGAGTAGCAAAGGAAAAGACTATTGTATCCTCTTCAACTCTCAGTGGGCCCATTTGCCACATGATCTGGGAAAAGCTGTAAGTACCTCACCAAGCAATGACAGAATGTATTTTAAAATGCCTTTGTTACAGGGAAACCTCTGTTTTCTAACTAAGATTAGTTAGAAAGATTAGTTTTGCAAGCAGCATGCAGAGCTAATGGCTGGTTTTGGTTCAAAACAGAACTATTCCTTTTACACAACATTATCAACTAAATGAAAATGGCACTTACCTATGGTTGGGAAGGAGTTTTTCTATGCCAGTATCATACAAAAAATATACTGCTTGGCCTTGCTAGTATACTGAGCTGTGACCTGATGGTGAAGAACTTCTCCCCAACTCATCTAAATCTCCTCTCCTCTAGTTTGAATCCATTTCCCCATGTCCTATCACTCCCTGACATCCTCAGGAACACATCAAGGTGGGCTCTCAATGTCTCCAGGGAAGGACACTTCACAACCTCCCTGGGCAGCCTGGGCCAAGGCTCTGTCACCCTCACAGTGAAAAAATTCTTCCTTAAATTATTTGGTAGATATTTGGAAGTATCCAGGTGCTTAGGATCCAAAATCTCATCTAACTGGCTATGTTTGGCTTCAAAATGGAAGTTCATTCTTGTTGCCTGTGATTTTGTACTTTATACCAGCCTGTGTTTGTGTTTTTAGCTGTTCATATCCTGCATCATCTCAGCCTCTGCCACCCTAGCAACTATGACTGAGCTGTTTTCTTACTTCCTGGGTGCATGCACCAGAACAGCAAGAGTGCTGGAGAAAACAAGTGGAGATTATAACTCAAATTACCAACAGAATTCTGTACAATAAAGTGCAAGACCCTATAGAATAGAGAGCTGTTTCAGCTTCCAAATTAATATGAGAGTACTCTATGACTGCATTACTCATTCTAAATTACCCTTTAGAAATTCTGTGGTTTCTGCTCTTGCTTTCTTTTATAACTTTAAATATGTGTGTAACTAATTTCTTTGTTTTCAGTCACTCTTGCAACTGCAGGATCAAACAGCATCTGTTTTGTGTTCTCCTTCTGATGTACCTGATGGGGGATTTAATAATCAAATCCCCATGGTGATGAGAGGGAATTGCACCTTCTATGAGAAAGTGAGGCTTGCTCAGATAAATGGAGCTCGTGGACTGCTGATTGTTAGCAGAGAGAGACTGGTAAGTCTCAGCAAAATGGAAAGGCAGAAAAATACTAATCTGATGTTAGATATTGTCTTGTGTTCATTACTAGTATGTGATGCTTCTATTTCAGATGAATAATAGACATGTGTGTGTTTATGTCTGTATATACATGGTGTAGCTGTGTGTGAAAATGGACATCTGAAGGAAGGATTAATGAAGCAAGAGGAGGTACTCAGTGCATAGAGCCCTTGTGACATTCAAGTCAAGGCTTCATAATTAGGTCATGTGAAACACTGGAATCATAAGGGAGGTTGTCTCTTGACTCAGACATCAATAAGACCTAGAGTATAGTGAAACCACTGCTTGAGATTCAGCTGGAGCATCACCAGTGTGTGTTTTGTAAAATTAGTGGGTTTGAATACCATAATCAATAGCAGAGGCACTCATCAGTCATAAAATTGTGACCCTGTTGAGGAAAAGATTCTGCTTGAAGTTTGGTTGCTGCATTTTGCTGTTACACTCTTTAATTACCTGTGTTTTACTGGGAACACAGTATACATTTTGACTTTTGAGTTTTTTCTGTCATTATGACCCTTTCTAGAGTATTTTCCAAATTAACAGTAACAAAACTTGCAACTTTAACACTTGTAAAGTAATAGAGGTTTTTACAGAAATGAATACACTCTTACCTGGTCTGGACTGTCTTTCAGGTTCCTCCTGGGGGAAACAGGAGTCAATATGAAGAGATTGATATTCCAGTGGCTCTGCTCAGCTATACTGATATGTTAGATATTGGCAAGGTAAACTTAACACAAAATGCTCTGGTTTATGTTATGTCATTTAAATGAGTATCAAACTCAACAGTGTTTGAAGTCCATGTTAAGAGCTTGGAAGCTGTAGAGAGTTGTACTTTTGTTATATTTTGTTATATTATTTTGTTATATTATTTTGTTATATTATTTTGTTATATTATTTTGTTATATTATTTTGTTATATTATTTTGTTATATTATTTTGTTATATTATTTTGTTATATTATTTTGTTATATTATTTTGTTATATTATTTTGTTATATTATTTTGTTATATTATTTTGTTATATTATTTTGTTATATTATTTTGTTATATTATTTTGTTATATTATTTTGTTATATTATTTTGTTATATTATTTTGTTATATTATTTTGTTATATTATTTTGTTATATTATTTTGTTATATTATTTTGTTATATTATTTTGTTATATTATTTTGTTATATTATTTTGTTATATTATTTTGTTATATTATTTTGTTATATTATTTTGTTATATTATTTTGTTATATTATTTTGTTATATTATTTTGTTATATTATTTTGTTATATTATTTTGTTATATTATTTTGTTATATTATTTTGTTATATTATTTTGTTATATTATTTTGTTATATTATTTTGTTATATTATTTTGTTATATTATTTTGTTATATTTTGCAAAAAAAAAAATGCAAACCTATTGAGTTTAAATAACTGAACCTTTGCAAATGTAGCTTTTTGGAAGTTCTTCATAACTTGTGCTTACCTCTGCAGAGTTTTGGCAGCTCAGTGAAAGGAGCAATGTATGCACCAAATGAGCCTGTGCTGGACTATAACATGGTGATTATATTTGTCATGGCTGTAGGGACTGTTGCAATTGGAGGCTACTGGGCAGGAAGCAGAGATGTGAAAAAGTGAGTAACTAGAATGCAGTATTTCAGTTTTATTGTACTTTTCACAGAAAAAAAAAATAGAGCTACCAACTGGTAGCTCTGCTAATGAGGTTTGCAGACTCTGTATAACCAGAGGTGTTGATGTAACATTTGAAAGGACCTGAGCCTTGTATTGGCTTTGTCACTCTGTGAAATTGTTAGAGTATAATTTGCATGTAGAGTGTTTTAGTGTTTTGCCTTGTCAAAAAGCCAAACAATTGAAAAGCTCAGAAGGAAAATTGGATAGTAGAAGCCCTGTTTGGACTTTTGCAACAATTCACCATAAAAATCTATTGTAAAGAAAAAAAATTGGTTTTGCTATTATAGTGCAAAACAGACTGTTTAGAGGGCTAAATTATACTATGTTTGTTATGAATCTTTTATTGAAGTTTTATTGTTACTTTTTGCCAGTAAGTGGAGTTGGGGAGAGAAGGCTGTCTATGCCACACACTAGGATTTCTTCTGAAGTCAGCAAAGTAAATTCTGTGTTAGTTTTTAGGATTCTGTTGTGTTGGTGGTGAATGAAAAATAGTCCTCTCCATCAGCTAATTCAGCAATCACCGGTTTATGCATTATGTTATATAAAATGTTCATCCATCCCTGTATAATGTGGAGTTCCATTGACTTGAGTGGGAATCAATTCAGGCATTGATGTTGTCATGTTTTCCAACCCCACGTGGGGTTCTTGCTGAAGATTTGGTGCCCTTTTCTATTTTGTTGCAGAAGGAAGGGACTGATAATTGCCCTGTTACTCGTTTCAGGCGGTACATGAAACACAAACGTGATGATGGGGCAGAGAAACAAGATGATGAAACAGTTGATGTGACTCCAATAATGATCTGTGTGTTTGTAGTGATGTGCTGCTCAATGCTGGTCCTCCTTTATTTCTTCTATGACCACTTAGGTACTCTTAAAGTTGTATTTTTATTGATACATCTTCATGGTCACGAGGTTGCCGTTGTTTAAAGAACATTTTTAGTTTGAAAGTACTTAGGAAGTGACTCTTTTGCTGTGCTTTTTATCCCAGTATGACTTAAAATCCTGTAGGAAAACAGGGTAGATTTCTAAACTCACTTTTAGTGAGGTTGAATTAGGTGATTATAGAGCTTCTTGCAAATGTAGACACAGAATTAATGTCTTCCAGCTTTTATGTTTGTCAAAGGTGTTCTCAAACCTATACCTGTCTATTATTATTTATTTTAAACATAGATGATGGGGTCCATTGTCAATTTTTTAATCTGTATAAACATAATAAGCTTCTAATCTTAATTTAGGAAATTGCTTGACAAAATAACACGAGAGCCCAAGGCACTGGAACGTAAACCTCCTGTTTCTGAGGCACTTCTAAAAGATACATCTCATCTGTATTAACTCATTTTGCTTCTGAGTGATTTAATGCTTATGTATACCCATAATGAGAAGATAAACACTTCAGCATAGGTTGCCTTTTAGGCTTAGGATTTAATGACTTTTGAGTCATTAAAAGAATATTAGAAAAGAGGTTTTGATTTGTTGGGAGTATAGCTAATGCATAAAGTACACCTGAGTAAAATGAGGTAAAATTAGACATTTAAGGAGCACAAATTGAATAAACAATCATTTGAAGTCTCTGAGTTTAACTTTCACTGGTGAAATGTAAGGCTTATTTCTCATTCAGGCTTTCTGATTGTCTGTTCTTTATTGAGCCAGGATATGAAAAAACATCTCTTGCCTTCCCCTACTTGGACTTAATGCTTTTTTCTTTTTCAGTCTATGTTATTATAGGAATATTCTGCCTGGCTGCCTCAATTGGTCTTTACAGTTGTCTGTCTCCCTTTGTAAGAAGATTCCCTTTGGGAAAGTGTAGGTATGTGGCAACATCTAAGTTTTCAATAAGAAAAAAATTTTTTTTTTTTTTTTTTTTTTTTTTTTAAATGTTGGGCAGATGGGGGGGTTTGCAAAGAGGCTTCATGCTTCAAAGTGTTTATAAAGGAGGAGGGTATCTACATAGACAACTGTGGCTTTGGTGTGTTTCCTTTTCAGAATCCCAGACAACAACTTGCCTTATTTTCACAAGCGTCCGCAGGTCCGGATGTTGCTCTTGGCTGTGTTTTGTATCTCTGTCAGCATAGTCTGGGGAATCTTCAGAAACGAAGATCAGTAAGTGTATAGTTTAGTTTCTGAGCTAGAAGTTGTAAGAGACACTATAGTATAAAGTAACATATCCATAGAAGCCTCAGCTTACCTGGAATTTAGGAGTGACAGGAAAGGAAGTAGAGACTTGGGCAGAAATTCTTAGTTCCTTATGTGCTTCATCTTTGTCTTGTTGACTTAAGTTACAGGAAATTGTCTCTTGTTAAGCTTAAATTTCTTTGAGTTCCAGTTTCTAATCTCATATCTTTGGCTTAAGACAGCTTTTCAGAAGAGTAGCAAATTGGCACAAGTTGTCTAACTTATTTCTCAGGTGTTCATCTGCATGTGAATTTGTTCAGAGAGAATAAGAGTTGTGAATATTGCCAGATCTTTAGCTTCTTTCCACAGTCTGGTATGAGTAAATAAGTCTCTATATTCAGTATTGCTTCAGCTATAGCATGTTATTACCACTTTTGTTAGAGTTTTTTGTTGGTTTTGATGTTGTATTGTGTTGGGGTTTTTTTACCCCTTACCTCAATGTCAGATGCTCCACTTCCTCCATGTATACCTGTTGTGTTCATCTTTCTGAGTCCTCTGTCAGACATTCTGTGTTAGAACTGAAAATGCTGGCTTGTGTTCCTGCTGGTGGTACCAAAGATATATTGATTGTGCCTGGAATGCCTGCTTTTCCCTTTGTTAGTGTCCATTTTCTGTGTTCAAGCTGTGAATCATTCACTGACAGAACTCATAAATGGAGGAAGCATCAGCTCTGAAGCACCTTTTAGAGAAATGTGTCAGACTGAGAAGTACAGTCATCTAGACTTCTGCTTTTTTAGGGAAACCTTATTTTTTTGGACCTCAGATTCTACTTCTCTGTAATCCTATCAATGGAGAGTAAAGCAGAGAGCTTTGACACTTCTGTACCTAAAAACTGTGGAATTCATTTAGCACACAGGGTGCACACAGATAGAGAGGCCAAAGGACCCCAGTGTTGTCCAAAAAAAAAACAGTGGATTTGTTGCCTGGTGTGCAAGAATCCTCACACACACATGAGAGATGGTGTTTATTGCAGGTTTGTGCAAAGCTGGGTGCTCAGTGGAGCTTCCACAAGTCAAGCACACCAGCCAGGAGAAAAGTAGCAGTATTTATACAAAATATATTATTTAAAATCCCACCCAACTAATACACAATTAATACACATATAGGAGGTTACATCATCATGTAAAGTCATTCTTTGGGCCTTAGTTCAAGTCCTGTTCACCTGCACTTGTTCTTCTGGTGGTCTCTCTCTCATGGTCTTCTGAGGGTCTTTGGAGGAGTCTCCCCTTCACCAGTTGTCCCTTATGAGGGCTGAGAAGGATATAGATCCAAAAATAATGTTAATACAATGCAAAACTCAAACTTTTCTGATTTCTGGTTATTTGGCTACACTGAAAACATTCTCTATAGTTCTAGCATATTTTACTGTTTAAAACATAATTTACCATAGCAGATGTTCAAGAGAGAGAACTACATACATAATTTTGCAGTTACCTAAGGCAGGTTTTTAAAAGAGGGGACCACAGGCATCAGCAGCACTTCTGCTTTGGTACCCACTGACCTCACCCACCCAGTTTTCAATCCACCTCATTGTCTCCTCATCCAGTTTCTGCTTCATCACTTCCTCTGTGAGGATCTTCAAGGGAGATTCCCAGTGAAAAACCTTACTGCGCTCTAGGTAGACAGCATCCTCACTCTTCTTCCCTCACCTACCAAATCCCTCACAGCACTGTAGAAGGTTATCAGGTCGATCAAGCACAACTTCCCCTTTGTGAATCCATGCTGCTAACAGTGTTCATTTCAAACAAGTGCTTCTACTAAAAGTTTTTTGTCCCAGGCAGGTCCTTAGCACAAGGCTTGGTGTGGCTTTCCTACCGTGTCCTGCAAAAAAGTTACTCTCCTCTTTCTTTAGGTGGGCCTGGGTTCTGCAGGATGCTTTAGGAATTGCTTTCTGTCTTTACATGCTGAAAACAATTCGCCTGCCTACATTTAAGGTATGAAAGTTAAAGAGATGAAAAAGAGGATGTTTGCCTCTGTAGAACTCTGTATGTTGGCTTAGAAATGCACTTCCACATTCAGATGGAAACAGGGATGTAGAGTTTAATGTAAGTGAGATGTGATCATCAGGCATGGTGTGTGGTAGCTTAAAGTTCTGTAGAGTCTTGACTACAAGTAAATCACACACCAGCCACATTTGTGTGTTTCTTCTTCTTGATTTATTTTATTCTTTTTTCGAGTTTGACACATGGTTTGGTGTTGCATCATTCTGGTATTTTTTTCAAATCTTCCAGATTTTACATGATAAAGAACTTTAGGGACTGGAATATAATTTTATGTTTAATAATTACTTTTATATCATGCATGCAAGACCCAGTTCCTCCATCTAAAATATTTAAGAATTATGACTTGGTTTAATCCTTGTTAGTTTTTGCCTTGAATAGTCTTAAGTTGCTAATTATTAATTCTTTGTTGTTTACTAATGCATAGTTTGTAAATACCAAGTATCTTGTCTCTTCCTCTAGGGTTGTACTTTACTCCTCCTGGTTCTTTTTGTGTATGATGTATTCTTTGTATTTATCACACCTTTTCTAACAAAGGTAAGTGAAGTACTTCTCTAGTGCCTGCTGTTCACGGAGCAAAGTGTAATGACTGCTTTCTGTGTGTATTTCAAAATGATCCCAGACCTGCTGAGTGAAGTGATAATTTACTATTTTCCCCTTTTTTCTTTAGACTGGGGAGAGTATAATGGTGGAGGTTGCTGCAGGCCCATCTGATTCTGCCACTCATGAAAAGGTACTCCATGTAGTCTGAAAATCTGGCACTAATTTCCAGCTATTACACTTACACCTTCTCTAAAATGCAAGGACCACAAAGCTGAAATGGAGATACCAGACTGAAGATAATTTAATGTGTAAATAAGCACTCCTGAGCTCTCTAGAAATCCACACCAAAGAGAGGGGGCAAAGCAGACTCTTAGGGGTTCATCACAACAGCTTTGGTCTTCCTTTATCTTGCTTTAAAAGGGCTTCATGATAAGCAATCTCATTAGCTCAGCTTCAAAAAGCATGCAAGCACATCCATTTTTACCTAAAGGGTTAAAGCTTTATACATTCAGTCTGTCTCTTGCCCCTCCTCCCCTGTTTTGATAATTAGCTTATGAACAGCTGAAGCTGTAGGCAAAGGGGAGACTTGAATTGGAGCCAGGAAGAAAACACAGGTCAGTATTTAGTGGTGCTGTTCTATTTGACATGATTGCCTTGGGGAGGAAAGTGTGTGAGATACAGGAGATAGTGAGACAGTGAGATATTAAACAGGTAAGAAATGAATCTGTAGGAAGAATCATTTTGATAATTCAAGGATGTTGGGTCTCTTTTCAGCAGTAAATGTATTATTGCCACATGGGAAAATAGCAAAGAAAACAGTTGTTAGCAGGATGAGCTACAGGTGGATCAATCCATATTATCCATACTGATTTCTTTAACTCCATAGGTTCATGTCTTTTGTACCATTAGTACCCCTTCAGTTTGATAGAATGCTTTAAGTTGGAAAGGACCTTTTAAAGTTCATCCAGTCCAACCCTTTAAGGATTGAAAAAGCAATGGTAAGGTCTCCCTGGAGCCTTCTCCAGGCTGAACAACCCCAAATCTCTCAGCCTCTCCCCACAGCAGAGCTGCTTCAGCCCCTGGAGCATCTTTGTGGCCTCCTCTGGATTCTCTCCAGCAGCTCCATGTCCTTCTTGTGTTGGAGACCCCAAAAAGACCCAGCACTGCAGGAGCAGAGGGGAAGAATCCCCTCCCTCAAACTCCTGGCCATGCTGCTTTTGGTGCAGGGTTGATGTCCCATTGCATATAAGACTTTGAATTTAATACAGTTTGAAGCTGTCTGTCCTGTGGGCTTGTCTTGGCCGTTTGTTTTTAGAAAGTATCCCTCCTACCTTAAATACATTTTGTTAGTGGTCAGTAATGTTAACAAAATAAAAACATAAGGACGTTTAAAAAAACATAAGGATCTATAATGTAAAAAAAGAGGTCTGCAGTTTCAGTCCAAGAGGAACAAGTTCTGGTAGATGTTATCAGTATGTAGAGAGAAGAAGTTTTTTATGAAAACAGACATCTGTCTCTCTCATTCCAAGCTCCCAATGGTCCTGAAGGTGCCACGACTGAACTCCTCACCACTGGCTCTGTGTGACAGGCCTTTTTCTCTCCTAGGATTTGGAGACATATTAGTTCCAGGTATTTATTGTTCAGCATATGAAGAATTTTACTTATGTCACTGTCGTATTAGTTTATTCCTCTAGTACTTCTTCAAGGAGGAAATTTTATTTTACCTCTCTACACCTGATAAGTTTTACGTGTATCTTTTATATGCTTTTTTTTCCTGCACTGTTCATTTTTTCCATAAGACATTAAAGGCACAAAAGTCTTATTGTACAATTTCATGTGAATTGATGCAAAGAAATACAGAAAAATCTCAAAAACTGATTTAGCAACTAGTTTTATAGTATAAAACATCTTTATTGGAGTGCTTCTGTTGGACTGGGCTTGTGTTTTCAGATAACTCTGTGTAAGCTGTGCTGTCTCCTGAATGATGCTGTCATGTTTAAACACCACGGTGTTGGAAATTTGATGATTTTGTGTTTTTCAATGCCTGAAAGCAAGTTGTAACTGTTCTTTCTTTTCCCAGGCTTGCTGGTAGCCTATTGCCATAGATTTGACATTCAGGTGCAGTCATCCAGAGTCTATTTTGTAGCCTGCACTATAGGTATGTATAACAGTGACACCTGAACACAATACCTCCAGGAGCCTCTGAAAGCACACCATTGATCTCATATTACATTGTTTAGGGGTTTTTTATTGTTCTCCTCCTTTTGTTATTAAACAGAAATATTTTAGCAAAGTACTTTCCATCACCAGGTTACCTGGTGTCATTTTCCTGGTTTGTCTGCCATATGTAAGGGGAGCTTCCTGTTGCCAGGGTTTGTCCCACTAGAACCCTTGCACTATATTTAGAGATGCTTAACTGCTCATTCTGGTTTAGCCATTCATGAATCTTCCTTTGACTTTGCTCTTTTTGTATATTCTAAAAATTTGTGACCTATGATGCAATAGGTTGCTTTATGATGAATTAGTTTTCTTTGGTTTCTAGAATCCACAGCTACATGCCATGAACTTAGACTACTAATGAATAGTATCATAAAGATTTCTGTTAAAAATATTATGATTATGATATGAAATCCTAGCTTCTTCTGTTCTGCTTAATAATTTTTGCAGAATAGAAGCAGAAATTAAATCAAAAGTAGTAACAAACAGCGAGCCAGCTGTATGCTGTAATTTGTTGGGTTTTTTCCTGTGATGTTTCAGGATGTTAAGAAATGGTAAAAAAGCCAAGCCAAACAAAAAGCACGTTATAAAATAATTGTCTGTGTTATAAATACAACGTGAGGCAAAATATTTCATTGGTTTATTTTTCTTTTCTCAAGCTACTGAAGGTAATGATTGAGCGGCACAGTATGGACCAGGCTGATCACACTACTTTCACAACATGTTATCAGTAGAAAGACTGTAGAGCACTATTCAGAGTTTACATTGTGTATTTAGTGGTTGCATCTAATGAGGCCTGAAGAAAATCTGGAGGTGTTGGTTGAGTATTTCTTGAAACAGTTCCTGTGGGAACACTGAGTAACGATCGAGTTGTTCTTGAGCAGAGCTGCATCTGAGTAACTTTTCTGGTTTTATTCCCTTCCAGCATATGGCATAGGCCTTCTGGTGACCTTTGTTGCCTTGGCACTGATGCAGATGGGTCAGCCTGCTCTCCTCTACTTGGTGCCCTGCACTCTTCTCACCAGCTTTGCTGTGGCTCTTTGGAGAAAGGAGCTGGCGATGTTCTGGACAGGCAGCGGCTTTGCGGTGAATACCAGTTTGATATGAGTGTCAAGAAATACTAATATTATAAAAACCTAACTAGAATTAAAGTTGAGTAAAACATTGCAGTATTATCAACCAAAACCAAATATTTTTGTTTTCCTTGATTGTTTGCTTGCTTTCTACATGTTTTTTGCCTTGCTAAGTTTTTCATTTTAATATTTATGGCCACGTAAACTGGCTACGGAAAAGTAGTAGACCTTGTCTGTCCTTCCAGGTTCTGCCATAATTTTACTGGTTTGATCTCTCTTTAAAGTCTTACTAATAGTAAAATATTAAATATTATATACAATAAAATGATTTATAATATTATATAAAACATTTTAGTAAAATATTTCTCTTCATATTTTTTCATAGCCTACTGCTTATGAAGTAGAAGTCTTATTCAATGTAGTAAATTATCACTTTGTTTCAGTGAGGTATAAGTGAAATTAATTTATATTGTGATGCATGATCATAGATTTTTTTTTTTACAATTACTTGAAGGGTGAATCTGTCAAGCTAGAGGTTCCTCCCAGTGAGTGTTACTTTGCTTTTCAAATACTTGTGATAACCTTCACAACTTTCCTCTACAAAATGGTATTTAATTGTTGGGAAAACATTTGAGATCATCCCAAATGTGTTGGAAAAGTTGTACACTGTTAGTAAAGGTGGGCAAACCCAGGGAATGGCCAAGGGCCCAAGTGCTGTTAGCTTGTTCCTTTGTGATCAGCAGACCCCATTTGACATCAATGAGGAATGATCAGGCAGAAAACAATTAAACACATTTCTGGAAGAAAAATCCCCTTGTGTACTATAAAACACAAAGACAGGATAACTGTATGCATGTGTCCACTCTTCATCTTGGATGACCATGACTCCTGATAACTGGACATTAATCCTTGCTTTCCATCATTCTGACTGTGACCTTCCATTTACAGAAAGACCTACCTCAGCCTCCTTTGGTGATAGCTCCTGTCAACTGCCCCGAGCTTCCCAAAAATAGCAATGTACCAGCCTCTAAGCAAGACACAGAGCAAATGACCAATCCCACCCTCCATGTGAAGGAGCTGCATGGCCCCAGCTCAGCTGCAGAGGACTTGGCTGATCCCGACACCAAGACGGAGCCCTCGGAAATTCCTGTTGCACAGAGTGAGGACCCAGCTGGTCAGAATCAGGACAACCTTGAAAGCAAAAGCTTAAATGCAGAGCAAAAACAGCTGGAATGAGCAATGTGATAAGAACTCCTTTATTTTGCCACACAAACATATCCATATAAAACCAGTATGCATTTAGGACTGGTATAATAGTGTTTGCATTCATTGAGAAACCTCACTGGGAGTCTGATCATCAAATCCAACAATGAATGTTCTGCTTCCAGCTTTGGTACAGCTGTACACTTCAAACATCTTACTGAAATATGGTGCTCTACAAGGGTTCTAATATATGGATTTCAGTGATCACTTCTTAGTGAATGCCTTTGACTGTTCCATTTTCATTATACCAGGGTAGTATTAAGAGTCTCCATTTACACAGGACTCTACTTGTGTGACTGTTCTGCTGCTTTAGTATAGTGTAGGTGACATGGAGGAAAAGCACTGACCAAGTCTGCTACAATGCTTAGTTGAGAGAATCATGATAGTTATTTTAGCACTTTCCCCTTTACCATCATTTGCTGTATCTTTCCCTCCTTGTCATAGCCATTGCTACAAGGGAATGCTTTACTATAAACCCACATTCAGGAAATGCAGAGAATGGTTGATTTACCACACTCTGAAGGAATTTATACCACCTTGGTGCATTAAATGCATCTCTTAACTTTTTGTCTTTGTTTTTGTCTTTGGGCTGGCTACTAGTCTAGTTTAGAAGGCAGGATGAAAGGAGCTACAGGAACCTTTCTAAGCACTTGTATGAGCTCTGGGGGCTGTCTCTGAAAATCAACAGTGTTTGTCACAGAACACTGTCTGCAAGCAGAAGCATATTAAGAATGTTGAATGTTTCAGACATAAAATACAAGCCAAATAAGTAAGAAAATAGATAGTAGCACTATACTAAGCTTGATAGGCAGTATTTTTGTTGGGAAGATGTTAAAGTAAAGCAGTAAAAATTCATGTTTGGAGTTTTGAGCTTCAATTTTTCATTTGTTTAAGGACTATAATTTCAGTTTCTAATTCTGATGAAAATAATCTGGTGTTTTCATTCCCAAGGGAGCACATATGGTGCTATAGTCAGTTGTGATTTAAAGCTGCTTGTTGCTCAGTATCTAATCAGCTGCCTCATTCATGTCTTGTCTTTGTCCCAGGAGAAACCAAACCATGGCCAGTCAGGTTCTGGAATGAGGCTGTGGTCTAGCCACTATCTTCCATCTCTTGTTACATGACATTATGAAGGACTAAATTTGTGAATTCAAAACTTTTTAAGGTGCAACTGGTCTTTCTTACACTTCAGTTCATTGGTCTTTCAATTCCTGAAACTGTGTGTTTTGCCTGTATAAGATGGTTGAGTCTTTTATGCATCAGCACAGAGGGATTGGGTGATTCACACAGTTCACTTGTCAGTTATTCCATCTGAGAACATTTGACTTTATCAGGGGTCTCTGTACTACACTTCCATTTCAATTCCAGAAAGCCTCAGCCACTGCTCTTTAATATCAAAGCAGAAAATGGAAGTATTCTAGGATCCTAGAATATGATTCCAAATTACATGGAAGAAATACTTTTCAGAGTATTTGAGGATCCAGAATGTTTCACCATAGTGACACAATCAGAGGCAATGCTTTTAAATTAAGTCTCCAATTGGTGTGTTGCATTGGGTTATTTAGAGCTCTCTTTTATGGCTGTTAAATTTCAGCCACTGTCTTTTTGTCTTCCAAAAGTTTGCCCTGTTTGGTTCCCATTGGGTGGGAAGTATTCTTTCTCTAGAATGTGGAAAGCTTTCCATAAAACACTGGCTTCAGAGTTTTACCAGCTGCTTCTTAAAGCCTCAAACCCTGTCTGATAAAATCAATACAATGATCAGTTTCTTGAAAGGCATCCAGTGTCCAAAGGCTTGCACTTCATTTAATTTACAAATCATCCTAATGGAAGTTAGCAGGACTTAAGAGTATTTCAGTCTTCTCTTTAAGGGACTGTGTTACTTTTGCCAGCAGTAATCTGAACCAGTTATTGCTAATAAAGAACAGCAGAGATGTTTTACTGAAAATTTCAGCCAGCTGGATTATGCCTTAATTTAAGCCACTGTATAAGGATGTATATCAAATCAAGGAAACAATCTTGTGTTTAAATAATGGACTTGACAAAGAGCAAGAAAACAAGTTTGGAGACTGACTCAAAGTTCTGTGATTTTTTGCCTTGATTGTTTTTCAGTCACAATGTTATTTGGAATAGCTTTTTATATATATAAAAGCCAGTAGCTTTCTGATGATGAAGCATTAAGTTCTATCATATACTTGAAAGTGTATTTTAACATTTGTTCTCCTATGTCATGGGTTAGGAAACAGTTTATTTCTTAAATTGTCTATAACTCAATTAAAATGGAAGAATTCATAACACTTGTAGGCATTTAACAGTTGCTTTGTTCATCCTGCATTCCAGATAGGTCTCCTTGGAGCATGTGCTTCACCTTAAGTTTCTGGACCTTTTCCATCTATTTTTAAGTCTGGGGTGTTTTTTTTTAGTTTTGCTTTTATATTTTCAGACTATGAAGATCAATGTGGAAAAACCCAATATCTCCAGTTAAAGTATGTAAACTGGCAATGAGTTTCATACTTCAGCTATTCCAGTACTGTAAAAGTGAAGTAACCCTGGTGTTCAGCTGTTCAGACCCTGATCCTGGGCAGTTCAGTCACCACCATCAACAACCAAGACTGTTCAGGGGTTTTTTTGTCTTTCAAAAACCTCCCTGACCAGCTTGATGTAAAACTTACAACTTTTTGTTGTATTAGAAATTGTGAAGAATTTTCAGTGTAGCTGCCTGGTTTCATTGGATGGTTGCAGATACACATCCCACACTAAACTTTAGTGAAAATGCTGAGTGTAGTGAAAGTCATGTTAATGTTAAAATAATGTGGAAACATTTCTTGTTTTACGTCTTTCACAGACTAAGCTTTTAGCTAACTAGATAGAATTTCAATAATAAGGATTCTGCCTCTGAAAACTTGGAGGTGTTCAGGGGAAGCACTTGTTTTAGTCAAAAACTGACCTTTGACCAACACCATAACCAACTCCTAACCCATGTCCTTAAGGACCATCTTAGTGACATGTGACAGGCAGCACATTGACCCAAAAAACTTGTTGAAATCCAGACATCCCAGCAGACTGCAGTATTTGTCCAAATCCTGCAGAGGTGCTGCCTTTTTCCATGGCAGATACAGCCTCTGAGGGTTCAAAATAAAATCTGTGTATGGGTTGTGTCTTGAGAATAATGAGGACTTGAGAGAGTCCAAAAGTGAACAGGAACAGTGATCAGAGGTCCAGAAAGCATCAGCAAGGAAAGATTGATCTTAAGGCATTTTATCAAGGTTGGTTTCCCAGGTGGCTGTCCCAGTAACAAGCTTGGTGGCCTTGAGCTGGGGTCTGTGCCACTGATGTTAGGTAGGATGGAGAGGGAGAGGATAAGAAAAAAAATGAAGGTGGCTCAGAAAGCATGAGGAGATACTGCAAAAAAATGACCCAAAATTATTCTTCCAAAGAGAAGAACTAGGGGCTTGCATGATAAATATCCAAAAATCTGAAATGCTACTGCAAATTGGAAAAGCAATTTTTTTTTTCTTTTTCAAGTAGCAATGGCATCAGAATCAATAGACTTCTAATAACTCCCTAAGTTACAGACTTAAAATAACTACAGTGAGAAGCATCTGCCACCTCTGTGGCTGTTTCCAGTGCACCAACTTCTGAGCTCATCTTGTTCTGAGAGTCAGGAATTCAGCCATGGAGACAAGAACCATCTTTTGTCCCTTGAATCAGGGCCAGCGAACAAGCCCTGGTCCACTTCAGTCCCAGCATAGTCTGAGGCTCAGAATTTCTATAATTCAGTGACATTGTGGCATTAAATTTGTCTCCTAGCAGTGCCATGGCAGTCTCCATCTCAGCAGTGCTGTGCTGGAGTTTCCAGGAATTCTGACTGACAGCTTGGATTTTGTATTACAAAACCTCTTGGTTTTGTTTTGCTGTTTTCAAGATGAAAATTCTTCTGTAAGAAGCAAATCAGAGCAACATCAAAGCACGTGCAGTGCTCTTCTGACTGAGATAAGAAATCTTTTTTTTTTTTTTTTTTTAATGTGCATCCAATTTGTTGAATTGCTGTGAATGTTTCTGATATCTGGAACGTTTTCAGAACAGGACAGCCTTGTGTGCTACCAGAAGCTTCCTTTGCCACTTCAGTGATCCCCTGTACCTTGTGCCCTTATCACTTAGGGGTCTCCTGTGAGTATTTCACCTTTGCCTTTTCTTCATCCAACAACCTGCTGATTCTCCAGCTTTCTTAGAGCCAGCACAGGTGGTGGGAGAGCAAAAAGAAATCTCAGTGTAATAGGACACTCCTAGAGCTTTCTGGAAAGCCTAAAACTGGGAATTGGTCACCAGAGCCCACCTGGATCACCTGTCATTCCATTCAGCACCAGGGGCTGTCACATTTTCATACTAAATACTCAAGTTTTTCATCCTAGAAATCACTGGCAGTAAGTATGAACTCCACTACTGACATGAAAGCAAAACTTAATTGTTTAAAGAAAAATCCAGATTTCCAGCCCTGCCTATGGATGCTCATTATTCTTAACCATGCTCATAACCAGGAGGATGGAGCAGGAGGCTGGAGACAAAAATTTTTATTGTTTTAATGCTTCTTGGATGCTTGATCATAGCTGCTTTTAGCAAGGAAGTTTGTTCTTGAGGAGTAAGCTAAGTAGAACAGTTTTAAATGTCTGATGTCTTTGTGGAAGGACTTTAATGTTCTAATAATCATGTATAGAATAATATTAGGATGAGTGGAAACTCTAAAGTTTGTTAATTTTAGATTTTAGCTTTTGGGAATGCATAAGTTCAGCTCTGCAGATGTGTGCATGAGGAATAAGCTTTTAAGTTTCTTCCATCCAGTGCTGAAGGAAGGACTTTCTGGTGATTCAAAACCTCGGATACATTTTTGTTATTTTAAAATCTTCTATGCAATTTGGCCCCTGAATTTAAAAAAAGCAAAAAAACCCACCCCCCATAAGACAGAACACCTGAGTTGACCAGTGTGGGAAGACTGCTGTGAAAACTCAGTTGAATTATTTTTCCTGCACAGGAAAATTTTTGTCAAACTGCCTGAAGCTGGGGAAATGAGGTGCCAGGTGTAAAGAGTGGGTGATCCAGTTCTCTGTAAGGATGTAGTCACTCTCCTTGTCAGGGATGCTGATAAAATTCATATTTTCCCTTGGCTCCCTCAATTTTATCTTGCATCTCATTAACCTTGTTAGTTAATTAGTTAATTCCATAAACTATGCATATGCATTTCCTAGATTTAGTTCTTTGGACTGCTGAATTGCAGACCCCTTCTGTGAAGAGATTTCTCTCAGGCTGGGGGTGTAGTGTTTGCTAGGTGAAAATTTGCAAAATTGGTGCATGGTATCTACAAGAATAGAATATCAGTAATTTTATGACTTTCACCTATAAGTATCTCATATATATGGTACAACTGAGGGGGTTTTTTTTGTTGTTGTAATCGTTTGCAGGTGGTAACAAAGAACTGAACATGCTGAAAATAAGATCAAGCCATTGCAAAGGCCAAGAGAAAAAGCAATGCCAATTCCAAGTAGAAAAAGACATTTTTGGGGAAACATTTCTGGTTTTCCAAACCTGTTTGTCTCTTACTGTTACACATGCATCAGATTTTCAGTTCAGTCTCTGTCTGTAGAGCTCTTCATGGTTTTGATACCAGCCCTCCCTCTGATTTACAGCCTTGTATCCAATTGCACAGCATATCATAATATATATTTTTATATCTGTAAATACATTGTAATACATAGCGTTTCCAGTGACCAAATGTAGATTTGCTTCTTCCTTCTGTGACATAACCTGGGGAAAACCCTATTTCAAAATTAAAGGGTGGGAGGAACAGAATCTTAGGACAAGAGATGAGAAATACCCCAAGGGTTCTGCAGAGTCAATTTTCCATGGAGCAATTGAGCCTAATTTAGGCCTACATAGATATAGTGAAAAAACCCCAAACTTTAACAGCAGCTCAAGTTGTAGGGGGCTTTCCTCTGTTTTGCTTTTAAAAAAACACTGGAATTTACTTCCCTTTAGCTTGTTTTAGTTTCAAGCTGTAAAGATTTTCTAAAAAACTGTAAAATAAAGATACTTAATTTTTGAACTGAATTTTGCTATTTTGTGTCCTTTACATTTGAAATCCAGTTGTTTGTCCTTTTATTGTTTGCACCAGAATCTGATAAAAAGGGTTTTTTTAATTCAAAATACCACTCCTCATAGCTTCAATACATCTTAAAACCAGTCCATGTTTTTGTTTTTTTTTTTCAAGTGTTCTATTAATGTGCAAGACCAGAAAGAATCTTTCACATCCCCAAGCAGTCCATGTGAGTCTCTTTTTATCTCTTTTCCCTGTTTTTATAATCCTGGTGTGACTGTTGTACTGATACAATCAGTTCTGACTGATCTCTTGCAAGGTGTAGTGCAGGGTGGTTACTACAGGGACCTCTTTTTAGAAGTGAATTTCTGCAGAATTACAAGCAAGTCATGGATGTATCCTCCAAGGGCACAAGCTGAAAGGTCCAATTCTGCTCTGTGGTTTTGTGCCCATGGTTTTCACCATGTCCTTAATTTCACTTTCCCCAGCAGTACAACTGGGGAGACAAAAAATGAGAAATTTCTTGTGTTACCTGGCTTTAAAGGAAAAAAAATGAAGTTGCAGCAAGACAGCCTTTCTGTTCAGGCTGTTGCTGGGGAATCAAGGAAGAGCTGCTTCCATTCCAACAGAGAGGATGCAGAACCAGAAAGACTGGTTTTGGGTTAAATAAAGGGCAGTTAATATTGTGATACAGTCTGGCCAGAAGGCTCATCCTAAAACTCATCCTCTATCAGTTGAAACAGTGCCTGATATTCCAGATTGAGACAGACATTTGTGTGCTGGGGCAAAATTAGCATAAAGAACAAATCGTGTGACTGGTGTTACTGTGCCTGTTATGTAGACCTGGACAGAGAATTTGGAAAAAAACAAAGAAAAAAACCCAAATAAAAATAAATAAAAACCAGGAAAAAACCAAACACAACAACAACAAAAAAGAAGCTGAACTTTTTGGTCTTGGCACAGAAAATGGGGAAATCATTAAGTCAAGCAGGAGGATGTCTGCTCTGAATTGTCACAGCAGAGCTGGCCCTGCATCCACCACCTGGAGTAATTCTCTTAATTACATTCCAAGCATCTCCCAGCTGCCTCACATATTTTCTAAAGATCTGCCCTACCTGACCATTTCTGCATCTGAAAGACCAGTTTGTGGTTTCTCTTTACAAGCACCTTATCTATCTCCAACTGGCTCAGTTTCCCAGCCAGAAGCCCAGGGCAGGGATGATGGGGGCAGGGGGGGGGAATCCTCCTGCCTGAAAGCTGCCTCCGGGGCTCACTGAAATTCCCAGGAAAGCACCGGATTTTCAGATGCTTTCCTGGGAAGATCTTCAGTCGATTGCCCGGTTTCCAAGGCAGTGCATTGTCTCTACAATTATTTCTTCTATTTTTTCCCTATTTCTCCCAATATTGCATTGGCTTATCTCTCTAAAATAAAGATTGAAATCAAATTAAATCAACAGATCCCTTTGTTATTCTCTTCAGGTCTGAGAAAGGGCTGTTCCCAGTACAGAAAAAGAAGACAAAAAACCAAAATCAACTGAAAAGGTGGGTTGGAGGTGGTTCTGCAGAGTGTGTGATGCCCATCCTTGATCTCTCAGGATGGGTTTTTGTTGATAATGTAATTCCTGCTCAGTTGCCATAAGCTGTTCTTTTCTGTCCCCATTCCATTTCTCAGTTGTTGTATCACAGGAAGAGAGCCAGGAGACCCAATCACCTCCATGTTTTTTCCATGCCCTCAGTAAAAAGGCTTTCCCAGGAAGCAGAATGAAGCAAAGACTTGGAAATCCCTTCCTGTCAAGCCCTCCTTGCTCTGTATTTTGCACCTGGAAATTTTCATGGCCATGGAATTGTGTATCCTGTGCAAAGTGCTTTCCATCACTCCACCACCTCACAGAGCAAACCAGCTCAATACTGGTAAAGCCCTTTAAATATTTCTGTGGCATCCCAGTGTGTTCCTGCTTGTTCTGCTGCATTTCAGGTATTATTATTATTATTATTATTATTATTATTATTATTATTATTATTATTATTTATTATTATTATTATTATTTATTATTATTATTAAGTGTTCTGCAATAATGTGCTCAGCAAACCTGCAATTAGCAGAGTGGCCCCAACTGCCCTCAGTGAGTGGAAACACATCCAAGTTTTCCTGTTTTAATTTGTTTGTTTCCAGCCCTGTCAGCAGGAGTGTTGGGGCTGTTCCTGCTTCTCTATTTCTAACTTTTCTACACTAATGCACCCACCAGATGGTTTCTTCTCCTTTTGCATCCATATCTCCTCCTCTTTTTCTTAGGGGGTTTGAGCAGTTTTATCTTTACCAACCCCACAAAGATCTTTATCTGCTCAACTTTCAGGAGGAGATCAGTTTCCTGCTCAGCTTTTTCTCTGGGATGAATGATGTGTGGCATTCACTTTCATCCCAATGTGGTGAGAGGAATTTCGACCAGCAAAGTCTTCATTATTGATGTTCAATAGGAAACTTAAAACAGATTTCAGTGGTTGCTGCTCAGCGGAGGCTGATCTGTGTGACAGCAGCTGTGAGGAGTAAAAGAAGTCCCTAAAATCATTTTATAATTTAAAAATCTTATGTTCTTTCCTTGCTGTGTTCTCTGAACACACCAACTGCTGCAGTTTGCTGTTCCTATTGAAGCTGATGAGGATCAGAAGTGGCAGCTGGGTGAGAGCAGACTTCCGAGTGGCAGGAAAACTTCAGATGAAAGCAAAGCCGGTTCCCAGGTTTTTTGTGTGTTTTTCAAGGTGGCAGAAGGGTCATTTGTGGGCTCCAATGCCAACTTCACCACCAGGACCCCTGCCCAGTTCAGTTTTAGGTGTCTGTGATGCTGGATAATTCCTGTGTGTCCCTGTGCTCCTTTTCCTCACACAGGGAATGTTACAGTGACAAATAGAGCATGGGCTGGGGATCAAGGACTGACAAAGAGAGTGATCTTTTGGAAAAGTGCTCACTTTTATTGTTTTCTGTGTGCCTTGGGCAGTGGTTGTCAACCTCTTTGCTGGGTGAGACTGAAAACTTAGTGAGCAGCGTGAAGTCCGTGCTGCTGGGATGGATCCCAGCACTTCAGGCAGAAATTTTCCTTTCTGTCCCGATAGTGAAACTCTACAGAAGTGAAAGGGGGTTGGGAAGTGAGCTGCAGAACCTGCCCTAGGGGCTGGGGAGCATCAAGGACCGGAGCATCATCTCTGCTCGAGGTTCCAGACAGGAAAAAACCAAAACCCAAGTACTTAAAGCCCATCTCCAGTGAAGTAACAAACCTGCTTTTCAGGATCAATCCTTTCTGCTTCTCAGCTTTCGCCAATGAGCTCCGTATTCAAAGCCCCCGGGAGCCTCCTCCCCGCAGCCCCCCCCTCCCGCACACCCGGACCGGAGCTCAGGCGGGTCCGGACCGGGCCAGGGGAGCTGCCCGGCTGCGTGGGACAGGCAGAGCAGGTGGGTGAGTTCCTGCTCCTTAACAACCCTTTTTTCTTTTCATCAAGGTGTGGGGCTCTCTCGGCTCGGGAGGGAGAAGAAAAACCTACACCGGCTCTGGGCTCTGCGCCCACCCGCGGGGCCCCGGCCCCTCGCCCACTCCCCAGCGCCGGCCGGGACCGGGCACCCACCCACGGGCACCCACGGGTGTTCCCTCTTCCCCTGTGTCCCACTACCCGGGCACTCCCGGCAGGGTCTGATGCCTGACCCGGGGCTTGCGGGATCTGGGGGGCTGGGGCCGCTCCCCCCGGAATCTCCCTCGTCCCCCTCCTTAGGGAAAAATCTTCCTGGCTCTGAGGAAACTCCGTGTTTCTGAATTTCTTCCTATGAGGGGAAACATCTAACCCTATTTATTTATAGTGATACATGCAAATAATTTCAGGGCTTCCTTTTCGGTCGTTTATAGATAAATAATTTTCCTTATGTGTTCTTGAAGTGCTTTTTAATGTTTTTCCATTCCTTGTGACTATAAAAAAAAGATAGAGGTTGGGAGCTCTTTGCACAAGGGAATGGGTGATGCTGGAGGGGATTTGTTCTGCATCAACACTGGCCACAGAAATGGGCTCCCCACTAAATGTCTGTGGGTGTTGGACACATCTGCAGGTTGTGTTTCTGGGGGACCTTTCATCTTTTGCCTGTTAACCAGTGTTTCTTCAGCTGTGCCAGTGTCTGATCCAATGGTGGAAAGTGATCTCTGGTCCCCCCTCTCTGAAAGCACTGTCTGAGGAGGAATGGTCCAGTTTAATACTCAGGAAACCAAATGCAAAGAATGGTCCACATATTTAAAGGCTATCATGGACTATGAAATATTCTAGAAAGAAAGATCAGGATACTTCATGGAAAATAAGAAGTGCAGCAAACCTGAATGCTAAAATAAACAATGTTATTGCCATCTGCAATGTGCCAGTGACACAGCAATGGCTGTGAGGAGTTCTGACCAGGCATGGGATAGAGATTTGTCTCTACAGAGATACTGGGACTTTAGCCCCTGTTCCTCCAGGAATCTCTGGTCCCAGTACATCCACCAGTTTTGTCAGGACCAAGGTTTCTCTCACAGCCTTTGCCCTGGGCCAAACAGTGTCCAAAGGAGGAGAGTGGTTGTCACTAAAACATGTGACTTTTTGTTGGCCATTCATGAGCTGAAAAGTATCAAATGAGATAGTGCTCCTATTGTGAAAAGTAGCTGGGCAAAAATGGCACTTCCCTTGCTCACTGGATACTCCCCAGGTGTATTCAGTATTTACTATCTGTGCTTTGTCAAGCCAGCACAGCCGTGGGGGAGGAAGAAGCCTTTATTTTATGGTGTAATCCACAGCTAAAAGCTTAAAAAAATAATTGCAGGTACAAATCTGCCCTTTCTCCAAGGTGGAAGTGATGTTAGAGCCTTTGTTACCTCCAGGGAGCTCAGTCTGTCTGTCATGTCCCAGCTGAGACCACAGAGCTGGCAAGCTGGGAGGGAGAGGATCTTCTTACTTGTAAATTGAGAGACATTTGGAGTCCAAGAGGGACAATAAACAAGGTGTGCACAGTGTCATTGGGTCTGCAGAGAGCTGAACCATCCATCCCTCCAGGAGGAGTGCTGGAGGTGAGCAGGATCATGGCAGGGGATGGCACCCAGGGCAGATTTGTTCACTTGAGGCTGACAGTGCTATTTGAAGAGAAAAAAATGTGTCCAGGGCCAGCAACCCCTGAGATAAGAGTTTCTTTCTACTTGGAAGTAGGGTGTAGCACAACCCCATGAAAGGTTAACCCCAGAGAGGTGGGGGACGTGTCCAGCTCTGCCTATTGGGATGCAGAAGCTGGAGATGGGTTAAACCAAAAGGATTAAATACAGTGTTGGGTGGTTCAAAGAAGCAGTCTGGTGGCAGGAGATGCTGACACCACATGAAGTAAAAAGGCCATGGCAGCAAACCTGGCTTCCCTGTGTCTGCTGAGCATGTGAGCTGCTGCTCTTTGCTTGTGAAGGTCCCATCTGCTCCAGCTGGGATGGTGCTGAGCAGTTCCATCCTTCCTCCAGGTCTTCTACTACCTGACTGCTGTTTCTGCAGGGGATTTTTTTCACCCTATCATCATTCAGTCAGAAGATTGAAGGCAGACATATGGTTTTACCAGGAAAGAGCAGTTTTAATTTATCCCACAGGGTGCATCCTTGGGGTGCCCTCAGGCTGTGAAGGGGCACATGGTGCTTGGCCTCTCCAGGCTGCCACACACCCCTGCACCATCACCCTCTGCTTATAAATCCAGGAAAATATTTTGCCTTCCACCAGCAGCTGCTGGAACAAATTGTGGAGCCTCATTTGCATACAATTAAGTTCCAAACCGTAAAGAGAAAGTCACAAGGCTTGACCCTGTTTCAGCTGAGATATTTGAGGTCTGATGTTCTCTCAGCCAGCAGACCTGTTTCACACCCAGGTTTTTTCATTCCTCTGGCCATGTTTTTTTTCCTTTCCCTTTCCAGACGTGACCATCCTCTGTCTTTTGCACAAGCTTGTGGTTTGGTGGCACAAATGTGCTTTGTTGTGATTTTGAATGGTGAACCCTCCAAGTGAGGCACATTGGAGTCTACTTTGCCTTTTAGGTTTTTTCTTTCTGGAGGAAGGAGATTTCTGCTGTACCCCTCTGAAGTGCAACAGATCTTGGTCATCAAGTCCTTCACCCAGCTTTGACCAAATCCTCATCAGTTCCTGAGGTTGCAGGTGGATTTGCTGCTGGTCTTGCACGCTGGCCACAAGCAAGCTGCATATTTTTCATACCAATTCCATCATTTTGCAACGGTTCTGTCTGGCTGAGGACTTACAGGCATGACCTTAGACCACGAGGTGGATTTACAACCCTTCTGTCTGAAGTCTCAGCAGACACAGAATTGCTGAGAGCCAGACTCCCCTGGGGTGGTAGAAACCTGGTGTGGGATAAAGGAAATGTTTTATTAACATTTGGCTCTTCAAATGGTTGCAGCATATTGGCTGCCCCTTATAAATTATCCTTACTTGCTAGAATATAGAAATCCAGCACAAAGAGCAGCCTGGACTCTGCCACCTTAGGACAGTGGGGTTTTCTTGCTTTCATCACAGAATGTTGAGGTTGGAAGAGACCTCCAGGCTCATCACTCCAACCTGTGACCAACACCACAACCAACTACTAAACCATGGCCCTAAGGACCAGGTCCAAACACCTTTTAAATGCCTCCAGGGATGGTGACTCCACCACTGTCCTGGGCCATCCCAATGCCTGGCAACCCCCTCAGGGAAAAATGTTGGTGGTAAGGACACTGTGGCACTGGTCAGTGTGTCTGAACTTGATTTTTGAGCTTCCAAGTACAGCATATTCCAAGGAGAGCTCATGACTCCAAAATCTATTGCAAGAGCAGAGGAGGAATCACTCATCTGTATGTATTCAGGTCACAAGTGCCACTGGAAAAAATGTTTCCTACCTGTCTCCTCTTAGGCAGAGCTGAATTGTCAAATAGTGATATTGTTAGCAAAACACAGGGGCCTAACATGCCCATCTCTGCCAGGCTCTGTTACAGCTGAAAAAGAATATTTGGAGGTTTGTTATGAAAAAAAAAAAAAAAAAAAAAAAAAGAGGCATCTTGGCCTGGCTTTCCCTTCCTCTCCCCTTTCTCTCTTGTCTGTTGCCTCACAAAGAAGTGACCTTTTAAAATCTCTTATCTAGGAACTTCATTTTAAAAAGCTGCTGACGCCTCTTGGAAAACACTGAAAAGTTCTTCTGAACCAGTGTTGCTGCTCCCTGGGTCCCGGGTCCCTTTTTTCTCCCTTTCTCTTTCACTGTCAGAGGCATTTGCATCAGAAAAGGCTGCTCCTCAGCAGCTTTCCTCTTTGCTGAATTAACAATCTGATTTATAGCATTGCAGCCCAAGCACTCCCAGCATCTTCTGAGCTGATGGGAAGTGGCCAGTGCAGAGGTGACAGACAAGGTGTCCCTTGGCAGGGCAGAATTTGGGACTGAGGAAGGAAAGTTGAGTGAGTTTTGTTCTGGATTTCAATGTATTTTAACCAAATTGTCTCAGACTTTTCTGTGCCAGGTGAAGAAAAGGACTGTGTGTCAGGGAGGAATATTCACCCTGTGATTTAATACATTTTAGGGCCCCAGGAAATCAGTGCCTTCTTGTCTTGCAAAAACTGAGATGGCTGAAGTGTGGCTGATGGAGCAATGGAACCCATTTCATTCCCATTGCTGGTGATGTGCAAAAGGGCAACCTCAGCCTGGCTTCCAGTAGCAAGAAACAAGAGAAGTTCCCTTTTTTTGACCTTTTTGAGATCAAATCTGGAGTAACATAGGCTGTCTGAGCATCTTCAGTGCTTGCAAAGTATTTCCACACTGGAGCTCTGGCAGAGGCCACAGAGTTGATCTCAGGTGGCAGAAAATATGGTGTACAGGGGCTCGGGGTCCTGTGCAAGGTGTCTGTAAAACTCGAAGGAAAATTCTGGAGGTGCCAGTGCTGACCAGGAGGAAAAGGAAATTGTTCATCAGGGAACTGGCATAGCTGTAATCAAGGCAAATATTAATTGCACTGCATTAGTAGGCACTGGGAGTCCTCTGCTGAGCACTGCAGTGAGTTTTGTCAGCCACTGTGATTTTATAATTCCTTCACAATTCTTGCAGAAAATATGGAAGAACATTGGAGATATAGATGAAACCTCACCCTGGAACCTGCTTCATCAACAGCTCCAGGGTGAGGCTGAGTACCCAGCCAGTTTAAATCTGCACAGCACATACCATGGGGATATCAGTAGCCTCAAGGCAGGATTTCAGTAGCCAGATCACAAGCAGCAACCAAGGGTTCTTGAGGTTTCTCCCTACTTTTGTGTTTGGTAACCACAGGTCCCTCTCCACAGCTCTTTATCCAGACCAGTTTCCTATTTCAGGATGTGAGTGGAGTCCAGTCTTGTTATTTGCAAGCCAATAAAATTACTCTGGGATAAATATTGTACTTTCCACCCTAACTGTTCTGCCTGCTGCTGCAGTCCTCTGCCTCCTGAGCAGCACCAAAGCATCTGCTAATGGCAGTGGTTGGTTTTAGGACCTTTGTTGGGGTGATGCCCAAGGCAGTAACACAAGATGCCAAACCTGGTCCATACTGACCCCTCACTATGGGGCTGCCCTGAGCATCATGGAAACCCTCCTGCTAAATCAAGCCTGGGGGACTAATTATTGAGGAGCAGATACTGGGTGCTGGCCTGGCTGGACCCTGAAGGTACTGTGTACCTGTGGTACTGGGAGACTGGTCCAGCACCTGCCCAGAGCTTCTGTCACCAAAAGCATCTGTGCAAAGCACAGAGATGGAGGCATCAGGCTTGTTCCTCCTCAGAACATACATGGCTGTGCTTAGGGGTGGGCTCCAAGGAAGAAAGAGAAGGGGAAGCAGGCAGGGAAGGCCATGGTAGATGTAGCTTCAGGTCCCACCACCTGAATACATATGTAAACTCTGAGAGCAGCCCGAGGGGACAAAGTGTGTGTCCATCCTTTTACTTCTTGTAATAATGCACTGCTTGGAGCTCCTGGGTGAGCCACAGCTGCCATGTCACATTTGATGCCAGTTTTGTCCTTTTTCTCCTCTTCCTTTTGATCACAGAGGCCATCCCTATAAAGCATGGACCAGATAAAGCCAGTGCTGGGCACCCAGAGAAGGGGCCTGAGGCTCAGCTGCTGGAAGGTGACAATTGCTGCTGCTGTGGTGGGCAGTGTGACAGCCCTGTACCTGGGGATCCTGCTGGGTGAGTCTGTAGCAGGGGATCTTCTTTCAGTTTATCTGCTCCAAAAAAAAGAGAAATGGTCTGCAGAGATCACAGTCCTCATAGCAAAAATTCAAAAATTCTCGAAAGCTTTCTGCTGAGGACAAAATGCTGTCAACCCTCCCCACATCCACACACAAACTCATGTTCTGAATATCTGACTTTCAAGCATTCTGTCTTCACTGTTTCATGACACGCAAGCTCTGTTCCTCTCCTCTACCCTCTCCTCCTCCTCCCAAAATTCTTGTCCCTGGACTTTGCTGCCCCAGCCATCCACCTCTTGCAGCCCCTTGCTGACCATTCCCACCACCTCCTTCACCTCTGTCCCTTCCCTCCTGCTCTCTCTGCTGCCCCATGGCCAGATCCCAGCCCAGCCCCTGCTCTGGACCAGCCTGACCTGGCTGCCAGATCCCCCCAGCACAGCATCAGTTTCTCAGCTGCCTTCATCCTGCAAGGCTTGCAAAAGGTCATGACCTTTTCCTTCAAGCTTGACAAAACCCAACGTCTTCCCCTTCAGATCAGTTCAGTGCAAATTTCTCCTCTTGCACGTGAGCAGGGGAGCCCAGCCCAGCCCAGGGAACCCCCAGGGCAGCCAGAGGTGATGGAGAGCAGCCAAGGACCTGAGACACTGGGTATTGAAGGACATAAGCCCCATGTTCCAAAGGAGGAATTAGTGAGGAAAGCTGGGTGGACCCAGAGCTCCATGTGTCCCCTGACAGGCACCTTCCCCCCTCTCTGCAGGCTGCCATCCCCTGGGAGAAACCATCTTTGAGCACACGGTGGAGCTGCGAGGGATCCCCTTCAACAGCAGCCTGCAGATGGAGAGCTCAGACTACTACAGGGTGCTGACACCTGCCCTGGAGAGGCTGGTGAGTCTGGGGGCTTTGCTGGGAAAAACAGGGATGGTTCTGCAGGACCCATCCTCATTCAGCAGAATCTGGATGTCAAGGGCAGGAAGAAAACAGAGATTTCTTAAAGGTGAGGGTCCAGGCAGGGCCCCATCAGGGCCCCAGGGGACATTTGTAGGGTGGGAAATGTGTGTTGAGGTCTGTTCCTTGCCAAAGAGAGGTGTTAGGAAGGCCTAAAGAAGGGATGTGCTGCTGACTTGTGCCCTGAGCCGGGGGGGTAAAGGTTACACACGAGGTGTGCACAGATGCTCCTGCTGAAGATAAAATAAAATGCTTCAGCTAACTCCAGCTTCCTGCAAAATCCCAGGCACAGTCTGGTCCCATCCCCCTGGGGTCTTTTGCCTCTTGACCATTGTTGTTTGCTTTACAGTTTCTGTCCAGTTTCCAGGCCTCCCAGTTGGACTGGAGCTGCACTGGTTGCACCATCCTGGGCTACAGGTGAGCGTAAGCAGCTCCCACCAAGGGCTGTGCAGGTGATGGCTTCTGGTGAGGAGTTCTTGTTCAAAACCAGAGAAACTGCTTTTTTGGGCAAGGCTGGATTTTCCTCTGGGATCACCCCAGTGTTCTGGCTTCTTTCATTTGGAAAGGCAGAGGGAAATGGCTTTGTTCAACCCAAGCTGAATTTTGGGCCAAAGGAAAAAGCGCGTGTGACCGTTTCACCCCAAAACACAACTTGGGCTGAAAGAGACTTGTGCCTGAAGTTACTAAAAATTACTTATGTTTCCCTTGAGTTCCCTGTAGGCAGCCAGCACCCTGTCCCCTCTGCTGACCCATTCATTCCCTGTCTCCCAGCAGGAATGGGAACTCCAGTGTCATCGTCCGCTTCCGCCTCCGCTTCACCCCCCAGGATTCCCATCCCCTGAGCTCTGCCATGGAGGAGGAAGCTCTCAGGCATGGGCTGGCAGCCACCCTGCACCAGCAGGGGCTCTCCCTGGCTGCCTATGGGACCATATCCTCAGCTTCTCTCACGGGTATGCTCCTGGCACAGAGAAAGATGCTTGGGTGCTCCAAAGGTCAGAGTAGCAGAACCACCAAGGTGACAGAACTGCCACGGGGCTTCACCGCTGGGTGGCTTCGTGCAATGCTAGGAATGGAAGTGCTGCCAGGCACCCAGGAAAACCAACAAAAAATGCTCTGCCTGGCTCCAGGTGCTGCCAGCATCACAAGACAGCAGCAGGAACATGGGGAGATCCTGGTGACTGCTCAAGAGCCAGGAGACCTCAGGTCACCCTCTAACACCAATGCTGCCTTCCTGCTTTCTGCAGCTTTGGGGTCTGCAGCAACAACAGAGCCTAAAGCATAAATTGCAGCTACTTTGGCTTTTCTTGCAGTAGCTGGAACCAGGCTAAGGGACAAGAGACCAAGCCTCAGAGTTAATTGCTGGGCACAGCAGCCCTTGGGCAGTCCTCAGAGCTGTAGCAATAATTCTTCTTTAGGAAGAGATTTCCCATATTTTAATTATTCTCTGAAACCACCTGAATAGAAATTCTCCTTTCCTTCAGCTACTGTGGAGTTGCATGTGACCATAGGAGTTTGGGCCCAGCAGATTAAAAAAAAAAAAACCACCATATGTCTGGAAACCTAAAGGTGTGGGTTCCTCTACAGCTCCCTCTGTACTCCCTGGGTCCCTGGGGGAGCTTCACCCAAATGGAGGGTGAAGGATACCCCTTGGCTTTAGGCAACAGCCTTTCATAGCTTCAGCCTTGGACCTACCCCTGGGAGGCAGCTCAACTCTTGGGAATTCCCCAAATCACCCCAAAATCCTGCAGGCCAGGGCTGCTCCTCTGCTGAGCACTGGGCCCATGGTGGAGCAGCTGAGGAGGGGTCCTAGGAAGGGACTGCTCCAGAATCCCACCCTACAGGGCATGGACAGCATTTGCCAGGCAGGAGGAAAAGGTGACACCAAGCCCCAGCCTGTGTGTCCTGGGAGCAGCACAATCCCTGGGAGCCCCCAGGGATGCCCTCACTGATCCCCATCCCTGACATCTTTGTTGCAGGTCCCGGCGAGGCTTCTCCCTTTAGACCTGGACTGAAATCAGGTAAGAGCCATTCAGGAAGGACCCTCTGCCCCTTGGCTGCACTCCCCTTGCCTGGCTGCAGAGAAATGAGATGTTTGTACCCCGTGCTGGCCACAACGTGGTCATCCAGAACCCTGAACCCCTCTCCCCCCTCCAAGCTCAACAAAAGCTGCAGCTCTGCTCCATCCCGTGGCACTGCCAGGGAGCAGTGATGGGGACACCACGGTGGCTGCACTTGGGGACAGCTCCTGGGAGGGCTGCAGATGACCCTCGTGAGCTGCCCTGGTGCTGCAGCACCCAGGGTGTGTGGCAAGAAAACCCTGGATGCCATGGCCAAAAAAAGGGCTGTGGCGAGTCCCTTGCAGAAAGTCTCCTGGCCCTGGGGACCCATCCTGCAGACCTTCCCATCACTGGGCTGCTGAGCACTGCAGAGCCCCAAGGACACAGCAGATGATGTTGGCATCAGGATGAGGGGAACTGAAGCTTAGGAAGAGCTTGGTCCCCCCATTACCACATGGCCATGACAAGGCCCTCTTGGAGGGCTGGCATGCTGGACAAGTGCCTCATGCTGAGCTGGGAGCAGAGAATGAGGCAGTGGCTGAGCTGGTTTCACAAGCTCAGTGGTGGAACTCACCATTCCCAGAATTTCTTGGCTTCAAAAGGGAGGATGCTCTGATGGGGATGGTGCTTTGCAACACTCCCTTTTCCAAGCCTGTGGGGTAAAATCTTCCCTGTGACATCCCTTGCAATGTCCTGCTGCTCAGGCACATGCTGGGAGGAAAAACGTGCACCGAGCTGAATCAGGTTTTCCCACTTGGCCCTGAGAGGACTTTGCTGGGATGCAGCCATCAGGATCCTGACCCAGGGGCTCTCTCCTCCCTCCCAGACTGCGGGAGCCGACCCGCCATGCAGGCTGCCAGCAGGATCGTCGGAGGCTCGGAGGCATCCAGAGGGGAATTCCCGTGGCAAGTCAGCCTGCGGGAGAACAACGAGCACTTCTGTGGTGCTGCCATCCTGACAGAGAGGTGGTTGGTGTCTGCTGCTCACTGCTTCACTGAGTAAGCCCTCCCCACCCCAGTGTCCCCCTCCTCACTTCCAAAATCTTCCCTCTCAAAAGTCCCAGTGTTCCATTTGGGATATTCCCACCTGGTTTCCTTCCCCTGCCAGGTGAAGCCATGGGGAGCTGCTGTCCCTGGGCAGGATGGGCAGGAGTGGTTCTGGTTCTCAGGTGCCACCTCACAGGGTCCCTGCTCTCTCTCCCTGTAGGTTTCAGGACCCAGCCATGTGGGCAGCTTACACGGGCACCACCTCCCTCCGAGGCTCAGACAGTGCCACAGTGAAAATGGGAATCACACGGATCATCCCACACCCCTCCTACAACACGGACACGGCCGACTACGATGTGGCTGTGCTGGAGCTGAAGAGACCCCTGAGCTTCACCCAGTACATCCAACCCGTGTGCCTGCCAGAGCCTGGGCATCACTTCCCCACCAGCCAGAAATGCCTCATCTCAGGCTGGGGTTACCTCAAAGAGGATTTCTGTAAGCAGGGCAGGAGGCAGAGGAGGGGTGGGGAGGTGTGAGCGGTCCCAGAGGCAGGGGGGAAGGTTGGGCTGGGCTGTAACATGGGCAGCTGGTCCTGCCCAAGTCCCCCTGTGCTGAGCTCACTAAACCTCTTTCTGGTGTAGTGGTGAAACCTGAGTTCCTGCAGAAAGCAACAGTGGAGCTGCTGGACCAGAACCTCTGCTCCAGCCTCTACAGCCACGCTCTGACTGACAGGATGCTGTGTGCTGGCTACCTGGAGGGGAAAATCGACTCCTGCCAGGTAAGCTTTGCCCAGGGAAGTCAGCACAGCTCCTCACAGGAGTCTTTCCTTCCCTGGGATGCACCAAGCAGGAGGTGAAGGAGCAGGATCTGACACCATGGTCACAGTTCCTCCCCAAGGATTAAGCCCATGCCTTGGGCACAAGCAAGGATCAGGGACTGCAGAAGACAGAAATGTAGATGCTTCTCTGGTGCTTAGAGCAGGGCACTGCTGTTTAAGGGCTCTTCTGGGTAGTTATCTGCTTTTCTCTACTTCCTGAGCTGTAATCAGGGCTGGCACTACCAATGGACTTGATAGGACCTCAGATGAAAATCCAGACAGCAAAGGGAGGTGGTAGAAACTTAAAACTTAGGTAACAGCTTTTGATGAACAACTTGGTGTTTTCCTGTAGTTAGCCTTTATCCAGCTGGGAATTGCTGGATAAATATCCTGCCTTTCAGGGGGTGTGGGGAGAGGGGGACTGAGTTCCATGGCTGTGCCTGTGATTTAACAGGGCCCTTCGTACCTGCAGCCACCAAAGGAGCAAAATCCCTTTTCCAGTGCTAATGCTTCCTGTTTCTGCACCAAATGCAGCACAAACACCAGAGAAGGGGCCAATAACAGAAGACTCAAGGCTGGATGGTGAATACGACCCATCCTGTTACCCATTACTCCATCCTGACCCATTACTCACCTAGAGCAATCCAGCCCTGAGAGGGCACTGCCAGCTTCACAGACACCACATCCTACACCAGTGACACTCAGATGTCCCCATAATACCAAAGAACTGACAAGGACACCAAAAGCCAAATCAAGCAAACATCATGAAAAGATTAGCGTGGTCTCCCTGGGCTGCATGCTGTGCAGTAACACCCATCACCTGGCTGTCAGTTTTACAAATTATTTACACAAGTAGAAACACTTACCTTACACTGCATGCAGGATGTCTTTGTGCTCTTCTTGCACACCAAGGGCACAAAGCTGCTGGTTGACAGCAGGACAGTGTGGGAGCACCCAAAGGGCAGCACAGGAGATGCTTCACTCATCATTGGGCCAGAGGAAGGAGGCAGAGAGGGACAGAGGGACAGAGGTGTGCTGAGGATGGCCAGGATGAGCCTGGAGCATCCCCAGGGAGAACTCACCATCTGCCTTCTCTTGCAGGGTGACTCTGGTGGGCCCCTGGTTTGTCAAGAACCATCTGGCAAGTTTTTCCTGGCGGGAATTGTGAGCTGGGGAATTGGATGTGCTGAAGCCAGAAGGCCTGGGGTTTACACACGTGTTACCAAACTCAGAGACTGGATCCTGGATGCTATTTCTGCCTTCCCCACCTCCATGGGCCACGCTGTCCCTCCAGGACACCCCAGTACTAACAGTAACATGGGCAGCTCTGAAGAGCTCAGCACCAGGACAATCCCCACCACAGCTCCAGCCCCAGCTCCCAGCAGGACAGAGATGGCACCAAGACCACAAGGTATGAGCACACGGGGGGGTGGGTGCACCTGGGGAGGAAAAGTGGCTGGTCCAGGTCTAATCAGATTCCTTATTCCACTGAGCTGAAATGACCTCTACAACCTGAGTGCTAAGGGCCACCAACTGCTCAGCCTCAGAGTCACTCAGGAGCTGTTTTGTGGTCTCCTTTCTTTAAGCCACTAAATGGGTAATTTTCTCTGCTGTCTGTGTAACTGGACTGCTCCAACCAGCCTAGGACAGGGTACTAAGACCCAGCAGTGCCTTGTTTAGCCTCCTGAACACTCACTTTTTTTTTGCCACCTAAGGATCTTTTAGCAGCCCAAAGCTGACTGCACAGCAGCCATGCATCCTCTCTCTGAAGGGAAGAGTGAAAGTGTCACAGGATGACCCAGCAGCACTGCAGGGAGATGCAGATATAGGGTATTTTTCTAAAATTAATGATTAACATTTTACCTGGGGTAGAAAGGCTCAGAGGCCCAGAGCTGCAGAGGTTATTCTGCCTCTGAGAAAGGCCCAGGGTGATGGACTTGCCAAAAGCTGCAGAAGAGCAGATGGGGTGAAAGCTTTGCAGAAGGGGCTGCCAGGACCAGACCTTGGGCAGATCCCTCACCCCCCAGCCCCGACCTCTCCCTTGCTCAGACTCAGCAGGCAGAGTCTCTCCCCACTTGCCAGGAGCCCTCACAAACCATGCTTTGCCTTTTGTTTAGAGTGTGGAGAACGACCTGGGTTCTCTAAACCCAGCAAGATTGTGGGAGGAACGGATGCTTCCAGAGGAGAGATCCCCTGGCAGGTCAGCCTGAAGGAAGATTCCAGCCATTTCTGTGGAGCCACAATAATTGGGGACCGCTGGCTCCTGTCTGCAGCTCACTGCTTCAATGGGTAAGAGACCATTCCTGCTCACACCCACTCTGCACCCACAGGAGTCACTGGGCAAAAAAACAATGTTTTGTACCTGAATTTTTGTTATAGAGGCTCAGAGTAAAAGCAGTGGTGTGGGGAGGCTGGGATGAGGCAGGGAAAGGTCAAAGTAGCCTGAGCAGGGAGCAAGGATAAGACATCTAAGAGGAGAGGAAAAGGAGAGGTGCTACAAGAGGGTTTATTCAAAAAATTTAACCTTCAAAATTGGGTGTAATGTCAGAAATAGAGACATGCAGTCACTTCAGTCCTGCACAGCACCCAAGCCTGGGTTTATAAAGGACCTACACAAAGAAATGAGAAGCAAGAGGATGATGTTTTGTCAAGACTAAAAACATGATTCCTGAAGGCAGAAAAGTGTGGGAAACTCTGAAGAGTGTCAAGACAACTTTATACATGAAATAAGTGGGCAATAAAGCAACAAGTGAACTGCAAGGCAGGCAGTGCCATCTGTCTGCAGGTGATGGGTCTCCATCCACCAAGCAGAAAAAAGAGGGGAGAAATCCTGTGGATATTGCCATGAGAACAGCAGTTCCGTGGGCAGTGGGCAGTAGAGAACAAGGGAATGTTAGTGATTACCAAAAAAACCTCCTGAGATGACCAGGATGTTGCTGGTGATGCAGAGCACACCAACTTCACCAATATTTTTGTATTAGAACCACATGGTAAAAAGGGTAACATAAGGATGAGCTGGGTGTTGGGTAACTTTAACAACAAGCAGGACAAAATAGATGGAACCAGACTGGGAAGGGACCATGTGATAGGGACTGTACAATTACAATTGGCATAAAGTGTCCAGGGAATGCCTTCTTACTGCTTTTCTAAGATATTAAATAAGCCCCCCAGAAGCAGGGGGAAAACATTCAAAAGGAAGCAGCACTTCATAAATGCCATTAATGTTTAAAATTCACATGGTGTTAAAAAAAAAGCCGAAAACAACCAAAACACAAAGACATAACTGGTAAAATCAAAATAAAACCCCCAAATCCATCAAGACATACTGGATAGAGAGGCCCCATCTGTATGGCAGAACACTCCTGAAATCAGGAATTTCTGGAGGTGAGGATTGCTACTTTTTTACCTCCAGGAGAAATCCAGCATGTGCTGGAAAAAGATTTGGAGCTGACTTAGCACAGCTTCTGTCTGCTGGATTCTGCATTTCAAGTCATTTAAAGTTGTCTGCAATGTGACTGTCAGGATTCCTGTTGGGTCTCTGTGGGTGAGCATGGGTGTTCAGCAATCTGTATTTCCAGGACAAATCCAGAAGAGATCGAAGCCCATGTGGGAACAACATCACTGAATGGAACAGATGGAAATGCAGTGAAAGTCAATGTAACCAGAGTGATCCTGCATCCCCTCTTTGACCCCATTTTTCTGGATTTTGACGTGGCTCTACTTGAGCTTGCAAGACCCCTTGTCTTCAACAAACACATACAGCCCATCTGCCTCCCACCTGCTTCACTGATGTTTCCTGTTGGCAAGAGATGTTTAATTTCTGGCTGGGGTAGCCTCGAAGAAGGGAATGGTAAGCAGCTGATTTGCTCTCAAGCAGTGCCAGCCTCAGCACCAAAACCTGTGGCACTGCAACCCAGGGCATGGAGGAGAGGGGACAGTACCAGGGACAGCCAGGAACTGATAGAAACACAAGGATAAGTGACAGGAAGGGCACACAGAACACTACCTTAAACCACAAATATTTAGGAGGCACCAGCAAACAAGAAAATGAAGAGAGTAGCTTGGCAGGAAGGAGGAGGAAGGTGATGGGCTCCCCAAGTAGCAATTCCATGCCAAGCAAGGGTGGGCATTGCCTCTGGGGGCTCCCGTGGCTCTGGCAGGGCAGTGTCAGCCTCAGTGACCATCTTCACCCCCAAAAATGTTCCAAAAAATAAGCAGCAGCAAAGGTCCTGTTGTAGGGAGAAGGTCCCAGGGTGGTACATGTGCTACCAAAGCCTTAGAGTCCCTCTAAGAGTTGTCCAGGAGCCAGAAGCTGTCAGGACTATTCCTGAAATATGTCTTGGGTCAGTCTGAAAGCCATTCCGACAGTCTGTCACTAATGCTGTCACTAATCCCCTGGTTTTCCTGCAGTCACTCAGCCTGAGGTCCTGCAGAAGGCTTCTGTGGGCATCATAGACCAGAAGATCTGCAATTTCCTCTACAACTTCTCCCTCACTGACCAAATGATCTGTGCTGGCTTCCTGGAGGGGCAGATAGACTCATGCCAGGTAAGAGCCTGCAATTTCTCAGCTCCTCTGGGGGTTGTTTCAGGAGGAAGGGCTAACTCACAGCCTCAGAGCATCCTTGGGAAGTATTTCTGAGTTGCTGTGGCAGATCTGTAATCCACATCTGTCTTATCCTCCCTCCCCTCCCCCCAAAAAAAAACCAAAAAACCCAGCCTTTAGAAAAGTAAATAAACCTCCATCAAGTTGAGCAGGACTTAAACCAACATCCTTAATGACAAACACCAAATCCCATTTGTGCCACCAGGGTACCCCTCACTTCAGCCTCTGCACACTCACACCTTGCACACACACTGCATGGCAGCAGGCAGCCCTGCAGGGCTTGAAAAGCAGATTTTGAGGCTCCCTAAGTCCTCCCACTGTGGCTGAGGGGTTGGTCCATGTAGCTGTCTCCTGGGCAGATGGGCTGAGCAGCCATTGCCTTGCTTCTTCCTCAGGGAGATTCAGGTGGTCCCTTGGCCTGTGAGGTGACCCCAGGAGTCTTTTATCTGGCTGGAATCGTGAGCTGGGGAATTGGTTGTGCCCAGGCTACAAAACCTGGTGTGTACTCCAGAATTACCAAACTCAGAGACTGGATCCTAGAGACCATCTCAGAGTTGCCCAGTTCTGGCACCCCTTCCAGTCCAGCCATCGCCACAACCTCCAGTGCAGCCACCCTCACCCAGCAGCCCAGCACCACAGCTCCCAGTCCCACCAACAGAACCACACTGGGAATGAAGATGACCACAACCACGAAAGAAACCTCCACAGCTCTGACAACCTCTGAGTCTGCTAAACCCACCCAAACACCAGGTAAAACAGATTTATTGACGTGTTGGTCGCAGACCTTCAGTCCCAGCCCCGAGGGTACTGAGCAGACCGTGGGTTATTGCCTTCCAGTGGTGCCTTGTACCAGTCTCACCTTCAAGTGTTCCAGTAATGTCTGCATTGGAAAAGAAAATCCAGAGTGTGATGGCATCCTTGACTGCAGCAACGGCTTCGATGAGAGCAGCTGTGGTGAGCACTGCTCTGCATGGCCCAGACACCCCAGGGAAACCCTCTGCATGGCCCAGACACCCCAGGGAAATCCACCAGGGGCTCTCTTGGGCTCCATCTTACACACTGGGGGGCTGGGCCAGCCCCTGTTCTGCCAGCCTTGTGGTATTTGGTCTTCCAGAACCAAGATACAGCTGGATGAGGAGGGTCCAAATTTTCTGCCTGCAAATGTGGCCTCTTCTCTTTTTTTGACAAACATGGGAATTTATTTCCCAGCACTCAGTCTGCTAGGACAAGTTGGCAAGATAATTCTTGCCCAACATGGCAGCCCAGGAGAAGTCTTCTCATCTCATCTCCTCATCTTCTTGGGCTGCCCATGCCTTGCTGTGTGACAGAGTCCATCCCAACGTCCCCTCCACACACACCTCATCCCTTTGAACTGTGACCTGTGAAAACCAGGGAAAGTTCCCAAATCTGCCCAGCTTTGCCTCAGATGGGTGAACAGAATTCATCCCATTCCACTGCCCTGTGTCTGGATCCTTGGAAGGCTGCCCCATGGCAGGGGCTGTGGCAGGAGGGCAGACACCCCTTTGACTTAAAGTTACTTAAAGCCACTGTTCCTCTTCTTCTGTCCCAGACTGTGGCTTAACGACTGCTTTGGCCTTCAGCAAGATTGTGGGTGGCAGCACTGCAGCTCGAGGGGAATGGCCCTGGCAAGTCAGTCTGTGGCTGAGGAGGAAGGAGCACAAGTGTGGAGCTGTCCTGGTTGCCGAGCGCTGGCTGCTCTCTGCAGCTCACTGCTTCGATGTGTAAGTCTGGGCTGGGATCCTGGAGCCAGACCCCCCCTCAGCCCTTCCCCTCCCTCAGAGTCCTCCTCACATCTCCACGGGATGCTGTGCCCAGCTGGAAGCACACATTCCCTGTTCACAGAGTATGAGTATGGCCACGGGGTGATGGAGAGAGGGGTCCTGGGGTGGGCACAGAGCATCCCAGCCCCACGAGCAGAGGAAGGGCCCTCCTTGTCAGGCCAGGCTCCTAACAGCCAGGTTTGCTGTCTTTCTGCAGTTACAGTGACCCCAAAATGTGGGTGGCCTTTCTAGGAACACCTTTCCTGAGTGGCATCGATGGCAAAATGGAGAAAATCCTCCGGATCTACAAGCACCCATTTTACAATGTCTACAGCCTGGACTACGATGTGGCACTGCTAGAGCTGAACACACCCCTCAAGTTCAGCAGCACCATCAAGCCTATATGTCTCCCAGACAATTCCCACATCTTCCATGAAGGAGCCAGATGCTTCATCACAGGCTGGGGTTCCACAACAGAAGGAGGTACAGGCTCAGAGGGCTCCCTCACCCATGATGGCCAAGCTAAGTGCCACCTACCCCATGAACCCCAAAAAATTCTGTGATTCCCCTTCCACTGCCCCAAACACTCCCCATGCCAGGCCAGACCCTGCAGGGGATACCAACCTGGGCAAGGTTTGGTGCCACCACAACCTCCTCCCCAGTCACCATGCTCTGTACTCCTCCATTTGGTGACACCTCCACCCTCCTGCAGCCTTCCTGAGCTTTCCAGAGCCACTCTGCTCCCCTGCCCTGTAGCAGCTGCTCCAGCTCAGCTCCTGCAGCACAAGGACCATCCTGACACCATTTCTCTCTGGTGAGCTGAGCTGCCTGACAAACACCACACCCAGGGGACCTTCCTGTGCTTGCTCTGCCACGGAGGAACCAGGTCCAAATCAGTTTCCCAGTGCAGGTCTCTCTCTCTTTGGCAAGGAAGGAAGGAAGAGCTGCAGAGCCCTCACTTCTCGTGCTAACAGTGACATTTGTCTACTCAGGTCTCATGTCCAAACATCTGCAAAAAGCAGCAGTGACCATGATCGGAGACCAGGCTTGCAAAAAGTTCTACCCTGTCCAGATCAGCAGCAGGATGGTGTGTGCTGGCTTCCCTCAGGGCACCGTCGACAGCTGCTCAGTGAGTGTCAGAGCAGCAAATGCCCCAGCTGGGACACAGCAAACCCCTGCCAAGCCCCCAGGCTGCATTTTCTCCCAGCTCAGCTGGCTGTCCATCCATCTCCACTGCCTGTCATCACTATCAAAGACCATCCTGCACACACCTCATCCCTGACAGCTCAGGGAACCGTGCAGGGAGGCAGTGCTAAGCCAGAGACCACAGGGATACCAGGAATACCACCAGAGACCACAGGGATACCACGGAGCCCTTTCCATGCTGCTGAACATGCTGAACGTGCTCTCCTGTGTTCTAGAACACCAGCCTCAGGCTGTGCATGCAAGGAGATGGCTGAGTACTCCTGCAGCTCAGGAGCAGCCTCCTGGGGAGACAGGGAACAGGACAGCAAAATGCTCCTGTGTCCCAGGGAGAAAGAACACTTGGCAGCTGGGGGGGCTGGGCTGCCTTTTTGCCGTGCTCCAACTCTCTTTTTCTCTCCTTGCAGGGTGATGCAGGTGGGCCCCTGGCTTGTAAAGAACCCTCAGGGAAGTGGTTTCTAGCAGGAATCACAAGCTGGGGCTATGGCTGTGCCAGGCCATACTTCCCTGGTGTCTACACCAAAGTCACAGCTGTCCAGGGCTGGATTGCACAGAACCTCAAGCTCTGAAGCTGCATTTTGCCACTCAGGAAAGGCAACAGAAGGAGAGGAGTTATTGCCAGAGGATGCACTTACCCCTCAGCTACTGAACATTTGTTTTTTTGATGTTGCAAAGGGGTGAAGATGGCTGCAGGTTTTAAGCAAATGTTGTGTGACCCACTGCAGCTGTGACACCAGGGCATGTGATAACTGCTTTGCATAGAAAGGTACAACTCTAGACATTTTCTACAAATAAATGAGGCCTGTCCTATCTTTAAGACCTGGCCAAACATCCTATGCATTAAAATGTGGCCTTTCTAGTTTGAGGGGGCACAGCCACACAGCCCACAGTTCTGCTTTAGGTAGGTGGGAAAAATTAAAAGTGTTGAGGTAGTGGCCCAAGGATGCTACAGTGGGAAGTCCCACTGTCCAACGTAAGGCACACACACACCTTTGTTAAGAAAAAAAAACCCCAAAAACCTGCTGCAGAGCTCCTGTCAAGTCTTGGGCATACCTGGAAATCATCTCACAGATTTGAAGACCAGAACTGTGAAGCAGGGAGTACCCCAAACCTCTTCCTAGGTTTTGGCACTTAACCTCTGCATGTTGACACAGCGTGAGTTTTACTCCTTCCAAACCCAGAGATCCAGCATTTTCCCTGCCAGAGAGCTAGCAAGGTGACAGACCTGGCTTCCAGACAGGGCTCAGCTTCAGATGGGTTCAGATCTGTGGCTGGAGCACTCGTGGCATGGTCCCACCAATGAAACAGTACCACAAAATTCATACAGCCATCAAGAAAAGCAAAAATGCTCCTAAGCAAACATGACTGGAAAGCACTTTATTTTTAAGTAGGCGTTCTGCCCAGTCTGAATGGGAAACTCCAAATTTATTTAGTCCAAATATCCAGTTATCTCCTAATTTTCTCGTGTGAAAACACTTCAGTCCCTTCACAGAAGCCACCACATTGGGAGATTAAATGAAATCAGGTTTCCCACATCCCTTTCAATGCCCTAGCAGCTGAGAAGACATAATCCTTCCAGTCTGTTTCTTTGCCCCAGCAAACACATTTGAAAAATCTCACTACGGAGGCACAGGGTGCTTTTAATCTCCAAAACTCTCTTCTCCCAGCTGCACACCACATGAACAGACCTTTCTGACAAAGCCAGCAATACAGAACTCAGCCCCAAACCAAATGCTGTGTTGCCTGAGTCCTCCTCCCCCCCAAAAAATGATGCCTGGAAGGTAGGCTCCAAGGTGGACCATCTGTGCCAGAGACAAACCAGAAGTTACAGAATGCCACAGCCACACAACATTACTTTTTATTCTATAAAGAAATCAACCTAAGTACTTCCCAACTCTTTTCATCCCCAGCTGTGCTTATACAGCTGTTTTCAAGGTTGTGCTGCAAAGCTGCTCAAAGCACACCTGCTCCCCAACACACTGCTTGACCCTACAAGCCCCAAAGTGATTCCCACATACAGAGACACAAGGGAAGAAAGAGCCAAGTGTGGCATGTGGAGCATTTTATGGCAGCTTTTCCACTGATGAGAAGGGACTGTGTGACTACCTGATGGCTGGCTCCAAGCTTGCTTCCTGGGCAAGAGGACTGTTGCTAGCTTGCCCTCCCTTTTCCACAGAGGGCTCCTTACCTCTCACAGCTCTTTCAGCAGGGATTTACCCCCTGCCTTGGCCACTGGGACCACTGGGAAGTGCATAATGCAAACCAAGCAGCTCACGATAGCTCTGAGATGGAAAATTCACTTGCTCCTGGGGCTGGTGCCAATAAAAGCCAATGGATGCAAAAGGTTCAGCGAGGGTTTATTGCTCTGCCATGGCAGGGGCTGGAAAGGCAGTAGGATTTGGCCCCCAGACCCCCGGACTGGCCGCTCGTCCCTTGCCCACATGGTCCCTTCCCTGGTCCAGGACCTGGGGGCTCTTCACATGTTTGCCCTCTCCCTCTGCAGCCTCGAGTTGTAGGCTCGGGAAACCGTGTTCCAGGAGTCCATGTACCGGTCCATACACATGGCGATGCATTTCTGCGGGACACACAGCCCTCAGCGGTCGCCCCGGGGGTGGCCCGCGGGTCCCCGCTTCTCCCCGACTGCGCTCACCTGCTCCGAGTTGTCCAGGGAACCGCCGGGCTTCCCGATGCACTTCCGAAAGCACTTGTCCGTCATGCGCTGCGGAGAAAGGAGGGAAAAAGCCCTGAAGAGCCGGGAGGGACTGGGACGAACCGGGAAGGACCGGGAGGGGGAGCGGGAAGGACCGGGAGGGGCCGGGCAGCCACCGGGCCCCGCCGGGAGCTCCGACCGCTGCCGTGACCCCCCCCGCACCCCGCCCGCACCGCATGGCTCCCCCGAGCCTCAGGACAGCCCCCCCAGCCCGGAACCAGGACCGGGACGGGGACAGAACGGGACCGAGTCGGGGACCAAGAGAGCCTCCGCCCGCCCCCTCGCCGCCCCTCCTAACCTGCAAGAGCTCCTGTGCGTTGGCCACGGCGATCTGCACCTTCACCTGCTCCATGATGAGCCCCGGGTCCAGCTTCCCCCCACCACCACCCCCGGAGCCGAAGTCGGAACCGAAGCCGCTCTCCATGCCGCAAAGTCACCTCGGGCCGTGGCCCCCACGTTACCGGCGAAATGGCGGCTGCCGGGGACTACAACTCCCGGCGTGCACCGGGGGGGTCTCCGGGGCCGCTCCCAGAGCGCCCCGCGCAGCGGTGCCTGCCCCAGGCGGGCAGCGGGGTCGGGGCTGCGGGATTGAGGGGAGCGGGGCCGCCCGTGGTACCGCGGGCACAGGGAGAGGCGAAGGCTTCATGTCTGGTGTGGGGATGAGCGTTGATGGCAGCTGCGACTTGGGTGGAGGCAGCCCTGGGGAAGCAGCGCGTCCCGCTGGTGGAAAGGCGGCTGCGGGGCTGGGCATGGCGGGAATGGGCGGAGCGGGGCTGCAGGGTCAGAGAGGGAGCTGGGATTAACAGGAAACTGAACAGGAGCCAGAATGTGACCAGGTGGCCAAGGGCATCCTGGCCTGTATGAGGGGCACTGCGGGCAATAGGTCCAGGGAAGGGATTCTGCCCCTGTGCTCAGCCCTGGGGAGGCCACAGCTTGAGTCCTGTGTCCAGTTCTGGGCCCCTCAGCTCAGGAAGGAGATTGAGGTGCTGGAGCAGGTCCAGAGAAGAGCAAGGAGGCTGGGAAGGGATCCAGCACAAGTCCTGTGAGGAAGGGCTGAGGGAGCTGGGGGTGTTGAGGCTGGAGAAGAGGAGGCTCAGGGGAGACCTCATCACTCTCTCCAACTCCCTGAAAGGAGGTTGGAGCCAGGGGGTGGTGTTGGGCTCTTCTCCATCAGTCAGACAAGAGGCCATGGGCTTCAGCTCTGCCAGGGGAGGTTTAGGTTGGATATTGGGAAAAGATTCTTTCCAGAGGGAGTGATCAGACATTGGGATGGGCTGTCCAGGGAGGGGGTGGATTCTCCATCCCTGGAGGTTTTTAAGAAGAGCCTGGATGTGGCACTCGGTGCCATGGGCTGGGAACCCCAGGGGGAGTGGATCAAGGGTTGGAGTTGCTGATCCCAGAGCTCCTTTCCAACTGGGATGGTTCTGTGGGTCTGTCCCCAACACCACGAGGGGCCGTGGGCCAGGCCAGGGCTGTGACATTCCCCAGGCTGAACCAGGAGTGCATCTGTAGGCACAGCCCCACTCACTATGGCAATGGGGAAGGGTTTAAACCCACTTTGCCACCAAGAGAAATGCTGCACAACCACACCCTGACATGAAATTATAGAATCAGAATGGTAGGGGGTGAAATGGACCTCTGAAGATCACAGAGTCCAACCCCCCACCAAAGCAGGGTGGCCTGGGGCAGGTGACACATAAACATGGCTTCTGTCCTTTGAGGAGAGGACAATGGTTCCCTCTGCCTTAGATAACTGAGGTCAGAGACTCATACCCTTCAAGTGCATGAATTCCAGGATGGGATCATCTCAAGGAAGAATGTAGGAATGCAATAATGCTGTAGGAGTTTGGTGGAAACAAGTGGGAGACAACAAGGGTGTGGAGTTTCCTGGGTCAATGTGATGTGCAGAAAGGAGGGCACAGCTCACCTGTGAGATGAGGAACTGAGCAGAGCTAAAGACAAAACTATCCACAGATAAGACAGATGATTGTGAACTCTTCCTGTCTGTCCACTTGAAAAAGAAAACACTTTCATACCTCATGAAGTTGTCATTAGCTGTCCCTAAAGATGTGACAGTTGCTTATTGTGCAATTTTATAATGAGGAGAAATGAGTGGTAACTGAGCTAATGATGAACACACAAGGAGCTCACAGCAATGCTCCTGCCCATTTCCAGCTTCCTAAGGATCAGAGCCCTTTTTCTCTCACACCAGGATCAAGCATCCTTGTGGCCTCTGTGTTCATTAAGAAAAAGCAGCAAAGAAAATGCAAAACATTTATTCGAGTGTGTTGTACAAAAAGTTTCCAGTCATAAAATGTATATTACAAATCATTGAAAAAGACAAGACATTTGGCATGCATATTCTAAAAAGGAAAAAAAAAAACCACTTTGAAATGATAAAGTCTAGATCACTATGTAGTTTTCTTAAGTTCCACGTGAACATTTTCATAATTTTGTCTTTTTTTCATTTGCAACCTTTTACACCATTCCTTATTTTAACAACTTTAACCTTAAAAACTCCACTGCAGCAGTTGACTGGAGGTAACCTAGAACCAGAGCTATCTAAATAAAGATTGTGTTAGGAAAAAAAACCCAAAAATCACCATTCAAGTCACAAAGCATCACTGCTATGAAAATACTCAATTGTATTTTGTGCCCAGATAGAAAGCCTTTTGGCTTAATCTTGTTTAAAATAGCTTATTGCTCATAATTTTAGTGTAATGATGATCTGGGTAGCTGGAATACACAATAATATCTACCTTATCAACACAGAATTGTCACTTCATTAAAAGCTAACTAGAAAATTTGGAAGTTAAACCACTTTGTCTTCCTGAACTCCAAGTCAATTCACTGCTTGTGCTATTCTGAAAGGACTCTTGCAATATTAAGCATCCTTTTTACTCTCTAGACCTTAGCATTTCAAGAAAGGCATTATATGTTTACAAATAATAATTGCATGTAAATATGGTCTTGTATAAAAAAAAAAAAAACCAAAAACTCTTTTAAATTATTTTAAAACTGGTTTAAAGCTAAGCATATTGAAGGGCAAATAAAAATTCTGTTTCCCAGGCCATGTTATGTAAGAAAAGAAACTCTCCAATATAATTTGTCTTGACATTCAGCTCGCTCAAGCAATAATTTGAAAAATGCAATCACTATCTCACCTTCCACTCACTGGTTGACACCAAGGCTTTGTTTCCTGCTCACACAGGGTTTGGACCCAACAGTGGCAATAAAATCCAGTCTCAAATATGGATATGCCTTTGTTTAGAGATAAGACTTTCAAAAGAGACAGAAAGAAGAGAAAGAATGGCTTAACAGTGAGAAAGTGAGACAAGTGGCTACACAAAATACAAACCATGCATCTTTCATACAGCATCACAGTCTGTCAGAGGCACACAGAAGAAACAGAAGAGCAAATATTCTGGGGTGTAGAAAGGATTTCAAGGAGCCTCTTCTAACTAACCCCTGCACAGGTTGCAGTTAAAGGGCCTTTATACAGTATGAGCATTATACAGAAAAGGGTTTATAAACCCAGTAAGATCCCTGAACTGACCATGAGGTGTCCTGTTGCTCAAGGATAAAAATGCACATGAAGTGATTTCCTTTCACAGTACCCTCTGCTTCACAATTTTCAGGACTAATGCAAGCTGCAGAGAACCCAAATCTGCCTTTCACATCACAGCTCATGGGAAGCAGATATTTGTTTTCTTCCTGAGACTTTTGGTTGCTGCTACAAACATTAACTAACCCAGGCAACTCCAATCTAATGGCAAAATGGTGCTGAAGTGGTCAGACATCACTAAGCTACTGCTTTTGTCAGGGCAAATCCAGGCTCCTGCACTAGGAAACAGCAGAGGAATCACAGCTGCTCTATTACTGTCACTGTAACACACCAGATAAAGTAACAAACACAGAAGGCAAAGGAGAAAGAAGTCTGAGATGTCAGAGGCTCTCTGCAGACACCCCATCACCATGGGCCTGCAGATGGCTGGACTTACTCTGACATGAGTATTTTGATGGGGTATGAAGTTAGGAGTAGGCAGTCTGCATTTATCATCTTCTATATGATATTGGTGTAATTTACACAATTAAAAGACTGGCTTAACTATTCTGCTGCAGTTATGCTGTTATTCCTTCTCCCTCTAAGTCAGCAAGAATCATTGAGCAATCATTTTTACTATTTCATCCAGAATGAAGTTGTTTGCTAATTCTTCTGGAAGAACACCACCCATTGAAGTAACTACCCTGACAGAAGCTGTAACTGGCAAATTTCCCTAATCTAAGAAGCATTAAAATATTTTTTCTCCTGACAAGTCAAATCTATTGCTCCTTCACATTCTACACCTGGTATCAGACACTGGAGTAGAAATGCTAAATATCCTCCAACTTCAAGAGTTGTTCACATACAGGATTGAGTAGGAAAAGAGGGCAAGGGGACACTGGATTTTATGTGAACAAAAAGCTTTAATTATACTGAATATTAATAATAAAAAAAAGACAACTGAAAGACAGAAAACGAAAAAAAGAACAAGGGTTTGGTGAAGCCAAAAAAAGCTCCCAGTATGGAGCTTTAAAGGGATAGTGCTGTTACACTAAAGCTCAGCAGCAAAAGCCAGAGGAAAGGATGGCATCTAGAGAAACCCATGGAATACAGTAGTTTGTGTCCTGTCATTTACAGCCAGGAATTATTTCTTGAAGCAATGTGGCCAAAGAATCATTCACATTTAGACTGTGGGCATTTCCCACAGGGATAATCACTTTCATATGAACACCTGTACATACCTAAACATGGTACTGAAGAACAAAATCCTGTTTCCAGAGTTAAAGGACACAGTTCCAGATCTAAGGACACACTGCAGACTGGTACTGAAGGGCACAGTGCTCATCACAGAAGATCTGCAAGCACCAGTCCTTAAGACTACAAGATGACACACTCCCTATACAGTAGCTATTAAGAAAACTATGGCTCAGGTATCAAGAGGTTTTTCCTCATTCAAGCTGCCTTTCCTGGCCCATTCTTTACAGGAAAAAAACAAAATCATTTAAAAAAAAAAAAAAAAAAAAAACACAGAAAAATGCAAATTAACTACACACTCAGTGCTTTAGTATTTCAGATCACAGAACAATCTTAAAAAAGAGTAAGCAACCTGAAAACTGGCCAATGTAAAAAACATAAATACAGATCCTTAGAAAAACAAGCAAAAAGCCCTCAAATGTTAAGTATATTCTAGAAGCTGTGGGTCAAAAAGGGAAATGTTGTCCAGTGGTTGGAAGGTGCATTGCAAAAATATTTTTACATTGATTGCATTCATTTGCATAACAACAAATTTTGAAAAGGTAATTGATAACAGTATGTCTGAGAAACATAATTTCACTAGATAACATTTTACAGAGAAATAGACATGGTTTACTACATATTTAACCTTCTACTCAAGCAGAGTGGGAAAATTACATTAGAAAAATGACCAAGTACATCAAGAAATTTACCCCCTTAGCCCAAACAGCCAAATCTTCACACTGCTTTTTTGTAACAGATCTTCTGATAATGGATTACAACATAATTCTAAATTTGCTTCACTTTAGTAATTTAGTCATTGCAGATTCTTTTTTCTTGTTCAAATCAAGAGAGAAGCATCTCTGATTTATTTTTAAATGGCAAAATAAATCCTCAAGCTTAAAGAAACCCTTTTGTTCCCACCCTGCTTGCATTACAAAACCACCAGTCAAAGCCACTAAACTGACCTTCTAGGTTATATCTGTCAGTCACAATACTGTTCAGAGAACATAATGTCCAAAAGCCACCGAAAACATCCAAACCTTGTATCCTGTTGGACTCTTTGTTATTTGAATGACAAGCTCAGAGTTTAAGGGGACAGGTAAAAACAGGATTCTATGCTGGCATCAAAGGGTATCCAAATTTTGTATCCAAACTAATAACTAGTGGAAAAACAACATTTCCTTGTACAGTAGCCAATACATTCTTTGAAGCAGTCAAGTATTTTACCTAGTGCTTACCAATGCACTGCTAAATTGACAACTAACTCTGACAGGAGGCAGTTATCTCCACAGAAATGCAGCAGAAGAAACTTTAAGCTAAAGGGACACTGTTAGACACAAAATGCATCATACTGAAATAAAAATATCTTGCTAGTCACACAAAGCATTTTCTATAAAAAGCATTTCTTTCCCTTCACTCAGTGTCAGACTTTACTTCAAGGATTTGAGCACTGAAAAACAATGCTTATGTCTTGAGCAACAGCTGTTCCTTTTAACTTTTTTAAAAAGTCATTAAACTATTTCTGTACTATTTTGCAAATACTACTCCTTAAGATATCTGGTGATGGCCCTTTGAATATAAGAGAAGTATGAACAATCTGCATCTAGCTCTGATTAAAAAAAGTCAACATTTATATAGGATAACCTTCAAAATCCACAATATTATCACTGCCAAAAGTAAAAACATTTTAACATCTAAAATCTTAATCATTCTGTTTAATGCTGAGTACACCAAAAGCATTAAATCGTGATGTTTAGCATCATAAATAATGTACAACACAACTTGTGCCCATGTTTGAATGAGGTCTTATTTGTGAAAATGTCAAAATCCCTTGAAAATAGTTAAAACTCTGGGTTTGACACTTCCATACCTTAAGGTAGTGTAGGCAGAGCTCATCATTCTCCATCCTCTGAAATAACAGTAATGGAGCCAAGGTGCTGACATTCTCAGATCTTTCCACCACTAGGCTGTCATACCCTGGAGCAGGACAAGATGCCATGGTCCTAAGAATGTCCCAAAAAGCAGCTTCCTTGTGTTACTTCCATTGGGAAAGTAGGATTTTTAGTGGGGCACTGCTGAGGATTCCAGGCAAGATGCTACCTTTTCTTTGAGTGTGGAGGAAACACTACTGTGAATCTCTCCTGGGGCCCTGCAGATTAAAAAGGTTTCTTAAACTTTGAAAAAAAAAGTTATCCTGGTTATAGATCCAATTATTGATTTACCATACACTCAAGGAGCTTCATCCCATTGTAGCTAAAAATTTCTTTTCTGCTGCAGGTTTGTACTTTAAATTCTGCATGGGGAAAAATGCTATGTTCCAATATAGTGTTTCAACAAAGAGGGAAAAATAAAGAAATCTATTAAAAATTCTGGCAGTTTTGTTCAGTAAAGTTTTTTTTTTTAGTTTTTTTTTTATAAAAATGTACCAAGGAGTAAACTTTAAAGTAATCAGATGATGCATATAAAAATAGTTTTCAGTGGCTCTGGAGGGAAAAAATTAGCAAAAATAAAAAGAAGTGAGGAAAAAATAGCAAATAATAGGGTTTGTTTGTTTTTGTTTTGTTTTCTTCTTCCTTTCTTCACATCACTGAGCATCCTCTGGAAGTTGTTCTGGGATCCCCCTAAAATAAAAGAGATGGAATTGAACTCAATCCTTCCTAGATTTTCATATTTTAAGCAGAGATTCTGAACCATTAAAAGCATTTTTTGGTAGTTATATTCAGGGAACATCACAGCTTCAGAGAATGTCTGCTGCCAGGATTAAGGCACTGCTGCTCTGGTTGGGGTTTTCTATGATGCTGAACACTTCATCTCCATGCTCTCAACATTGCTGCAGGTAACAAATTAAAATCATTATGTCCTTAGCTTCAGACTGAAACAGGAACTCCCATCCTTTATTCCAAAGGATGTTTCCATCTAAGAAAGCTCTGTGCTGCATAACTGCTTTGTTGGGTAAAAAAAAAAAAAAAAGTTGGTTTCAGTTGCTTTATACTACAAATAAACTGCTCAATCTCCCAGAGACCAAAAATGCTTTGAGAACTCATCCTGAAACCAGCACAGAATTAGGGGTTTTTTGTGTGGAAAGTGCTGCTGATCAGGAGCTGCTGAAAAGGCCTCTGATCAGGAGAGAAAATTGCTTGAGTTTGAAATTTAAAATATTTTCTGGTATCACCTGTATGAAGCACATTTCTCTCTTTCACTCTGCCAACTGCTGGTTGCTTATTTCAAAGGACATAACTAAGGGCTGTGAAAACACAGGGCTGATATTGTTAAAAAACCCCAATGTTTATTTGAGCAGTAGCTGCAGTTTGCAGCACCAGAAGCACTCCCCCCTTGCCTGGATTTTAGTGGCTATATTGGTTATATTCTACTTACATAGAGCACAACTTCTTTATTTTATAGAAAAGCAAATGGAAGGGGACACTGCTAGAACTTGTTTTACCAATCCTAAAAAATAATCTACATCCTCACAATGCTGCAAGCCTGATCTGATGCAGATTTCCATAGATCCCTGGCAGCCTGATCTGGAATCAGCCACTGCCTGAGCTGGACCATGACTGACCCAAGCAGCAGTTCCAGGAGCACTGCACACATTATACTCTGTGCATTCCAAGAGCATCCTCTGCAAGCAGCCCCTGGAAAAATGGACCAAGAAGCCCAGAGCTGAAAAAAGCTGCAGTGATCCCACTAAATCATGTCTGATTGATCCAACCCATGAGGCACCTCTGGTCTGCATCTTATTATTACCTGCTGGTTGAAAATGTCTTCCTCTCCAAACTCTGCTTCATCCTCTTCTTCTTCATTCTCTCTCATGACTACTGATTTAGTAACACTTCTCACTGCAACTTCCTACACAAAATGATAGATGAGGAGATGATCAATACCTTTTTTTTTTTTTTTTGAGGTTTTAAAGCAACTTGCCCTAAAATTTAATGTTAGCTATGCAAGCAAATAGCCTGCAACCCACAACATTCCTGGTTCTGTCCACTAAAAGACATGGTAATGTAAACTTAGCTTCAGAAATTTTCTTCTATTACCTAAGGATTTGAGAGGAAGCAGCCATGGTTCAGATGGGTGTTAGTCAATTTTATACAAGCTCATGGCAGATCCAACTCTATAGGAGCTTTCTGAGACATTACATAATGTGAGAAACAAGTGGGGGTGTTGATCCTGGAGCAGAGGAGGCTGAGGGGAGACCTTCTCCCTCTACAAACTCCCTGAAAGGAGGATGGAAATGGGGCTGGGGGAGGGATGGGGTTTCAGTCTCTTTTCCCAAGGAACAAGCAACAGGACAAAAGGAAATGGCCTCAAGTTGTGCTAGGGGAGGTTCAGATGGGGTATTAGGAGAAGCCTCTTCACTGAAATGGTTGTTAAACATCAAACAGGCTGCCCAGGGAGGTGGCTGAGTCCCCATCCCTGGAGGTGTTTCAAAGCCCTGGAGATGTGGGTTAAGCACTGGATTGGCAGAGCTGAGTTAATGGTTGGACCTGATGACCTTAAAGGGCTTTTCCACCCAGAAAGAATTCTATGAGATCCTGAAGATCAGGATTTTGTCACTGTCATCCCCCTACCCCTAAATTCAAGAGTTTGAGAGGTAACCCAGCCCCCAGCTATTTTTCTCCAGACTCTACCTCTCCTTCAGAGTTGACAAGGTACGTGCGGATGTTTCCTCCAGTGCCCCAGCTGCCTTGATTCTTCCACACCAGAACAGAGGGGGGGCTGTGAGACACACCTGCATCTGCACCCCAAATCTAGAGAGAAAGATATTCTGTAATTAGCTATTTGTGCATAATTTTGAAATATACAAAACCCTGTCATCCTCCCATTTCTTTCTACCTACCAGTTTTGTTTAATTCCAGGGGCAATTTTATTCCCCTGTTACCTTCACCATTATTGTAGAGGGAGAATAACAACTTACAAGTAACAAGACTAGCCATAAAAAAATAAAAGTTACCTAATATGGCAGCCATCAATTATTTTCTGAATATACACATTTCTCCCACTGCTGTCTCAATACCATGGGGAGCCAAGACAAAATGGTTGTGTATCAATTTATCTTCCCTATGTATCTGAGCAATTGATACTTCACAGAAAGACCTGGAACTCATTCCAAGAGGCTGGTTTTTTTCCTTCTGAAAGAACATCCATTGCAGACTGAACATAAAATACAAAATTATAGAAAAGCAGCTGTTCTACTACAGTTAAGGTAGAGATCACCTGGTCTTAAGTAATAAATCTACCAGACTGAATGCTCAGACATGTTCCTATTTCATTAAGAGACTGAGTAGGATTAGTGTTCTAAACCTGGGCAGGTGTTCGGAAAAAACAGAAAAAAAAAAAACACACACCAAACCAACCAATCAAAAATTACCAAACAAACCCTGATCTACTCCCCAAAATACTGTGTTGTTTTTCTCCATGTTTCCCTGTGTCCAAAATATTCCTAAATACTGAAGTGTTAATACAGGAGTTCAGGTTTTGTTCTGTATTTTCGTAGTTGAAATCCTGCTCATCTAAAGTGATGTGAAACCAAAATCTAAAAAGCTATACACCAAATCAGGCTGTACCAAAAGATTTACAACTGTCACAGGATCAGCAAAACAGTGTGTTGTTCACATACTTTAAATGGAAAACTTACTGTTACAGTCTGCCCAGCTCTGAGGACATACTTAGGAGTGAATTTGTAAGCAATTTCTTCTCCATCTCCAATTTGTCGTTTCAGTCTCCAGTTACCCAAAGACTGATCCTAATAGAGAGAGTCATAAGTTAGGGTGAGGAAAACAGAGCAAACAGGCCTCAGAGCTCTTTATTTTTAAAATAAAGTGAATATAAATTTATTTACATGGTTGTTAGATAGCTGCATTCTACCCTGAAAGTATTTTTCTATGCCCAGTAGCAGTGGGTACACACTATAGTCTGAAAGGTGAATCTCCTAAGGGCATCAGCAAAACTTAGGATGAAATGCAAGTCACAGAAATAAAAAGTTCTGCTAGAGACAGAATGGCTGCTGACATGAGCAAGGTACACATTCAGACACTGGGAAACAAACTATGTTCTCTTCCTGCAGCAAACATTAAGGCCATGCTCACACATTGCTACACTCAGTTTTCAAATGCCTCTTAATTGCAGGATGCTGCACCTGGAGTTGTTGCAAGTGACTCCACCTTCTCCTGCTACAAAAGGTTGTGGAACCTTTCGGTGTAGCTCCACCTCCTTGCTTTCTAGGAGTTGTGCTGACACTCACCTTCTCCGAGTTGTTCTTCAGTTGAACATATTTGCCCTCCAGGTCTATCTCTTCTATACTGATACTTCCTGTAGCTGAAGCTTGCTGGGACATTTGGAAGCTACTGCTACTACTGCTGCCACTGATGCTCCCAGTGCCAATGCCACTTGTGCCACTGCCCGAGAGCTCCTCTGCTTCAATGCGTTTCCTCTTGCCCCGGGAGGAGCGGACAAGGGAGGTGGTGCTGCTGCTGCTGGAGGTGGCCCTGGAGACTGTGACACGGGAGGAGGGGCTTGGAGAGAGCTTCAACCTGAACACCAGAGAAGGAAACATTTCAGTAACTCAGCCAGGGAGCCACACACAAAGCAACAATGCTACAATACAGGAGTAGAGTGAGTGTGCACAGGTGGAACTGCAAGACAGCCGTGGGGTGACAGCAGCCTCACTGTGTGCCAGGACTGCAGGGAAGAATCCCAGAATCATCCAGCTTGGAAAGGAGCTCTGGGATCAGCAACTCCAACCCTTGATCAACTCGCCCCGTGGCTCCCAGCCCATGGCACTCAGTGCCACATCCAGGCTCTTCTTAAAAACCTCCAGGGATGGAGAATCCACCCCCTCCCTGGGCAGCCCACCCCAATGTCTGATCACCCCCTCTGGAAAGAATCTTTTCCCAATATCCAACCTAAACCTCCCCTGGCAGAGCTGAAGCCCATGGCCTCTTGTCTGACTGATGGAGAAGAGCCCAACCCCCCCCTGGCTCCAACCTCCTTTCAGGGAGTTGTAGAGAGTGATGAGGTCTCCCCTGAGCCTCCTCTTCTCCAGCCTCAACACCCCCAGCTCCCTCAGCCCTTCCTCACAGGACTTGTGCTGGATCCCTTCACAGCCTCCTTGCTCTTCTCCAGAGCATGCATGCTGTCCACCCCTGAGTAATGCTCAGGTAGTTTGATTATGTGACAAAGTAGCTGAATACAAACTGCTTAACCCTCCCCTCCAGTAGATCTGCTGTTAAACATGCTATTCTTGGGCCACAAATTTTATAAACATGAAAACAGAAGTATTTAAACACCTAAATAGAGATTAATGTCAAGCACAGAATTCTATTTTCCACTGTACTCCAAGACCATTGTAACAACCAAGATAAATGTTCAGATGAGAACACCTGAATTTGTTCCATACAACACATAGCTCTGAGAAGCCAGTATTCAGTGAAAAAGTTGGGCATTTCTGCTCAAATGATAAAAAATGAGCATAAGAAATTAAAAAAAAAAAACAAAACCACCTGCCAGTCCCAAGAAAAGAATGTGGAATCTCTATGTACCTTTCCTCTTCTCCTTCCAGAAGTTTCCGGTAAGCACTGATCTCCATATCCAGGGCTAATTTAACATCAAGAAGCTCCTGGTACTCTGTAAGCTGCATCTGCATCTGGTCCCTCATATCTGTCATTTCCCTCTCTTTTGCATCCAGCATCTTCCTGAACTTCTCCCTCTCCCCAGCCATCATCTCCTCCAGCTCACGAATGCGATCTTCTGCTGCACTGGCCTAGGGAGAGAGCAGAGACCCCAGGAACTCACTCACCTCCTCCTCAAAATTCATCTTCTCACATGAACACAACAAAGATCTCTCTCCAAAAAAAAAAAAAAAAATTCAGAAAAGATGAAGTGACAGAAATGTTAATATATCCAAACAACACAGTGCTCTGTATTGGAAGGGAAAGAACCTTGAGTCCCTTTACCTGTTTCTGGAGGCCAGAGAGCTGGTAGCTCAGAGCTTCTATTCTCATGCGGGCCTCCTTCAGCTCCTCCCGAGCTGCTCCAGCAGCTTTGTCATTTTGGTCAGAGGAGAGTTTGGCATTCTCCAGCTGGAAAGCAAGGTTTGGGTAAGAAATAATTTTAAATATTTTTAAAAGGCAATCTGCTAAGTTTATGGTATGAACTGCATAACATTAAGGAAACACCCTAGGGAACAGGAAAGTATTTCAGTCCTATTTCTATAGGATTTAGTAATGTTATTTTTAAAATAGTTTATTAGCCCTTCTACTACATAAGCAGCCTTACAGCTTCCAAAAACTGAGGTTCAGGTGATGACACTATCTGCCTGTTTGCCATTAGAACAATCACACTGGGGCAGAGCAAAGGCTTCTGAGCTCACATCCTGGTCTCCCTGGCTCTTCTGTCTCAGCTGGCATTTGTAACTCAGATCTCCTAAGCCAGAGTCAGTATTTTCATCCTTATTGTCTTTTCAGTAGAATTTTCAGGTAGGAATTTGTCTCAGTTTTTTGAATTTATGGGGCAAGGAGCTTAGCTGTATGTTAGCACAGAACAACCACCTTTTGTTTCTTTCTCAATCTGCCACTGGCCATTCACTGTCCCTGCTTCTACTGAAAAAACAAGAAACAATCACTCTTCATTCATCTTCTCTATGCTATTTATGCTTTTACAGACACCCAGTCTGTATATCCCTTCTCTTGACTCATCTCTTCTCATCTCATCTTCTTGACTCATCTCATCCTCATCTCTTCTCCTGGGTGAAGTTTAAAATAAACCTTCTCTTCATGCAGGACCTGCTCCATACTTGTAATTACCTTTGCTGGTCTTCTCTGTACTATCTTTTAAAGAAAGACAAACTACTCACAGCACTCCAGATGACATCCTGCCCCAGAATGAAAACAATGCTTTTAGTTGTACTCCTTCCCTACTGGTTGCCAACATTGTTTGTTTTCAGCTTAAGTTCTAGTGGTTAATTCTTACCAAATGTGACAGAGCAACAAAGGAGCTCAAAGCTATTGAGCTATTGCTTGATAAGTTTCATCAAGGTAGGTGGATAGGAAAAGCATCTTTCTCATGCCTTGCAGCTGGAGTTCAACAATTCTGCTGCACATCCTGGAATCCAGAAACTAAGCTGCCCATGTTCCAAGAAGAGTTACAGACAGAACATGTTCTTTACCAACGCAGCACAAAGCTTTATAAAAATAATTCTTCACAAGCTCTGCTGTTCACAGGGTTCTGTGTACAGAATACACACAGAACGCCTGCCCTTGTCCTCCCTACACCCCAATATCCAAAGCCCTCCCCCAGCTTTCTTGTAGCCCCTTCAGATATTGGAAGGTTGCTCTGAAGTCACCTGGGAGCCTCCTTTTCTCCAGGCTGAACAACCCCAATCCCTCAGCCTGGATCCCAGGGAGCTGCTCAGCCCTCTGATATTTCAGTGGTGCTCCTCCAGACACCTTCCAGAAGCTCTGTGCCCTTCTTATGCTGGGGATTCCAGAACTGGACACAGTACTCCAGGTGGGGTCTCACAGGAGCAGAGCAGAGGGGGAGAATCCCATCCTCCTAGGGCTGTAACTTCCCTGGAAAAGCATCTATGCACCAGAGGAAGCATTTAAACACTGGGACAAAACTGCTTCCAACTAAAACCACTTCTTTCCTTAAAGACAGCAAGGCTGTTGGAAATGGTTTTATCTCCCCCTCCTGGATTTCCTGTTAGACAGCAGGAGTTACCTTAGCCTGGTAGGTCTGCTCAAGCTCCATTTTGTACAGTTTGACTTGTTCATCATGTTGGTTTCTCAGATCCTCCAGGGCTTGAGTCATTTTGGATTCATACTCCTGCTGGCGACTGGTGTCCACCTCAATCAAACGATGTTCATGGCGTTTTCTTGTTTCCCTTATTTCCTACACACACACACAAAAAAAAAGGGAAAAATTCCCACATTAAGGTAAACAGTACAAGCAATTACCTTCAGACAACAATTAACTATTTCAGTACTAATTATGAAGTATATAGAAGCTATAGTATTGAAGGTATTTAAGCCTAATAACATCTCATGTACTAACAGGTCCAAATTACCATTTTCATTTGGCAGGACATAATTCTTAAAATGATCTGACTTAGATGAAACTTTAAAAATATTCATATCCAGTTTAGGTAGGGAGTAGATTTATGCTGCAAGTCAAAATAGGCAGAGGGGGGAGAAGAAAACAAATTTTTACAAAACAAAGAGAAATTCCTTCCCTGCCCCCATCCAGACCTGGTTGTATATTTGTAATTTTATTACTTTATCCCTTCTGCCTTTCTTCTGTGCAAGTAAATCTTCCTCCAATTGTTTTCAATTTCCAACTTCAAGTCTCCAGTCTTCATTGCCCTTTTATCTACCCCTGTGGTGGTGGGGAATAGTTAATTCTGTCCTTTGCTATGGGCTCTGCCCAAACTAAGCTGTGACAGGCAGCAACCCAAGGAATCCCAATGACAGAAATATAATTTTTTTTTCTGGTCAGAGTTTGTACACAGGACTTTTCATTTCTGTAGAGCTCAGCACACTGGTCCCAGCCTGTGGGGGAAGGTTTATCCATGCACTCAGTCATGTTGAGCTCTGCAGAAAGCAGACCAGACCTGAATGCAGGAGATGAGAAAGAAACCATTTCTGCCTTGAGGGTAGGAGAGACAACAAGGGAGTGGTGCTGAGGACTGGGAGGAGGTCTGGAGGTAGGAGCAGGGCAGGAAGGAGGAACAGCAACCAGGCTCACTTTGCATGTCTGAACTGGAGTCACAGCAGGCCAGCACAACCTCAGAGCTGCTTCCCAAGTTGTTTTGCAGAAATGCTCCACATTTAAGAGCAGACTCTTAGAAACATACCCTTCTACTCACAGCAATGTCCCCTGATGTGCTATGGAAGAAGCTTTCCATTTTGTGTCAGTTTTATACCACAAAACCTGGCAAGAAGCACTCTCAGTAACTATAGGCAGTGACTTCTCACAAAAATATCATGGGGGACTATGAAGTATCAGGTGAAGGGCTGAGCTGATGTTCCACACCACAAGAATAAGTTGCTTTCACTTGCCACACTCACAGTCATATTACAGCTCTAAAGGAACTCTGGAGCCTTCACTGAATGAAATTAATTCACTCACCTAAGGAAAACCAGTTCCTTTTTTACTTTGTGTGCTGACTTGGTCCATACAAGATCAAAAAGCTCCAGGGATGACTAAAGAAACAGCCCCACTCCAGCACAGCAATCTTGAGGATTACTGTCTCATTTAGCATCACCTTTAGTCAGTGGCAACACAACTCTCCTCAGAAAGCAAAGTTATTTTTAAAAGTCTTCTAAGGGTCTGTTATGAAGGAATCCAGGGCATGGAAGTGAGACAATGTTCAGAACAAGGCAGGAGCTACCTTGTTGGTTTCTTTTCCCTGCTCCAGCCATCTCCTTACCTAGGCAGCCCTGCCCCATTCCTTAATCCAGGATGGACACTCATTTAATTCCATGGGTAACTCAAGTCACTTAGACAGCAAAAATTGGACAAAACCCCTTAATTATATTAATAGTTAATCAGGCTTAAATGGTTTGGGGCATGGTGAGCCACAACTCATCACATCATAGGCAAGAAAGATGAAGGGCAGAAACGTGGCAATTGCTCAGCAGTCACTAATGTAATGAGCTTGCAGAAGAACCAAAGGTCTGAGTTTGTTTTCACAAAAGGGAATAAATGGCCATCACACTTGCATCTGGTGTGCAGGAGGTCATGCTTCTCTTTTCCAGACCACACCTGTGCATTCCCACTATTTATTAATGACTCTGATCCTCACCAGAACTACCATGAGCCAACTAACCCACTAAACAGGCAGAAAACTACCCTTGCAAAAAGCAGGGTAATTTCATGTTGTTCTCATCAATTCAAACAGGTCAGAGTCAGGTTCAACAACCACCAAAGTTGGTGCAAGTGAGGAACAGGGCCATGCAACCAGGTAGAGAGAGGGAACAAGACTTTCCACAGCAGTCAGCTGCTCCAGTAGCTCACCTGCCCATGGAACAACACCCTTATCACTTGGCTCTCATGCCAGCTTCACCACTGATTTACCATTTAACTCTTGCAAAGCCTTTTTTATCACTCAACACATTTATAGCAAGGATAATACTGTTTTTCCCTACCTGGACTAGTCAGCAATTGCTTATGGTCAGTTTGACTAAAAGCTACATGAACTCCAAACTACAGTGAGGTAACTAAGCTGGTAATACCTCCTCAAACACATTCTTCCTGAAATCCAGATCCTCTTGCAAGCTCTGGCACCGATTCTCCAGGTCCACACGCATCAGGGTCTCCTTCTCCAGCTGCTTCTTAGCCACAGCGTGACCATCCTCAGCCTAGTGAAGAATTTTAAAGACAGATTTAATTCTGTTTGGATCCTTCTTATCCATCCATAAATATGGGTGTCTTCATTTGACATCTTAGGACCAATTATTCAGAAGAAATCCAACAAAACAAAGCAAACACAACCAAAACAACTAAAAACACAAAGAAATCCCAACAAAAAAACTAAACTCCACCCCCCCAAAAAATACCAAACCAAAAACTAAAAAATAAACAAAAAACCAAACCAAAAAACCCAAACCAAACCAAAAAACCCAAACCAAACCAAAAAACCCAAACCAAACCAAAAAACCCAAACCAAACCAAAAAACCCAAACCAAACCAAAAAACCCAAACCAAACCAAAAAACCCAAACCAAACCAAAAAACCCAAACCAAACCAAAAAACCCAAACCAAACCAAAAAACCCAAACCAAACCAAAAAACACAAACCAAACCAAAAAAACCAAACAAAAAAAAAAACAAAAAAACAAAAACAAACCAAACAATAAAAAAACAAACCAAACAATAAAAAAACAAACCAAACAATAAAAAAACAAACCAAACAATAAAAAAACAAACCAAACAATAAAAAAACAAACCAAACAATAAAAAAACAAACCAAACAATAAAAAAACAAACCAAACAAAAAAAAAACAAACCAAACAATAAAAAAACAAACCAAACAATAAAAAAACAAACCAAACAATAAAAAAACAAACCAAACAATAAAAAAACAAACCAAACAATAAAAAAACAAACCAAACAATAAAAAAACAAACCAAACAATAAAAAAACAAACCAAACAATAAAAAAACAAACCAAACAAACAATAAACAAACCAACCAAACAAACAAAAACCAAAATCCACAAAACCCAACCCTTGTTTGTGAATATTAAAAACCAGTTTTCACTTTTTTTTGCCAGTTTTTTAAAACATACTATTATTTCCACAGAGTATGATAATGGTGCTAAGGATTATTAATTCCTCAGGCACATGTTTTTTTCTTGCTAGTGTAGGCCCACTGGGTACACTAGCAGGACCTTAAAACAAAAAAAACCCACACATTTGGTAACCTGGTATCTCATGAATACAGAAACACCAGAAAGTTTTACCTAAAAGCTTTTGGTTACCAAACCCTACACAACATGATGCTCCTGCAGCTGTTTTACAGGGATTTCTTACAATTTTCTTTCCTACCCAAGAGGGGCAAAGGTTCAGCAGTAAGCAAGCTGGATCCATGAGGATGAGGTTCTAAACTACCAGCCAAGCAAACTAACAAACTTTCCAGTCCCCAGGCTCTCCTGGGGGAAGCAAAGGGAGTTTTTCCTGGCAGACCTTGGCAAGCTGGGCCCGCAGCTCCGCCACCTCTGCCTCCAGATTGCGCTTCTCGTTGAGGACAGTGTTGAGCTCTGCTTCACTCCTGTGGAACAGCACTTCCAGATCCTTAATGCGACCCTGAGCCACAGACAAATCTGCATCTTTCTTCTTGTAGCTGAAAACACAGAAGTTGGTGAGAGTTATACAGGGGTGCACACACACTTCTTAGCATCAGAGAACCTTTCGGGTTGGAAAAGACCCTTGGGTGAGTCCAAGCATCATCCCTACCCTTCAAAGTTCTCCCCTAAACAATTTCCCTCAATCTAAATGAAATATCAATCAATAGATTGCTCAATAGAGCAATTAGAGCTCAATAGAGCACATCTTGGTTACAAGTCCAGGTATTTTGTTATTCCACAGGTTTTATTAGGGTTAGTGTACCACTAGCTGCCTCTTACAGGACCTTGCAAACGCAGCCAATAGAAACAATCACAAATGGCTCTCAGCCTCTTAAAACTCACAGCTTGTACCAATGTGTTGTAAATGCATTGCCTAATAAAGAACAACATATGTCAAGGGAAAAAAAAAAAACTACTTTTAAAAAGCTCTGTATTTGGTCTGCAGCTCCAAGCATGGGAAAAACTCTTCTGTGTAGCAAGCAAAGTAAAAGCCTTCTGGAGTTGAAAAGCTCTAGATGATACAAAGCTTTCTTCTCCTGAGTCCAAATACCATGCTGGCATTTCCTTACCTTTTATTGAACTCCTCAAGTTCTGCCCTCAGTTTTCCTATCTCAATCTGTAATCTTGCCCTCTCCTTGGCAGTTTCATCCAGGACCCTTCGGGCATCAGCCAGCTCAGACTCATAGAGGCTCTTGATCCCGCTCACCTGAGGGAAAAAAAAAATACTGAGATATAAGAACATTCAAAAGTCTATCCAAGAACTGAAAGACAGCCCCAGGGTTTACACAGCTTCCTTTGAAAAAAGGATCTGAGAAAATGTCTGTTGCTTCAGAACGTTCTCTATTGAACATTTCCAGTTAAGATGAACCTACAAGGAGATGTGATCTGGTCCCAAAGACAAGATTCCATTTTTTCTCCCAGTGGGACATAACAAAACACAATGTTTGAAGTATGCAAGTCTTCCAGAGAGAGAAACTGAAGCAGATCAGTACACCCTGCAATTAGATCTTAATTTATTTCCAGTATTGCTGTTTCCAGATTTTTTTGTAAATAGTAATATCACTCCAGGATACATCATGACAAACTTATTTTGTGTAACACAGATCCAAGGCTCAATTTCATTCTGCTGTTCTTGCACTATTAAGGTAAACAGAAAGTGAAACTAAATGAACTACAGAAACATGAACTGCTCAGATGAGCTTCCACTCCTGTTCTCTTACCTCAGATGATAAGGATCTACAGACTTCTCCCAGTCCCAACTCAATATATTGACATAATAAGGCACCTCAAAGACTTCTACACCTTTTTTTTTTTTTTTAATGGGAGATTGTGTGAAAGGTGTATCAGAAACCAAGATGTTAAGCCCACACAAGATTGCTGCTATTGCTTCTAGGAAAGGATAACAAAACAACAATTAGAAATGCAAATTCAGAAAAGGTAATCAAAGAGTGAGAATAGCCAAAAGCAGGATGAGAAATTTCTTATGGAGAGAAATTTCAGAACAAAGCATGAAGTGTGCAACAAAAAAGCAAACTCTGCTATTACTGGGAGTGCATATTTCAACATCAGAGCAGCACAAATGACACTCAACCATCTGGTCTTCAAAAAAATGATTAAAAGCAGTCAGGATATAATGAAGTTCCTCATAGTCTATATTCTTATACAACTTTTGTAATTAACTAAAATATGACAGTATGAGGGCTGGGAAACCCTGGTTTAGAAGTATGCCAGAAGATAGACTTGGCTGTCTATCCATGCATTCTGAATTTCTTAGAGAATTAATGCTTTCAGCCCTTTTTCAATTCAAGTTTTGGGGTTGGTTGCATTTTTGGTTTTCCCTCCCATAGCTGATGTCCAGAGGCTGCTTATGGCACAAGCCAACACAACTCTGGATTATCAGTTACAAAATGTAGGAAGCTCCACAAAGAAGTTTACCAAGACTATGCTAAATTCTTTAACACAGAACTCCACAATGCCAAGAATAAATAAATAGATAAATACTGGAGATTTTAAGAATGGAAAACCTTTCCTTATGGACGACCCTTGAATGAAAATGCAGTATTTGCAGATTGCAGCTGATTCTGCACCATCAGGTACTGCACCTACAATATCCCTTCTCTCATTCTGGCCCTTCAGCACCTAAATGTGTCAAAATCCATGTCCTGGGCCATCTCCCAGGAACCTGGGGCTGTGTAGCTTGAGACACACTAAATGACAGTGCAGGACTGTCCCAGTATTCCAAATGCATAACCTGGAATTGCATGTCAAGATCCAAAGGAAGAAAGACTTTAATCCCAGGTTTTTGTGGATACCATCACAAAAAAATTGGTTTTGTTGTGGTACCACAGGAGCTGAATCTGTGCTACTGAGGCACTGCAGACAATAAAGAACTTAACAACTCCCACCAATACTCTGAAGAGAGAATAAACACTGAATGCAATTCCTGCAGAGAGGATCCAGCTGGATGGAGCTAAAAACTGATGAAAAGCAGTTTCAGAACCTGTTGGTAAAAAGAACCAACAGAACCAGAGGCTCTGCTTCTTAATGAGAAATGGCTGATGTATTCATGGCATAACCAGTTGGGGCAGCTCAGGGAGCATCCTTCTGCACCATGTTCACCTGGGCTCTGCTCTCATTCCAAGGAAACACACAGGTTCAATTCCCAGCCCAAAGCATCTTGCTGAAAGCCACCAGCACTGGAATTTGGAGCTAATCCACTCAGCACAGAGAACTGAGACATAAGGACACATTGCAGCTTCCAGCACAGGGAGGCAGCAGGCAGCTGGAAGCAGTAACACCTTCAACCACTGCACAGGCAGGAAAACACCATAAGGGGAGAGAAAAAAAGAGGAGAGAAAAAAAGAGGAGAGAAAAAAAGAGGAGAGAAAAAAAGAGGAGAGAAAAAAAGAGGAGAGAAAAAAAGAGGAGAGAAAAAAAGAGGAGAGAAAAAAAGAGGAGAGAAAAAAAGAGGAGAGAAAAAAAGAGGAGAGAAAAAAAGAGGAGAGAAAAAAAGAGGAGAGAAAAAAAGAGGAGAGAAAAAAAGAGGAGAGAAAAAAAGAGGAGAGAAAAAAAGAGGAGAGAAAAAAAGAGGAGAGAAAAAAAGAGGAGAGAAAAAAAGAGGAGAGAAAAAAAGAGGAGAGAAAAAAAGAGGAGAGAAAAAAAGAGGAGAGAAAAAAAGAGGAGAGAAAAAAAGAGGAGAGAAAAAAAGAGGAGAGAAAAAAAGAGGAGAGAAAAAAAGAGGAGAGAAAAAAAGAGGAGAGAAAAAAAGAGGAGAGAAAAAAAGAGGAGAGAAAAAAAGAGGAGAGAAAAAAAGAGGAGAGAAAAAAAGAGGAGAGAAAAAAAAGAGGAGAGAAAAAAAAGAGAGAAAAAAAAGAGGAGAGAAAAAAAAGAGGAGAGAAAAAAAAGAGGAGAGAAAAAAAAGAGGAGAGAAAAAAAAGAGGAGAGAAAAAAAGAGGAGAGAAAAAAAAAAGACCAAACAAAAAAACCCCTGAAACAAAACAAAAAGCAAAACCCAGTAAAACCCAACCCGCACCACCTTTGCCAGAACAGATTGCAAATAATCTGTTTATTTACTCTTATTACTGGTATTTTATCAGTAAAAGTTTTAGCTGATCAATCTGAGCTGGAAAGCAGTTCAAGATGACCATTCTAGATTATAAAACCAAAAAACCCAACATGTTGTTTATTTTCAGCACTGCCCAAGGGCAGAACAGAGCCCCAGAGGCAGGATGAGGCTCAGGGCAGCTCAGCTGAACCAGACCTGAGGGGATGATGTGCCCAAGACTGGCAGCACCCCTCCACCTCAGCACAGGAAAATTCTAGAAAGTGTTTCTGTTCCCTGAGACCTTCAAACTCTGGTGGAAGGAGCTGACCTGAAGTCTACTGACTCTCCAGAAAAGTACTGTCCCAGAAGTGTCTCTGCTTAGAGTATGAGACTGTGCTTTGGTTTGCCTCTACTCTTCTGCCCATTCTCTTTTTTTAATCACTTTACATTTTATCCCAAGTTTGGCTCTGTAGTACAGTGACACTTTAACCCTTAAAAACATGCTGGTAAACCAAGGCAGGACTTCCACGCCCCTTGTGAACAAAAAAAAAAAAAAGTCAGTAAGAACAACAGGCAGTACCCACAGATCTGGCAGCTCTGATGTCTACTTCTGGTTCTGTGTCTCATCACAGTTCTGAGCAGAGTGCCACCAAACAGAGCCTGAACAATCCCAAAGAACAGCAAATGCAAGAGACAACCTGTCTGAGAGTATCTTCTGGGTTTTGTCATCTTCCATCAGCAAAAATCTCTCCATTCAAATTCTTCCTTTCATTTGTTATTTCACACCACCTTCCTTGGGCTTCCACAGCCCCTTGTCTCCTGCTCCCCACACCTGAGAAAGATTCAATCTCACTCTTGAAGCCTCTGCCAACCCTTTCAGTGCAAGCCAGTAAAACATCTTTCAAAAAGCTGAGGTCACGTACAGATAAGACTAAAACTGATGATGACTTCTTTTAATCCCAACACAAGATGGCAATCTAAAAAATGAAGTTGTTGAAAACAACTCATGAATGGCGTACACAAAGTAATTACTCTTGCTCTACTCATGAAAAAGGCACACATGAAAGTCTGGGGTCTCAAGTTGAGCAGTTTGTGTAGAAGAAATGCCCCCGCCCTGCCCCCTGCCCCCCCCCCCACAAAAAAATGCAGTGGAGGACCAAGGAATCTTTGGGATTTCTGCTCTTCAGCATCAGTTGAAATCATCACAGAGCAGAACAAACCAAGCAGCAACAAACCACCACATTTAGAAAGCATCAGCAGCTGCCTAAAGCTCATTTCTTGAACTGAATCAGTGTCACCTGTCTGTCCTTTAGAGTTCACTTCAAATTAGAGAACTAGAAGACTGGTTCATGCCATACAAATTTCTGGACCAGAACCTCCCTATCCCTGAGCAGCAGCACAAGAGACATTCCTGCAAAACAGAATCCCAGGACACATGAGTAGGAATCATACCAATCAATATGACTTGTGCAAAATAGAAGTATAACTTCTTCACTTCTTAGGGACTCACCACAGACCCAGTAACCAAAAAAAAAAAAAAAAAAAAAAAAAAAAAAAAAAGCAAAGCTTTAAAGACTTTAAAAGTCAACAAGCATTCAAGAAAGGGCAGCCTGAGTTCATCCAGTCTGCCTGGACTCCCAAAAGCCTTGAAAAACATCTTCCACCAAAGGCTTCTACAGAGGACACACAGAGTCCAAGCAGGCATAGAGAAGACCCAAAGAGACATCACCTTCCAGGAATTCAGTGAGGTTGTCAGCCTGCAGTTCCCTGAATTTTTCTTCTTGTCCCTCATGCTGGAACACCTGGAGAAAGGCTGAGAGACCTGGGGCTTTTTAGTCTGGAGAGAGGACTGAGAAGAGCACTAATTAATGGGTATAAATACCTGAGGGCTGGGCATCAAGAAGGAAGGGACAACAGCTTCTCACTTGTACCCTGGGATAGGGGGAGGGGCAGTGGATTCAAGGTAGAGCACAGGGAGTTCCACCTCAACTTCCTCACGAGGAAGAATTTCTTCCCTGTAAGGGTGGCAGAGCCCAGAACAGGCTCCAAGAGAGGTTGTGGAGTCTCCTTCCCTGGAGACTTTCAAGACCCATCTGGATGCATTTCTGAGTGACCTGTCCCAGTTTGGTCCTGCTCTGCCAAGGGGGTTGGACTCAATGATCTTCAGAGGTCCCTTCTAATCCCTGACATTCTGTGAGGATGATGATGATGATGATTTCTTCCAGTCTCCAAGAACCTCTCCTTGCAGCATCCCATCTGCTCCTAGGGACATATCCAGTTTGTTTCCATGTTCCCTATCCTGACCCATCTCAACCAAGACCAAGTTGCCCTTGTGTCAGACTTTCCCTGGGTGGAACTTTCTGTCTGGTCTCAGGGACCTGGGATGTGACCACAAGAAGGTATGGAGTACATCAGTTGTCCTTGTGGCTGAGCTTAACCAGGACCTCCTTGCCCATCCTCACAGCCACTTCTGCCCCACTTCCTGACTGTTGGAATAAAACACTCTCGAGCTTGGAGAAGGCCATCCTTGACAATCAACCCAGCCCTCATGGGCCCCTTTTCTCTCCAAAGAACCCAAGCAGAGCCCTGAAGAGGCTGAAGTCTACTCTCCTGCTATCTGGCACTGTTGTCCTGCTTTTTGCACCCTCTTAAGGATCTCCAATTCCACAATCTCAGAATTGCTGCCTTGACTTACACATCTCTGCCCAGTTCTTCCTAATTTATTAATATAAGGTCCATCAGAGCACACAACAAGGTCACGTGAGGTTTCTTCCACTTGACTGAAGGAGGCCTCATTGACCTCTTCTTGATCAGGTCAGTAGCAGCCACATGCCACCCACCTTGGTCTGCCCACTAATCCTGACCAACAAGCTCTCAGCTAGCTCAGAACCTGTCCTTAAGCAGAGCTCCAGGCACTCCCACTATCTCACAAAAAAGGCAACTCCCCCTTCTCACCTTCCTGAAAAGTCTGTGTCCATCAGTCACAGCATTCCAGTTGTGGAAGGTACCCCTTACAGCTCTGTAAGTGCCCCCAGGCCTCTCCTCCCCTGTTTGCCCCCATGCTGCACACATTGCTGTTAGAGGCATCTCAGAGAGGCACCAGAACACGACCATTCCCCAGGGGGGGCAGGAGAGCTTTCCCCACAAGGCTGTCCTGGAGGCACTGCTTTACATGCCCAGGCTTGAGGTGTTGGGAGTGTTTCCACTTCATCCTTTTTCTGTTGCTTTCTCTTTCATTCACATCAGCCCAGGTTTTTTTTTGGTTTTTTTTTTTTGCTTTCTTACCCCATCTACCACTTCTTCACCTGATCTTACATGAGAGGAATCTCTCCCTCCCCCATCATTCCCAGTTTTAAGTTCTTCTTAGCAGGCTGAGTAGCCCCATTGTCAAAGATGTACCTGTCCTACAGCTGTATCCTGTCTCCTTGAAGCAGTCCTCAATCCTGAAAGATACTTCCATGGTCAGAAAAAAAGAAGCTTGTTGCCAAGAGCTGTTGTGCAATCCCTTGTCACCCTGCAGGACCTGCTCAGCCACCCTCAAACTCTCCCCTCTCCCCATGCCTTTACTACTCAGCCACAGCCACGTAGTCACTCTGGATATTTTTCAGGTCACTCCTGGTAGCAACACTGTGCCTGAGAGGTAACAGACAGCCACGAAGGCCTCAAGAACCTTCCCACCATAGCAGAATACAAAGCCCTGGGAAGCAGCAAACCTCCCCAGATGACAAATTAAGCCAGTAAATGGGTCCCTCTGTTCTGAAAATATAGCCCCCCTACCCCCCCATCTGACGGTGATGGACAAAGAAAAGCTAAAAACCTCAAGATGGAGTTTTTCAGCAGCAATCAGACACCAGCCTGCAGCCTGATCTACTCCGTGTCAATGTGCACCCAATCCTAACTCTTCCTGCAAAGAGGTCAAGTTGAGAACCTCATAAATTGCACTATGACTCTGCTTTCACTTTTTTTTTTCCCTCTTCAGGTAGCTAAAGAGCCTGCAAGGCAGAGAAATATGAGCATGTGGAGAACAAGATAATGGAGATGTTTTCATATCACAGTCTGAAAGAAAAAGGCTCTGCTGGATGCTTTTTAAGCTACCAACCTGTGCTGGGAGCAAACCCCCTTAGCAGTGGTTGAAGGACAGAACCAGCAACACAGCCCCTGCCACAGCAGTCACCTGAGAAAAGCTGCAAGACACCACTCAGGACACAGGGAACGTGCCAAGATGGCAATGAAGCTCTGTGCTAGGCAAGAAGCATGCTCCAGCCAGCCAGGAGTCCAGGGGATGAAACATTCACCTCATGGACACTCATCAATGTGCAAAACATGAGTGTATTCCCACCAGGTGTGACTCAGGGTGTTCTTACTCACCCAGTTGAGGGCTGACAAAGGACTGCCAGTCAGCTATGGCTCACACTCACTAGAAACACCAGTCCAGGTCTCAAGAACTACAAAGATGTGGACTGTATATCCCAATCATTGCCTCCCAGATGATGGGAAACCATTTCACCCCTTGCCATGCAAGCTACAGCTCTTGAGTGACCCACCCACCACCCCCAGCAGCATCTGAACACCTATTCTGCATCCCATACCAGGCAACACCAAACCCACACATCCTGGGCATGACAGGGAAAGTTCTGATGACTGTGGCAAACAAGATTTCAGCCACCTCCAATCACACCCACAGGGCTGGGAGGACACAGGTGAAGAGGGAACCCTCTACAGATACTGGTTTTGCCACGAGGCCAATTGTCAGTGGACGAGGCTCCCAGGGATCTTCTCTTCCCCACCCCTCCACTCTCACTTCTCCTTTCTGTGGGTGGGAGCAGTGGGATGTCCTCAGAACAGTGTGGTAATCCCTTACACACCCAGCAAAACATCTTTCCAGGAAGGCTGAAATCATAAGCACTGCAGAGAAGGACAGAGTTAGCAGAAAGGCAATTGAGGAGAGGCTTAGGACTCTCTTCCTTGTAGCCCTTCCAGTATTCCCCTTCCCAGCTTCACAAATTAGGTTACTGGAACAGTGATCCAAATACAATGAGAACAGCATCAGTCATATACCGGGGAAGAAGAAAAATAAGGGGATGAGATAAATTTGTCTTCTGTCCCAGGCTGAGTTCTACACAGGGGGATTCATGCAAGAGTGCAAACTGAGAGGGAACTGGGACAAATCCAGGTTCACCCAATCCATAGGCTGAATATCTGCCTGGGGCTCCCTGCATACACTTCTATTTCTCTGTAGGATTATCAGAAATAAGTAAATGCAGAACAGTTATTGGACAGGATTAGCAAAAGCAGGGAAAAAATCAGCAGAAGACTAGGGATGAATCTCAGTTTCTGCAAAGTTCCTTTGCTTTACTGTTAAGAGGTGGCAGCCCTGTGCTCCTCAGGAGGAGCAAGCAATTGTCCCAGGGCTATGACAGAGCTGTGGTCTGTAAAACCAAGCAGATCTCTCACCAGAAAAGGAGAAAGTGGCTGCAGATTGGTGATTAAAACAAAGAGGAAAAAGAACATCCTGTGATAAAGAGTTTTTGGCAGAACAGTGACTCTGGTCCTTGCCTGAAGGTGTCAGCAGAACTTCTCATCTACAAGATACTCCCCTAAATCAGAGCTTGAAGAACAAGCTCAAAAATGCCAACATTTTGTTCCCATTTCTTCACAGGTGAGGGGAGTGGATGTCTCACCCCAGCCTTTCTCAGACATGGGCACTGTGGGATGCTGGAGTTACAAGCAATGGACAAACATCACCTAAACCCATGCTCTTGGCTGCTGCTGCAATCCTCCACATCCCATCTGGCCTGGATTAGGGACCCATCTCCTGCTCCCAAGCTGCTAGTGCAGAGCCCAGAGGTGAGCAGCCACTCCCTGCATCCCACAACATCCAGCATTCCAGCGACCACAGAACCAGAGGGTGTTCCCTGACACTGAGATGAGCCAAAAAATATTAAGATTACTTTGACACCTAAAAAAATTAAACAAACCAGAGTCCAAATTTACCCACTGCTGATGATGACCAAGGTGAATTTTCATCTTAAATACCCTGGAAAAAACAAACAGCCTATTTCAAGCATGTAGGTCTAACATAAAAAGATAATGATGAAGCCAGAACACTATGACAATATTACTAGATTACACTTCACTGTATTTCTACATAAAAGTTAGAATTGCTTTTGGGTTAGTTTGGGTTTTTAGGGCTTTTTGTATGGTTTGGAGGGTTAATTTTTGGTATCTTACTTGATGCTAACCCTCATCACTTTATAAGCTCAAATTCTAAGAGTGTAACAAGAAAAGTGAATTGTCAGCAGAAAATCTAGTTTACTGGACTGGTCCTCAAAGTGGAAGGACAGGACTCTCCCATCCCAGTAAACCCAAAATCTGAGAGCCACCTGAAGCTTTACTGCTCCCACAGTCCTAAACTGCTGCCCACTATCCTGCATCAAAACACTAACGTCTCCTTTTCTGGACATATGTAAAGAATAAATAAGCTGTCCAAAAGAGGTGTGGGAAGCATTTCTGTGGTTCAGAGACCAGCAACAGTTATCTTATATTGTCTCTGAATCATCAAAGAAGAACTTTAGGAATCCTGATGAAGTTTGTTAGCCTATGTCTAAGAATTAGGACTTTTTAAATCTGGAAGAAAAGTGAAGGAAAGCTCAAGGGAAAAAGTACACAAAATACTCATAACAAAATCCTCAGATTAATTTTCCAATTGCTGTATCAGTATTTTTTTCAGAACTGATAACACACAGAACTGCTGTTAGGAGTTGAGCCTGTTTATATTAATTTTAAATATCTAATGAGATTATGTTTTCTCCTTGTCTATTTCTTACTCTTGTTACACATGCACTCTCAAAACAATTACTTTCTACCTCCTGTATTTAAAACACCTTCTCTTTCTAACCTCCACCAATCTCTAATGCAGAATCTTCCTGAAAAAACACATGGTTATTTTGTTTATAGCATGATTTCACACAGATCAAGTAATGTCGCCATTTTTTCTGTTTATAAATATCTACTTATTTTGAAAACATAGAAGTTATAGTATATTATGAAGTGGTACAAAGGAACTTGAGACACTTAAATCCTGAAGTACACTGACAACAAGCAGGCCAACCCCTCCCAAAACAAGACACTATCATAACTGGTCTGCTTGAAGTAAATTAATTCAAACCCTCCTCCCACCACCCATCATCAAATCAGACCCCTAAAGGGGGGGAGGGGAAAACAAAAGCCTAGCAGTGGCAGAGCAGTCCATTGTATCACCCAAGTGAGTAATGGCTATTTACAGGCTTTTCACACAAGTTTCACTTCAGCTCAGAGGTGGGACTCATTACCTTGCAGACCACCCCCAAGAAATGGAGAAGGGGTTTGGACCAGTACAGGATGGGTGGGACTGCCCCCATCTGGGGCACTGACTACATCCTTCCTCCATATGGGAAGGAGAGTCCTGGGGCAAAGCAACAGAAGGGAAAAGCAAGACACGACCTTAAAAGAATCAGACAGTTTTGCCTTTAAGATCACAGGAGGAGGACCAGACCCCCCCACACACCCCAACCCCATGATGGGAACAATCAGCAAAGGGCAGTTCACATTATAAGGATTTGACTCCAGACGTTTGGGAAAACTAAGAAAGATTTCCTCTGCTGGAAAGCAGAGTCTAAAAAAATCCTCTCAGATTTTTCATCTCATCGCATCAGACCTCAGGATGGGAACGGCGCAGGAAAAGTAACGTTCAGATTGCTACAATCGAGAGGATGCATGTGCGCACACCGCGGAGGCTCAACGTGCGCGGGAAACAGCCCCACAGCCTGGGAAAAGATGCATCCCACAGCGGAGGATCCATCCCTGGGGAGCCGGGGAGCCTCTTCCCAGAGAGGCCGAGAGCCCGGGGCAGGGTGCGGCCCCGGCCGCTTCCCACCCGCGGGGTGCCCGGCACGGCCCCCACCGACCCCCGGCCTTGGCCCGAGCCCACTCCGGCACGGCCACCCTCACCGGCGGCCTTCCAGGTGTCCAATTTTCCCTCGGTGACCATCCCGGCCTGAGCCGCCTTTAACGTGCCTGCGGTTCCCTTCATGGCGCTCCAAGAGCCCCTGACAGCCCCCGAGGGGCCACAGCGGCACAGGCTGGGTCTCCACAACCCCCCCCCCAACACACACACCCGCAGCTCCGCCCGGCTCCCACCGGTCTCGCCTTAAGCCCCGAGCCCAACGGCCAAACCCCCCCGCCCCGGGGCCACCCGAGGCCGGAGCCGGGCGCGCCGGGCCGCACATGGCGCCGCCGAACCCCCAGAGCGCGGCCCGCGCCAGGCGGAGCCTCCGCGCGGGAACAATTCGGCCGAGGCCCTGGGCCGCAGAGCCCTTCCGCGGGACGGAGCGGGAAAACGCGTCCAACGGAGCCCCTGCCGCCCGCCCTCCAACCCTAGAGCCGCGGGCGATGGGCAGCAGGCCGGCCCGGGCCGTACCTCCCGGGTGGTGACCTCCTCCTTCTCGGAGATCTTGAGCAGCAGGCGGTCATTCTCCAGCTCCAGCGAGCGAACGCGGTCGATGTAAACGGCCAGGCGGTCATTGAGCTGCCGCAGCTCCTCTTTCTCCTGCAGACGGGAGATGCGAGTCGGCGACAGCGGGGTCCCGCCGAGGGTGCCGCGGCTCGGGGTGCCTGACATGGCGCACGGTTGGCGGGCAGGCGGGCAGCGGGCTCATTCAATCCAACCGCACCGGGGGAGGAGGGAGCGGTAAGATGGCGGACATCGCCTCCCCCGCCGCCACGCCGCCTGGGAAATGAAGTCTGGGCGCCAAGATGGCCGCGCCGCGGGGCGCGCCGGGAGGTGCAGTCCGCTCGCCGCCATTTTGTGGGCTGCCCGAGGGGCCCGAGCCTGTATCTCTTTTCGAAAGTGCAGTTTGTGCCGCGTATTAAAATACAGAAATTAAGCTGACGCGAGTGCGACTAAAGCGTAGGGCGCCAGGGAGAGATCCTGAGGGGGAGGATTTTTGGTAATAAAAGCGGAGGGACTGGAGCTGCCTGCCGGGACGGCCCTTACCCCACCTCAGCTGCCGCAGCTCTCCTGGCACTGCCCACAGCGCTGATGGGTGCGGTCACCCCCACCGCGTGTCCCCACCCGAACCCGTCTGTCCCTGTGATGTTTGTGTGTCCGGCTGTCCCTGTGGTATCTGTGTGTCCGGCTGTTGTCTCTGTGTCCAGCCGTCCATGCAGCCCCAGACTGGCCAAACCCACCTCACTCAGCCACCGCCACCGTGCCCCCGATCCCAAGTGCCGCCACGCTGCTCCTTCTCCCCGCGGTATTCAAACCTCTGCGGTATTTTATGTTTTCACAGGAATTATCTAAAATGTGGTTACACGGCCCTGGTGCCAGCTGCTTATCCATTTGCCATGCTCTGCTCTTAGCACTGAACTCTCCCAGGCCGGGGACCTGCTGCTTGCTTGAACCAGGGGTGACAAATCTCTGAAAAAATACTGGTCAGTGATTTCCAAAAGTTCAGGAATGCTGTTTTGAGGGGCTTTGAAATTTCTGAAGTTTTCTTGAGAGGTTGCAATGCCTCCCAGTCTCTAATCAGCCTGTTCAGGAAGGAAGCTATTCTGAACTCCTTTTGCAGTCCCAAGGAAAGTAGCCAATTTCTGTACAATATAAAATCCACTGAGAAGTTTTCCTTTCCTAAAGATTTTGAGTATTATTTTTCCCAAAACATATTTTTTACTTAATATACCCCAACTTCTGTCAGTTCTTGCACAGACCAGTAGTAAACCAGTATAAACTGGATTACTGTTCCCATGTTCCATATGCCACAAAACTTTGGAGGCCGAAAAGCTTTTCCTGCTGTGGTGCCCTTCAGCTACCAGGGAAGGCTGAGAAAAGGGAGATTTTCTGCCTGAGAAGTTGAAAAAAACAGATTCGAGTCTGATGTCCATATACATGGACAGCAAAGAAAAAAAAAAGCCACATGACCACAACGCAAAGAAATGCTGTGCATCAGAGGAAGGACAAATCTACATAGAGAGGGGAAAGAGTAGGAAAAATCCTGCACGTGATATATAAAAAGAAACTGAGGGATCCAGACTGAACAAATAAGTGTGGACTTTTTTATCCTCAAAAGAGAAGATACATGAGCCTCATGTTAGAGGATCTGGGATCCCAATACCAAGTACACCTCAAACTGGAAAACTTCAGAATAAATCCAGGAACTCTGGAGACTTAATACCCTTGTCAGCAAAGAGCTACAAGACCCTCTTGGAATCACAGAGTCGCAGAATGTTCAGGTTGGAGGACACCTCCAGGCTCATCCAGTCCAACCAACACCATAACCAACTACTAAACCGTGTCCTTAAGGACCAGGTCATATACAATCACTGCATATCTTTAGCAGCTGACAGACAGTAAATTGTAGGTTTTCACCTGGATATGTATCTTTAAAAAGATGCAACCCCTAGAGCTGTCCTGGTATCCTCTGAAGCCACCGGAGTGCCCATCCCACACGGTTTGGGAATCATTATTCCTGGGTCAGCATCGTCTGCTCCTTCCCCTGCCTCCCAGAGAGGGATTTCCACAGCGAGTCTGCTTGGAGGTAGTTCATTAATCATAACAAAGGTGAAAATAATACTATAGATCACTACGGGAGTGCTTTCTGTTGCCATTTGCACTACCCCCCTATTTTTAAGGTGATCGGACCTTTATCTGATAATCCGATTTACAGCCCGGCGCGCAGCTCGGCTTTCCGCTCGATTCTAGTTCGGATTGGAAATTTCCCCCGGCAAGGGAAAAAAAAAAAAAAAAAAAAAAAAAAAAAAAAAAAAAAAAAAAAAAAAAAAAAAAAAATCATTCTGGAAGAAGATACTACAAATCCCAGAGTGCTGTGTCCCCTGCTCGGCAGGGAGGTCACCTCCGGCCCCAGGACAGCCCCAGCCCCGGCCCCAGCCGCCTCCTCCTCATTGTTCCCTCCCGCCGCTCTGGATTTGAAGCTCTGTTGCGTTTTTTGAATTTTGGCGCCTGTCTGAAAACTGCAACCCAACCGCTGCTGGAGCAGCTCCAGCCCCAGCCCTGAGCCTCTCTGCAATCTGTGGCATTTCAAACATCGCTGCCCCGCCCCGAGCACAGCAGAAAAAATGCGTCTGAGCAGCGAGCAGTGGGCTCGGAACTTTTCCTCCCTCCACACGAAGTTTCCGACACCAAGCAATTCGTAGAAGAGCAGTTTGGTTACCTTCAGCCAGAAAAAAAATATTTGAGGAATGCTGAAAAACTCTGTAGAAACATTTCTGAGTTAGCTCATTTCTCCTCTTGTGATTTGACGTGATACTCTGTCATATTTTGGAAAATCTTTTAAACATTTTGCCTAATTTTGATTGATAATGTAGTCCAGATGTAAATCCCCTTTTTTCATGAAGTTTAGCTCAAACTCCCCTATTATTTTGTCTGGCAGATTTTTTAGGTAATAGGTTAGAAACTTTGAATGTTTCAAGGATTTGTTGGGTTTTTTTCTTTCTTCCTGCTGCTACCAATTGTTTTCATAGCACTGATATCAGTTGTGTTGCAGTAAAATCTCTTTTTCAAAATATACTTCCATAAATACACCTCAATACCAATACCTACTATTTCTGTGGTTTTATAAGGCCCCTTTCTTTAGCAGTCACTGGAACACTTGCACACTCAGTGTTGACACCAGGCTCCCCCCATGGTTAACAGGACACGTATGTTCACTTTTCCTTTTTTCTGCTAAAAAGAAGAGAACAGGTTGAGTGTGGGAGAGGGAAGTGTCAAGGGAGAAGAGGAAGTGCAGAAGCTGAGAACCCACGAGACAACTGTGTCCTACAGGGAATACAATGCAAGCTTTAGTTGTGGAGTTAGCATCTGTTCAAATGCTGTGATGAGAGAGGTCAGTACTGACCCAGAGTCACTGCTGTAATTCATCTGCCCAGTTTTAGCAATTAGTTTTTCATTAAGGACTTCGATGGTTCAGTGTTACCCAGAACAATTTTACAATAAACTTTATTTTGGAATAGTAGAATGGATTTGCAAGCCCAGGACACACTCATTTAGAGTTAAACACAGGTACAATGCAGGGATGTGTCAGCTGTACTTGCCTGGGTTGGGAGAGGGCCATGACAGTCCCTGGGGCTGTGTTCCCTGGGCTTTTGAGACTGGGAACCTGTTTGGACCACACCAAGGCTCCTGCCTCCCCCACTTCCCTAGGTTTACTCTTTGTGGTAAGGAGAGCTCAAGAGAAGGTTGGTGACTGTACAGGCTTCACCCTGATAAAACGTCAGCAACTTGGAAATTGCCCTGGGCTCAGGATCAGAGCTCTAGTTCAAAGGTTCTTGCAATATATCTGATGGTCTGGGTAGGATAATCATGAATTTTGGGGCTGTCAGATAACACAGACAACAGTGGTAGGCTCTGCCTAGCACAGGACTGCTTCTCCCATTTTATAAATGAAGAAATTACTTACAGTATGCAATAAAGAAAAAGGAAAACTTCCTGTATCCTTTGATGCAGAGCATCAGTTCAGCCATAGATCAGTTTCCTGCAGAGTTGGGTGCAACAAGTTTTCTGAGGCTGTCTGAGATTTCATGATGACTCTGACATTTTCATAACCCTGGGGATGCAGGATCTCCACTATAATTTTTTTACCTCAGCTGCTTTAATTTCCCAGCAGCTGCTCTATCCTCCTTTATCTCATTCTACACTTTATTATTTGTATGTCTTTAAGAGCAGGATTATTTCTTTTCTATAGTCACCTAACTTCCCCTCTGACTCATCTTCCTCACTGAACTGAACTGCCTGTCAATGTTTGATTGTCTCAGATATTTTTATTCATTTCAGGATTAATGTGTCATGGATCAGATCTTCCTCAACCCCTCTGAGAATGTTTACTAAGAGACATATTAAAAAAGAGCAAGAAGAGCACAGTTTACAACTGTGGGCTTAAAGCAAACAGACTGTATGTAGAACAAGGTTTTTTTTCAAGACAAGACACCATGCTGTAACATGTAGAGGGTGTGTTTATTTCTAATTCCAAGCATATAATGTTTGGCAGGAGCTTTGAACAATAATATTCTTCTGCTATAGCATTCATCTCCTTACCTGTGGCAGAATTCAACTTGCATCACACTGGGGGAAGCATGAACCAAACCTGAGGAGGAGAATTCAGGTCTGTGCTTGGGGCTGTGCTGCTATCCAACAGGACCTAGACAGGACAGAGAGCTGGGCATGAAGTTCAATAAGGAAAAGTGTAGACTCCTGCATCTGGGGAGGAATAACCCCAGGCACCAGTCCAGATGAAGGGACATCCTGCTGGAAAGCAGCTCCATGGAGTCCTCATGGACAGTAAATTCTCCACAGATCAACAATGTGCCCTTGTGGCCAAGAGGGCCAATGGTGGCCTGGGATGCATCAGGAAAAGGGTGTCCAGCAGATCCAGGGAGGTTCTCCTCTCCTCTGCACGGGTGAGACCACACCTGGATTACTGGATCCAGTTTTGGGCTCCCCAGTTCAAGAGAGACAGGGGTCTACTGGACAGAGTCCAAGGGAGAGCTATAAGGATGAAAAGGGATGGGAATATCTCTCCTATGAGGAACGACTGAGAAAACTGGGGCTGTTCAGCCTTGAGAAAAGAAGGCTGAGAGGGGATCTTATGAATGTCCATCAATATCTGAGGAGTGGGTGTCAAGAGGAAGGGGCCAACCTCTTTTCAGTGGTACCCGGAATTCCAGCAAAAGGAATAATGGGTATAAGCTAGAACAGAGCAAGTTCCACCTCATCATGAGGAGAAACTTCTTTCCTGGGAGGGTGAGGGAGCCCTGGCCCAGGCTGCCCAGGGAGGTTGTGGAGTCTCCTTCTCTGGAGATTTTCCAAACCCACCTGGATGCATTCATTCCTCTGTGCCCTGCCCTGGGTGATCCTGCTTGGGCAGGGGGTTGGACCGGATGATCTCTGGAGGTCCCTTTCAACCCCTGACACCTTCTCTGATTCTATGATTGTTCACTTCTTTGTGGCAGAAGATGAGTGACTTTCATTGCCAGGAGTGCCCGGACTTTAGACTCTCATACTGGAACCAGAAACTGACTTCCTGTGTCCAGAAAGAAATGGGAATTTAAGAACTGTCTTATCTTTTCCCTCCACCTCACCAGGAAAGTGGCAAAGGAAAAAACTCCAGGGGGGGGAGTCAGTGCTCAAGGGCCTTCAACTTGCCCAAATTTCACGTTGTCACTTTTCCACACAGATTGTCACACCAATGCTAAAAAGAGCAGAGGGGCTCTGTCTGCCCTACGACTCCAGCAGAGCCTTTCACGGGCTCAGGGTTGGGATACCCGCAGCCTTAGGGGCTGAGTCTTCCTCTCACCGGCTCAAAAATTCTTCCAAAGCAATTGGAGGGCGGATTTCTCGTCAACAAAACCCTGTCAAAACAGCACTGAAAACCGGCGAGGTAGGAGCAGTGTCACCATTTCCTTCCAGCCTGCGGTGATGGAGCCACGGGCGTTCGTGCGCGTTTATGCTGCTGTTTCTGAGCAAAACTCATCCCAGATGAAGAAAGGGATTATTCATCTCACCTTTAATGAAATATTGGGCCAGTAATAGTTTTGACTCACATGCAGAGCTGAGTTTCATGCTCCTGATACTCCCCGGGACCGCAGGGTGAAAGCTCCCCCGCAGCCACCCCCTCCCCAGGGGCTCCGGATCCCCGCAGCCAAACCTCGGAGCTTGGAAAGCGCAGGGGAAGAAGGCGGGGACTGGCTCCGAACCCCAGGTCCTCTGAGTTCCCAAAACTTGCTTTGGCAGCCGGGAGCAATCCCAGCTCTGCGCTGAGATCGGGTCGGGTCGGGTCGGGTCGGGGGAGGGAGCGCCCGGAGCTTTCCCCCCCCCTCCCCCCCCGGCGTTGTCACTCTACAAACCCTGGCACTGAGCTCAAACGCCACTGAAAACAGACCCAGTGGTTTTCTGTTGGGGTTTTTTTTCAAAACAACCATTTGGCGCCTAATTTTCAAACCCGCAGCCCAGCTGCAGCTGGCTCAGTGCCCGCCCCATAGAGCTCTTTCCATCCCCAGCCGGGCCGGTACCGCGGGTCCAGCCAGCCCGGCTCAGCCTCCTTCAAGAGATGGCTTCGTGTTTTGGTTTTACTCTGTTCATCAAGCAAACAAAACCCCTCCCTGTCTGTTAGGAGCTCAGTTAGTAGCTGAGGACAGTAAAAGCAGAAACCCCTGGTTCCCCTTTGAAGGACAGGAGAGTCCCCTAAGGTGAGAGATGCTGCGGGTGCTGAGGCTCCCCAAGCCCGAGCCTCTGGCAAAGGTGGAGTTTCCAAAGTACTTGAGAGGGGAGAAGACAAATCTCTGGAGATAAGGAGGTATGTGCATGGGATCGATCTCTCTTGCACGTATTAATTAATAAAAGGAGATGAAAGGAATGCTTCCTGCAGTTCCAAAGGGTGCTCCACCCAAGATCTCCAAGTACTTTGTAAAAGATAATTTTATCAAGCTTTCTAATGATGTTGTTGATGTTCTAAGGTGACTGGGAAGTCTGCTCAGTTAATGTCTGTATGCCTTGAGCTTTCAGGTCCCACCAGTGCACCTGTGTCCTTGGAAAACATCCTTCCAGTCTGCACAGGTGTTGACAAAGTGAAGTGATTCAGGACTGAGCTGCATCAGGGACAGCTCTGACCAGGAACCTACCCCCTGAAGCCATTCACTGTCTGCAGTTTGGTACCTGACTGTAGTGACATGAGGCAACCAGGTGCCAATAATTGCCAGGTAGTGGGCACGAGGTCCTCGTGTTAAGCCCACTACCTGGCAATTATTGGCACCTGGTTGCCCCATGTCACTACACCTGACTGCTTAAACCAACTTTCCTGCAGGCTGTGTGCCCAGTTCTGAAGGCCAGAAGCACCGTGTCACTGCTTTCTCTACCACGAGCACACTGTGGGGGGGTAGGTATAAGATTCAGATGTTTTGGGCAACTGTGAAAAAGATGTGTTTGAATGAAGTAAATGAGCAGGAGCTACAGCTTCAAGTTGATGGAGATAATTTGCTAAAACTGCTAAGCTCTATTTCTGGATGTGAAATGATCATATTTTTTTACGAATTAATTTGTTCTACAGTGTCTGAAAAAATCTTACATGTAAAAGGAAAATCAGCTTCAGCTTGGCCCCACAGCATGGCACATGATTTTTCCCACTGGAAAGATTGGGGACATTAAACAGTGGGGGCTGGAGAGATTCTGTTCCTCAGTGGGTAATCCTCCCAAGTACAGAAATGTCAAAGCTGGGCCTGCTCTAACTTCTGAGCCCCCTCAAATGCAAAAAATGGGATGTAATTCCATGGAATCCAGAGAAATAACTGGTGAGTTTGAAGTATTGAGCTTCCCAGCCTACAGAAAACTAATAAATTACATTAATTCATTCTTGTGCAGTTCTTCTTGTGCACCAGACACCAGACCACTTCTCTCTCAGTACCCCAGGGAAGCTTGCCTCAGTTTACCAGCACACTGTTCACCTCCATAGTGTGGGCAGGTGCTCTGAAGGGCTCTGTGATCCTGCTGTCATAAATGGCTCAGGGATTTGGGATTTCATCACAGAGTTCATGGAGGGGGTAGGCATAATCCCCCTGCCACAATGTACCCAGCCCAGTGCCCCTGGCACACGTGGATGTGTTCTTAGTGCTTACTTGGGGTCTGGTGGGTGTCTTGGGGAGTGATCTCCCAGAAAATACCTGCCTGAGGTGTGAGACCAGGACTCTGCTCAGGTTTAACTGGTGAGGTTAATTTGGTACCTGCTGGATAATAAAAAAGCTGTTGTTAAACCCTTGCAGCTGTGGGTAAATGGATGCATCTGTAGCTGGGTCTGCATTTTTTTTGTGACTTTTTGGGAGGAAGAGGTCAGTGTGTGCTAGGAAGCTGCAAACTGCTTAAATGGGGAGGAAGGCAGTGGATGGGTGTGGGGTTACATGGTTATCACAGGGTGTTGGCAGCTTCCACTGACAATTTAATGCAGAAAGTAGTAAAGTCAGTGCTGTGTTCATGTAGGGGAACACCCCATGCGTGGCTGACATCTTGGTGCTGACCCCCACTTGCAGGGTGGCTGGAGGTGAGTGTCCCCTTTCCTGTGCCTGTGTTTACTGGTCTGAACTGGTCTGGAAGGGGAGAAGCCTTGAGCTGTGAATATCTGCCTGCTGCAGAACAGAAATCACTCTCCACCCACTACTCCCATCCTGCTAAACAAATCCAGTTTGCTGAGCTGTCACTCGGTGGTTCTGGTTCAGCAGCCACCCCACCCACTTTCCCCGTGGGTTGGGGCTGTAGGAGTGGCCTGAAGCCAGAGAGGAGAAATCTCCACCCTGCATCCTGCCAGGAGCTGAGAGACCTTTGAGTGGGTTCCTGAGGTGCCCAGGGGTGCTCAGCCAACCTCAGGACATCTTGGGCTGCATGGCCAGAAATCAGGACTCACACAAGGATCCTGTGTGAAGAATTTGGGCCACCCGTGGGCATCTGACTGCTCAGCCCTTTGCTTTTGCTCTTTCTGTGCACAAATCTCTTGAACTCTGGTTGGTCTTTCATTCAGATTTCTCCTTTGATGCCAACAGAAAGCAGTACCTTGGCCACACCAACCAATTCATGACCAGATTTTCTGTTCATTCTTGAAAAAAAATACCTTCTTCTATAAAACAAATAGCAGCATTTGCTTTTCTCCACGGACTCTGCATACAAGGCAAGGCTGACACCTCCTTGGCAGGTGGATACCCCTCTTATGCCCTTCTCAGGAAACATGTTTGACCCTCAAAATCTTCCAAAAGAACTCACTTGGGGCAGGACCCTGTCTTTGCATTCCCCCATCTTCCTCAGCCCTTGCATCATTCTTGCTGGGCTTTTGGCTTCCTTTGACCTGAGGATCTCTGTGCCCCGTGGCTGCTCCTTGCCCTGCAGGAGGTCACAGCTGTGTCCCAGTGTCCCCAACCCTCCAAAAATAAAGTGTGGCAGGTAACCCACCCGTGCAAACAAGGAGTGGGGAGTGTTAGAGCTCTAGGCCTTTGCCAAACATGCTGTGTCATGAGATCTGTGATGGAAAAATGCTTTGTGGCTGCCTGGTGGCACACAGAGCAAGCAGACTGCATGGCTGGGAGCCAGCTGCACACAGCTGGAATTGTGTCACTGCAGAAATGAAGTGGACCCTGTGAGCTGGGGAGTCCTTCTAACCCACACCAGGACAGGATGATCTTGGAAGTCTCTTCCAACCTAAAACATTGATTCTGTGATGATTCTGTGATGATTCTGTGCCCCATGCTGCTCACAGCTCTCTTGGTGGGGGTGACATTGCTTATCTGGACAGCTCTGGGTGGGCAGTGCCCAGCCACAGGTTGTGCCCGTGAACTTCCCAGAAGCTCACGGGTCACCTCAGAAAGCCTGTGCCAAAGAGGTGAAGGATCCTTCCCATCAGCATTCTGCAGCCTGGGACATGGATCCTTCCCCTGCAGTCTCCACACCACCCCCTGCACAGGGCACAGATGTTTGGAGCCATTTGCTGGGCCTGCTGCCTGTGGCTCTTGGCCATGGCACAGCCTGAGCTCCCTCCCCTCCATCCTCCTCTCCAGCAGCAGAGTCCTTGGCACCCCAGGGCTCCCCCAGAGCCTCCCATGCTGGGTTCTCCTCTGCTCCTGAGGGATGGGATAGGAGCTGAGGGAAGGGATGGAAGCTGTGCCAGGGGAGGGTTAGGCTGATGTTAGGAAATATTTTGTCACTGAGGGAGTTGTCAGGCATTGGGATGGCCCAGGACAGTGGTGGAGTCACCATCCCTGGAGGCATTTAAAAGGACCTGGTCCTTAAGGCCATGGTTTAGTAGTTACATTATGGTGTTGGTGACAGGTTGGAGTGATGAGCCTGGAGGTCTTGACTGCAATTCCAGGCAGACACATCCACAGCTTTTCCCACGTCCACTGGGTATATCCCCTGGTCACAGATGGAGATCAGGTTGGTCGAGCAGGACCTGCCCTTCCTGAACCTCTCCTCTGGTCCTGCTGAAAGCTGGGATGCCAGCACAGGGGTGCAGGGGAAACTGAGCTCCTCCTCCATGACATTTCCTTCTCAAGGACAGAAATAAAGTCTCTTTACACACACCTATGTTTTTCTCTTTGAAGTGCTGAGCAACTTACAAGGAAGATCCAAGCTGAGGCACCTACAATTCCAGAGGTGGATACAAAATGAAATAATTCCATGGCATGGCAGCAGAGGTGAAGCAGATTATCCCAGACTATAAAATCCAAGTGGTGTGAGACCCAATACAGCCCCAGAAGGGTTAAATCCTTTCCTTCAGCTGATGGAAGCACTCTGCCTGGACTGGCAGCTGCAAATGTTGCCTCTGCTGAGGCAGGTGGATGGAAACCATTGCCCTGCAAAAGTCCCAAGGAACAGGCAGGGGTTGTTTTCCAAATTTTTCGGGAACAGGTGGACTCAGGAACAGATGCCAGGCTGTGGCAGCAGGGATCAGGCTCTAGCAGCATGTCTGTGCTATGAAAGGAGCCTTTGCACAAAAAAGCATCAGAAATCCACGTGGCCCCCTGGGCATTGGGGTCACAGCAATGGGGGAACTGCTGCAGGGCTGTGTCTCCTCCCTGGGGAGTGCAGGGTTTGTGGGCTCTCTGGGTGTCTTTGTGCTGCTTCACAGGGGAGACCACGGTTTGGGTGGAGGGGTTGGGACCTTTGCTTCTCAGGTGCTGTAGGAGAAGGATTCACCCCACTCTTTCCTCTCATGGTTTTCATGGTAGAGGCTGTTGGTTTCTGATGCTGCTGTGGAAAGCCATACAAGTTACCAAATACTTCCAGGAGGTACTGTTTGGACTCCAGTTTACTGACCAAGACCAGAGGGTTTTTTTTTTTTCAGTATCAAGTTCAATCGACTTCAACTGGAAGAACCAAGAATCAATGTGAAAGTTGCCCTACAATGTGCAAAAGCACTGTTGAGTTGCTGTTTATTTTTTTTGTTTTTTTTTTAATACCCTGGAATCTAACTAATAAACCACCAGCCAAGCACATGATTGGAGTTTCTGATTGACTTAAAACTTTGTGAGAGAGACAGTGAGCAGCAGGGTCATGGTGGAGAAGGCAGCCAGGGCTTAGCCCAGCTGGGCTGGGCTGGGTGCTGTGGGTGCTGTGGGTGCTGCACCCCCTGGGCAAAGGTGGAGGAGAGAGGCAACGTGTCTGAGGGCAGCAGAGTCATTCCAGCAAGAGAAAGCTGGTTTTATTAAAAGAGGTAGTAGCAGTGGGGACTCTGCAGCAACCTTCACTTCCCTCCCAAGGAGTTCAAGCAAGGCAGGGCCACCTTGGTTGGTGGCTCCCTGGACATCCTCATTACACACCAGGTCATCTTCCACCCCCAGCATCCCACCAAAGAGCCAGGATGGACCCTTCCCCAGCTCTCTGCAGCCCCTCAGGGGAGCCCCGTGGGGTGATGCTGGCAGTTTCCAAGTGCCCAAGCAGTGTCAGCACTGCCTTACTCATCATCACAAGTTTCTGTGTCTGACAGCCACAGCCACTTCTTAGCTGGCAGGGAGATGTTATCACTCCTGCTGGCCCCACATCCTCTTTCAGAGCCCCAGTTTGGTGCATGGGGGTATTTCCATCCCTGACTGTAAGGGATGACTGAAAGTTGCAGAAATATTCTGTATGACTTTTGGTCGTTGCTGTTGTCATTATTTCCTGGAAGACACTGAGGCTCCATCACTTGGGGCAACACCCTGTGTGGGCACGGGAAGCTGAGCTCCTGAAGGACAGAGCAGACCTCAGTGTGGAACCTGAGGTGCAGGATGGGGCTTTCAGGGCTTTGAGGTCCATCAGCCTCCTGCAGGACAGCCAGGATGCCCTGGGGAAGGGCAGAAGAAACCAGCATGGGCTCACCTCAAAGGGATTGGTGCTGCAGTGCCTTGACACAGCTTGCTGTGCATATATATATATATTTTTTTTTTTTTTTTAATTAGCATAAGACAGCAGCCTCTGAATTTAAAGTGCCCTGGATTTTGGCAGGAGGCTGAGCTCATCTCCTGTTTGCCTTCCTGGGTCTGCTGGCTCCCAGGGTGTCCCGTGCTGCTTGCTAGAAAACATCATGGCTGGACCTAGGAAACACAGAGACCTGCATCTTGCAAGGGCTTGGCCAAGGAGGGGTGAGACAGCAAGGGGAGGTTCTGCTGGAGAGCAGCAAGCTGGAGAGCTTCCTGACTGTGCTCCTCACTTCTGGGGAGGCAATCAAGCCTGGAATTACTGAATAAAGGGGTTACTGAATAAAATATTAAATTACTGAATAATAAATTACTGAAAATAATGAATTACTGAATAAAGCAATTACTGAATAAAGGGGATCCCCCCTGCAGCAGCTCTGGGAGCACAGCTTGGGACAGTGCCCTGGGGGCTGCTGGCTCCCCTGGCAGCATCTCCATGGGGGGTGTCAGGACCTGTGTGGGGCTTTCTGGCCCTGCTAACATGCAGGGGACTGGCTGGGAGGCAAAGGGGCAGGTGGAGATGATTTTGGACTTCACTGGGCTGCCTACCTTGAAGGCTCCTGCCTCTGCAGGCAGCAGGATGAGCTTCAGGGTCAGAACAGAAAGCATCATCCTGTGCATCCTGCACCTCTGTGAGGGGGATCATGGATTGTGCTGATTCTGCACCTGGAGAAGAGGAGGGAGAGTAAGATGAAGCTCATCTGTCTCGTGGCAGAGATGGGGCCATCTCTACAAAACCTGGAGGAACACAAAGGGTTCACATGCTGAACTTCTCCCCTTGGTCTTCAGCCAAGCCCAGATGAGCTCTGGCTTTTCCAGTTCTGTCTCTGCAAGTCCACACAATGCTGGGGGATGTCTCGGGTAGCTCGATGCTGCTCCCATCTTTCTGGGCTCTTAATTTTTTGCATTTAAACTCAATCCAGGATTCCCCATTCAGCCAGTCTGGCCTCCTGCTTGAATCAGGATGCAGGCATCGGGATGGACTGAGATTGGCATTAGGATGGATGGTTCTTATACTCATCCCTCTCCATGGGGAAAGCAGAAAATCAGCTCATTTGTGCCTCTCCTCCATGCGGAGAAATCCCTGTTCCTTCCAACCTCCTCATGGGAGATACAGACCTCAAAATATCACAGTCCTCCTCTGAACTCACCACATTTTAACACTTTTTTTCTTGCACTTTGATCTAAGGAGTGCTGAGTACAGGGAATAATCACTCCTTGTATCACCTCCCAGGTACAATGATGTTACTACAGCCAGGCAGCCAATAAATAAATAAATCTATTTATTGCCCTGATGTCCTCAGCAGAGAGAGTCCCAACCAGGGGCTTCAGATTCAGCCCAAATCACGTTGTTTCCTTTACCTTATCTCTGTTTTTTTTTCTTCCTCATGGAGTTTTGGGAGCCCTGTCGAGCAGCAGTGGGAGAGTGGCCCCCGAGGGGTGGGAGACCCGAGGTTTTTGGTGGTGCTGGGGGTTGGGTCCCAGGGGCCAGGAAAAGTTTTCAGTGGTCACTGTTTGCATTTGTTTGCCAGTCCTGATCGTTTGGAGTTTTGGGAGCTTGGGAATCCCCCAAAAAATGGGGATTCACAGATGTGGGAATGGAGGAGGAGGGATTCACCCCTGCTGGAATGGGGCAAAACCTTCTGGAAACTGAAAAACTGGATTTTTTAGTAGGGATTTGTGAAGGGGGCTGAGGATCTGAAAGCCCAATTTTTGGGGGACAAAGCAGTGTTTAGGGAGGCTCAGTGAAGAATGGGGAAGGTAAAAAGGAAGAGAAAAGCCCAGGAGCAGCCTGGCCGGGGCCACCGTGTCCCGTGGTTGTCACAAAGCTGATGGGACCCCTTGTCCTGCACACCCAGAGCTGGTGGCAGCAGCTGCCCTGGGATGGCTCCTGGCACCAGGAAAGTGGCAGGAGACGTGAAGATAATAATAATAATAATAATAATAATAATAATAATAATAATAATAATAATAATAATAATAAACTATTATATTATAATATTATTATTGTTATTTATTTACATAAAATTATTTATATTTATTTATATAATATCGTATCATATAATTATTAATTAGTGGTTACATATTGAATTGTTAATCATAGTTATTTATTATTTATTATCTTATTATAAAATTTTAAAAAATTGCCATTCCTAATTTTTTTTTTTTTTTTTTTTTTTAATTTTTTTGAGCTTTTCTGAAAGAAACGTTGGAGCGAAGCAGCCCGAGGGGTTCCCTTTGTCTGGACAGGACAGTCCCCTTCAGACGATGACAATGTTCTGCCCTCCCGTGGAGAAAAGCAGTAAAGCTGCAGTGACCCAAGGGACAAAGATCCCTCCTCATTGCCTCAATTTGTGCCGAACCGTGGGACACAGAACCCAACGAGACTTCAGTGTTAGTCGGGACAACGGTCCTGGTACCGAAGGAAAAAGTTCTGCAAAGATTTGCTTTACCGTGTGCCTAAAGGTGTAAAAATCTGGGACTTAAAAAAAAAAAAATAAAAAAATTGTAAAAATCTGTGATTTAAGAATTCAAGATTTTTCAGTTTTTCCATTGCAATTTGTATTTTCAATTCAGTGTTTTCAATTTTAATCAATCAGTTTTATTGATTTATTAATAAATCAATAAAGCAGCACGCAGCTCATTGGGTCGAACCTTCTCAGAGCTAAGGATTTATCCAGCCAGGACAACCCAGTCTCTTTCTTTTCTACCAAACCGTTTCATCTCTTTCTTTCCAGCCCCAAGGAAAACCAAAAATTCATTTCTGGGGGAAAAAAATCTCTCGGAGCTCAGCTTGCCCACGGCTTCGGTGTTCGGACCCAGCCCGGCCCAGGTGGCTCCGTTCCTGCTCCACGTGTGCTCCGCAAGCCCAATTCCTGCTGCACCCCTTGGGACTTTCTGTCCCGAAACTCAGGTTCGGGAAGAACCGAAGTCCAGTAAGAACCGAGCTCCGGGAAAAACCCCGAGGTCCGGCAAGAACCGAGGTCCCGTCCGGACCGGGGGTGCCAAGGGCTGAGCCGCGTGAGGGCGGCTCTGCCACCGGTGCTGACCCGGCAGCCCCGCGGTACCGGTTCCCGGCACCCGGGTTAGGGTTCCCCGTGGTACCGGTTCCCGGCGGTACCGGTTTCCCGCGGTATCTGTTTCTGGCACCCGGGTTAGGGTTCCCCGTGGTACCGGTTCCCGGCGGTACCGGTTTCCCGCGGTATCGGTTCCTGGCACCCGGGTTAGGGTTCCCCGCGGTACCGGTTCCCCGCGGTATCGGTCCCGGCACCCGGGTTGGGTTCCCCGCTGTTTCCCGCGGTACCGGTTCCCCCGGTCCGGAGCCGCCGGGACCGCTGCCCCCTCGGGGTCCTCCCGCCGCCTGGGGCCGCCCTCCTCTCCCGCCTCTATGGTCACGGCGCGAGACAGAGCGCCCTCGGCCTGGCGGGGACCCGGAAGAGGCTCCGTCCTTCCGGTGCGGGACCATCTCCGAGCTGCGGGCTTGAGCCCCGGCGTCCGCACGAAATCCGCGTCCATCCGCGGCGGGGCTGCCGCTGTCTCCCCTCAGACATGGCGATCCGGTACCCCATGGCCGTGGGCCTCAACAAGGGCTACAAAGTGACGAAGAACGTGTCCAAACCCAGGCAGTGCCGCCGCCGAGGGGTGAGGATGAGCGGGAAGGGCCCTGCCCGCAGCGCGGGTCTCGGCCTGGGCTGCTCCCCGGGGGTTCCCGAGAGGGCCCTGAAGCTCCTGGGTTCGCGGTCGTGTGTTCGGCCTAGAAACGGAACCAGAGACCCGCAGCCATCCCCGGGGAGGGAGGGGGGAGGAGGGAGGGAGGAACCCGGTGGGTTGTGGGAACCGGGTGGGTTGTAGGAACCCGGTGGGTTGTAGGAACCGGTGGGTTGCAGGAGTACGTGCGTGGCGTGGGGAGGGGGTGCTGAGCGTGGTTTGGCCCCGAAGGCAGCGATGGGGCCCCTCGGAGGAGCTGCGGGGCGTGGGGGATCCTGGAAAGCGGGGGAGCTGTGACTGTGGGTGCGGAGTGGAACAACCGGCAGCGAGGAGGCTTCTGCTGGAAGAGCGGGAGAAAGGGACTTAAACCGGAGCTGAAATCGAATTGGGTGGGAGTCAGAAGGGCTGCTGAGTGCTCCTCTCCCTCCCGATCTGCTCAGCATCCCCCGTCCTCCCACAAATAGTCGGAGTTACCCCGGCTCAGCCAGTGTGTGTGCCCTAACACGGAAGATTGTTTGGATATTTTCCCCCACTTTGATGAAATTCTGTGTTTAATGGGGGTGTTGGAGAGGGGCAGCAAGGCACACCCGGGGGGGCTGATGGACCTTCCTTGGCTAAAAATGTTGGGGCTTGCAGATACGTGAGTGAAACACCCAGTGCTGTGCCTGGAATGGTAAAGGAGGAGCAGGGGGTCACCCAGAGGCCCCCAGTCCCTCCCAGCTCCGGGTAAATCATCCCTTGGGATTATTCCATGCCTTCCTCTTCCTCTCCTCGCAGCGCCTCACCAAACACACCAAGTTTGTGCGGGACATGATCAGGGAAGTTTGTGGCTTTGCACCCTACGAGAGACGTGCCATGGAACTGCTGAAAGTTTCCAAAGATAAACGTGCTCTGAAGTTCATAAAGAAAAGGGTAGGTCAGCCCTGCACCTCCAGGAGGGTGGCAAAAGCTCTGCTGGAGGGAACTTTGGTTTCTGCCCTTCCCGAGGGATACTTTGCTTTTTAATTATTTTATTTTTTTTCTCTGTAGTTAAATGTTATTGGTTTATTCAGAGGGAATGTTGCTTGAGGTGGGTGGGAGAGGGATGTAAAGGTGTTTTCCACAAAGGCCCTGGGGGTGGAGTGACCTGACTTGGGGTGTTTTTGACTTATTTGCAAATCTGGTGCAGAGAAGAGCAAAGCAATTCCTGACAGGCAGCTTGAAATGGGGCTGAAACCAGCTCCTGACATCACCTGGGAGAGGAGTAGGATTGCTGGGATGGGGATTCCAGGCAGCAGAGGTGGATGGGGTTGGAATCCAGGTTTACCTGAGGAGGAACACAGCTTCAGTGCCTGCCTGAAGCAGCTGAGAGGCTGTGTCTGCTCTCTGCTGACTGCTCTGCTCCTCCCTTGCAGGTTGGCACTCACATTCGGGCCAAGAGGAAGAGGGAGGAGCTCAGTAACGTCCTGGCAGCCATGAGGAAAGCTGCTGCAAAGAAGGATTGAGTTGTACAACCTGTGACTCAATAAAGTCCTTTCTTACACAACAGATTGCTGATGGAGCAGCTGCTGCAGCCTGGGGGGTGGAGGGGAGCTCAGGGGATGCTGACCCAGCCCTGAACTGCAGGAATCCAGAACTTGGATCCCTGGTTTGTTTTCCTTGCAGCTGGAGATGCTGATGCTGGAGTTACTGACCTGGGAGATGTTCTGCTGGAGCAGAGGTGGCTCCTCAGGACACTGAAGCCTCTCAGGTAGCTGGGGTACCTCCCACCTTCCAGTCTGTCTCCAGCCCCTGACAGTGGTAGGAGAGAAGTCACAGGACAGAAACTGCTGTTGAAAATAGTAAAAACTTTGCACTCCTTCCCCATGGCACTTGTGCAGTTCCCCTTGTGCCCTCCATGCATGTCCTGCATCCTGCAGCATTATCAGGATGCAAATCAAGAGGGAAGTGCAGTCAGGAATTGCTCCCTGAGGCAGCAGGATGAGCCTTGATTCTCCAGGAAGGGCTCCCAGGTGCAGTTCTGTCTGCACAAGGAAATACACCTCAGCTAAACTTTGTGTAAATACTCCTCCCAAAATTTAGTCATTTTTCCTAAAATCTGCCATGAGACAAAGCATATTCCAGGGTTTTTTTTCTTCATGACTGTAACCCAGCTGCTGCAGTGACACAGCCCCCCCCCCCTGCCCATGGCTCTGCTGGCCAGGGCTGCACTGAGCCTGGAGCTGGTTTTGGGGGTGGTGCCCTCGTGAGTTCACCAGGAGCAGAGCCCTGGCCCTCTGCCCCTCACCTTCACTTTGCCCCCCAGGCTCTCCCTGTGGCTTCTGGGAGCCACTCAAGTGCTCAGGTACCAGTCCAGCAGGGCCCCTGCCCAGGCCCAGCTCTGCAGAGTGAGTGTTTCCATCAGCAGGTACTTAAACTGCAGTGAAAGAACAAAAATCTTTTAATCAGAAGACACCAGCCTGGTTTCAGTGTTGGTGGGGGGTAACATGCACATTCCTTAGGTAAAATTTCACGACTTTATTGGAAATATTTAATGTGAATCATAATATTAAAGAGTGAGAAATACTTTATTCTACCAAAGCCAGAAATCAGCTCAGCAGCTGCTCAGCAGCAATAGCTCCACGTCCCACCTCAGGATTGCCCCAGGATCACCTCGTTCCTGGAGAGCAGGGATGGCTGGAACACAGTCTGTCCCTCACGTTGCACCTCCAGTGGAACCCAGCTGGGAAAATGCTATATCAAATACCTCTCTGTAGTGCTCAACAAAATGCACCTCTAGTCCTTCTGTAATGAATCCAGCAAGGTCATAATAATCCTTTTTATTTTCTGAGGGTAGAATGATACAGGTCACACCTGCCCTCTTTGCCTGTGGGGAAAAGAAAGTCATGCAGTCAGTCAGCTGAGTCCTGGAAATCAAGGAGGGGACTAGAAACACTCCCGTTTTAGAAAGCAGGAGTAGGAACAGTTATTTAGGAGTGAGATCTGGCTTTGCTTTGTTGGGAGAGCAGCAGGGGGATTCCTGGTGAAGGTGTCACCAAGGAGGGGTCATGTTCTAGGTCACCCCAGTCCTACCTCAGCTGCAGGGAGAGCTGAAGTGGAAGGGATTGTAACAGGAGTACAGCAGCACTCTGGGGAATTATTTACTGCAATTCATGCTAATTTACACTTTGAAAAGTCTTTTACAAGTTGGATAAACCCTTCAATCAAAGGTTGGAATTAGAAACAAGACCAACCCACCACAGGACCCACAGGATTATCCTACAGAACCTTTGAGTGGACACCTCTGGAAGGAGCAGAGTGGAGCCCCCTGGTCCAGGGCAGTTTGTGGGTGACCCTGTACACATCCTGCAAGTGCACCAGGGCCATAAACCCTCCTGTACACTGGTCCTGTAGTGACCACCACAGAACAAACCACAAAATGACCCATTTTAGAGCCAGGTGAGAAAAAGGAATCCCACTGCTCAAGGCTGTAGCCCAAGCAGACTCAAGGACAGAGCTGTGAAGCCCCAGCTCCCCAGGGTTCAAACAGAGCAGATGCAGGAGCTATCCAGATGAAAAGAGACAGATTCATTGCTTGGTAAAGAATTTTGAAAACTAAAAAGGACTGAAAAAAAAAATAAACCAACTAGCACTGTAAACCCAGTGCTTGCAAGAATATGTCAGAGAACTTGGTGTATAAAAGCTTCCAGAAAAAAGGAGGATTAAGTAACTTGATTATGAGGTACAAAGGAACTTCACAGGGAAAAAGCAAGATGCTAAAAGTTCCTTCTATTTAAAACAGAAAACCAGGGCTGTCTGTATGAATTTTTAAGGTGGACAAATTCCATCTGGAACTGGGGAACAGAGCCTCAGTGTTAAGGATTGAATCAATGTCCTCCTTAAAGAGGAATTTCAGCCCAGCACAGCTGATCAGCCTGGCAGGGCCCAGCAGAGGAGTGAACACCCAGATGATCCCTCACACCCAGGAACCAGCTCAGCACAGCTGCCCCTGGGCTTCCATCTCCTCCCTCACACCGGGGCTTGGGTCACTGCCTCTCCCATCACTCCAGTTGTCCCCATCCCCACCCAGATGAATCCAGGGCTCTCTCCCACAGATGATTCCCAGAGCCAAGGCAAGAGCCCTTACTGCAATGGTCTTCTCCTTGATTCCACCAACAGGAAGGATTTTCCCAGTTAATGACACCTCTCCAGTCATGGCCACGTTCTGCCTCACGGGGTGGTTCAGTGCCAGGGACAGCAAAGCTGTGACTATGGTGCAGCCTGCACTGGGTCCATCTTTTGGTGTTGCTCCCTGTTTAAAAAGCAAAGAAACAAACAAAGAAACGATGCCTTCCTTCAGGAGAGCAGAGCCAGGCAATACCTTTGGCACTGCTGCTTTAACAGAGCCCCAAATTTCAGGGGTTTCACAGAGGTTTTTGTGAAAGTGTCCCTGCTGTTTGAACTGCTTTATATTTGGTATCAGTTTACTCAGTTGTAAACTCCATGAGTTACAATTTGGTTTTTGCCCTCATGCCACCACAACACTCACCAAGCTCAGGACTTTGAATAAGCAACATGAGGAAAAAAAAACCCAGAGCTTTAAGCTTTAAAAAAGAAAGAATGCTTTAAACTTTCTGTTGACCTAAGCCTAAAAGAAACAAGTAACAGGGGTCAGCATGACAAGGGAAGAGAGCTTCAAGAGTCACAGAACAGTGGAGAACAATACTGAAAATCATTCAAGGCAGAAAAGAGAATTCAGTTCAGAAAACTCAACAAAATCCAGGCCTGATCTGGCTTTATCTGAGGTCACAGAGGTCTCTGAGGTAGCAGAAGAGAGAGAGATTTTGTGAGGGAGCAGAGGCAGAGGTGATGTCTGTTTCCTGGAGGATCAGCACAGGAAACACAGTGTGAACACCAGGCACAGACACAGAGCAAGCTGCAGCAAGGGAACCTGCATGCATTAACAAGGATAAACCATGCAGCAGTTCAGAACCAAAGCCTGGGCACAGGGACAGCACAAACTTTGTCTTCAGTAAAGCACCTGCTCCAAGCACTGTTCCACAGTGCCTGAGCCTCTCTGAGCATCATGGGCTTTCCTCTACAGTCTCAAACACTGGAAAAATGCAATTGCTGATGGTATTTGGAGGAGAAACCACAGCACAAAGACCAAGAACAGTATTTTCAATCATGTACAAATGCCCTGGTGAAGCCTTAAGGAAGACTTAGTAATGCAGAGACCTAAGCTTTGGGTTCCTTGTGGCTGCATACAAGCTTTTATCCAAATCCCTTCTCTCTGTGCCATGGTCTCCCCACCTGCACAAGCCCAGCAGCTACAACACAAGTCTAAGATTCCTTACAGCATTTTACAATCCCTGTATTCTTGCTACATGGAGACACAGCTCCTGAGACTGCTTCCTAGGTTTTGCTGCTGAAAGATGGCATTCTGTGCAACATGTGGACAAATTCAGTGCATCCCAGCTTCATGCCAAGGAGAGCAAACCATGGCTGCCATGCACACTGTGAGTTCTGCATCCCTTTACCTCTGGCACGTGCAAGTGGATATGGGAAGACATGAGAAAGTCATTGTTGGGGTCCTTCTGCATCAGAAAGGCTCTTGCAAAGGTGTAAGCTATTCTGGCACTCTCTTTCATGACTTCTCCCAGTTGCCCTGTCACTTCAAGGGACCCATCCTTGTTCTCCTTTTCTTTGGGTCGCCTCACGGATGTTTCAACAAACAGAGTGGAACCTCCTAAGAGAGAAAAGAAAACAACATCCTGAGGAAAGTTGAAAGGCAAATCAAATCAGCAGGTTCTGGTGATGCAGAAGCAACATCAGGAATTTGGAACCGAGACTTTGATGGGACACCAGCTCTTGGATAAAGAGCAGTTGGAATCTGCTCTCTGACTCCCTTCAGGAAGGCTTCTCTGGTTGAGAAAACTCAACAGCACTGGACTGAGCTTCCATTCATTGCTTCTTTGAACTACACAGATCCAGCTCCCACTCCCAGGAAATCATCAGTTCTTGCATTGGTTCTCTTTGCAGACAAAACTCATGATGAGTTCACACCCCAACACACCTGTAGCCAGCACAGCTTTCCAGTGTCAGGCAACAATTTCCCTTTTTCCTCTTTAACCCTTCAGTTCTACCCAAGGTCACTCAGAGTGGGGACTCATTCTGTTTGCTGCAGGCTGTATCCAGACCCATATCCATATCCCACCCCAACTCAGTGCCACAAGAGCTGTCATCCAAAGCCAGGTCAGTGCTGCAGCATCACTGAAGAGCTCCAGCATGCCCCAGCTGTGCCCCAGCTGTGCCCCAGGTCAGGGTGGCACCTCCTGCTCTCAAGGAAGCTACGTGGTCCTGTCCTCTCTGAAAAGGCAAATGCTCTTGGTCATTCCTGTTCCTAATGTGGTTCCATGTGGTTCACATGGGATATGAGCACAAGGAGCAAACATGCAGCTGAAGTAAGGATGGGTAAGGGAATAAAAAAGGATAATAAAACAGCAGGCAGGATCTAAAAGGCCACCAAAGTTAATTCTACTGCTGCCAGGAGAGGAAATTCCCTGGACTCTAGGGAAAATTTAGTTTTACTATCACTTTCCCTTTTTGAAAATGATACTGAAATGCAGATGTTAAGCCCAAAGCCTCTTGGTCTCACCCATAGCTGTCCAGGCCAGCCCCATCACCACTCCTGGGGGAGTGGTTTCATACATCCGATCCACGGTGAAGATTGGTTTTCCCACAAAGTCCTGCAGGTTCTCAGGTGTTACTTGGACCATCTCTGCTTCCCCACTCACAATTTTATAGGCAGATTTCCTCAATACCTGAGTGAGAGAGTAATTTGTTTCTGTAGAAAAAGCTGAGAAGGCTGAAGCAGAGTTAACAACAACTTTCCCTCACCTTTTCTACTTGTTTCTGGAGATTCCTCACCCCACTCTCTCTGCAGTACTGCTTGATGAGGACAGTCAAGACATCTGATGTGATTTTGGCTTTATTTTCATCCAAGCCACACAGAACTCGTGCTTGAGGGACCAAGTACCTCTGAAAGAAACCATCCCCCACATCCTTCTGTTAGTATTTTAGACAAAAACCTGGTGGTATCCTTTAATGCAGCTTCATTCTATTATTAGCTCCATGCCATTTGCTGGAGTCCACAGCCTGGGGAACACTGGAGTTATTTTAACTGGGTGTTCAGATCAGAGGATCCCTGTCCAAAATGTCAGGGCCTCGTTTTTCTGTGGCATAGTTGGATGTAAATATGTGGGCCTGAATCTGCCCAAACCATTTTATCCTATATAATTCCCAGCATATCAATGGTTTCTCTCACCTCTGCAATTGCAAGTTTCTCTTCTGCCACATATCCTGAGACATTGATCACTTCCATCCTATCCCTCAGTGGCTCTGGAATGGTTTCTGTTACATTGGCAGTACAAATAAAAAGTACCTACAAACATTAAGAGATCTTATTAAGCATTTTCATGAGCTCCAAGCAACAATTCCTCAGTTCTGTGTTTCTCTGTCTGCAGGGCTGGAGCAAGATCATCTCCTACCTGGTTTTCATTACTGGAACCTGTACAGTGCAGCTTGTTTTTTATTACAGGAAAAGTTTTGCATTTTAGAACTGGGTAGTAGGATGTTCCCTGCCCCCAAAATAAACATTTAAAAATACACACACCTCAGACTGGGAAATCAGAATGGTCCAATATAGACCAGGAAACTACTTGTGTGGGGATATCTGGATCTCACTTCTAATTATTTTTGTCTCCAGTGAAATTATCACAGAAGCAACTGAATTTTATAGATATATAAAAAAATCCATAAGATGTATAAAAAAATCTCCATCAATTCTGCAGCTAATGTAAGATGCACAAAAAGTGCACCACTGTGTGAAGACAACCCAGTTCAACCTCACCTCATAGCAACCCCCTGCCCCTGCCAGCTGAGCCCCCACAGCTGTGGCCCTGGCTCTGCAGGGACTCAGGGCTACAGGACCTGGGGATTTGTGTTCTCTGAAGCACGCACAGCACCCTGGCTCAAGGCAGCTCCTGCAGAGGCAGATCTGCACCACTTGTGCCTCAGTCTCATCTGGCTGACTTGCCAACTGACTGAAATGTCAGCAGCATCTCTGCACGGACAGGAAATCTGCATCAGCACAAATTCATGCATTCCAGCCCCTCTGCATAAGATACCTTTGATAAATCCACAGGAACATCAAGGTAATGATCCAAGAAATTAGAGTTCTGTTCTGGGTCCAACAGCTCTAGAAGGGCAGAGGATGGATCCCCTTGGTATCCTCTTCCTATTTTATCCACCTATGGGAGAAAAGCTTTAAATGCTCCACAAAGTTTGTCACCACAATACATTCTCATACAAAGGTTCTCTATAGGCTCCATCTGAACATTTTCCTGTGTTCCTCTACCAGTTTATCAGCAGTTCCCACTCCTACCATGTGAGCACATGGCACCCCTGGCACAGCTGAGGCACAGGAGGCTTTTACAGTGTTGTGGAGAGGTCCATGAAAGCTCAGGGAATTTCATTTGTACAGTGAAAAGCAGGTGGTTTATCATGGATTAGTGGGCTGCTACTTGGTAAGCTAAGCTAAAATAGTCACAGATGAGAATAGCTCCTCCCCAGTGGGAGGACTATAGGGTGCTACCTTCTATAATTTCCCTAATTCCAAGTTCAGACCCACTCCTTCCTCTGCCCAAGGTGCAAAGTGCCTGCACACAGCCACTCATCACAGCTCAGCTGATGACCTCTGCTGCTCTCACAGAATCACAGACTGACTGAGGGACTCCTAGAGGTCATCTTGTCCAACTCTGTGCTCAAGCAGGGTCACCTAGAGCCAGCTGCCCAGGACTATGTCCAAGGTTCAGGTCTCTTTCAGCATTGTTCATGTCCTCAGAAGAAGAGGTCACCAGAGGGCTGCTCTCAGTACTTCTCCCATTAACATTTTATGGTGTAATGAAATTTGCTGCTACACCAAAACCACTCCAGGGCCACGACCTCCAGGTTTCATCAACATCCTCAGAGGTTACACCTCAGTGCAACTCCTTATCCAGTGTCCTGGTCCTCCAGGCCATCTCCTGTTCATCTTCCCAAAGCACTGGGAGGTGAGAGAGACCCTGAGCCTGTTCTGAACACCTCCTCTTCCACTCTGTCTTTGCTTGCTGCAGCACACAGCACTATGCTGGTAGCCCCTGATCTCTTTTATTCTCCAACCAGACCATTCATTGACTGTAAGCATCTTATTTCTTCCAGTCTTGCTTCAGACCTACTGAGAGAGTGACTCTTTCTAATACTCACACATGCATCAGGGGTTTTGTGCACCTTGTTGTACCCACACCTAGGCAGGGAACACAGGAGCTACTGCAGCTTCTGAGTATCCATCCAGCTCCCATGAGCTGCAATTTAATGAGAAGGCTAAAGCTGAAATATTGAAGTTGAAGCATGTTATAGGAAGAGAAAACAAAGCTTCTAAAGGTATCCTGACACCCAAAAAACTTGAGAGCCTGGTCTAATATAAATTTTTTTTAAATCCTGTTTTGTTTTTTTTTTAGGACTGCTTCACTTCTTCCATTTGGGTCAAAAATTGAAACATGTTTTTAAAAGCAAAAGCTAGAAGAAAGCCCAGATACATCACCTCATCAATCAGTATAAGTGGATTCTCTGTCTTGGTTTTCTTCAGGCACTGGATGATCTTTCCTGGCATTGCTCCCACATAGGTCCTCCTGTTTACCAGAGATTGGATTTAGGGAAGCACTGGAAAGCAGAGCACACAGCACAGAGCACAGCATGCAGCTGATGGAACAGCTGTGTCCTGCTGGGGAACAAGTCCATAGTTCTTCTACATCTATCAAAAGCCTTCTGCTTCACCATCCTAAGCACCAAGACCCATCTAGTCTATTTCTAGTAGAGATCAGACACAAATTTTGGCAGAATCCTACCAGACTGCAGCTTTTACCTTTTGTTAACCACTTTTAAATTAGAGGGATGCAGGGGAATGACCCTGTGAACAGGTATGTTGGGATAGTTACTTGTAAGAAACGTCAGAAAAGGGAACATTTCATTCCCTCACTTGGTAGGGACAAAAAAGGATGATCAAATTGTTATCAGCAAAAAACAGCCTTTGTGTATAAAATATTTCTCTCTGCTTTTGTCTTTTTTTTTTGCAGAACCTCCCAGGTTCCTCTCACTTAAGAACCTCACACTGAAGAACAGTTACTAGTTTGAAAACAGTTACTTCTGTTTCCAGGTGGATGTGGAAGGAAACAAAATCCACAGCAGGGTTGGGGCAGCTGATTGTTGTATTCATGTCTTCTTGTTCTCCTCCTGAATGCTAGGAACACTTTTTTTCCTCAACAGCACCTCCCTCCTGCTTAGAAACCAAGTCTCAATCACCTGGACACATGACTGACCCTGTTCAAACTGGCACCATTCTTCAGTGCTGGCATTTACAGGCAGACATGAATTAGGATTTGGCATCAGTCCAACACTTCTGGGTACCTCACACAGCTTTTCAAAGCTCTCCCATAAGCACACAGATGATTATATTCCAAACTCTGCCCTTTGCCATCCTCTTCACCTCCTCCTATATCCCAACTCAGCAAGGGTTGGCAGAACAGAGATGAAAAAAAAAAAATCACACACGTTCAACTTCAGTCTGGTTTCTATTTGGACAACATCAGGAAAAATTCCTGGACAGAGAAACTGCCCAAGTGACACTGACCTGTGTCCTTTTATTTCTGCTACATCAGTCATCCCTCCAACACTGAAACGGAAATATTCTCTGTTGAGGGCCCTGGCAATGGAACGAGCAATGCTGGTTTTGCCAACCCCAGGGGGGCCATAAAAACAAAGGATTTTTCCCTGGGTGGATCCTCGGAGCTGGCTGACTGCTATGAATTCCTGCAGAGCAAAGGAAGCACCAGTAGTGAAGAGGGAACAAATGCAGCAACATCAAAACCTGTTTGTTATCAGGTTGAACAATGAGTACACAGTGAGCACTGCACACAAAACTCAAAGGAGTTGGGGAGAGGGAAGGGAGAAGGGAGGGAGGGGTGTGGTGCAGCTATGAAAAGAGGTAAAAATAACCTCTGGTTAAATAAACTCTGAAAAGCTTTTGTCCCTGGGTTTTGTGCTCTGTCCTCATCTCCCCAGGAGAAGCAGTCTCTCCCTCCAGCTGTGGGCAGACAGATTTCCAGTTCTTCTCCCAGCTCCTCTTAGTCCTCACCTGAGTGAGGAAGCTAAATGCAAGCAGCTCCTACTGCATCACTTCTTCCTTGCTAAGTTAAACTTGCATCTTTTTACACTCCTGTGCTAGGAAACCTTTAGTAACACTCAGCAGCTGAGAAATCAAAAGATCACAGTTCAGAATTCAGTTTTTAACAGCTCATATGCCTGCACTGCACAAATCACTGGGCAAGTGGGCAGAGGGTTCCTTGGAACAAGGCAGTTACTCAGCAAAGAGGAGCCTGGAACTCCTCCACCACAGCAGCATCAGGCCAGGGGCACAGCTCCAATCCAATTTAGGCTCAGGTTTATCCCAGTGCCTTCAAATCCCACCTCCTGATTGCTTTGCCTCCTCTGTGTGGAACTGATGTCATTGATAAGCAAAGCCACAGCCCTGTCAGATGCAACTCAATCTATTTCTGTATGAAAGTTGGGCCCAATCAGCATCAGTAGTGCTGACAAGCAACACAGGAGATTGATCCTCAAGAATTTATCTGTTTGCAAATGTGCAACAACAGAGTTACCATAAATCATAATTCACACAGATTAGTCACAAGTCTTGGGTGCTACTAGGAGGAGAAAGCCCCTCATGCTGGCAGGGAGAAGATACTTCACAACCTTTAATTTTTTCTAGAAGAGACTGTAACAAAACCATCTAATAAAAGCAAAATGCCAGGATGTTTAAGGATTTACCATTAGCTTAGGAGATGCCTGCATGGTTTCCCTGCACAACAATTATGGAGGTGGCCTGCAACAAATGCCATCAGTGCTGTCTCCAGAGAAAAACAAAGCTCTGCTACATCCAGCACGTGGGGATGGCAAAAGAAACTCTTGGGAAGGAAATGGCCAACTTGAAGAATGGCCACACTCCACAGCTTCACCACAGCTGCTAAACTCTCACCACAGTCTGTTAATGCAAAGTCAGGATCTGCACCTCTCTCCCCTCCACTGGGCACTTTCATGCACTTGTCCTGTCTGAGACAAATCCTGATAGCTCCAGGATTGTCTCTCACTGCCTGAAAGCCTTGGCTGGCTACAGGGAGCCTGTTCATAACCCCTGGAAAGGAGGGCAGTTCCCACAGCAACTTGTTGAAGTTCTTGCAACCTGTTTCAAGTGTCCACTCCCACCTAAAAGAGCTCTCACCACAGCAAACACAGCCAACCTCAGGGAAAAGTGACAAAGGCAACACTGGAAACTTCCCCATCTGTACTGCACAGACTGTAAGGATTTCAGCACCAAACACAACTCTGGGTATTAAAAAAGTTTGTGAGGCAAACATGAATCTTTGCTGACTTCCATCCTCTTCATTTCAGAGGTAAGAGCAGAGTCTTAATGTGTTATGGGAAGGCAGTAATTTTGCCAGTCAAGCAGAACCACTTCAGCAGTCTCTGGACAAAGTGACTAAAATCCAGAGACTGCTTCCCTTGGACACTTACTCACTTGCTCAGCATTAAGTAGCAAAAGCATAATATTGAAATAAGAATATGACAATTATTGCCACAAGTAATTAAAGCTATTAACTGATCACCAGGACATTCTGTTCTTTAACCTTTCTGTTTGACTGCTGGAGTAACACAAATTCAGTGGAGAACTGCAACCTGAAACACAACAGCAATGCATGGTGATGCTCAGAGTGTGGCATGGGACACACTGCCTGCTCCTGCCTTACCAGAATTCTCTTCTTGACATCGTCCATCCCATAATGATCCTCCTCCAGAACTGCTTGGGCTCTGCTCAGCTCCAGGTTCTCCTCACTACACCTCCCCCAGGGGATGGATGTCAGCCAGTCCAGGTAGTTCCGTGTGACACTGACAGAGACACAGATGAGAGGGACTTAACCACAACCCAAAAGAGCCCCAACCAGGACAGCTGGGATATAAACTCATGGAAGGAGGACTAAAAAAAAAAAACCAAAAAACCATCATTCTTTGGGGCAGTGGTTGCTAACCTTTCATTATGGTCTTCATTGTTTTGTGCCTTCCCCTCAGAAATAAAACAAAGCTTTTTTTATCCACAGTTTTTGCTTTCCTGAGGCAAGGAACCTCCAACTCACCAAGATCTCTGCACACACACACAAACTCCCCATGTGATTTGCTTGGTGTGTGGCTGGTTCTTGTCTGAAGATGATTGTTTGTAACCTGTGTGCTACTGCCAACTGCTTGGATCAGGTCATGAAACTTAAAGACAGAAAACTGGTGTTCTCTGTTTTCTCCACTGGAACAAGACAACTTAAAGAAGAAAGATTCCTGGCTAAGAAGCAAGGCAAAACCCCTGGATGTACAACACAACAGAGAAAGACTAAAGACTGGGAGATAAGGGTGTTACTGGGGAAGCTAACACAGAGATATCAGTTCAAACAGATTGTTCCTGAGTGTGTAAAAGCAGCACTCATCTGGCTAAAGCTGTGCATGCTCAGGGATTCACACATACAGAGAGGACAAAAAGATGCAGGAAACAGAGATGCAGATGCCATGAGCAGAGAAGCACAGCCTGCCCCTGCCTGGCTGGCTGATCCCAGTTCACTCCATGGCAATTCCCACAGCCCTCTGGCTCTGTTTCCCAAGTATTTCCTTGGCAACCTCACTGCCACTGTTACTGCTCTGAGGGAAAGGTCCTACACTGGTTGGGAAGCCCAGGGTGCCTCCCCCAGCTTCCTCCCTCCTCCTAGAAGATTATCAAGATGTTTCTCATCCAAATGACTTGTCTGCCTCTAACAGCTTCTTACTCTGTAAAACAATTAAAGATCTAAGACACTGAAGTGCTGCTGAGGGCAGTGCTGTGCTGTACAGCACACACCAACTCAACAGGCCAGAAATGTTCAAAGCAAGCTCAGTTTCTGACAATCCTGCCATAGATTATAAGGTATAACCCATACCTGAGGGACCACCTCAGGTAGCTGAGCCAATTTCCTGTGTCAGTAATTAGCTTCTCTTCTCTCACATCTAATGAGAACACCTGAGTACAAGCTAGAAGAGCCAAAATTAAGAGCTGAACAAAACACTGCACATTTCCTAAGGAGAAAGGAAGTGCACAGTTCTTAATCACAGTCTCAGGCTGCAAGCAAAGACCTAAAACAACCCAAGAGGCAAACTACAGTAAACTGGGATATCTGGAGAACACTTCTATAGCTAGGATGAGGTGACAGACTACACTCAGGGAAAAAAAAAAAGACAAAAAGAGAAAATAAAGGAAAGAACTTTGCAGAATTGCCCTGATTTTTCTCCTTCTCCCAACTAACCCTGAGAGTGGGGGATACAGCCATGCACTCACTTGAACTCTGAGGAGTGATTATCCAGCAAGCCCAACTTGTTCAGCTCCTCATCAATGACATCCATGACATGCTTTGGCACCACCAGATCCTTCAGTCGCTCACGGAATTTCTCCTCTATAGCATCCTTGTCCTCTTTTTCCAGCCCCAGCTCCTTCTTAATGATCTTCAGTTGCTCTTGGAGAAGGTATTTACGATGTGTTTGCTTGATCTTCTCTTCAACCTAGACACAGGACCAGGCAGAGTAACTACACTGTCCCTGGCACAACCCATCAAGCATCAGATGCTTCCAGTACTCAGTTACAGCCTCAGCAACTGCAAATCCTGCCTGGAATTTGCAGCATGGTCTGATATAAGAAGTGACTCTGATCTACTCCAGCTCCCCCTGCTTCTTGGTGGCCTCTGCCAGCCACAAATCCCTCAGTACTTCAGTGTTTTCTTTATGCTGAGGAGACCAAAAGCTGGGCAGAAAAGGGCAGATGTGATCTTCCTGGTGCCAAACAGCAGAAAAACCACTTTTCTGGAGCTGTTGTCTCCACAGCTGCAAATAGGACCCACCATGCAGCTAATTCATGCTCAGCTTCCTGTACATCAGAGCCTCAAAACCCTTCTTTGCAAAGCCTGTCCCATTGCACAGAGTTATTCCAACTCTCATCTGGGACTATGAATTTCTCTTAGCTGAACTTGAGGAGGTTCTTACTGACTCCCAGAGGGACACCACCAGAAGCCAGCTGCAGTCAGGCTTCCATGTGTTGATCACAACCCTTTCTATCTAGTAGTCAAGCCAGTTTTTTTCACCCACTTTCTCCTCCATCCTTCCAGCCTGTGACATCCCAGTTTGGTCACAAGAGCCCTATGGCTGACCATAAAAAAGACCTTGTAAATGTCAAGGTATGCAACAGCCATTTTTCTCCCTTTGAACTCTTGGTCCTGTCAGCCAAGGCAATCAGGTTGAAGAACAATTTGCTCTTAGAAAATCCCTTACAAATCCCACCCTTCACTTTCCTGTACAAGGCTTCCAGGAGGACTTTCCCCAGAACCTTCCCAGGCACTGGGGGCAGGCTGGCATGTTTGTAGCATCTCCAGTTGTTCCTGAACCTGGGCACAACATTTCCCTTTTTCCACATGCCAGGAGCCTCCCCTATCACCACTCTTTTAAAGAGACAATAAAACAATGACATTGCTAAGCCCTCTCCACATCCTCAGATGCATCCCACAAGCTGCACGTGTCCAGTTTGCTTCAGAAGCATTCAACAATTCCTACTCTGGTCCAAAAGCATTTTGCACTTAACATGAAATTTAAAAGCCCCAATTATTGGAATTTAATACTGCCTGGAACTTTCAACTCAGTACACACAAATCTTTGTACTGCACACACTGAGTTACCATCTTGATGCAGTTGTTGTATTCTGATTAAAGCTTGTAACAGTCAGGAACTACTGCAATTCACAGTGGTTAGCAGAGGGTCTTTTAAAAGAACATTGTGCTATATTTACACTATTATGTAATATAAACAACATAGTGCTGTGTATTTTTACTTGGGAAACTTGCAGGATTTACCTCCTTACATGAAATTACAGCTTGGACACACTTGAACAGGGAGGCCACGGCCTCACCTGTTGTGAGTTTTACAACACGTATGAAAAATTTCTAACTGAAGTAGATGAAATTTTAGCTCTAAAATCACCTCTGCTTAGAGCACGTACCATTGTCTTGCTTTAAAATTCCTCCCTGGCCATGCTGAGCACCAGAGTGGGGGAGATGATATAAATACCCACAAGGTATGTGTTACTTGAAACCCTTACCTCCCTCCCGAGGCGCTGCTGGAGTTTGCTCAGCTCATATTCCTTCTTCAGAAGGGAAAGGGCTTTGTAAAGACGTTTGGGAATCTGGAAAAAATAAGTTACTGACTTGTTTTTCAGACACTGTACTCTTGGCAACTCCCTGTGGGAAAGGAAGAACAAAAAGCTCCAACAAACAGGTTGTCTGGGAGGACTCACCAGCACCTGCAGGTGTTACAAGCCCAACCCTGTAATTCCACAACATGCAACCAATGAGCAAAAAAAGAATGATTTGCCACCAAATCAGAGCATCCAGCCCTTCCCTTAAGGCAAGGTAGTAAGGACTCTGATAATGACATTGGAGCCTTCAACAGAAACCTGGCACTGATTCCATCCTACCATCAAAGATGGTACTGAAATCCCCTCTGTACTGAGGCTGGTCCAGAAACCAAGTCATAAAACAGACAAACTTTTGATTCAATTAAAAATTTTAGTTCAAAGCTTTATCTTACACTGGTTTCTTCCAAGATGTCTTGAAGTTCTTGTGACTCTGCCCCTGTCAGTGCTGCACCCATGTCACTCAGGTAGATAGGGTTATCCACAACACGCTGCCCAGCCTGCATCATCTGGAGCACAGACTCTCTGAAAAAAGAGTAATAAACCCCAAAATGCTCAGTGAACTTTAACCTTTGTAACAGAACATCCTCAGAGTTATTCACTTAGGACAGAGTAAAGAAATTCAACACAGCAAAGTAATTAATTTATTTAAATCTGATTAAACACATAAATCACTTGATAAAAAAACCACGATTACTGATAAATAAACCAAAAAGTCTTAAATACCCATTTAACATTTATGCAAATTTTGGTGTGGCAGTATGCTAAGACTCCAACTATGCTCCCATTACAAGGATCAAACCATGACACTGCAGTGAGACCCAGATCACCTGCCCCAGGACTCAGATCTCAATTTTACATCAGGTTTTCAAACCTTCCCCTCTGTTTCCAATCAGGGATGATAAAGCTTGGCATCCAAACCAAAATTCTACCTGAGAATTCAGCAAATACCTCTTCTTCATTACAGCAAAAGCATAGCTGGAATAGAAAAATCTCAGGGTACTGCATCCTGAGGAAGTGCTGATCCCAAAACAGGTTGGGAAATACAAACCTGTAGAGGGGGTTTAAGGCAATGATGTCCCGGATTGTTTTGACAATTTCTGCAGTAAGTGCCTAAAAACACAACAAAGATTTAATCAACAACAAGCCTGGAAAAGGACAGACAAGGTCTCAGCACAAATATGACATTCCCCAACCTCTCCAGCATGGGAGCACAGAAATACAGCCCTGGCCACCCTGTTCTGTGTCACCAGTGCTGTGTGACCTGGTGTTGGGGACATCCTTCCTGCCAGAGGTGAGGAAAGGCAAAAGGGCCACAGCCTGGCTGCCTGCAGGCACAGGACTTAACTGCTTCTTGGCCAGAAGAGATCATCAGGTTGAGCACTCATCATCTTGGAACAAAGACTCAGTTTGAGGGAGGATATTACAGATTAAACCCAGCCCAGCCTCTTCATTCAGCAACTTTTGGAAGTGACCAGCTGTAAGGAACTGAGCTGGTGTAATGAAAAATAACTATTTTCACAAAATCCTCTCATGCATTGTCTGTGAGGAGGAGGAGCTGGTTTCTGAGGACTGAAAGTAGAGCCTGATTTTAGAACTCCTCCTTTCAAGAAAGAAATGTAGGTGCAATTCTACAGGGCCAGACCAGGCTTGCACAATTAATTCACTCACTTTAACCTCTTCTGTGATCTGAAAATCTTCATGAACCACGTTCTCTACTTCTACCATCAGAACTTCCTGAGAGGAAGCAGCTACAGGATCCAGTACTTCCACAGCTTGGTCCTTTGATCCAGGCTCCTCTTCAGTCTCTTTCTTAGAACGTTTCTGTTTCCTTCTAACTTTCTGTTTATTCTCAGGCTCCTCAGGCTCAACCTCCAGTTGCTTGGTTATCCGAATCCTGAAAGTTGAAAGAAATCATTCCCCACTGTTTTATGGGATTTCAGGGCCTAAGTTGCATTTTGAACAAGCTAAAATTTCAAACTTTGACAGAGGTGACTGACTGTGTGTGTTCTGACAAGATTTAGCTTATGTTCATTTTGTAAAAATAAGGCTTGATTTAGTAAAACAGCAGTAAGCAAACAGTAGGTAGGACATTACAATAAAATAAATAAAATAAAATAAAATAAAATAAAATAAAATTCCAATAAGAAGTTGCCATCCCAACAAGTTAAGTGACCCCTGAGTGAGGCTGCTGGTGTGGGAATGAGAGGTCCAGGGCAGCTGACAGCACCTTTAACTTAAACTGTGTTGGCTTAAACCCTCTGCAGAACTACACAATCAATTTTTAATGATTAAATGAAAAAGAATCCAAATAATGTAGGTGAACACATGCACACAAAGCTTGGCATCACAGACTGAACTTCTCAGTGACAGCTGCAGCACATAAAAGAACAATTAACAAGGCATAATTGTTAATTTGTCTGCTGGTTTCTCTAGCTCCATGAACCAACACCTCTTACGTGGATTCATACCCTCTTCTTGTCTCTCCTGAAAAGCATATTCACTGTTAGACTTTAATTCTGAATATAAAGTTCTGCTTTTTCAGTTTTCTGATTCTCAACAATCAGTCTCTCTGCTTTTAACTACATCACAGACTTTAAACTTTAAACTACAAAATGGTTTTGGCTTGAATGGACCTTAAAGATCATCCAGTTCCATGCCCCTGCATTACTTACTGAAATAATATAACAAATCTTGAAGTCATTTCATACCTAGACATATGAAATTTTGCTCTATTGCACAAAGAAATTCCCTACATTATGATTCTAACAGAGATCAAACCCACAATATCTTCCCCAACAATTAATTATAAATCCCTACATGCCCCATGGCATATTCACCTTCTAAAAAATTAATTTCCCTGTCACTGTTTTTAAATGTTTCTGAATTTTGCCTGCTGTGCATCCAACCTCATATGAGAACTTTTTAACACAGATTATGACCTTCTGAAAGACATCCCAATCTTGAACTCCCTGGTGGCTGAAAAAGTTTCCCCACTAAAGACAAGTCCTGGGCAAACCCTCAGGAAGTGCAGCAGCATTTGACAAAGTTGTCCCAGTAGGCTCTGAACATGGAGTCCACAAAACCTTTTGGTGTAGCAGACCCATTACACACAGGACACAGATCTTATTTTTTTCCATGTTATTTCCTTAAAAAAAAAAAAAAAAAAAAAAAGGACTACTCAGCCACTCTGTCTGCCACTAGCAACTTTTGATTAACTTTGACTGCTTCTGTTGACAGAGCAGAGTCACAGACAATTAAGATAAAAAAAAATATTTTGTGGAGGGTGGGGTTGCTGATGGTGAAAATCAGTGCTGGGGAGAACATCCCCTCACAGGGCACCTGGAAAAGAGTCTGGCAGCAGCCAGCTGGACAGCCAGCAAGCAACAACTCTGGACTGACCACAGAAACTGCTGCCCTGCCCCAGAAGGCATGCTAGAAGGGAGGGATTTAGAAATGAGAGGACCCATACCTGCAAAGCACCTCATTTCATTATTTTGGCTGCCCAAGCTAGAGGGAAATATTTTAATTTCAAGTAAACCAAACAAAAAAAATGATTATTCCCCAAATCTGATCTTGTTGTGCAACAGGACACTGAAGACTTCATTTGGAAAAAAGTTGACTTGCAAACTCAAATTCAGCTTCAAGAAGTACTGCCCCTTCCTTCTCTGCCATCCAGAACAGAAGCCAAGTGAGTGGAAGAAGAAAGCAATGGTTCAGAGCAAAACCCACTCTGATTCTGTCTCTCTCACCACATTTCTGTCCTTGTGTTTTCCCTTCTAATGATAATTAAACCTTTGATGCCTTTAAAACTGTAATTTTATATTGTCTTTGCTCAAAATACTTCACATAAATAGCTGAACCCATAGCCCCAACAATAATACTTTTTTCTTCAGTTCTGGGGCAGGATTCTGTAGATAAGGATTCTGTAGATAAGGATTCTGTAGATTAAGACATAGCAGCCTCAGACCACTTCATAGAAAGTGAGCTTGGAAGGGACCTCAAGGATCATCTGGTCCAACCCTTCTAATATTGCTGAGACTTAAAATTTCCAAAGTGGGGGAATCCACCACTTCTCCTGGAAGACCATTCCAGTGCCTGACTGTCCTCAGGGTGAGAAATTTTCCTCTTGTGTTCAACTGGAATCTCCCCAGGAGCAACTTGTACCCCTTGCCCCTTGTCTTGTCCATGGGGCTCCACCTAAACAGGGAGTCTCCATATTTTTGCAGCCCCCCCTTTAGGTACTGAACACTTTTTTTATTTCTGTTTTTGAAGCAAAACCAACAGCTAGTTCCAGAGAATTTCTTTCACCATTACTAAATTTGTCAAAGAACCTGTTGAATGAATGCTTGTTTGCATCACAGTCCAGTTTATGTCAGAATGACACACAGGAGCTCTTCCTTTTTGGGGCTAACCTGTCACATCTGGCCCAGCACACAGAATCTGGGGCTGGAGCACTAAAGCACCATCAGAATATGTTGTGGGAACAAAGGAAAAGCTTTGCCTTACACGAGCTGTGCATGAAAATGCATATATGAGGTGGTGAGAACAGGAGAGGGACTTGGGTGTTTGTAAAGAAGGGTGGTTAGAGGCAGTTACCTCCTGTGCCCCATGACAATCATCCGCAGCTTGTCCCCAAGGTCCTGCATCTCATGGATCTGCACAAAAGTTCCCATGTGATAGATTTCATTCAGATCCTCCACCACATCAGATTCATTGCTATGGAGGAAGAAAAAAAAAGAGCAGATATTTAGAATCCTGAGGAAGCAGGAAAGAGGAACAAGAGGAACAAACAAGCACTGGTTGTTTTGAAGGGGGGTCAGGGGCAAAGTTGTTTCACTGTTAGCACCATGCAGCCCCTCTCCAAATCACCCAATGACCTGGAGGGTTCATCTCCCTTCCAAATAATAATAATAATAATAATAATAATAATAATAATAATAATAATAATAATAATAATAATAATAATAATAATAGCCTTTTCTAAAGCAAGGCTCAAGCTCCTAGTGCTGGGTGTGGCACTAAAAACAGTCACAGTGAGAGGATGGTCCAAGCCTACATCCAATTTCTGTAATGCTCTGCCAGGCAGGGAACTTCAGTTCAGAGCTTTCAGTGTAAATGCTGCCTAGTGACAGAAATACCTCACTTTTAAATTTTTAAAAAGCTCAAGGGAAATGACTTACTTATCATCCTTTTTAAGGAACACACCAGCATAAGGCTGGGCAAGACGAACTTTCCTCCTCAGCAGCTCAACCAGCTTCTTGTTCTTCACCTGGGACAACAAGAGGGATGAAGTCAGAGGAGAATTTCCATGAGCTTTGTGTCCTCAGTTTGTAAAGCCAGGCACAACAAAACCTTAGGGCTCAATTTTGAAGTCTACTCACAGATTTTTTTTTAATTTTTTCCTCATTAAGGGGACTGTAATATGGAAGCTGATGATTAAGAGAAACGTGACATTTGAATGTTTAAAACAAGCAGCTGACTAATTAAGCTCAAAAGTAGGGAGAAAAACTGGGACTAATCTGTAGAAGTCTTGTAAACAAGAAACCTCTCAGTCACTTGAACACTTGGTAAGAGTTTCTGTTGTTATCACTGTTCCCTTCCATATCTGAACATCCCAGTTCTCCACTCCTACTGGGGAGCTGGTCCAATCTGCCCCATAACTGCCTGAATTCTGCACACCCACTCTACTTTAAATCCTCTTCTCCAAAGCCCCCTCTGTTCAGTCACTCTCCTACACCCACCAGCCTGAGTCCCTGCTTCAGGTGCATTTATTCCTGCTTTCCTTCCTTCCTCTGGATGTCACACATCTCTCCCAGCACCCCTGTGATTGTTATCACAGCAGCCTGAACTGAGAAAACTCCTCCTCATGAATCTGGCTGCTGCAAAAGTCACACAGAGCATTATTTCCAAGTGATGGACAGAAGCTGCATTGCCCAAAGCTTCTGACAACAAGCAGAGCAAGATGAGCAAACCCTCTGCTGTTGGCCTCTCCTACTCTTGTAGAGTAGAACTGTGCAAAGTGTGCAGGCAAAACTATGACTGACACTGGCAGAGAGAAGGATCCAAACAATTCTGCATTCACTGCAGAGGCTCCACATTGTCAGGAAATAAAAGTATTAAATGGCAGCATGGTGAATTCAGAGCATAAGAGAGAGCATTTAACAATTATCTTAATGTAAGACACTGCTGAGCTATGTATTGAAATTGCTTTTACACAGGGAGGTGTGGCTGCATTCCTAAATATTATATAATCTCCTCCTTCCCCTAAAATATCTAGAAAGACACAAGTTGCATGTATTATATTTGAATGTGCAAAAAATACTACAGTAGGAATAACATTATGGTAAATAGCACAACAGCACCAGGAAACTATTGACTCTGGCCTTGTCACATATACTCCAAAATGAAAATGGTAAAAAACAGTGGTGAGAAGCAAAAAATATGAGCACTCGTTCCCAAAGGGATGCATTTTAGGGATAAAAAAGTATTTCTGGCCTGTGAACATCTCAAAGATCAGATTTATGGCTCTTAAAAACAGCCACAGAGGTGCAGAGGGCAAAGCCCCCCCTCTGAACTCTGGGGATGATCCCTGACACCTCCCAGCACCTTCTCTGCCCACAGCTCCGGGCTGAATTCCCGATCCCTGCTCCCAGCTCTCAGCCTTCACACGTGTCGGGGCCGAGACAAAAGCCCACGGAGCTGAACCAAGGCCACGCGTGTTTAACCTTCAGAAAAAGAACAGGGAGAGGACAGCACACCCAGCTCCGGGGTTTCTCCGTGAATCTCTGACCTTCCCCGTTCCAGGCAGCGTTACCGCCTGATGCAATCCCCAGCAAACCCCCAGCCCAAAGAAACCTCCTCAGCAACGCTCTCAGGCCGTGTCCCCACAATAAACACCACGAAGCAGAGGGCTCCCGAGCGTCACCCACCCTCAGACCCTTCCCGGTACCCCACGACTTAGGGAAAACCCTAAAGACGGAGCTGGGGTGTGAGGGGGAAAGCGCCGAGAGGTCGGGACAAGCCCCGGGTTCCCTCCGCAGCCTCAGGGCCCGCCGGTCCCTCAGCCCCCAGCTGCGAAGCCTCTCACGGCCACGGTCGGTACCACGGCCCCGCACCACGGCCCCGGGGCAGCCGAGCTTCGGGGGCTCCTCACCTCAATGATCTTAATGAAGCGCGGGAAGACGGGGTTGCGGGTCACGGCGATGAGAGGCACGTTGGGGAAATGCTCCGGGACCATCAGCGGCGTCAGCGCCGTCATGACCGGCCCGGCCCCGCCAGCGTCCGCTCCTCCGCCGCCGCCGCTCCCGCCGCTCCCGTCCTCGGCGCCGCCGCCCTCCAACGCGTCGCTCCCCGCCAGGCCGCCGGGGCTGCGCTGCTGCCATCGCGGGCCGGTGCCGAAGGCCGCCCGGGAGGGCGGACCGGAGGGGCCCGGCGGTACCGGGAGCACCGAGCCGGAGGAGGAAGCGGCGGCCGCGGGTCGGCGCCGGGCGGGTCCCAGCAGCGCCGGGCGCCATCGCCCGCAGAGCCGCAAGCACCGGGCGGCCGCCATGCTGCCGGCGCGCGCCCTGCGACACTTCCGCCCCGCCCGCCCTGCGCGTGGCGCTCCGCACGTCCCGGTCTGCCGGAGGTTGCGGGTTCGAGGCCCGGTCCGGTACCGACCCGCGGGCGCTGCGGGGGGAAGGAGGAGGAGGAGGAGGAGGAGGGAACTCTCAGGAGGGTTCCCGCGCCCTCCTGAGATGAGCCGTGGGCCCTTCCTCACTTGCCCCCCACCCCAGCTCCCCGCGTGGGGGTCGTGTGTGCGCGGAAGGCAAAAGCATCCCGGGAGAAAGGAGTGCGGAGCTGTGCGGGGAACGGGGTGCGGCCAAAAATCCCCAAAACGAAAGAAACTCCCTCGGAAGAAGCGGCCCCGCTCCTGTCAGTGCCTACTGCCCCGGCCCGCGTTGTGCCAGCACCTCAGGTGTCACCTGGGGCTCAGATGGCTTTGAGTGAACACACACCCAGCCCGCAGCCTCTCTGGGCACCCTCACTGAACAAAAAAAAAATAAATTTCCTTGTGTTGAGAGGGAAGCTCCTGGGTTGTGGCTTTTCCCTCACTGGGATCAGCCCCGGCCTGCACCCCCAGAGCTTTCTCCGGGGGGCGATGCCCTTTGGCATCTTCAGGGCCCTTCCTGGGACTGTTCCATAGAACCACAGAATAATTGGGGTTGGAACCTCTAAAGCTCATCCAGCCCAACCCCCTGCAGGAATCAGGGACCCCCTCGCCAGGATCGGGGTGCTCAGAGCCTCCTCAAACCTCACCCTGAACATCTCCAGGGATGAGGCCTCAGCCACCTCCCCGGGCACCATGGTTCCACTGCCAGTTTGTTCAGCGTTGGAAAGAAGGTGAAACACCCACGGATAAACCTCAAGAATTTCTGCTAAAGTTGTTCTAAGGTTGTATCAATGCTTGCAGCCCCTTTTCCCTTTTTTTTTTTTTTTTTTTTTTGCGGGGGGTGCAGAGTAATTTTGTCCTTAGGTTTGTGGTCAGCCCAAACTGTTGAGCCCTGACACCTTTGTTTGTGGTGCATTTCCTAGATGGAAATAGGAGCTGTGTCCTGCATGGGAAGTAATCCTCCTGCAGCTTTGTCAGTTTATGGACCAGCAAAAGATGGCATTAAAAAAAAAAAAAAAAAAAAGCTTTAGGGAAAGGACTTGTAAAAATCTGAGTCTAATGTTTGGCCCATGACATAGGCACATGGAGAGAAGGAAGTGTGATGCTGGAAGTAATGGCCATAACTTTGTATGGTCATGGTCCTGAGGAGAAATCATAGAAAAAAACATCATGGAAAAGCATCGTGGAAAAAAATTCCCTTTATTTTTCAAATATGCAAACTATATTAACACTGAAACTCACAACATGAAGAAAAAGCCCTCAGGAATTAACAGAGTCAGAATGCTCTAAACACACTGTACAGCATGATTCCCACTTCCCTCTTTCTTCCTCAGGCAGAGCAAAAGGAGGACACACATTTCAGGGCAGTTTTTGCAGAGCTAGCTCCTGAAACAATGTACATGTATCACATACACATGGCCTGTCATCTGAAACTTCAAATTCTTCAGGGATTTTCTCAAAATGAATTTTGAAAAGATGTGTTCTAATCCATGTATGCATGAATTGATATAGCTCTGTTTCATCCCAAGTGTTGCCCATCTAATCATTAGGAATAAATCTGTTTGCAAATAGAAGAAACTCAGAAAGTTTCTGCAAGTAGAAGCAGCAATACTGCAGTAAAGATTGCACAAAATCTCAGTAAAATTAATTGATATTTCAGTTACCCAGTTTGGGAGGCTGAGTTAGTACAAGGTCAGCATTGGGTTGGGAAGGAGTACAAACACTTTGGTATCCTTGGCTGAGCTCTTAAATCCTATTTCTTTGCCAAGTTGGATGCTGTGGGGATGTGGATCCTTGAGATATGTGCAAGAAAGTGAAAGATAAAGTGGAGAATTTTCTGTATGATGGAGAAGCTCCTGTTTTGTCACTGGTAGGGACCAAACAAAACCAGCATGCACTGAGCTCCCTCCTGCTACACCTTGCTTTGGAAGACTCATTGCTGGAGTGAAGGAAAAAAGCCTCTGTTTTTTGAAGGGTGGGATTATTTGGGTAACTCAAGATGGGCATCAAAATGAAGCATGCAGCTAGACAGAGAGTTTAGTATTGCCTTTAGGAACAAAAAAACCCCACCTCTGTACATAAGTATGTTTGTGGGCATGTGCCCCTTTCATATTTAGGTGCAGAGGTGTGTGTATATATGTACATATATGCAAATCAATGCCAATTCTTTACTCTTCAGGTCCTGTAAACAGATAGATAATCCCAATCATAAACTGGTTCACAATGTGGGCAAACACCAGAGCTAAAACCTGCCAGCTGAATTCTGAAATTTCCCATGGGAGGCTGGTTTGCAGTATTTGAAAATGAGGCCTCTACTTGCTTGTGCTCCATTAATCCTGTCTTGAAAGCAGAAAAATCACAAATGGCAATGCTTGGGGGGCATGACTGTGGGAACATGGGAGGGTTGGGTTAGATGACCCCTTCCAACCCCAAACTTTCTCTGATTCTGTGATTCCATGATGGCAATGGAGTGTGGAGAGCCCCTCTCGTGGTATTTTTACATGTCTGCTAACAGCAACTGCAAACAGGTTAGACTCCTGCTGAGTTTTATGAAAGTACCATCAGGATCCTTCCAGATAGCTTTAAAAGTGATTGGGTTGGAAGGTCCCTTTGCAGTATCTCTAAACCAGGAAGCACGTGCATATATTATAAAGCCAGAAGGGACCCTTTTTATCATCAAGTTTGACTCTCTGTACAACCCAGGCCATGGGACTTCCCCAAATTGATTCCCATTTGAGTCCAGTCCAACATCATTTTCTTCCAGTTCATCCATCAGTTTGCCCTTTATATACAGGAAGTCTCTTCAGGATTTAAACTCAACGCTTTCTTGAAAAGTTGGACAAATAGTCTGGAAAAAAAAAAAAAAAAAAGAAAGAAAAAGAAGATACAGTTATACAGTTCAATGAGACAAATATACAATTTCTCTACTTAGGTAGCAATAACCAAGTGAACAAACACAGGGCAGGCTGCAGTTCTGCTTAAAATGCTGTAGGAATTACCAGGTATTATCACTGGAGTGGAGTCAATGCTATCATGCTGTTGTGAAAAAATAAAGCACTTTATTAGATCTCATAAGCAGCTCTGTTCTTTATGAAGGTTCAGCCTCATGGCAGCTGGGCTGGGTTCATGACAAGCTGGTGCTGTTCCAGCCCAACCCAGATACAAGCTAATGCAGTGGATCTTCAAACTCTTGGATTAAGATCCAGCCTTTAGATACAGCCATCTTATCAAAGTAAGAGTCTGACCCCACTAAGATTTAAGATAAGCTGAACAGACTTAAATTTGTGTATCAGGGACAGTTCTCCTGATCAGCTGGTGCACAGCATGCAGTTAAAGGATGGTAACTTGAGTCTAAAGTCGAAATCTTAATGTAGATGAAATATTCTTTAGTTGTATTGTGTCCAATTTTAGTTACTCCACTCTTAAGGAAGATGTGGAACAGGGAGGAGAAAGTCCAGAGGAGAGGAAGGTGAATGGTTATTACCTGTGAGGTTATACTGGGTCTGTTTAGTCTAGAAAGGAGAAGAGCAGACATTATAATAATATGCATACAAGATTAAAAAAAAAACTGCTGCAAAGAGGAGGATGGTCATTTGTTATCCTGCTCACTTGCCCTCTGCTAGAGCATCTCTCCTGTCAGAATAAGCAAAATCTGCCTCCTAATGTCAGGAAGCAGCCTGGGGCCAACTACTGCTACCTGGAGCTACAATACCCTTCTGTTCACCTTGCTGGGTTAGCCACTTCCATGTGAAAGAGATGCATTTGTCCATTTATCTCAGATTCCCAACAATCATGCAGCCCATAAAAGTAGAATTCTTTGCCTACAGGATGTGGAATGTGGCAGCACCAATAAATAATCCTGCAATTCATTGAAGGACCTAAAAGAGCCTCAGGACCTGGCTTTGGACATCTCAAGCAATATCTTTTTGGCAGCTTTCTGAGTCCTGGGGAGCTACCCATGAGCAGCTTGTGGTTGTGGTTGGCAAAGTGGACTCCAGGCAATGCCTTGGAGTTCTTCCTTCCAGAGATCCACTTGGGAGCACCTCTGAGTGCATGGATGGGGCTTCTGAATGGAAAGGATCAGTGTGGACAGGCAGGGCAGAGGGGTTCAAGTCATCTCCTGGGTTTGGAGTACTGAGCAGACCTCAAGTTGAAGCTGCCCAGTTGAAAGAGTTCAGCTGTACAAGAGTTCAGCTGTGTCTGAGCTTCACCATTTCTAAAGCAGGACAGCTACACCACAGTGGCCTCAAAACTGTGTCCTTTCCATCTTCTTGGTCGTGGCTACACATTCATTTTCTAGATGTTCACAGCCCTGCTGGCCCTGTTCACTGGAGTGGGAGAGAAGGGCTCTGTTCCTGGCCATGCCAGGGAAGGGGGGGAGACCATTAAGGAAGCAGATCCCTGCTTCTTGGTTCAGCCTCTGGGAGGTTTTTAGATGTTGTGTGGGCTCCTGCCCAAGTGTGTTAAACAGATGCTGAGCTCCAGTTGGTAGGAACTGAGACATTAATCCTTTATTTCTAAGTTTCAGGTCTGACCAGCTTGTACAAGAGCTGGGAAGTGATTGGGTGCTGCCTAGAAAAGATAAGGAGCTGTAAGAAGACAGAGATTTTGAATGTCATTTATTTAATGACATTCTGGAGCAATGGGACTGAAGGGAAGTAACTTCTGAAAACAGAAAAAGATGAGCAAGGGTACAGTTTTCTTTGGAATCTTAAGATGAGGGGTGAAACTCTTTTCTGAGCAAATCTGGGGTAGAAGGGAGTCATTCCTGGCATGGAGGGAGCACCCAAAAAAGTGCTCCCAAAAAAGTGCTACCAAGCTTCTCAGGCAGGCAGGCTGGTTGTAGACTTTGTATTTCCCCTCTGGTTCCCCCCCCAGGAGACAGCTTGTTAGTGAGAAATGCAGTTAACTGGTTTTTGGCAGAGCTTGGTTGAGGGAAGAGCTGTCTCAGAGGCTGCAGAATGGATATAATCAATCCTTTAATTGTTTGCTGTTTTCCCAATCCTTTAGCAGCTTCCACTAAGGAAAAGCCTATTGAACACTTCCTGTGCTACCAGCCAGCACACCCTGCCCCTGCTCTCTGGGGGTCCCACATTCCTGCTTTCCTCCAGTATCCATAGGCAGAAGGGCTGCCAGAGGAGGTATGAACAGAGATTCATCACCTGCAGATCTGGGCAAACACCAGGACTCAGAGCAAGGAGCACACTTTGCTTTCCAGAAACGCTCTTGCCAGAGAAAAGCTGAACAGGAGTGCTGGGGCTTTCCAGAGATCTCCAGCTGGCCAAAGCTAAAAGCTGCACAGGGCTGGGGGAAGCTTCCACACTTCACTGACCAAGGGAAAGCTTTGCAGCTGGATCCTGGAGGAGGCATCGTGGCAACATCTGGGGGCCAGTCCAGCGGTGGTGGTGGTGTCCTCAGCCTGCTTTGCCACTTAACTGGGATTATACTTGAGCTTAGAAATGAAAGAGCTCATTCATAAAGTCTTCCCTACTCAGGTCTAACTCTTGGACCCCGTAAGAATGACTAAATCAGGCTTTTTGTGGAATAAAACTTGCTTTGCAGTTTAATTTTCTCCTCTTTAATGCCAGTCAGAAAGAGACGGGGCAGAAAAGGATCAGGGAAAAATGGACGTGGCAAAGGGGGAGAAAAGTGTGGATCTTGGAGAGTGGGTCTTTCTGTGTCCTCCACTATGGACTCTTTCAAGTCTTGGGTTTTGACAGCATTAATCTGCACTCTGCTGCCCAAGTTCACAGTGCTGTCTCTCTCCTGGGCTGCCTGTGGGTCTCGTTCTGTGGGCAAACCGGGTGGGAGAGCTGCTCTTTCTCCTCTATCCCAGAATTACCAAGTTCGCAGTCCTGTGCATCCAGCTCGTGCCTGGAGAGATGCTCCACAATTCCAGCCCCCAGGGAATCTCCCAGGACATTGGTGGTCGTTCTGAGGCGGTCCCTGAAAGGCAGAGAAAAAAAATGAAATGCAGCTTCTTAGTAAGAGCTTAGGGTGTGGAGACTGCTTCAAGAAATATCTTCATATATTTTGTGTCACCATAATAACTGACTCTTCAACATTGACAAGAAAATTATTCCCAGTGAGGTTTCCCTGACTGGAAGCCCTGAGTGTGTCTTCACATTCCTGGTCCACTGCATTCTGTTTCTCACTGAAAAGTTCTGGACTTGCCACAGAATGAGGGAAACATTATTGTGGTTTCCTTTCCAAAGGGCTGCTAAGGTCTCAGCTGAGCCTCCCCACCTCTGTTACTCTTGAGTTGCATTTTGTTTTACAAAAAGTGCTGAAATTCTGATGCAAGCCTATGTCTCAGTGCTGCTGTGGAGATGGATTTAGCACAGAGAGTCTGCAGTAAAACAAGGCACCAGCTTGTGCAAAATGGCAAATCCAAAGCACCCTTTGCAATGAGATGTTCTCCACAATGACAACTCTAAGAGCTGAAACCATCACCATCCCAGCATCCCATCATATCCCTCAGTGATAACAACAAGTAAGACTTTTGGTCCCTGATTGAAACCAGGAGCAGTGGAGGTGTTGGGCAAGACTCAGCTGGCAGCGTGGCTGTGAGCAGCCTTGGACTTCTTGGGCTACAAACCAGCAATACAAGATACAGAAGAACAGAGGAAACACTGAGCATGCATCCCTGAGCCAGGATTTTGTTGTCTTTGAGAAGACTGGGAGAGCAAGGACTGTGCACAAATGTGTTCTTCAGTCAAGTTCCTAAGAGCACTGCTGGGAACTCACTTGTCCCAAGGTTTAAAAGGCAAAACCCAATGTAGCTGACTTGCTGCCCTCACCTGAAAACTCCTCAACCTTGCCCAGCCCAACCTCACCCCTCTGGCTGTATTTGGTAGAGCAGAACCATCACTCTGCAGTGTGAATTCACTCGTTATGGCACAACCTCCCCATCCCCTGCTGCTCTGGGGAGAGTTTCTGAGTGACCTTTAAGATAAAGCAAACTATGGACGTTCTTCTTTGTGCCCAGGCTGAGCTGAAATCACCTCTGATGGGCACTGAAGTGCATGGGCAGAGAGGGCAGTGAGGAAGAAGAGCTCCCAGCACCCACCAAGGTGGATACTGGTATGGAGGAATGCCACAGCCTTGCACTGGCATCAGGAGCATCTCTGACCATGGCTGTGTGATATGGGAGGAGGCTGATGTGCAGGTTTATGACCCAGCTCCAAGATGAAGTGATGGAGCCAGTAAGGTTAAGAAACATCAGGGAGAATGAGAGGGAAATTGATTACTGTCACCAAATGATCTCTCCAAAACCAGAAGAGGAGAGATCTCTCAGGGGATCCTCTCATAAGCAAGCTCCCAGCCCTTGAAAGCAGAAAATCACAAATGGCAATGCTTGGGGGGCATGACTGTGGGGACATGGGAGGGTTGGGTTAGATGATCCCTTCCAACCCCAAACTTTCTCTGATTCTGTGATTCCATGATGGCAATGGAGTGTGGAGAGCCCCTCTCCTGGTATTTTTACATGTCTGCTAACAGCAACTGCAAACAGGTTCAACTCCTGCTGAATTTTATGGAAGTACCATCAGGATCCTTCCAGATAGCTTTAAAAGTGATTGGGTTGGCCACAGGAGGATAGTAGCCCACAGGAGGAGGGGCAATGTGAACAGCTCACTGCTCCCCCCCAAAAAAAAAACCAGAGCAAGAGTGTTCCTGTAAGAAGTGCAGCACCTGCAGTGCCCTTGCAGAACAGGGCTGGGGCTCTGCAGGAGGATCTGGTTGTGGCAAGATCCAGGGCTCAAAAAAGCCAAAAGCACCACCAAGGCCAACTCCTGAGAACAGCCACCAAAACTGACACTGAGAAGACAACTCAAAGGGTCACTGTAGGAGGTGGGTGCCTGCAGAGGGGAGTGGGGGTGATGCAGGAGGATGTGCAGACCAAACCCAGCAAACAGGGAGCTCTGCTCTCACCCTGGTGCCCAGGTAAAGGGTGTTGGGGACAAACTGTCCACCCTTGGGAGTCCTTCAGCTTGTTACCCACTCCTGGTCCTTCAGGTGGGCAGTGAGGACGTAAGGATGAGAGGTGCACAATCAATTAAGAGACCTCAGGGCCTTGGGGCAAGTGGTGAAGGGATCAGGAGCTCAAGTTGTGTTCTCCTCCATCCCTCTGACATCAGCGATGGATGAAGGAACAAACAGGGAGAGCCAAAAGGTCAATTCCTGGCTCCAGGATTGGTGTTGTGGACATGGCTTTGGGTTCTAGGATCATGGCTAAGTGTGAGAGGCACCAGAGCCACGAGCAAATAATGGGATGCATTTGTCCCAGAGGGGATTCTGGGGCAGGAATTGGCAGGGCTCACTGATAGGGCTTTAAACTTGCTTTGAAGGGGGAAGAGGTTAATAATCTGGTGCTTGCCTGTAACAAAAAGTGGGGCAGCACAGCAGGGGCAGGGGGATGGAGTGGTACAGTAAGGGCTCTCAATTTGTTGCCCTGAGGCAAGCCAGGGAGGATGCACTGAGACACCCCAAAGGAATGAGGGGGAAGTCACCTAAAAGGTGACACAGCCACCCCAGCTCAAGTGCCTCTGTGCCAATGCACACAGCTTGGGCAACAAACAGGATGAATTAAGGGCCACTGTGCTGCTGGAAAGCTATGGCAGAGTGGCTGTTACTGGGACTTGGTGGGATGATTCCCATGACTGGAATGCAGGGATAGAGGGGTTCAAGCTCTTTAGGACAGGCAGGGGAGAAGGGGAGGAGGTGTTGCTCTCTACACCAGTGACCAACTGGAACTGATGGAGCTGCACTGGGGGAAGGAGGATGAACTGATTGAGTGATAGGGGTTAAGATTAAAGAGAAGAAGGGAGACTGTGATTTACAGCAGGGGTCTGCTACAGCCCCCCTGGCCAGCAGAGCCAAGCAGATGTGGCCCTCCATAGGCAGATAGAAGAGGCTCTGTGTTCACAGGCCCTGGTCCTTGTGGGTGATTTCAACCACCCTGACATCTGCTGGAGGAACACACAGCAAGGCATCAGCAATCCAGGATGTTCCTGTAACCCATGGATGAAAACTTCCTCCTCCAAATGGTAGAGGAATCAACAAGAAAAGATGCTATGCTGGACCTTGTTCTCTCCAACAGGGAAGGGCTGGTGACCAACGTGGGGCTCAGGGACAACCTTGCCTTCAGTGATCACAAAGCACTTGAATTTAAGATCCTCAGGGCATCCAGGAAGATTTATTCCAAGCTTACAACCCTGGACTTTAGGCATGCAGACTTTAATTGCTTCAGGGATCTGCTGACCAAAGTACTGTGGGACAAAGCCCCAGAGGGAAGGGGGGCCCAGGACAGCTGCTCAGTATTCAAGGATCACCTTTCCTGTGTCCAGGAGCAAAGTGAGTTACTGACAAAGCACACTGACAAAGAGGAAGGCAGGACAGGATGCTGGGAGAGCTGCCTGTGTGTTTTAAGCATCGTGTCCCAGGTTCCCAGGGACTGCTTGGAGCTGAGATGTTGGGAGAACAGACAAACTAAGCAGGGAGCAGAGAGCATGCAGAGGACTTACAGAAACCAGTCCACAGCAATGATCAGGGTGATGTCTTCAGTTGGCAGCCCCACAGATGTCAGCACTATGACCATGGTCACCAGCCCTGCCTGGGGGATCCCTGCAGCTCCAATGCTGGCAGCCGTGGCAGTGATGCTGGAGGGAAGAGGGAAGCAGAGGTGTCAGCAAAGGGAAGGAAGAGGCAGACACGTTTGCAAAAATGTCAGGAAACAGCTCAAACTCGTGGTCTCTAAAACAGCTTGGCAGGCAGCAGGATGGTGACACACGAGACATTAACACATCCCGACCAGCCTGCAGCTCCAGCTAAGGGACAGCCCAGACCTGGAGCTGTCAAAAAGTGGAGCCTTAAAGATGTGGCACCCAAATCATACGTGCTCCTACACCTGGAGGTGTGGCACACCCTTCCCTTCCATACTTCCTTTTCCTCGTTGTATCTTCTGAGCAGAACAAACTGCCCACACCTCAGAAAAGCCAACAAACCCCAAGCCCTTCCTGTAACTGTGCAAAAATCACCTTATTGTGATGATCTGCCCGAAGTCAAGTTCGTAGTTGTTGACCTGTGCAATGAAGATGGCTGCCAGGGCCTCATAGAGGGCAGTGCCATCCATGTTAATTGTAGCTCCCACGGGCAGAACAAACCTCGTGATGCGTCTGTCCACACCATTGTTCTCTTCCAGGCACCTGAAGGTGATGGGCAGAGTTGCTGAGCTGAAAGAGATGTACAAAACAACGTGAATTGGGTACATGCTGACTTGAGAAGAGAGACTAAACCTCTGCCTGGTTTATGACCTTACCCACCTGCTTTTTCACCCTGCCATGTGAGCCAGAGGCCAGAAGCTGCTAGGAGAAAGGACAGTCTAAGCAAGGCTTCCTCTGATAGGGTGCACGTTGCAGCTGCACATTCAGACAGGGCTTTCCTCAGGGGGCTGGGACAGGGGCTGTGTAGCCCTGAGGCTGATGATGCTGGTGTAACACCAAGAGAAGGTGATGCTGGAGGATTCAGGGTACATAGGACAAAGCCTGAAGACCAAAATTCCTTTTCCAGCTACTAAAAAAACCTTTGAGCCCTTTCTCACCCCCTCAGTGGACAAGACAAGAACGACCCCAGGTGAGAATCTGTCTTGCAGTGAAAGCAGAGACTGGCTTCTCAAAGAGAACCTGAGCAGGAAAAATGCAACGTGTTTAAGTGTGGGAATGCACGTGGGAGAGACTGACATGTGCTTGCCTGGAAATGAACACGGCAGGAAACATGGCACTGAGTGAAACAACAGCTAAACCTACAACCCCTTGCTGTGTCACTGACCAGTGGGTGTCCCTGCCTTGGCCCAGTCCTCCTTTGAGTTGGATGCCAGCCTGGGACATGGAAATGTGCAAATGTGTGTGAGTGCACGTGTGTGCCACGGATGTCCTGGGAAATAATGCCATTCAGAGGAAATTTTGATGTTTGCCCTCAGCTCAGCTCCAAGTAGTCACCCCCACGTTTGGTAAGGAGGAGGATGGGTTGTGCACTGCTGATTAGAGGTGGCCACATGATTAGGGACTGGGATTCCCCGCACAGGAGTGGGAATCATTCCGCTCTTAAATGAGCTCAGCTGGACCCGTGCTGGTGCCAGAACTTGGGAGATCACAGTGCTGCACTGAGAAGCAGCCTCAGAATTTCCACACCAGCCCCAACCCTGCCCCTGTGCAGCCATCATACCTTGAGGAGGTGCCCAGGGCTGTGATGAGTGCCTGCAGCAGCCCTGCAATGAACACCCAGGGGTTTCTGTGGGTGACGATGAAGTAGAGCAGTGGCAGGATGCAGAGAGCATGGATGAGGAGTCCAACAATGACAGTGAGTGTGTACATCCCCAGCTGGCCTCCCATGACTGCCAGGTCATCCATCTCCAGGATTTTGCCAGCAATTAAAAACATGATCCCAACTGGAGCATACCTGTGGCAGAAACACAAGGCCATTGCTCAGAACTCACACCCAGATTTTCACCCCTGCTTTAATGCAAATCCCCAGTCAGGCAGCACAGCAGAAGTGCTCCCTGAGCCTAATCATTGGATGCTGCTGCTGGTTTCTCTTCTGGAAACCTGGAAAGAGCTGGGACTCCTTCACCATCTGGAACCCCACCACCTCCTGGCACTGCCAGGGACCCCATCACTGGTGTGTGCACAGCTTGGGCACTGCTGGAAGTTTCCTTCTCCTTCTGGGTTTTCTACATGTTCCCACAACACTCCTTGTAGAAGTGAGAGGGGAGGTTGTGTAGAGTGTTCAGAGCCCCTTTCCTAACAGACCTTGGGCTGATTAATTTTTTTACTGACAGGCACAGGGAAGAGAAATGGGAACTGGGGACTAAAAGCAGCAGTCTCCCCCAGAACCCAAGGCTCTGGCTCCTCAGCCTTGCTATCTTCAGATGTTCATATTTCAGGAATAGGAACATCCAGGGAATGGGTATCTGGTGTAGCAAGGACTTGGCACACCAAGCCCTGTGAAAGCAGCCATGGCTTATATAAAACCTATTTTGGGGGTACTCTTCTTTCCATTTCTTTTTTTTATTTCCCCCCCCCCCCCCATAACAACGCCTCCCATGAGCAGCAGTGAGGCTCCACAGAAAGGAAGCCAGAACACAGACATGGAGAACATCATGGGCACCAAACTCAACGTGGACAAATAACTGGACCAAAGAAACTCCCAGCTCCATTGCCACACCTCTTAGGGTTTGGCTTCTCCAGCTCAAGAGCTCACATGCAATCCATGCACAAGGCTCATAGGTCCACATGCCAAATTCCAACCTAGCCTGGGAGGTTTGGAAAAGTTTCAGGAAAGGATTTCACAAATATTTCATTTCCTCTGACCTTCCTCTTAGAAGACAACTCTTGGCTGCAGCCACTGTCCATATCTCCCCAGGAAAAACAAGCTCCTGGGAGATGCTCTGCAACCTGTGGCTTCAGGAAGGAGTGCTGGGCTGCAGCTGACAGCCCTGCCTCCTTTTCCAGGATTTTGTAAGCCAGGAACCTGGCAGTTTGCTGAGTGTAACCCATGCTCCACCTGCCTGCCTTCAGTGTAAGGGGGACCTGGAGCAGGGATGTTGAAGGCTCCTTGGAATTGTCTGTGGGAGCAGCGTGCAGGTCTGCTGGTCCCACTGTCCTTGTCCTCTCCTTTCTGTGCCCTTGGGAAACTCCTCTGTTTTTTGGAAGGCAAGGCCCAAAGTTTTGGTTTATCCATGGGGGTGATATCCAGAGGGGCTGGGGCTCCCCAGTGCTCTGCTAGGAGCTCAGGGTAGTTTTTCCCCTTTGTGTCCTTCTTTGGGAGGCCTCTCCCCCTGCAACCAGGATGTTGCTCTGAGATAAAAGACTGTGACTAGAAGACCAGGGAATGGGAGCTGGAGTGATCTAAAATGGGTGTCTGGCTGACAAATCCTCTTCTTGTCAGACATTTTAATGTATTCTGCCAGTTTCACATCTCTCCTGCCTTGCAGTACCTACCACAAACTTCTATTTAGAACTAGAGCCTTCAGACCCTTACCTATATGGGTAAAGAGCTTAAAATAACAAGACTGAGTAAAATCTTGGTTTTTTTTTTTTACAAGGGCTGCCTTGCAGAGAAGACTTGTCCCAGCAATGCCTTACTTATCAGGCAGCCCTACACAGAAAGCAGCTGAGCTCCAGAGGAGTCAGGATCTGGGAGACCTCAGATTGAAGGGTGGTAACTTTGGAGTTGCCCAACTCAGGTCTCAGAGCTAATGCACACAGGTGCCACCCTGAGAAGCAGGGAAGGAGCAACAGCTCAGTGTGGTTTGTGGCCAAGTCAGCCTTGGCTGAACACAGCTGGAAGGAAAGCTTTTGGTGGGAAAGCCTCACACCCTACCCCTCTTGGTAAGGCTAAGAGATCTTCCACTCCAGCTCTCTGGTCTTCCAAGGATGTTTCCAGCAGCCTCAAGGAAAGCAAGTCCTGGTGTACCTGATATTTCTAAGGTAAAACAAAAACAAAAACAAACAAAAAACAAAAAAACAGGAAATGAAATGTGAACAAACATCCCGACTTTTCCCTCCAGCCTGACGGAGAGCTGTGCCCAGCTGCTTTCCCTGTGCGTGTCATCCTCAAAGCTACCCCACTCCTCATCAGGTCAGTGGAAACTGCACCTGGAGACCTCCTGCTCCAAATGGCCGTGCTCCTCACCAGATGATAATGGCCACCAGCCTCATGATGGCTTCGTTGAGGCAGTTAAAGAACTCCCGCAGGGCCCGTCCCTTCTGCTTCATGCTGCCGATCACCAAACCGAAGCACATGGAGAACACTACCAGCCCCAGAGCGTTCACCCCACTGGCTGAGCCCGGGATGGGAATGACTTCTTCAAAGGTCAGCACCTCGGAGATGGTCCCCAGGGCCTGGGTGACGTTCTCCAGGATGCCCGTGGAGTTCTCAGGCAGGGGGATCTGAGTGGCTGTCACGTTGCTGCTGTGGGTGACGGTTCTGGTGAAGACCCTGGTGCCGTACTGGGTCTTGTACTGGAAAGAGAGAGATGCTCAGATGGCCTCCCTGGCTCAGGGACTCAGGACAACGTGCTAGGCTCTCACATCCCTTCCCAAGGAAAGGAGAGTACTGCGAGGTACCACGCTGACCTGCATGGGAAGCTTGCTTTGCCTGCTCTCCTTAGCTTGGTCCTTTCATCAAAAAGTTCACGGAGTGGAAGGTCACAAGAGACCATCTCACATCCCCAGGGCTGAAGTACTCTGTGCTCTGCTAACACAGGGTGCTGCTTCCAAGGGCACTAGCACTGCAGATGAGAAAAATCCTTGCAGCAGCCTCTGCTTTCCCTTCCCTGCCAGTCAAAGACTGCTGAGATCACAGAAACCCTTCCTGACTCTCAGGGTGGGATGGGACAGAGACCATCAGAGCTTAAAAAGCTTGCCTGGGGGCTGCTGTAACACAGACTGATACCACTCAGACTTGGGGAAGGATAAAGCAATCACTGTGCCATCCCTCAGAGAATCAGGTGGGACCACAGGGTGCAAAGGGAGGTGAGAGGCTGGGGGGGATTTGGATTTCCTACCTGTTTGAAGCAGGCTTCTACCAGGTTGGGTGGGAACATATTCCTGCAGTAGATAAAACAAGGAAAGAGTTATTTGTCTGCAGAAGCCTGGGCTTCCTGGCCAACCCCTCTGTCCTGGAGCAGTGTTTCAGGTCACAGCAGCTCAGGCTACAGAGCAGATGGGCCCCATCTGAATGACAGGAGAGGGGAGCGTGCAGAGCTGGAGCCAGACACCTTCCTGCCTCTTTTCAGAATCCTGATGGATCTTTCCAGCCTCCAGGTTATTTTTCAGATATGTGGCAATAGACTACATGCACAGGGATGTGGGTCCATTGTAAAAGCATAATGAGATCCAACTGAACTTTAGAACAATACCAGATTACAAGCTGTAATACACTGTTTTGCCACAGCCTCATCTCTCAGCTGTCATTTAAGCTCTCTGTTCTCTTGTCTCTGTTCTCTTGTCTCTTGTTCTCTGTTCTCAGAACCATAGCTTCATATCCCATGAGCTGCTAGAGCTTTGCAATTCCCTGTGTCAGGTCACAGCAAGGAAGGGAGAGACCAGTACCTTGGGAACCACTTTGCCCGTTTCCTTGGGTAGGTAAAGATGGATATTTGGAGTAGCCTTCTCTGGGGGGATTTCTGAAGGACGTGCTGTCATTTACAGTTTTTATTATTTGTTTTGGTGAGCACTCCTTGGCTCCTTGCATTAATACCTCCAACACAACTCAATCTCAGAGTGGCAAAGCCAATTAGACTCAAAGTAGTCAGCTGGGCAAGACTCAGCCCTAAAACTCTTCCCCTAAAAGTGTCTGCCTACAGCTATGACACTTCAAAAAGACATTTTGTGGAGGAATGTAATCCCACTGACATGATGTGCAAGCACCTTGTTCACCTACCTCACCAGGTCCATGAAAGCATCTGTGGTCTGCACCTGCTCAATTCTGCCTTCTCGGTGAAGTTTGTCCTTGGATCCTTTCCCTGGGTGGATGATGATCACCATGAGGATGCCAATGAAGACTGCTATGATGGTGGTCACTGTGTAGTAGATGACAGCCCTCATCCCCATCTTCCCTGAGGCTCTGCCATCCAGTGAGGCCATTCCTGGGGAGTCAGACAGACAAGGTGAGAAGGTCAATTGCCTTCGGGGGAAGGGGGAAGTGCAAGGAAGATTCAAAGTGTGCAGGGCACATGCATGAACTGGGCAGGGATCTGGAGTCTCTATGAAGCAAAGCACACAAGGGGCAAACTTGAAGCTCTGAGGTGATGTTGATGTGGGAGAATGTGGCTTGTGGTTATAAAGAAGTAGAGTACCAGGGGGTTTAGGCTGCTTTTGGGAATATAGCAATTTTCTCCTAATAATCCCCTCCTGGTACATCCCTAATGGTGGGATGCTTCAGCAAGCAGAAAGCTTTGCAGTTCTTTCTGCTGCCTGAAAGCTTGGCTGTCTTCTACCAGGACCTGGATCACCACCTCTGCAGCTGGTGATCAACTCCACCTCATTGAGCTGACAGAAATTAACCTTCCCTAGGCTGGAGCAAACCTGAAGCTGACTCGGGTGACAAACTCGTGGACATTTGAGGTTAGATAGGACAGTGCTGAAGTGCTGGGCACTGGAAACCCTCCCTTGTGTCTTACCTCATTCTCAGAAAGCACAAAGCCTTCTGCTGCTCTTCCCAGTGCTGAGCCAGCAGAGCTATGGGTGTGCATCACTACCTTCAGCTCTGTCACTACCAGCCAAGCTCAGCCAAGCACCTCCAGCTTGGTCACAGGGGGAACTCCAACACCAGCTAAGGTCCCTCTTTGCTGGTTATTGCCTTGGCTGAAAGCAGCAGAAAGCATTTCTCACCTGTAATCAGGGAGGAGACAATGAGAGGAAGGACCAACATCTGGAGCATACGCATGAGGAGCTCCCCAGGGAAGGAGAAGTACTTGATCTGGCGATAGGTCAGCTGGTAGGGCCGGAGGGAAAAGGCCAGGATGATCCCTGTGGATCAGCAAGAGATGAGAATGGAAATGGGACAGTGCAATCCAGTGGTGTGTCCCTCAGTTCTGCACCATGGCTTTTCTCTTTCTCATCTCCTTTCAGCTCCTCCTCTCCCCAGAGGAGTAAATGCTCTTTCTTTTCTAAAAGGCTGTGATCCAGTTTTTACTGCAGGCTCTCTTTCTCCCTCTGACATATTTATATGCACAGCACCTCGTGCTTAAACCTCAGGTCTCCTTCTTGCTCTGTCTGCTGCTCCTCTGGGGTCTGTTCCCAGGAAGTTCATGAGCACAAGAATTCTGTGACCAGAGATACCATCTCCCAGCTTAACAGAGTTGTGACTACACAGTCCCCAGACTTTGCTCACCCACCTCCTAAAGTTGAGTTCAGCCAGTGAATTTGAGGTACATAGCCTAGATCAAAAGCTAGGGACACTCTACTATTTGCTGGGCAGACTTCATTTGTAATGTAGGACAGCCCTCAGCATCAGTTCTCCCTTCTGGTACTGTCAGGGCAAAACCAGAGGATAAATTGTGCACCTGTAGATGCAAAAGCCTCTCAACAAACCTGGATGATTTTTTTAGAAGGTCTGGAAGAGCTGGATCATCAAACCCTTTCTGTTATAGTCTGTCTCTAAGCTGCAGCCAGAAAAGATTGGCAAGATTCCCTCCCACACTCCCTCTGCAAGCTCTCTTGTCCTTACACACAAAGGAACTTTTGCTCCAGGTAACATTTTACTCCCAGCCCATCAGTTTCCTCTCCCCGGTGATCGCTGCGATCGCGGCAAATCGCTGCCAGAAAAGAAAATCTTCGTAGAACAAACAAACTTCACCCCAGATTTATAAACGGTGCCCGGCGTTGCCACCATACCTAGCAAGACTGCAGAGATGGTGAAGAGGACAAAAGCATTTCTCCTGAAGAAGCTCTTGGTGCCAGCAGCAGTGATGCTGTGCATCCTCTTCTTGGCGCGCGCCGCCCGTCTCTGCAGGGATTGCCGCAGGCGCTGGACACGGCCCTCGCCGTGGAGCCTCTTGGCTGCATCCTCGTTCAGGAAGAGGCTGTTGACGTGGCTCTGCTCCCCCATGGCTGCTCGGTCCCCAGGGCACAGCTCTGCCAAAGCTGGGGGAGCACGGGAGGAAAGCGTAAGCTGCGGCATCTGACTCCTTCCCTTCGTTTTTAGGTCGTTTCCCTGGGGCCCTGGGCAGGTTGGTTTGGAGGCAACTAATGAGCTCCTCTGCAAGGAGCAGATCCTGGGCAAAGGCACCTAAAGGGCTGCCAGGGTCATCAGGACCACTCGGGTGTGTCTGGAGAAGCTCTGTAGCACGTAACCTGCACTGAAGAGTGGCTTGTGGTGACCTGGGCAGCCAGAAAGGGCTCCACAGCAGCCCAGTCTTGTTCTTGGAAGTTCTGTCAGTTTGGGCAGGTGAGAGGTTTTATCACCTGGCAATAAAACCAATTAATGTCCACAAACTGTTCACAGAATCACAGAATGTTGAGGTTGGAAGAGACCTCCAGGCTCATCACTCCAACCTGTCACCAACACCACAACCAACACCATGGCCAGACGCCTTTTAAATGCCTCCAGGGATGGTGACTCCACCACTGTCCTGGGCCATTCCAGTGCCTGACAACCCCCTCAGGGAAAAAATATTTCCTAACATCAGCCTAACCCTCCCCTGGCACAGCTTCCATCCCTTCCCTAAGCTCCTAAACAAGGACCAGAGGAAATGTTCCAAAATGTTCCAAAATGTTCCAAACCAGACCAAGCAGCACTGGCTGTTTCTGCAGAAAGGAACAGAACCGCTTTGCCTTCTGGGGAACCTGAGGATAATGTCTTTTTGCTTTTCCTCTGACAGGACTTTCAAGTCATCTCTCTTGTCAAATTCCAGTGGTGAGGTTAACCTGCTCTCCTGTCTTTACAAATACTAAGACTGAGATCAAACCTACTTCAAAGAGGTAAATCTAGGACCAGTTCTGCTCCATTACCTACTGGCTACAAAGCCTGGAGCAGTCTCTTGTTCTCTAGCTGGTTTTTTTTCCCTCTGATTTCCAGATTACCCATCACAACAGGGATTACATTGCCTATGAACAGACACTGGGTGCCTGCCACATGGATAAATGACTGTTATGAACTGAAGGCTGCCCTGGAGAGAACTGCTTGGTGACACAAGATTGCAAAGCTGTTTCCAACAGACAGATGGAGCAAAACCCCCATTCTGCTGGAGGATTTGTTTGCACAGATGCCTTCCTGAGGTTCAGAGCAGTGAAGACACCTGAGGTGGCCCAGCCAAGTCCTGCTGAGCCCTCCCAACCTTTGGCTGCAGGAACCTTGTAGTGCTCCTGCTGTCACCCAAGCTTTTGGGTTAGCAGACAGCATCCTGTGGATTTTGATTCACTGATTCCAGCTTGATCACACATTCACTTCCTTATTACACCACCCTGCTTTTTATCTCTTTCTGGAATCAATTCACATCAGGCTGGGTGAAAACTTTGCTTGTCTGCTTCCTTTCCACTGTCAGAACTCCTACTGTTCACAGCTATGCGTGAGAGAAAGAAGATGTGAAGTACATATCCCTTCAGACCATTGAGTTTGTGCTTCCTGAATTCCTCCACAAGTTAAGGAACTCTGAATTCAATCCCCTGTGCCTGAAAACAGACCTCTATAATTTATTTAGCAGCCTCCCAGACAGGGCTGGACAAACAAAATTATTAGTTGCCAGGTTCCAACAAGCCAGGAATTTCACATATACTGTATCCTCCTGTCTTGCCAGCTGATGGCATCACTGGCCCTACAAGGAAGAGGACACCTCTTAGGCCTCATCCTTCTCCACCACAGCCTCACTGAGTAATCCCTTTTGTGGTCCATCTTCTTTTGTCTGCAGGATTTCCAGAAGTCTGTCCTAGAGCCTACTGCTTTTATGGTAAGAAAAGTGATTGTGTCCACTGCTAGTGGCTGGAGGGAGAGGAAGAGGAGAAGAGAAGAGAAGAGAAGAAGAAGAGAAGAGAAGAGAAGAGAAGAGAAGAGAAGAGAAGAGAAGAGAAGAGAAGAGAAGAGAAGAGAAGAGAAGAGAAGAGAAGAGAAGAGAAGAGAAGAAGAGGAGAAGACTTGCAGTTGGAGAGGCCCTACAGTGCTCATCTAGTCCAGCTGCCTGACCACTTCTGGACACCTTCCAGGAGCTCTGTGTCCTTCTGATGTTGGGGACTCCAGAACTGGACCCAGCACTCCAGGTGGGGTCTGACAAGAGCAGAGCAGAGGGGGGGAATCCCCTCCCTCAACTCCTGTCTGTGCTGCTGCTGATGCAGCCCAGGACCTGGTTGGATTTCTGGGCTGCAAACACACCCTGAGGGCTCATGTTGAGCTCCTGCTCCCCCACCACCCCCAAGTCCTTCTTCTCAGGGCTGCCCTCCATCCTTTCTCCTCCCAAGCTGTATCCATGCATGGGATTGTCTCTGTTTGGGTACAGAACCTTGCACTTGGGAAGTGAAGGGAAGGCTGTGAGGAATCCTCCCTGAGGAGGAAGGAGTGGCAGGAAGGAGCTGAGGTGGACTGACCCTAAGCCCCCACTGCCCATCCCCCTGTGCCACTGGGAGAGGGGATGGAAGGTCTCAGGAACAAAGGAATTTGGGCTGGGTTGTTAAGCTCTGGGTTTTTTCTATTTTCTCTTTGCCCCATTTTGATTTAACAAGTGGTAACTTGATTTTCTTCCCCAAGTCTATTTTGTTCGTGCCCAGAAGTACTGAGTGAAGCACTAACTCCTTTCTTGAGCCAGCAGGTTTTAGGTGGATTTCCTCCTCCTACCCATCCCGAGCCAGGAGAGAGGGGAGGGAGCTTTGTTCCCAGCTAAGCCAGGAGATACTCACAGCTCTGTGGGTCCCTGGATCTTCCTTTGTGCCCTTTTTGTAGACTGGGATAACTCTGTCTCACCTCCTCCCAGCAGGGATGCAGAGCAGGGACCAACCAGAGCAACCACCTAGAAAAGCAGAACCACCAAGGAAAGGTTCATCTCCCCAAAACTCTGTTTATTCCTCCCCAAACACTGACTCTTTATCAACCAACCCAGCACACCTTGGCCAGGTGAGGAGCTTCCTTACACACACAGAACCTTAGTGAGGTGAAAACAGCCACAGAGGTGGCTCTGAGATCCCCCATCACAGCCAGACCATGATGACCTGAGGAGATCTGTGTTCAAACCACAGAATCCTGGAATGATTTGGGCTTGGAAAAGACCTTTAGGACTGTCAAGTCCAAGTTCTAACCCAGCACTACCAAGTTCCCCACCACCCCATGCACCTCATCTCCCTCAGCACCATCTCCACAGCTTTTAAATCCTTCCAGGGGTGGGGATTCCACCTCTGCCCTGGGCAGCCTGGGCCAGGGCCTGACAAACCCTCTCAGGGAAGAAATTTTTCCTAAAGTCCAATTGAAACCTCCCCTGGCACAACTTCAAGCCATTTCCTCTTGTTCTGTTACTTGGGAGAATAGGTCAACACCCCCTTTGCTCCAACCTTTTTTTTTGGTAGTTGAGAGGAAGAAGGTGAAGGTCTCCCCTCAGCCTCCATTGCTCCAGACCAAACACCCCCAATTCCCTCTGTCCCTCCTTGTGCTCCAGACCCTTTCCCAGCTCTGGGTCAGTGCCCTTCCCTGGACAGACAGAATCACAGGATGTTTAGGATGGAAGAGACCTCCAAGCTCATCCAGTCCAACCTTTGACCAACACCACAATCAGCTACTAAAATTCCAGCATCCAAGCCAGGATCACAGAAACATGGACTCACCTGTCCTCTGAATTTGCCTTTCTTGGAGTTGGACCACACAGCAACAGCACCAATTCCCAGTCAGGGAGGTGGGAGCAGAACCCACGTGTAGAAAGGGACTCACCTGCTTTTTTTTTTTTTTTTTTTTTTTTTCTCCAGATGTCTCCCCAACCACATGCACCACAAAATGTACTTTTGTGCAAACCAAAGGAAAGTTATCTTTTGATAAGGGAAAGTTCAGGATTTGTTATTGGATCCCATGTTCCATCAGATGCTCGGGAGCCTCCTCCTTAGCACACAGAAGGAGCTCTGAGCAGAACTTGCTCCTGTGGTGTCCCCACCCTCTTGCTGACTTGCTCCCTTTCTCCATCTGCATATTTTGCAATACAGCATCCCCCTCCACAGCACATTCCCTCTGCATCACTGGCCTGAAATTGTGTAAATATTCTGTATTGCATCAGCTGGAAGTTCTTGGAGTGCTGTGGCAAATCATCAAAATACTCTTGCAGATGAACAGCCTGGCACTGGCTTTGCTTTTCCTTCCTGTGAGGAAGAAGGTGGCTTTGCTCACCTCCTTGTGAAGGGTCTATTCAGGACTGTTTCTCCAGGATCCACTCTGCCAGAAGCACTGATATATGAGACAGCATTTTTGGAGGTAACTTCAGGGCTAGAACCAGGAAACACAGGGTATTTTGCAATAAATTTTAGTGTTGCAAAACTAATGCCTAGTTCCTGGCAATGAGGTTTCTCATAAACAGTGGAATTTTGTCTATTTTAGAGACACCAGACAGATGATGGTGAAAGTAAAAAAACTGACTTTTGCACTATATTTTTCTGTCCTGCTCTTTGCAGATTTTTGTGTGGTTATTTTCCCATCTACACAGGGAGAAGATTTCCAGTATGGGGGTTGGAGGGTGATGGTGCTTAAGAACCTCCAAAGATTTAGGAAGCAGGAAAGGTCTGAATCAAGTGAGACACTTCTGTTTCAACTTATGAACCCCTCCTCTTTAAGCCTTGTCTCTGCTAAAGCAACCAACATCAGGAAGGCTGAAACCACCCAGTGTGCAGCACCTTCCCCTGAGCCTGTTTTAAAGACAGAAAGTAAGAAAATCGTGGGAAAAGGGAAAGAGAAGGGAGCCCCCAACTCCTCAGCAGGAGGGAGTTGGGCTCAGTGTGGCAGCACCAGGGCACATTTCCATCCCCTTGTCACCAATTGCCTCCTTTTAGCCCCCATGTGCACCCTTGAATTCCACTTGGTCACACAAAGGACAGGGGCAATGTCAGGATGTGTCCTTCCTGTTTCTCAGATTTATGACACAGGGATGCAAATATGCCCATTTTATATATAGAAAAATATATATGCCCACAACCTACTGACTGATTTTTTTCCAAGTTTGTCCAACATTTGCAGGGTCCTTCCTGCCCCTCTGTATTGGTGATGAGATGAGCAGAGGGGCTGTGCCCATCCTCCTGGATCTCATTCCCTGAACCACGGAAAACTCAGCAGCTCCAAGCTTAGAAACTGAGAGTAAAACACTACACACAGCAGAGAAATTTCTTGAAAGACCATCTTGGATCTATCTTTTGACTCCAGACTCCTAAGAGGCTCACAGCCCCAGGCATCCCTGGACCTCTCCCAGAAAAAAGGGCAACGTGTTAAAATGGGGAAAGGGAGAGCAGTGAAGAAAATCTTCAAATCTGTCTGACTGGAGAAAAGAAAAAACCCACATCAGCAGAACTCCAGTGTCAGATCAAACAGATTTTTAAAAAATCTTTTGGCCAGGATCCTGTAGGAAAGGTTTTTCCAGGCAAGGGTATATACAGGATGAACTGGAAGATCCCCTTATGATCATTTATGGGAACACAAAACCCAAGTGGGCAGAATTTCATGGCTATTTTTGTAAATAGAGAAATTTCAGGTGTGAGGCTCAACTTCAGAGTGCAGAATTATTCATCTGCTCACGAGTGACCTGGGAGGTGAACTGCTGAGTGAATAAGTGGAAAGCAGGAAAGGCAGGAAGAGTTTCTCCTCATTGCACACTCTGGTGACTCAAAAAGATGTTGGAAATATCACACAGAAGTACATGCTGGCAAAAAAACCAAAAACAGTGGCAGCAATTATTATGGAAGAAATGAGTAGACAGGAAAGAAAAAGGTTTTATGATGACCTAAAAATGTGGAGCAAATTCCCATCTCAGAGGGGACCACCTGGCTACAGCCTTGTTGGCCTTGGCTCCTATTCCCTCTGGGAGCTGGGAGCCCAAACTGCTCCCTGCAGAAGATTTTTGGTTTGGTTTTGTCCAGGTGATGCTCAAGCTCAGACTGAGCTGAGTGAAGAGGAAATGCACTGGGCTGCTCTGGATGGATGAGCTGAAACTCAGCTCCTGCAGAGCACTGACAGCACTGCTGCACCCAGGACATCACCCCTGGGACCCCAGAGCTCTCTGCAGGTCCCAGCTGGGACCAGAACTGGGGTCCAGGAGCTGTCAGTGCCAGTGTGGAGAAGGAAAGGGACCTTTTAGCTCTGCCCAGCACTGGTGATGCCACACCTGGGGTGCTGTGCCCAGTGCTGGGCTCCTGAGTACAGGAGAGATGTGGACACAGTAAAAAGAGTCCAAAAAAGGGCTACAGAAATGATAAAGGGAGTGAAGTATCTCTGGTGAAGGGACTGAAGCATCTCCCATGAGGAAAGGCTGAGGGAGCTGGGATTATTCAGCCTGGAGAGAAGGCTCAGGTGGATCTTATCCATGTACACCTGGAGGAAGGGTGTAAAGAAGACAGCACCAGGTCCTTCTAGGGATGCCCAGGCCCAGATGGGAGGTGGTGGCCACAAAATGAAGTACCAGGAAATTCCTTTCAAGCATCAGGAAAGGCTTTTGAACTGTCAGGCAGAGTGAACATTGGAGCAGGGTGCCCAGAGAGGTTGTGGGGTCACCATCCTTGGAGATATTCAAAAAAAGCTGACTGGACATGGTCCTGAGCAGCCATTTCTGGCTGACTCTGCTTTGAGAAGGGGGGGCAGGGTTGGACCCACTACAGGTCCTGCCAACATCATCCCTGCTGTGATCCCTCTGCCTTCCCCTGATGTGCTGTGGGATGAAGCTTCCCAGGGCAGCACTGACACCATCCCTGGCAGTGTCCTGGAGCTGATTTACATGGATAATTAGTACAGAACCATGGGCTGGTTTCCCACTTTTCCCTCACCCTCTAATCCCTGCCCAGGAGTCTTGCAGCACACTGAAAGATAACCCAGAAAATGCAGCTCCATGGAAATGGCCAAGTGCTGGTACTGGACAGACTGGACACCAGGGAAGCCTCTGCCAAGCCAGTGAATCCACTGGGAGATTTTCCTCTGGGACATGGAAGGTCCTGACCATTGGGGTGGTGGGGGGGTGGGGCTGAGGAAAGTCAACAAAAAGTTCAATTGAAGACTTCACCTGCTTTCTTGTCCTGCACTTTGTTCTCTCGTGAGGCAGAGCATCTTTGTGCCCTCCTCCCTCTGCCTAGGGACTGCACACTGCCAGGGCTGATGTGTCCAAGAGATGTCAGCCAACTACCCCATAACCAACCCTAAGGAAGGCAAAAAAAGGGGAAAAAAAGGGTGGGATGGCCAACCCAGCAGAGGGTTCAGGCTTTCAGCTGGGACAAACCCAGGAGTGACCACTCAGACTGAAGGGATGGGGGACAGGGACTGAAAGCCTTGTCCCACTATTGCTAAAGTCTGCAGAGGAGAGGACACAAGGGGTTAATCTAATTAGTCAGGTTTGCTCCTGGGACTGCCTGAAATCAGCCAAATTAGAAATGCCCAGCGGTCTCTCCCAGCTTAACCAGCCCCCAGGGACTGGGAGAGGAGTGGCCCTGCTGTCCCCAGGCACCCATCTCAGTACAGTGTGTACTGTCACAGCCCAGGGACAAGGGAAAAGGGTGTCAGAGTCAGGCATCCCCTCCTCTTCCCTCTGCTCATGCAACTCTTGCTGAAAGCCAGCCAAAGGCTGTGAAATAATCAGCCCTTTGGAGCCCACTGCTCCTCTTGTCTCCAAGGAAACTCTGCTGGAATGTTCAACATCAAACCCAGCAAGATTTCCAAAGGGGGAAATCTCCACAGGTAGCGAGGGGGAGAAGAGGGAGGAATCTACAGGAGGAGAGAGGCTGAGGAGAGCTTTGCACAAACCACACAGAGGTGGGGGGAAGGCAAAGGGTGACAGAAAGCTGGGCTGGGCTCCTAAGGTGGATGGACACCTGGGGAGGAGACAGAACTGAAACTGCTCTTCTTGAACAGGGAGAAGGCTCAGTGCTGGCAAGGCAGGGATGTGCCAGGCTGTCAGGGCTGTGCTGCCTTCTGGGCTCTGCTCAGTGGCCTCACTATTGGAGCTGGCAGCCCCACTTCTGAGCACAGCAGCAGCACTGGAGCTACAGCCCCCCAGCTCTGCAGCTACAGCTCAACTCTGCAGCTACAGCCCCTCAACTCTGGAGCTACAGCCCCCCAAACTCTGCAGCTACAGCCCCACCACTCTACAGCTACAGCTCCTCAACTCTACAGCTACAGCCCCCCAGCTCTGGAGCTACAGCCCCCCAATTCTGCAGCTACAGCCCCACCATTCTGCAGCTACAGCCCCCCAATTCTGCAGCTACAGCCCCTCTACTCTGGAGCTACAGCCCCCCAACTACAACCCAGCTCCTCAACTCTGCAGCTACAGCCCCCCAACTCTGCAGCTACAGCTCAACTCTGCAGCTACAGCCCCCCAATTCTGCAGCTACAGCCCCACTTCTGAGCAGATCAGCAACACCCTGGAACTACAGCCCCTCCACCACCAGCTGGGTGAAGCAGATGCTCTGTAGGCACCATCTTTGCCAAGGGAGGGCTGGGGGTCTCCACTGCTGCCTCACTTTCCCACCAGCACTCGGTGCCTGTGCTCAGGAACACTGATCCCAGATGCTGCACTGCTTGGTGAGTTTTTTCAGTCCCCAGGACCAGGACAGGGAGGGTTCACAGCCCCCCTCACCCCTCACGCTGTTGGATCCTTTCCAGCCTGACCCATTACTTGCCCTTGGGAAGGGCACCACAAGCTGGAAGCAATGCAGCCAGGGTGCCTGTGCTGAAAATTTCCATGCAGAAGCCCAAGTGGGGAGAACTCAGCCATATTTGTGTTGCTATAGCAGCCCCTGGCAGGGCTTTCTGCTCATGAAGGGCTATGGCAGCTCCATTTCCCACTTGCTGTCTGGCACCCAGCTGCCCCCCACCCAAATCCTCCCTCCAACACCAGACCCTGGAGGAGGGAGGATGTGCCCAGGGTCCAAGCACTGCCCCATCTCAGCTCAAGGGCAGCAGGCAGGAATTTCATCCCAGCTGAGCTCTCCGATGCCAAAAGTGAAGCTGTTTGGGGCCTAAGTCCAACTCTGGGAGGAAAAGTGTGACTGTCCTTTTTGCTCCCAATTTGTGTGAAGGTCCCTGTGCTAAGGCTGCCCCTCTCTTAGCTGCCCCCCAGGTATTCCACAGCATCCAGTCCCACTTTTCAAGCACTCCCCTCTGGGCAGTCCTACAGCTCCTTAGGAGAAATCCCTGCTGCTCCCTCATGCATCACCCAAGGAGCCCTCCTGCCACCCATCCTCCTGTCCCCTGGACCTCCCATCTCCCTCACCCATGCATCCAAATTTGCTGACAAAACCACTCACCTGGGAGAAGTTCTGGTTGTCAAGCAGGAAGGGCTGCGGGGTTTGGTTTTTGTTTTTTTTTTCTTCTTCTTGGGGGATTATTCGGAGTTGTTGGGTTCTTGAATTCTTTCAGCTGAAAGGCAGGATGCAGGGGTTTCTCCTTAGGTAGAGAGTTAGCAGAGAGCTCTGAGCAGAACCTCCTGAGAGAGGGAAGGAAGGCTGAGATATGCTCAGGATACATGGCAGCAGGGGGTGGGGGAGTGGCACGGAGGAGGAGACTGAAAACATTTTTGAGGACTGCAGGAGAGCAGAGGACAGAAAGCACCTGGCCCCCCAGTGCTCTGTCTGTGGATTTAACACCACCACTGGTTTCACACTTTCTTCTGCCTCCTCACACAAACTGCAAAAGGAGGCAGCAGCACCAGAGAGCACGGCAAGGAGAGCAGATACCATCCTCATCCTCATCCCTGCCCTTCAGCCTCTTCCTTCCCTGCATCCAAGCATCCATCCAAGCACCCATCCAGGGTCCATCCAGGACTGAGCAGCTCCTTCCCCGCTCCACCTGCCCAAGCAGGACCTTAGAGATCCAATCTCACTGCTGAGCTTCAGCCAGACCAGCCCCAGGGAATGGCCCTGTCCATGCTTCACCCCAATTCCTGTCATTTCCCACTGGTGGATGAGGGAATTCTCAAGGAATCAGGAATCATCTCACTGAGTATGCAAAGGAAATTCCTTAGCAATACAGTCTGTCAGGGAGCCAGACTCTGCTTTCAAGGGAGTGGGCAAAACTTCCACTGTCTTTACTCTTTGATTCCTTAAATACTGATTCCTGCTGTAATTTCTTTGATGGAATTCTCACATTTTAAAATTTCCACCCATGCCCAGCCAGGTTGGGGCTGTGAGCACCACACAGCCAGTCCTGGCCTTGAAATGCTGCAGAGTGAAAAACCATGGCCAAAACCCAAGCCCCAGCAGCAAGGTTACAACAGGACTTGTGTTCCCATTCCTCCCAGACACAGGGATCACAGGAATAATCCCTGGAATAATCTTCTCCCCAGTTCAGGTGGCACCAGGGCAGGAGCTTTGCTGCATTCTCCAGCCCCAGCATCCCAGCAGAGATGAGTTGTGGCTACAGCTGGAACTTCCCACTGAGTTTGAACTCATCCAGCAAGAGGTAAATGAAAAAGTGTCAGGGACAGAGTCCTAGAAATGAAATTCCCCCAAGCCCTGTGTCCCCAGCAGACTCTGGCTGAGCAGAGCCAGGAGCAGCTCCCAACACCAAATGGTTTTTGTGGGCATTAATCACAGAATCATGGAATCACTGAGGTTGGAAAAGACCTTTCCTATCATCAGCTCCAACCATAAATCAGGGCTGGGATCAGATGGAGCTTTGCTGGACAGGCCATTTGGAGCCTAAACTTTTGACTTTGATTAACTCTGTCACTCTACAGTTTAAAGCTTGCTGTCTGCCAAAATCAGCATGGACATCACCTAACCCTAACCCTAACCCCTTGCTGCATCAGGAGACAGGGACACACTGCTCCTAACAAATTTTTGGTCTTCAAATGCCTCGTTTGCTCCCATGTAAATGCAGGAAACAGCAATTATCCTCCTATTGAAGGAACTGCAATGAGGTGCAAGGTCCTGCAAGTGTAAGCTGGGGACTGGAAACCCAAGCCCTGCAGCCCTGTACCCTGCACAGCTTCCCAGCAAAGCACATATTGGAGTGGGATTCACAAGGAGATGATTTTATTTGAAAATTAATGTCTGTGATTATGGGGAACAGCCTCCAGAGCTCTGCCTGCACCATGCACCCAAACCACTCCTGAGAAACGGTGCTGAGAGCCCCTCCAGGCACAGAGGGAGCAGGAGATGGGCAGTGACATCCTCACCAGGGCTGAGCTCTGCTCCTTCTGCTGCTTCCACACCAGCAGCTGCTGGGGGGCAGTCCCAGGGAAGGCACCTCTGGCTCCTGTGCCTTACCCAGCAGCTTTTCTTACAGAAGGGTCTGGACTTCCCTGTTCACTGCTGGAGGCTCAGGTGTCCTGCAGCTCTCTTGGCCTTGGACAGGAGCATTTCTGACCCCACCAGGGAGAGGCAGAGCTCAGCCATCCCTCCAGCACGGAGCCATCCTCCCTGCATCTCTCTCTGGTGAGATAATTGTGCTTTTCTGTTTCCTCTGCCCATAGTTCAGCTTTGCTCCTAGAATCTGGACTCAGCCCTCCTCAGTTTTTCAGTCCCCAGGTGAATTCTCCTCCACCTTTTGTTTAGCCGTGAACGCAGAGTGACCAACGCCTCAAACACTCCTCCTGCAGCTTTGCCCATGTTTTGTTTTGACTTGGACCTCTGGCAATTTCCAGACACCTTTGAGTTCTTAAATATTAAATGGAGGAGGTGAAGAGCTCTGCTCCCTCAGAAAGGAGGTGCCTGATGCCCTGCAGGGTGGAGGAATCCTTGGGGACCAAACCCAAACTCCTCTTCTGTCCAGGAGAGCCACATTGCACAGAGACCATGGGATGCTGTGACTTATCCACAATGGGTAAAAGGGACACTCACAATGTCACTCTTGTGAGAGGCAACGTGACAACTGTGCCTCCTGTCACTCAGTCACCTTACCAAGAGTCTTCTTGCACAGCCATTTGAAGAGAAAGGATTGTTGGAAACCAGCCTGGAATAGCTTTCCCAAATCAGCTCCCTGGTGAGTTTTCTCTCCAAAGTATAAAATAATTTATACTAATCCCACAAGTAGACTTAAAATGTTAAATAGGGAGAGGGCAGTTTGTTTTGCACTCACTCCCCCTTCTAAAAATGCCCTCTGCCCAACTTGGAAAGACACAGACAAGTGAAGTTCTGGGCCAAGATTTTCACAGAGAGGTCTGCAGGTCCAGCAGGCCTCTCTTTTTTAAGAAAGACATTGGTTATCTATTGGAGCTTTAAAAAGCAAACCTCACAATGTTGATTCACAATGTAAAGAAAAAAGCCACATGGGAACCTCTGCTAGCAAATTCAGTTTGCTACCCCCAACCTGGATGAGGCATTGAGGCTGCAGAAACACCCAAGCAGATGACTGTGTCCACCATCCCAGGGTGTCACTGTCCTTCCATCCACACTTGGTGCATTCATCTTTTTTCAAAAGATAAAAGAGGGCTCAGTTTGAAGTGAGGAAAATCTCTCCCCTCAAGTTTTGAGAATGTTTGGAGGGTGCTCAGCCCCATCACCTGGAGATGAGGATGGTTGGGAGGATGCATGTGAACCATCCTTACCTGGACCTGTCACAGGACCATGGATGTTTCCTGGGCAAAAAGCCACTGGGATATTCCCAGTTGCTAATTGCTGTGGGGAAAGAGGTGATTTTCTGTGGTGTTAAGCAATCCTTCCAGCCTTTCTTCCCTGGGTTTTGCAATTTTTGTGGTCTTGTTCTCCTTGTTACAGTAACCTTCATTTGGGGGGTTGGATTCATTTTCTATCCTGCACTGTTCACTTGGCCCAGGGAGCAGAATCCAATTACCCAGATGTGACTTTCATTCCAAGTTTCTGCAAAGGAACCTCCTGTGTGTTTCACAGAGCTGCTCAAATCATGGAATTTCCTTCCCATGGGAAATGTCAATATTTCAACATTTTTTTTTTTTGCCCTATTTTGGAACAAGAAGTCAACATTTCAACTCAAGCGACACCCAAAATTCAGGAAAATTCAGAAATGGAGAGAAATGTTTTGGTTTCTGCTCCCACCTGAGCTAGGACAGGGATTCATGTGAGTGCCTCTCATGATCATTTTTTTTACCTCCTTGGACAGACTGCAGCTCCCTGGTGCTCTGCAGAGTCCTCCTGTAGCTGAGCTGCCAAGAAATGCCAAGGAGAAGAGGGCCAGGAGGGCTACAAGAGAAAGAGAATCTCATGAGTTCCCCCTGACAGCACCTGCCAGGACATTTTGCTTGGAGTTTTTGATGGGACAATGGAACAGAGAAACTGATTAAAAAATGGTACATCTGATGACCAAAATTATTCCCCCGATTTTTTGACAGGATAATTTCAACTGATGAGTGAGGCAGAGCTTGGTGAGCTCCTGAAGTTTCTGGTGTTGACAAGTGCCCTTCTTTTCTCCTTGGTTCTGCTGAGAGTGTCTGTGATTGACACGTTTCAGCTATTTTGAATCCCAGCTCCTGCTCCCTCCTTCTCCCAGGTGCACAGGGAAGTTGTGCTGCACACTTCTAGAGGGAGTTCTGCTTTGGGAAGCTGGGTGATTTTTTTGTACTTTTTTTTTTTTTTTTTTTTTTTTTTACAAATCTCCATACATCTCTATACAGGCCCAGCCCTTGCAAACTGCAGATGCCCAAGGTGGTTGCTCTGGTGATGCTCGAATCTGCCAAACTCTTCAATAAACTTTACTGACACCTTCACTGGAGAATGAATTCCCTGCTCCCTCCCTGCTGCCTGCTGGAAACTCAGATGTGTGGAGCCATCCAGCTTTTCTTCCCTGCCCTCATCCAGCTCTGGACTTGTCCTTCCAGCCCCATGCTGGCACTGCATACAAGCTCCCCAGCAGTTGTTCTGCCTCAGGTATTTGAAAAAGCCTTGATTTAATTTTCACACCATCAACAAATTCCTCCTGAAGACCTTTTTCAGGCCTGTGTTACTGTACTGGTACATTTAACTCTGCTTATTTTATATTTTCCCATGCTTGGGAATGCAGCTTTGCCCCATGGTTTGTGCCCCACGGGGCACTGCTTTTTTAATTTATTTTCTTTCACTGCCTCTCTTGCTGCTCATCCCAAGCAGCTTCCCTGCTCCTCAAGTTCCCAGGTTTTCCAGCTCTCTCCCTGCTCACAGTCACAGTTTTTCTGTCCACAGTTCCAGCTAAAAGCCACCAGCTGCCTGGTTGTATATTTGTATATTTGTCTGTTTGTCTGTGCCCTTTGTTAAGCTGGCTGGAGAGCCATCCCCCTGCTCCTGCAGCTCATTAGTCAGAAAAAGCAAAATACCAGAACTGTCTCTTCTGTGCTCTGCTGGCATTTAAGCTGCTGGCCAAGTCTTTCCACATGCTGGGAGCTGCAGTTCTGTCCCAGTCTCTCAGAAGTTCTGGCAGCTGAATTCCAGATGTGCTACACTACAACCTCACAGGTAATTCACAGCAGGTAGAAGCCTTTCTCAGAGCCCCTCTTCCTCCACCAGCTGTAGCTCTAGGAAATGCATCCTGCCAGCAGGAGGGAGGGCACCACTTCCAGGGATTGCCCTTACAAACAGATTTTTTCTTATTGAAACTCTCACACCCAAACTCATTCCATGAGAATCTGTCACAAGACAGATGTGCTCTGCCCCTGCTGCCTTGGGGAGAGGGAGAAGCCAGGGTAGGAGCAATGGTTGGGCCCTTCCCTCTCCCTTTCTTTTATTTCTGCAAACCTCTCTATGCCAAGGAAGAGGCAATGCAGCCTGCAGGTTGGCTGGGTGTCTGCAACAGGATGAATTAAATGGGATCAGTTCTTATCCCTCCATCTCCTGCCTTGCTGGATCTCACTCCATTCCTTCTGAGTGATGCTTTCCAAACAGTGAGGGTCAGCTTGGAGGTGTTTTCTCCTATGGTCCTTTGCCTTTGCTGAGGATATTCACCTTTTCAGAGTTGTTCTCTCTTTCCTGATGCTCCTCCTCAGCTCTCAGCTGCCAGAGGGTGCTGCGGAGGGGGGGAACCCACCCAACCCACCTGAGGACTCAGGAAACACAGGTTATTGGGTTGGAAGTCATCACTCTGGAAAAGTCTCTGGCTTGAGTGAGGGGGAGTGAGGAGGGGGAAATTTATATTCTTCAGCATCAGGGTGGTGGCATTTCAGAGGAGAGCAGGATGGCCAAAACTGCAAGAGCAGCTGTAGGGTACATGTAGGGTACACTGTGTTGTTTAATTGCAATTTTTATGTGGCCAAGCAATACATAACTAATAAACAAGATTTCTTGGCAGCAGCAAGAGCCCTCTGAGCACTGGTGGACACAGTTACCACTTGTTCTGAACACACTTTGCGTGGATGAGACACAGAACCTCCACGCACACCCTGATCCAAATTAATAACCTGAAATGTCTGAACTGGCAATTAATTACTTCAGAGAAAGGGCTTGGGTGGCTTTCCAGCAGCAGAATGCAGCTTTCTTTTTGGCATCCTGCTACAGTCCATTGTGCAAACTGGAGAAAGTCAAGAAGCCTCAGTGCTGGTTCCAGCAGCTCAGTCTGGTACCAGTGTGGGCTGAGTCTGCCTTCTCTGAGCTGGGAAAACAGGGTGGAAATGCTTTACTTTGCTGCTCTGATGGTATATTTGTCCAAATTTAACTTGGCCCATTTTCTTTGGCATTCTCTGCATGGTATTGCTGCTGGTTTTGTGCTCTTCTCCACCAGCTCCTAACACTGTATCTGTGTATATGTATTACAAGGACAAAAGGGACCAGCTGTGATCATCTAGTCTGACCTCCTTTTCCAGGACAGGAATAGCCCTGTGTTAATTAATTTTCTTTTAAGTAGAATATACTATTTAGAAAAAAAAAAAAAAAAAAATCTGAACCTGCATTACTCTCTTCTGGTGGGGATGAATTCACCACAATTCCAGGCAAATTATATAAGCCTGGCTCTACCTGACCCTGGAAATCATGCATGGTATTTAGAAAGAAGCAGTCAGGTGCTGCTCTAGAGGAGCCAAACTGAACTTACTGATGCTAATGGTAATCCTGACACTGCCACACCAGAGGCTGCAGCTGAATCTATGTGGAAATGCAGCCATGCAGCCAGTACCTGCAGAGCCAGAGGATCAAGTGCAAATGAGAGCTGGAAAAGCTTCATCAAGGTGGAGGATATTGGTGCAGTCACTGGGACAGCAGCACCTCCAAGTTTCTTCCAGGTGGCCCCTGGAATCACTGCTTCCCTCAGCACAGATTCATGGGGTTCCTCCTCTTCTCCCAAGTGAGGTCTCAGACCACAGAGTTGTGCTGGCTCCTGGGGTCTGATTTTGCAATTTGCTTTCCATTGGGAGTCTATCTGGTTATTCACTGGCTTTCTGGAATGAGAAGAATTCCAAACTACAGGACTTCAGAGGAAGCACAGTTCTAGAGGAAATCAACACCCATCCTTGGCTTTCCCTCAGTGAATTCCAGAATCCCCTAAAACCATCTGCTCTCAGCCACTCCTTGTGAACTTTGTCTTTCATTCTTTCAACTTCTGTCTCAGAAAAGGATGCTCTACCTCTCTTCTCCAGAGAATTTATTTCACTCTTTTTATAACATCTTTTTGTTATGTTTCTTAGGCTCCTCATTTTGACAAAACCTATGTTTCACCTTGGGGTACAGCCTTGCCATAAGATCCTCAAATGAAGTGCTCAAAGATTCTGGGTCCTAGGAGGAATCTTCACAGCTTTCCAATGGGAAGCATCTCCTGGAAGCTGTACCAGAAAGATACAAAAAGAATCTTCTCTGATGGAGATAATCACTCTGCAGGTGATAATAAATCCATCTCTTTGCCTTTCTGCTTTTCTAGGCAGAACTTGTCCAGTCTGGTGACTCTTTTATAGGTGTGAGGAGATGAATGCAGTGTTAAATCAATAAACCATCTTCCAGCTGAATGAGCTTCAGCAGCTTTTCTCCTCCTGTTGTATCTCTGATCACTTTGAAGCATTTCCAATACTTCTCCAGAGCTGCTCAGTAATAATATGGTCTCATTTGGGTCTGCTGGGCACTCTTCACCCATCCAAACTCCACGGATTTGATGCCTGGGTCTCCCTGGCCCAGCCAGGCAGGGGGTGAGCCCAGTTCTGAGCTGTGATTCAGGACAGGGCTGAGCTGGGTGTCCCCTGCCACCCCCCAGCATCGCCAGGCACCACCCAGCCCCCTTCTGCCTCTAACCCAGCATCCTTGCCAAGCCCCCAGGAAGGGATTTTTCCCTCCGTCCTCTCTCATGGATCAACCCGAGGGGTGAAGCAGTGGCCCCGTGTGCCCCTGGGACTCAGGCTGAGCTTGGGCAAGCACCAGGGGCCAAGATCTCGCCCCGAGGAGCCCGAAGTGGTGCTGGGCTCGCAGGCTGTCAACAGAGGCAACAAAAAAACCTCTCTCTCAGCTCATTAGAGAAACTGAGCCAAAGGGCAGGCACGTTCCCAGCTTATCAGGCCACCTCCTCTGTGAGCTCTCTGATCTACTTTTCCAGCGATTGTTCCTGACCTAGGAGAAGCCCCTGAGAAATCTCCGAGCTGAGCGCCTGCAGCTCCGCGGGCATCCGCAGGCAGCGGGCAGGGAGCCGGCAGCGAGGCACATGCGGGCTGAGTCCCCAGCTGGAAAATTCCACTCCTTTTGCTCGCACCACTCCATGCTGAAGTGCCTGGGAAGAAAACCTTGCCAGCGGGGTGTTTATCAGCTCCCCGGGCTGCTGCTGCTCTCTTTTGCTCCCATGATCTGTGCCACGTTTGCCAGGATACCTGCGGTATCTGCTGTGCTAATAACTCTGGAATCGTGTTCTGCCTCCTTTGCTCTGCTTTGGAATATTTTGGTTTAGCAGTGGCACAAAGGGTGAGGCTGCAGAATGGGGATCCCAACAGAACTGACCAAGCAGAAGAAACCGATTCCCCTGATGCTTTCACTGCTTCTGCTCAGCTCTGCCCAGCCCCAGCTCAGCCCAGCTCACAACCTCCTAACTTGGGGAAAAGTCCAACAACTTCCAGCAGTTTCTTCTTCTTTAAAGACTGGATCAAAGTGTGAATGATCAAGTCACGCTAAGAAATGCCACCCTGTCACCACCGCAGGAATCCCGGCAGCCTGAGGATCTCCGAGGCTTTCCGTGCTCCCAGCTCTGTCTCTGCCTCATTTCCACACACACTTCCCTTCCCTCCCCCCCTCCCCCTTTCTTTCCACTTTCCCACCCACCCACCCGCTCTTACCTTCTGAATTTGCAGCTGTGCTCACTGCAGGTTTTTGTTTAATCCCTGCTGGGAGGTGAGAAAAGCCTGCGAGTGGCAGGGCAGAAAGCCTGGTGGCACAATGTCACTCAGGTCACCAGCTAACCCGACACTAACCAATGGGGAAAAATCCCGAGGGAATTTAGGCAGCTGTAAATCCTGGAAACTCGGCTTCACACCCCATGGACTCCCTGCTGGTTTCCTTACGGGAGCGTGCAATTAAATAATACAGAAACCGCTGGATTTAAGCAGCAAATCAAGAAATTAACACGATTTAGGCTTTTTTTTCCTGCCGCGGTCTCGCTTGCTCACGGCCACAAGGGACCCGGCTGCCTCCGATGGTGGGAGGCACAAGGAAAGGGAGAGGAAGCACCGAGGGATCCGAGGGACCAAACGTCCCCCCTGGAGCAGTAAAGTGCTCAGGACACCGGGAAGAAAGGGAGCGAGGAGCAGGCAAGAGGATTCCAATGAGGAATTTCATAACGAGGTTATTTAAAAAGGCTTCAGGTCCGTGCTATGCTTCCCCTCAGACACGGTTTTTAGGTCCATGTAGGAGTTGAAGCCACGGGTTTAAAACATTGCCTCAAAAAAAGAGTGGGTGGGGGAGGTCTGGTAGCACTTCCCAGGTCAGCTAATACGAAATCCAGTAGCAAAAGAGGGACTGAAATTTAATTTTGCCCAGTCTAACCAACTTTTCCTGGGACCTAGCAGAACCGTGACTTCTTGGGTCCTGGTTTAAATGCCTGTCATGCACAGAGAGGTAGAAAACTTGAATGAGTGACACAGTGAGTATCCTGCCTTTGCTTCCATGAAGCCCAAGAGCAAAGCTGCTTCTCAAAGGTCAGAGCTCTGTGAGTTTTGTTCACAAAACCCAGATGTGTGTAAGCTTTGTGAGAACAAATGATCTGAGAGATATCCCATACCCTCAGCACCTATTCCTGTGACAACAAAAATGACACAAAACCTCTGAAAACCCAGAAATAACAAAGCCTATTTCCCGGTCTCTGCAAATCCCTCAGCACATTTAATGCTTCCCTGGATCAGAAGTCCTGCCCACAACTGGGATCTCCTCTATGAATAACCATGCAAAATTGAGCAGCTCTCTGAGCATTACCTTCCCAGGCTTCTCACCTTCAAGCTTTAGACCTGGAGTAAAGGCTGTGGAGGGCTTGGGATGCAGGGTGAGCCCAGGGCTGCTCAGGAACCATCCTGTTTGAACACCAGGATCTGCAAAGCCCCAGCTGCAGAGTGAAGCCAGGCTCCCAGCTCTTGAAGATGGAAAAGAAAATCCTTTGGAGAGGAGCAGGCAGCCACCAGCATCACATCCACAACTTGTGCCTCACTTTTTGTGCCTGTGACTTCTTGAGGCTCCTCTGCCAGGGGCTGGGCTGGGAGCCAGGGCTGTGACAAGCTCTGGGGCTCTCTCTTATCTCCTGGCAGGGCTCAGCCCCACTCTCCCTGCTGGGAGATGCTGGGGAATGGTGGCTGATGACTGGAGCAGAAAGGAGCCAGGAGGTCTGAAGTCAGGACTTGGAATGGTGAGAGCTGGGAGAGGGACAGAGCCTGGCCTGGGCTAAAATTGACAGCAAGTGATAATAATGCTGTCTGCTATGAATAAGGAAACATTTGCAAAGTCAAAACACAGGAGGCCCCTCTCAGTTGACAGAATCATGCACTAGGGGCCCTGGGAAAGCTTTGTCCTGAGCCCTGAACACCCCTAGAGTTGTGCCTTGCAGCAGTGGGACCCTGCTGGTGCTGTGCTTCCCCCAGGCTGCCTGCCAGAAGCACAGTGCCCTGCTCAGAATGGCCAAGGGACCAAATCCTTACCCTGAGCTGGAGGCAGAGCTGACCACAGAGTCCATCCCAGAGAGGTCCTCAGCCAGGTGCCTTTCTCTGTGAGTCTCATCCTCTGCTTGCTGCAGAATTTTCTCTGACAACTCAAGCCTAGGAAGATGCCCCTTAGAATAAAAAACTGGAAATCACATAATCAGTGATTTTCCAAGGAAGCATTCTCACTGCCCAATCACAAAACTGTCATGGCAAAAGTCATGGTGGCTGATGAACCCAAGCAGTGGCATCCTTAGGGACAGACACTGACTGTGAGATTCATCAGCACCAGAATCCAAAGCTGTCATTTCCTCCTTAATACACACTACAGTTTTGAATGTCTTTATTTCTATTTTTCCCAGTTATTTTTTATTATCTTTTTTTCAGTGCTAGGTTTTGAAGCCAAGTCAGGCCTCAGCTGCTTTGGTTACAGGCAAAAATGTTCCAGAGTGCTAGAGGATCTTTAAAAACATCAGAGTTAAAGAAGACTGAAGAGACCAAAGGCACTGACTGTTCTGCAGGTGCATCTGCAAACTCCCTGGAAGAGCCACACTCCTGCTCTGCAGCCTTTGCAGACCTGAGCCCCTGCAATCTACACCTCCAGAATTACAGCTTTTCCTTTGTGGGCTTGTGCAACACTTCTGAACTTGGTTGGGCTGAAACCCAACAGCACAGGGTACCAGAGCAGGATCCATGTAGGGGTGCTAAACAGAGAGGCAAGACCACAGTTAATTGTATGAGCATAGCTAGACCCAAAGAAGTGAAACTTTTAAGTAAGAAACTGTGAAAAGCCAAGTGCTTGTTTCCCCATCTAGTGGTTATGTTCAGTAGGAAGAATGCTCCAATAAAAAGCAGCTCCTGGGCTCTGGAGTCTGGGATCCAACCCCCCAAATGTGCTCTTACAGTTTTTTGCATCTTGACCCTCTTCATCTGGACAGGCAGTCAAGTCACAACTGCCCACGTCCTCTTCTTGCACAGCTCATTTCAGGAAGTCTTTCAAGAATGAAAGAGATGAAATAGATCACAGAATCATAGGAAGCTCGAGGTAGGGCAGGACAATTTGTACTTCAGCTTGCTGCTTGAAACAAACCTGGCTTCCAAGTCATGTCAGGCTACTCAGTCAAATTTGAAACCACCCAACTAGTCCAGTACTGCCCCCCCACCTTGGGAAAGAACTCCAAGAAAAAATAGTTCTAGAGAAAAAATGCACTTCAGCCCTGTCAGAGAGGGGGTGTAAAACTCCTTTTTTTCTTGTATACTGTTCTGGCTGCAGAGGAAATGCTGGTTGCTCTTAGGCTGTGCCCAAAATGCCAGGGTCTCCCAGCAAGGCAGGAAGGTGAAGGAGATTTCTCCAACCCCTAAGCCAGGGCTGGCTGAGCAGGCTGTGCCAGCAGAAGTCATGGAAATCCTGGAGTTTCCCTCAGCTGGGCTTTTTAGAGTCACAGAATCATCATAAAATCATCATGGTTGGAAGGAGCTTCAAGAGCATCAAGTCCAAGAGTCAGTCCTACACCACCTTCACCTCTAAATCATCTCATGAAGTGCCACATCTCCCTGGTTTTTTAATACCTCCAGGGATGGGAACTCTACCACGTCCCTGGGCAACATGTCCCAATGCTTCACCACTCTTTCAGTGAAGAAATTTTTCCTTATATCTCATCTGAACACCCCCCACCCATCCCCACGCAGCTTGAACCCATTACCTTGTCTTCCTTGTCATATGGAAAGCCAGGAACAAAACCTCATTCCCCTTCCTGGAGGTGACAGACTGCCCCATGCTGGTATAGGAGCTGCAGGGGAATTCCCTGGAATACAGTCCTGGAAATGCTGAGTAAGCTCCAGAATATTCCATTATCTGTAGAAGCCAGGTGAGTTTCTGCAGTGGGTTGACCACATTGAGCTTCCCTCATGAATCAGTCCACTGCTATTGACCCTTCCATGGCAGAAAGGATTTTACCTTGTAGATTTTCCCACTGAAATCCTTGTGAATCTTTGCAGATGACAATATTAGAAGGGGATGAACATAAAAACATCCTGAAAGCCTTCTGAAACTATCCCAGCTGCCACAGACCTGTGGGTGTGTTTGGTTCCTCACATGGGTTTCCTCAAGCCTGTGTGGAGATGCCCTTTTTCCTTACAGCTGGAGAAAGATGAATGGTTTTCTGTCCTCAGAGAAAAACCTACAGCTCAGTTCTCCCTAAATGGGAAATAAATTTCTCATAAGAAATCACCTGCTGAGTTAGAATGAGAATCTCTGAAAAAAATGCTGGTAACCAACATCTCTGTCATGTTAAATACTTCCCAGAAACTTCTGTGCAGCTGCAGGTTTCAGCACTGCCTTCACATCCCACCTGCCTTGAAATCAAACCAACAAATCTGGTTTCCTTATTATTGTATTTTCCAGTGGGCAAATGTTTGCAAATCTGTGGTTTGGCAGCAGTTCACTAACCCAGTGTCATTAACACAGCACTTTCTGGCTGAGGGTCGTGAGGCCACAGGACACAGGGTCAGGATTATAACAAAACATCTCCCTGAAGTGGGTCTAGAAGAAAAACAGAAAAATCTGGCAGCTGGGAAAGCACCAGTCAGAGAATCACTGAACCATTTTTGTTGGAAAAGACCCTTAAGATCATTGAGTCCAACTTCTCTGCCAGCACTGCCAAGTCCCTCAGCACCACATCTCCTTGGCTTTTCAACACCTCCAAGGAAGGTGACACCCCCAGTGCTCTGGACAGCCTGTTCCAGCTTTTGACCACTCTTTCAGTAAAAAATTGTTCCTAGTATCCAATCTAAGCCTCCCCTAGCACTGCTTCAGGTAATTTCTTCTTGGTTTATTGCCTGTTACTTCAGAGAAGAGACCAACACCCACCTCACTGCACCCTCCTTTCAGCCCCCAGCTTCTCGAGGAGAAAGCTGTGAGAACATTCCTGTTGACTTTGGTCAACAGTTTGGCACAAACCCACTGCTGATGGGAAAGGAATCCTTATCCTTCACAAGGCTGGGTGTCCCTGCCATCTCTCAGGACACAAGGAATGAGACCACCAGAAATAACCCCACCAGTGCAGAGACACATGAAAAAAAAAAAAAAAAAAATATTTTCAGTTGGATCAATTCCAACAGAACCCAACTTACAGAGTCCTGGATCTGCTTCCCAGTGAATAATGGTCACTGTATCACTGAAAATTACAGAGGTGATGGAAAAAGGGACCTCTGAAGCCTCGGGTACAACTTTCTGCTTGACCTGGTGGTGTAGCTGTTCCCCAGCAGGGTGTGAACAAGGGTACAGGTAGAGTGATACAACTGGAAATGAGATTGTGATTACCTGGGGTGCTGCCTGCACTGGAACCTCTGTTTCTTTTCCTGATGAATACTTGGATTAAAATGCCAAGTGAGGATGTTACACCACATGCTATGGAACACCACACTTTGTAAAACCTTCATTATCCAAGCTCATCCAACTGACAAATTCCCACAAGCAGAAAGCCTTCAAGCAGTGTGGGTTGGGGGGGTTTTTTGGGTTTTGGGGTTTTTCTTTCAGCCATGGAAAAAATATTTAATTTGTCAAAGTCAGAGTGACTTTTAGGCCATGTCCCTTTAGAAATGCTGACCTAACAATAGTACTAATCAGAAAGTATGGCATTTATAGTATCTTAATGGCATGCACCCAAAATAGATCCTAGTTATATCAGCAAGTTGACAAGCTCACAGGGTACGGGTAACTCTTGTAATTAATTTCTAAAAGTCACAGGAACTGTAAAGTTGCTGGGGTGGAGTTTACTTTTTCCTGAAACCATAAAGTGCCAGAATCACATTTATGCTGGTATTATTATATACTGACTTACAGGTAAATTAAATCAGACTCTGGCCTTCAAACTCTGTTAAGATAAAACTGTTAATTTTCCTCTTTTGTGTTAATGATGCTGGAGTGTCACGGACTCTAATTAGAACTTGAATAGAAAGCACACTGTGACCTGCTGGCTCTTAAGGTCTGCTCAGTGCAACTTTCTGAGGTAAATTCTTCCTAAATCACTTCCCTTAACTGGGTCACACCCCCCACTATGCTCCTACCATGTGTTCATTAGAGAACCCCAGGACAGGAATTCCTATAATTAAAGTTGCCCAACATTTCCATCAGAAAAACACGTTCAGAGTTTCTCAGAGGTTTAACAGGCTTTAATGCTCTGAAGTGAAATGTTCCATAATGGAGATCTGTATTAGAATAAGGGCTTAAATTCAGAAGGTAATTATTGTTTTTTAGATGCTCACATAATGGGTAATTACTCTTACACCTTGCAACTGTCATGTGTGGCTCAGTTTGTAGGACAAGAACTTCATGAAAATGGGAGCTAAGTCAGCCACATGGTAGGTCCCCCAAAATTATGGTTCTCTTGTGATTAGTGACACACTAATTAGTGACATGCTCATGTTTTCAGCTTCATTCCTGCACTAGATGTGATTTGGTTCTCCAGGGAAGAGGCACAGAGAAGGTCCAGACCCACAGATGGCCTCAGGCTGCCATTGGGACACCAAGATGCCAGCAGCAGTGCCAGCTGCCAGTGGGCATGAAATGAGAAGAACAAATCTCAGGAAGCTGCTGAAAGTCTAAAGAAGAGGAGAAAATCACCTTTAAGTGAGGTGAGATCAAATAAAAAATGCTGCAGCCTACTGACCAGAGTCTCAGTAGTTGCCTGGGGCTGATTCTGCTTGACCAGGGTTGTTCTCACTCACTGGGACATCAGGTGCCCAAAGATGTCACCTGAGGGCCATTTGTCACCTGCTGTCTCCTTGCTCTCTGCTCTGCCCACATTCCAGGACCTGCACTGGTGGGATGTAAGCTCAGACCACCCACCCTCCTCTTCCCTTAGCTGCTTGCTGGATGTTGTCAAAAGCTGCATCTGGAGTCTGAGAGGTTGGGTTTGGTCTCTGGGTGCAGCTGTGGCTTTACCCATCAGGATGAAATTCTTGTTTTTTTCTCTTCAGGCAGCAGATGCAATGGGAGTCACTGAAGAGTTAACTGCCCAGCCTCCCTGTTTAGCCTCCTTACAGATATTGTGCATCAGACTTTGCATTCAAATACAGAATAATGAATTAATATTAGTTATTATTATTTTCCTTGAATGCTTTTCTCTGCCATGTCCCTTTTGTTTTAAGTCTTGGGTCCTCTCCAGAATTTAGATGCTTAATTCCCATGGAAGTCAATGAGTTCAGCAGATCTGGGACTTTTTCTAGACAAACAACAGTTTTCCACATTTCTTCCCCATTTCTTAGCTTCGGAAAGGAGAGGTGCCTGCTCAGCCCAAGCCCAGAGATTCCTGGAGCCTTTCTGTGTGTCTCCCAGGTATCTGTGGACCCCTGGGATGGCTTCCTCAGGACTGTTCAGCACATCAAATAGTGGCAAGTGTCCCACCACATCTGCTTGTTTCCCTGACTGCTGGGAAGGACTCTTCTTGTGCTTGGAGGAAGCCTTAACCACCTGCCAGCTCTCTTGAGCTCCTTGTTTTTCAGGAATAAAGGAGAGTTTATCTCCTTTGGAAGAAGGGGCAGACAACTTAAGAAGAGTACAAGGAGGTCATGCAGAGAAAAAAAATTAGAAAGGCAAAAGCCCAGCTAGAACTCAGTCTGGCCACTGTCGTAAGAGATAACAAAAAATGTTTTTACAAATACATTAACAACAAAAAGAGAGCCAGGGAGGCTCACCATCAGTTCATGGATGCAGGGGGGGAACATTGCCAGCAAAGAGGACAAGGCTGAGCCTTCTTTGCCTTGGTCTTTAATTGTCAGACCTGTTATCCTGAGGGGATTCAGCCCCCTGAGATGGAAAACTGAGCAGGATGAACCCCCCATGACCCAGGAGGAAGCAGCTTATGACCTGCTACAGCTCCTGGACACTGCCAAGATTCTGGGGCTGGATGGGATCCACCTGGGAGTATGGAGGGAGCTGCTGGAGGAGCCCAGCCCACTCCCCATCATTTCTCACCAGTCCCAGGATACATCCCAGCAGGCTGCACACTTGCCAATGTGACACACATCTACAGGAAGGACTGAAAGGAGAATCTAAAGAATTCCAGACCTGTCAGCCTGACCTCGGAACCAGGGAAGGCTATGGAGCAGTTCATCTGGAATGTGCTCCCCTGGCACAGGGAGGACAACCAGGGGATCAGGCCCAGCCAGGAGTTCATGAAGGACAGGTCTGGCTTGAGCAACTTGGGTTACTTCTGTGATGAGGTGACCTCCCTAGTGGATGTGGGAAAAGCTGTGGATGTTATCTAGCTGGACCATTACTCACTGGGAAGCAGATCCAGGACTCTGTAAGTTGGGTTCTGTTGGAATTGATCCAACTGAAAATATTTTTTTTTTTCATGTGTCTCTGCACTGGTGGAGTTATTTCTAGTGGTCTCATTCCACATGTCCTTATGTCCTTGGCCACAGCATGTGGCCAAGGGAATTCATCCAGTTGGTTGTTGGTCACCAGGAGTGTTCCCAAGGGAATTCATCCAGTTGGTAGTTGGTCACCAGGGGTGTTCCCAAGGGAATTCATCCAGTTGGTTGTTGGTCACCAGGAGTGTTCCCAAAGGAATTCAGTCCAGTTGGTTGTTGGTTACCAGGAGTGTTCCCAAGGGAATTCATCCAGTTGGTTGTTGGTCACCAGGGGTGTTCCCCAGGGCTCCGTTTTGGCGCTGCTCTGGTTCAATCTCTTTCTCCATGATCTGGATGAGGGGGTTAAGTGCATCTCAGTCACTTGGCAGATGGCACCAAGCTGGGTGGGAGTGTTGGGCTGCTCCAGGATAGGAAAGGCTCTGCAGGGGCATCTGGACAGACTGGATCCATTGGCTGAGACCAATTGTAGGAGGTTCAGCAAGGCCAAGGGCCGGGTCCTACAGTTGGGTGACAACAACCCCACACAATGCTCCAGGCTTGTGGCTGGAAAGTGCCTGGAGAAACGGCCCTGGGGGTGTTTGGTTGAGAGTGTCTGAGCATGAGGCAGAGTGTGCCCAGGTGGCCAAGGTGGCCACCAGCATCCTGGCTGGTACCAGCACTGGTGTGGGCAGCAGGAGCAGGGCAGGGATCATCCCCCTGTGCTGCACCTCAGATCCTGGGCTCAGTTCTGGGCCCCTCAGGACAAGAAGGACATTGAGGGGCTGGAGAGTGTCCAGAGAAGGGAATGGAGCTGGGGAAGGGGCTGGAGCAGAAGTCTGCCCAGGAGAAGCTGAGGGAGCTGGGGGTGTTGATCCTGGAGCAGGGAACCAGAGCCAGGACCAACAGCTCTGAGTCTGCTGAGTGCTGGGGCCACAGGGCTGGAGGTGTCCAGAGGAGGGCAAGAAAGCTGAGGAAGGGCCTGGAGCACAAATCCTGTGAGGAGCTGAGGAGCTGGGGGAGTTTGGGAGGGGAAAGGAGACCTCGTCCCTCTCTCCAACTGCATCAGGGGAGGTTGGAGCCAGGGGGGAAACGGCCTCTGCTCCTGAGGGATGGGATGGGAGCTGAGGGAAGGGATGGAAGCTGTGCCAGGGGAGGGTTAGGCTGATGTTAGGAAATATTTTTTCCCTGAGGGGGTTGTCAGGCACTGGAATGGCCCAGGACAGTGGTGGAGTCACCATCCCTGGAGGCATTTAAAAGGCGTCTGGACCGGGTCCTTAGGACCATGGTTTGGTAGTTGGTTGTGGTGTTGGTGACAGGTTGGAGTGATGAGGTCTCTGCCAACCTCAACATTCTGTGATTCTGTGAACAGTTTGTGGACATTAATTGGTTTTATTGCCAGGTGATAAAACCTCTCACCTGCCCAAACTGACAGAACTTCCAAGAACAAGACTGGGCTGCTGTGGAGCCCTTTCTGGCTGCCCAGGTCACCACAAGCCACTCTTCAGTGCAGGTTACGTGCTACAGAGCTTCTCCAGACACACCCGAGTGGTCCTGAGGACCCTGGCAGCCCTTTAGGTGCCTTTGCCCAGGATCTGCTCCTTGCAGCGGTTGCACTGATGAGCTCGGAGCTCTCTTCCAACCTCAACATTCTGTGATTCCCTGACTGTGACCGGAATTCCCCTCTCCGACCCGCAGCTCGGGTCAGCACCCGAACCTCCCCTCCCCGACCCTTCCCTCCGGCTCCGCGGCCCCGCGGAACTCCCGCCCCGCGCACGCGCCCCAGCTCGCGGCGCGGCGTTAAAACCCGCGCAGGCGCCGCGCGCAGAGCTCCGCGGGGTGGGAGCCGTCCGGCTGCGCGATGCATTGTGGGCGCGATTGAGGAAGTAAAATGGCGGACCTAGCGAACGAAGGTAGGCGGGAGCTGGCGGCGCGCAGCGGGACCGGCACCGGTACCGGGCCACCCACCCCCTCACCCACCCGTCCCTCCGCCGCCGCCCGCCCCGAGCCCGGCCCCGCAATCCGCTTTCGGCCGCTTGCCCGGTGCGGGGCCGCCCTCGGGAGCGCCGCCTCCGTGCGGCCTCTCCGTGCCCCGGCACCTCTGGGGCGAGCGGCCGGACAAAGGAGCTCCCGGTCCGGCCCGGTCCGGCTCGCTCGCGGAGTTCCCCCGCTGCCCTCCCCTCCAGTCCCTGCGGGGAAGCCCCCGGGGCCCCGGTGCCTCCCGCGGGCGGTGGCTCCGAGCTGCCCCGGCGCGGAACGGGCCCGCCGGTGCTGGAGCTGGGCCCGGAGCGCTGCGGTTCTGTCCCGGGCCGTATCTGAGCCGCTTCCTCTCCCTTCTTGTGCTGCTGCTTCCTGGGGTGATTGTCTGCAACTTTAGGGGTGGTTTAAATCTTTCCTTCATTTCCACTCGTGTTAATCCTTCCCGTCCTTAAGGCAGTAATAGGGGCGGTGTGGTCAGGCTAGGGGAGGTGTAACAATATATGGGTTATTTTTAAGCTGAAAACTTCGAAGTAAAGAAATGATGCTCTCGTTCTTTTCCGGAGAGGTTAGGACAGCAGGGGCTGCAGTCCTGTAGGGTTCGGGTGTTCTGTTCCCAGGGGCGTGGGATGCTGGGTGAGTGACAGGGAGCAGCAACAGCTTCCCTTTGGGAATGAGTGACTTCCCTCCAGAGAGCCCCCAGCCTGCTCTGTTGCTTCTCAGCTGATGAAAGAGGGGTGGAAATGTCTGAAGGAACCAAATGAAAGCGTGTGAGGCCCCTTCTCTCAAAATTGTTCCTTCTGTATGAGCTCGGTGCTGGGGCCAGTCGCAGTTTTGATGTTAACATTAAACAGCAGGAAGCAAGGACCTGTTGGAGCTTTAGAAGGTGAAGTCTGCAAACAGCTAAGCACCTGATGGCCCTGAAGTTGTTTGACAGATGCAGGGATGCTGCACATCTTGGGCTGTTGGCTCTGAAACTCAGGATGAGCTCTTAGTGCCCCAAGAGGCCCCTGTGAGTGGTCTCAAGGATAGCAGCAAACATTGAAGGATGTAATGACTGTTTGTGTGAAATCCAATGACAGGATGGAAATACTGTCGTTCTAATTGCCTTGTAATAGATTTTTGATGGTTTGTTGTGTTCTTTGGGAATGTTTATTTTTAGTACAAGCCCTTCAGTTTACCTGCCCATTCTAGTGGGAAACTGCAAGCTCAGTGCTGAATTCCAAGTTACTGATGTTTAGTACATCACTTGATGCTGACCTGTCTTGTGCTTCTACCCCTGCCTCTACATTTCTGCAGAATTATTTAGACTGACTGGGAGGGGAGGGAAAAGTGTGGTGCAGTCATTTTTTTTCATCCAGTCTTCCTTTTTCTCTTCAGACCTTTACCTGACTCCAGTGATTTCCCTCTCCTGGTAGTCTCTGCAGCTTGTGCTTGCATATCTTTCCAGAGCTGTCATCTTCATCCTTTGCTATTCTTTTTCTTCTTGCAATCAGGATGTGATTTAGTCTTTCATAAGATAAAACAAAATCACCTGGCTTCCAACTTACTGTCTCTCCTGCTCATTCTTTCAGCACTAGGTGCATTGCCTGATATTGGTGTTCTTTCCTTCCATTCCATTTTTGAGGCATCTGTTCTTTGTATACCAGTGCACATACCATGGGCTTTCAGGAATTGACATCCTAATGCTGAAAATCTGTGGATTCCGTTGTCTTTTCACTTGTCTCTGATATGGCAGTGATGTCTCAGGTGGCTTTGATTGTTTTCTCCTCATTACAATCTGGTACTTTCAGGTATTTTCATTCAGATGCATGAACTGACTGGTTTGGTTCTGATAATACTTTGATCTTCTGCTTCATATCAGTCTTCTCTTGTTTGAAGTACTGGCTAGCAAAGTGTTGGTGTTCACAAACCTGGCATGGCTAAAACAAAGCTCTTGGATATCCTTTAATCTTGATTGATCTGTACAGCTCTGCTGCCTCACTCATCCTTTGGTGTGAGGTGTGAAGCTCAAGGTTGACACAAGCACCTAGAAAGAGGTTTCAGTCCTTCTCACAGAGGGTTTTTGTGTAGTGTGTTTGACCAACAGCTTTTCTTGTCTCTTCATGCAACTCTGAGACTGTTCCCCACTTGATTGTTGCAACAAACCTTACTCTGGCCTTGAAAAATTCTGTTCTGTGTCCTTCCATCCTCCTGATTCAAAGCTCCTTTAACCCATGGCTTTTACCATGGCACCCTTTGTTTCAGTTCATTCATTGGTTTTTCCTTTTCCAACAATAAATTTGTTACCTTTACCTTCTAGATCCTGACCTGTCTCTCCAGTGTGTCTTAAATCCCCCCTGAGGTGTCACTGCTGCCCCCAGGTACCCAGCAACCAATGTCCTTTAAGCCTTCAGGCTGCTTTAATCTTTCTGGGATGCAGTTTTGCAAGGCTGCAAGCATTTCCTCTCAGTATTCTCGTGACTGCTTCCTTTTCTTCATTCTCATTGCTCCTGGAATTTTTGCCATTCACTTGTCTTTCCTTTTTCTCTAGTGAGTTGGTGAAACTGTAAAGCTGCCCCTCTGTAGTGGTTTGGTGACAAGCTGTATGGTGGCAGAAGAAAGTTGTTGGATTAAGGGGGTTCTCTACTGCAGAGAAGAATGCAGAAGGGTGAAGGATGATGTGGTCCAAGTGTCACTTTTCAAAGTTATACTTTGAACTTTCCTAGAAATAAGTCCAGATCTTGACATTGCCCCTCACCATGAGAGGAGATGTGCTGGGAAGTGTGGAGCTAATGAAGAGGAGGAGAGAGTAACTTCTGCATGAAGTTTGGTCAAAATTGGCAAAAATTTAGTGACGTTGTGATAGAGGCTTGGGGACTGGCATTGTGAGAAGTCTGATCATCAAAAACCAGGATTTAGGAGTGGTTGGCACTATTGCTGTTGTTACTGTTGCATAAAATAACCATACTCTGAATGGTATTAGAATTTTTCTCTGAAATCTTTGATGTGATGGTGTTTGGTATTCTGAGTGGGTCACACCTAAAACTGACACTTCATTCCAGTGAAGTATTGTGGAGAACAAGACAACTTCTCATCAGGCATAGATTTGCATAAACCTGAATGCTTTTCTCATTACCTTGCCCTTATAGACAAACAAATTTGTGGCTGTGTATTAGCTTGCTGCTGAAGCCACTCTTGAGATAATAGGCTCTTCTTGTCCTGAGAATGAATTCTTTATCACCTTTCAGCCACCAAAAAATTACAATTTTTTTCTCAGACCTAAAACTTGATAGCTTTCTTCACACTTCTCTTTCAGGAGAAAAGGAAAAAACGTGGCAAACCCTCTACTTAGACACCACTCCATGCTCTGTGAAATTGCTTAGCATAAGGGTTCCTGATGATGGGTCCTGGAAACACAAAAGTTCTGTGCTTTAAATTTGGTGTATGGAGTTTTTGTCTTCAGTCTGTAGAAGGCTTTCTGCTTTCCTGTGCTAGCTGTGGAAGTTCTCTCTGGAAGTAGCCTCCTTACTCATGTCCTGGGAATCACAGACTGGCAGGGGCTGGAAGGGACTGGAGATCACCTTGTCCAACCCCCCTGCTAGAGCAGCAGCACCTGGGGTAGATCCAGGAACCTTTTGAATGTCTCCAGAGATGGAGACCCCACAAATCTCTGGGCAGCCTGGGCCAGGGCTCTGTTACACTTACAGTGAAGAAGTTTTTCCTTCTGTGTAGCTTGAAACTCTTGTCTTGTGGCTGTTGCCCCTTGCCATGCACTGAATGCCACAGAGAAGAGTCTGGTCCTGCCCTCCTGACACCTCCTCTTTAGATATTTCTAAGCATTGATGAGATCCCCCTTCAGTCTTCCTCCTCAGGAGACAAAAAAATGAAGGGTTTGAGGGTGTTTTCTTCATAAAAAGCAACTTATCAGTCTTGAAAATGGGACAGAAGTATCTTTTTTTCTGTTGTCAGTTATATTCACCACAACATCACTTGTTCCAGTCCTGTTTCTTGTGCTTTCTGATGTGAAGTGTGATTGGACTTTGCTTGTAAGCTCTTTTTTGGAGATGAGATGCTGGTGTGGGGTCTGTTTGTAGCTGTTGGAAGAAAGTAGAGTCTTAATTTGTTATTGACACCTTTAGAATTTTATAATACTACAAAGTGCCTGAATCTCTCTTAATATGTTTGGGTTTTAGGATGATTATTCTGCACTTTAGAACTTAAATGGTATTGAGGTGAAAAAAAAATTTTGCAGTTTGACCTGAAATTTTTCTTGACCTTCAGACAAGCCTTTCACAGGAGAGAAATTCAACCTAACCTTCTCCTTTTTAACACTTTCATTGGTCATAATTACTTTTTCTCCCAGGTGCTGTAATTATAATGAGTTAAAGTCAGAGCAGTTGTCCTCAACTGCTGAAGATTGCTCCTTCAGGCCCAAGGATGGATTTGCTTCCCTGGAATTTTCTTAGTGTGGTGTTTTTTTGTTTTTTTTTTTTTTTTTACTGTCTCTTGCCTAGGTTTCCATGTAGTCAGGCACCAGTGCATTGGTAAATCTGAAGTAAATCGAAAATTTAATGTTTCAAACACAAGTTCTTAGCTTTAAAAAGAAGTCACTTGCCTGCAGTCAGTCCAGCAAGGATCTGAGAGTTGTTTTCATTCCATGGGGCCTCCTGAAGTCTAAAGACTAATTTGAGTAACCAGGGTAGATGGTGGGCTGGGCTGTGGAGTTTGTGAGAGGAGGCTCAAGGAATTGGGCTTGGGCAGTGAAGGTTTTCCTGGGGCACATTTGGAGCTTTCCATGGTCTAGGAGATAATTAATAAAGAGCTCATCACAGTGGTGTGTGTTGGAGGATGAAAGCCACAAGGTAGAACAAGAGGTTCAGACTGAGCATACGGAAAATATTTATTTTCTTCCTGTTTTTTTGTTTGTTTGGGGGTTTGTTTGTTTTTTCCCACCATAAGGACACTGGGCAGTAGAAGAGGATGCCCTGGGAGGCTGCTTCACCTCCATCTTTGGAAAGTTAAGCCCAGACTGGGCAACCTGATTAACCTGAGCTGGCTTTATAGCTGACCATGCTTGGAGCAGGATGTTGGACTGGAGACCTCCCGTGGTCCTTTCCAGCCTGGATTATCCTGGACTCAGTGGCAAAGGAGAAGAATGCTTCCTTGGCCTTTGTGACTCCTTTGCCATAGGATTTACTCTCTCAGTCTGGTAACTATATCAAAAAAAGCACCTCTGCAATATACCAGGTTAGGTTTTCCCCCCATTTTGTGCAGTTTTTACTGTGTCTTTTCACTTATGTGGCCTTCAAGTGTGGGTTCAAAAGGAACATGGTCCATACGTGCAAAAAATTGTTGGATATTTCAGTAATGGGTTATTTCTTACTCCAGTGAAGATGCAAAACTGTATTGCAGAAATCACTTCTGTGGCCACTGGAGATGCCACCAGCTGCTGGGGTTGGTGTGAATGGGTGGGGAGGGAAAACAAGTCCATGTTTTGTCTGGTCGCAGGAACCATGCTTGACATCAGAGTTTGGTTCACTTGTCTGAGTTAAAGATCTCACAGTGGGGCTTGGTGATGCTCTGCCTAAGCCATTGAAACAGGATTTTTAGTTTCTGTGTTGTGGTTTCCAAGGTTTGCAGACCAAGCTGGGGAGGAATAAAAATAATAATAATAATAATAATAATAATAAAAAATCATTCCTTTTTCTGACAGCACACAGGGCATACATTGGTAGTTAATGACTTGACAGTGGAGGATGCTAAAGGAATGTAGCCTCTGGAAGCCAACTCTTGAGTTTTTTGTAATTACTGATGCAGTTTGAAATGTCTGAAACTTTATAATAAACTGCAGGAAAAAGTTCTGTGGATTCCATAACTTTCCATTACTGGTCTGACAGCCTCCCACCATTCAGAAGAAACAAAGTGGTCTGTGTAGATTTCAGACCTTCAGATGAGGACCTGGTGTCTCTAGGACACTGATCACTGGAGGTCTTTCCTTCTGACATTCCTGGGCTTTCTCAAAACACCTAAACTGAGGATGTTTTAGTTAGAAAACACATTGTTTCTGCATCTCCAGCTCCTTGTTTTGCTGTGTTTCTCTCTGCTTGTCTGGAGAAGAACCAAGTCTGTCCCACAGTCTTTAAGGACTATGTGCTGTGTCTATTATCTGTTAGGTGAGGATGGTCTCCTGTTTTCTTACATTTATTGTAGCTGAAGTTTGAAGGTTCCTTCTTTTATCCTGCTTTATTATATCTTTGACTTGACAGCTCCATGGATCAGGCAGATCCATTTTACTCTCGATTGTCCTTCAGACCCCATGGTAGAACAGAAGCATCCCCATGAGAACATCCCTGTCCCTAATACAAACAGCAGTTTAATTCTTCTTGTGGAATAACACTTAATGTTCCCCATGTGGGGAAAAAAAGAACTACCCAACATAAGCATTTTTCTTGTATAGAAGTATAGCCAGTTGTGGCTCTTCAGGTGATAGGAAAACATGGTTTGTGTAAGTGCTTTTGTAGGTAAAACATTAAATACAGGAGTGCTCTTTATCTAGTACATGAGTGCACTCAAAAGTAACATAATTAGGAATTGGAACTGAAAGCTGAAGCCAGACAGCTGGAATGGTAAAATTGGCAGGGAAGGTTTTTTGCCATGGGAAATACCAGATGATCAAGGGCAGGAACACTTTGCTTTTGATGTCTTGGATGAAAATGTTCCCCAAAACAATAAGGTTCAGACAAGTGACCAGTGCTTAATGAAGGTGGACAGATCAGACACTAATCTGGTGATCCCTTCTTGTCTTGGGCTAAAATAAGGGAAATATTTCCAGCATTGTGGTCTGACTGCAGATTCCCAAAAGGGGCTGGTGTTCCCTCTAAAGATTGTTCCTAAATCAGCACTGGTGCAGCTGGGAGTCCTGGTGCCCTGATGGGGTTCCTGTTGGTTGTTCTCACAGCCAGCAGAATAATGGTGTCATTCCCAGCCTGGGAGTACAGGAGGACTCTGTTCCTTCAGTGGATAAAAACTCTCAGATATTGCAAAAGTGTCTTTATCTTTTCCACCTTGACAACAGGGTTGGTCATGGTTTGTGTTCCTATCTTCTTTTCCCAGTCTCATTTGCTGCAGCAGGACACAATATTGAATTTTTACACTGTTTCCTTCTTTGGTTTTTTTCATCCACTTTTTGTTTTGGTTTTTTTTTTCCTATGAGCTTTCTGTTGCTCTGACATCCCTGCTCTGAGCACTCAGTTTGCCACAACCAGACTCCATCCCTTATTTTGTCCTGATCCTGTCCCATCAACTTTCCATCCTCACTGTAGATTTCTGCCATCTATCCTATGCCTCCTCTGCACTTCAGTGTTGGATCTGCTTTTTATAGTGTTCTTCCTTCTCTCTCAATACTTCAGTCCTTTACTGTGCCCTAACAAACCAGCAGGGATTTTCTGCTTGGGCCAAATATGTGGGATTTGGTTCAGGAGTCTCTTGTATGTTGTGCATTACACAGTCACTTTTGGGCAGGGCTCCAAAAGGGAAGAACACTAATACAGCATTTTAGTGACTGGTTTGGCAGTTTGGGATAAAAGTACTTTGGAATGCATGTTATTTGTGGCTGTAATCAGAGCATAAATGACAACCAAAGAGGATTCCAAGAAATTAACATTATTTGGAAGTAAAGGCTTAAAAGCTTGGACCTTGCACAAGTGGAGCCTCCTGCAGGAGGATTATGCTGGGGCTGAGGGGTTCAAAACAGATCCCTGGTTTGTTCAGCACTGGGGTTTGAGACATAGCACATTGTTGAGCACCTTTTTTAGTAGATTATTTTTCAGTTTTGAAATAGATGGCATTGCTTTCATGAACAGGGATTTTTAAGATTCAGCAGTGTTTGATGGCTAGAAGGACTTGGAAATTAAAGGGGGGGGGGAAAGAGCTGGCAGAATGCTGCAGCAAGAAGCTTTATTTCATTATTATTAATTATTATTATTTATTTCATTGTTACCTTTTGTAGAGCAAGTTATGCCAGTCTTGCAAAAAGCTGGTCTGGCAGTGGTTTTGCTGGGTTATCCCTCTGAATTAAACCCACAGAAGAGTGGAAAGAGGCTTTTCCACCCTCACAAATAAGCACATGGAGTTCTTGGAATAATTTACATAATCTTTGTGTGTCAGGTAAAACTTCCCCTTTGCAGGTAAACGGATGGAATAGCAGTTTCCAAGTGAACAATCTCATCCCCTTTTCCCTATATTCTGACCTAAGTGATTCTGCATCTGATTTTTGTGGAATTTTGTGATAGCCCCTTTTTTTTTTTTTTAGATGCAAAGTAATTGTTGATAGCTTTCTCCTGCTTTTCTACAGGAGCCTTTCAAGTTGTGAAAGTTTTAAAAAGAATTAATTTTATTACATGTCTAGACTGGTTTGTAAGATTGAATAATTGGTGGAACTTTTGGGTATCAGTTTGTTAAACCTAGCAAAGCTCACTTCTAGTTTATTCCCTCTTTCTTTTTTTTTTTTTTTTTTTCTTTTTCTTTATTTTTTCTTTTTTTTTTCTTTATTTTTCTTTTTTTTTTCTTTATTTTTCTTTTTTTTCTTTTTTTTCTTTTTTTTTTTTCTTTATTTTTCTTTTTTTTTCTTTATTTTTTCTTTTTCTTTTTTCTTTTTTTTTTTCTTTCTTGCCACTAAGGACATTGAGGTTGTTTTGAGCTCATGAAGGACAACAGAAAATAAATGCTCAGTCTTGAAATGAATTCTTATTCCTGAACACTAAATGCTGATGTGCTTGTTTAGAAAATAGTGTTCCACTAATACTTGAACTGGAATGTCAAGTGGAAAGCAGATGTGCTCTTAAATTATGCAGGAAAAGACTGATCCCTCTGCTAATAATATGCATGGAATGTTTGGTTTAAATTGGAGGCCCATGGATGTTGAAGATTTAGGACCTTTTTAGAAGTTTCAGTGACAATGAAATAAAAATATAATCAAGTGTCAGAATTAGGTGACTTTCAAGGAAGGGGTTTGTGGGTGTCTGCAGCAAAACTTTTGTTTTATGTGCAAGGAAAAGCTTTTGTCTACAGAACTTGTGTTCAAAATGAAACTCCTGCAGCTAAGGGCCAGCTCCAGTCTGCCTGGGTCTGGTTTGAAATAAAGAGATCTGGAGGGAAAAGACCCAACAGCTTTCAGGTAGCAGCTGCATTATTCCTAAATCACTTTTCTTCCTTTTGACTGAGCCCTTACATGGTACCAGGAACCAGTGGAAACAATTTGTGTAACTCAGATTTAACTGGTTTAGGGATTGATTGTTGGTAAAAGCATCACAGACCATAACATTTTCATAATGAATATAGTTGGAAAAAACCCCAATGATTTTTCTTTTTACAGAAAAACCTGCCATTGCTCCACCTGTCTTTGTATTTCAGAAGGATAAAGCACAGAAGGTAAGGAGATACCAATATTGGTTTTGCTTGTTTTGTTCTGACTTATTCCATGGGGAGCAGCATTTCTGTGTTGTGCTGGAACATTCCCAGGGCAATGGGCACAGGAGGAAGAGGTGCTGGAGGGCTAAGAGTGGGAAGATGTATGATAGTGGCATGAAATGGGTGGCTCTTCAGACAGAACATGGACCAAATCATGGATAAAAAGTATCCTCAGAGCTGTATCTCAAACAGGTGCTGACAGTTGCACTGAGAAAACTAGAATCTTTTTTTTTTTTGTGCTTGTAATGAAGGCAAAACAAAGCAAACCATGGTCTAGAATTTTCTTTTCACCTCTGTCTATCTCCATGTGTCCACATCTTTGGTCAGCAAGCTGTTAGGTGTCTGATTACCTTAGAGAATGGTGATCCTGTTCCTGTCCCCTGCTTTGGGTCTGGGGTGGTTGGGAAGGTGCTGGGGTCAGTGGGAGCTCCTGGAAGGTGTTGGTGGGTGAGGTTGTGCTGAAGCAAGAGCCTGGAACAACTCATCTTGTGCTTGCAGGAGGAGTAGAGCTCAGGAGACAAATAAGTTGAAGGGAGGAGGAGGAGGAGGACCTTCCATACAGTGGAAATTGGTATTAAACTGAAATAGATGTCCTGGAGAACCCTTGTGATGGGGGTGTCTGCATTCCTTTTCACTTTGGCAGTGACACATTCAAATGTTACAGCTGAGTGCTGGAGTAGAGTTTTCCATACTTTTTTCCCCCCAAACAGTAAGCCTTCAAATTTCTTATATTGTAGAAATGTTTTTACTAAAGGAAATTAATAAGAATCTCAGTATTTTGTGCTATTTAAGTCTTCCTGATTAACAATATAAGCTGTTAATGTTTGGAAAAAATCAATCAGGATAAGCCTTGTTTCAGCTGAAGCTGGTGGGACCTGAGCTGTACTTCTGTACACAATTCACTTGCTGTTGGATCACTGGCTTGTTACATTATCTGTGCAGACAGAAAATGGTCTCTAATGTTTGAACAGAAATACAGAACCATTCTGCAGATAACAGCTTTTCTTTGGGTTGGAGAAAGTACCAGTCCTGAGTTTTCTCCCAGGTTTAGCAGGCACATTCCTCAGCAGGAGGCTGAAATCTGTTGTCAGCTTGGAAAGGATTTAAATCTGCTGCTCTTGTGTTATTAGATAATTAAATATATCTTAAATACTTTTGAGAGATTCCTTCCACTTACATTTTTTCACAGTGACTTTTTAGATGTGCTTTGGGATGACAGGAGTGCTGGTGTTTGTGCTGTCACTTGGAATCATCTTTTCCTTCGAGGAAAGAGCTCCCAGTCACCTGCTGTTGCCTGGACTGTTCCTCAAATCCCTTCTCAGTTGCTCCATGGTGGGTTTGCTCCCCAGGTGGTGTCCTCTAACCTGGGGGTGAGTTTGGGAGCAGTAGCAATGCCCAACCAGGGCAGAGTGATGCTGTCCTGTGTCCTTTCTTTGCTGGCCTGGTCCTCCAGGGCTCAGCTGGCAGCTCTTGTGCTTTCAAGCTCCTTCTTGTAGCATCACACATGTGCACACCCCCTGTGACCCCCCCATCCCTGCACACACACTGTGCCTGCCTTCAGCATTGGGCTGCAGGAGAGGTGTGGCTCAAGAAAACATCTGTAAAAAATCATAATTAAAGGCTTCATGTGTCTTGGAGCTGGCAGAGAGGAGCTGGGATTCCAGGGAGAGGCATCTGTGCTTTAGGGCTTCCCAGGTGGCTCTGAGGATGCTGAGGGCTCTGGTGATGCTCTGCCAGGGCAGAGGGAAAGATTTAACTGGGAAAGGCTTTTTGGGACAGGGCTGGGCTCAGCCAAGTGTCTGGAAGGCAAAGGGGTTAGAAATGAGCTGGGGGTTGATCTAAAACCCAAGTGGTGATGGTGGTGGTGCTCAAGGGGGGCAGCATGGGTGGGGGGTGGTCCTTGAAGCAGAATTCCTGGAGTCTGCCAGTGCCATCTGTCCCTGGATTTCCCAGGAATGTATCTGAGAACAACCAGAAATGCTGATGTTAAACTGTGATGTGCAGAGCTGCATCATTTTCTTAAAAAGGGGAAGAGGGGCACTTAATAATGATTTTAGTGGCTTATATTGTGTGTGTCTGGGGCTGGAGAAGAAGAGTGAGAGAGGCATCAGTGCTGTGCTTGCTGTTTCATTAAAGGGGCAATACCTGCTTGTTGCTTGTGCTTGGGGGTTTGGTTGTGTTGATACAATAGTAATAGAGTCAGAATTTGGTGGTGCCACCCAGTACATGCAGATCAGAACCTGGTGTTCAGGCCAGCTGAGTGTCCCTTTAATCAACTTAAATCAAGAAACTGTGATGAGTTACACAGTGGTTGAAGCCTTTCACTGTATTTTTGGAAAGACAATGAGCTAAGTTAACTCAAATACTTTTTCCAAAGAAGGTGTCTGGGTAACTGCATTGCCTGCCACAAAAGATTCTCTTTATTAAATTTAAGAAAGAAAATCTGTTAGCAGAGGAATTTTTCCTAGAGCAACATTTTGAAGAAAATGTAAAACTTCAAAGTAGTTGACAAGCAGCACACTTCTAAAGCACCTTATTTCTTTATGACAAATTTACTTTAGCAAAATGTCTTTCCAGTTAAATTAACTTTCTTCTGTAAGCACAGTGCTCATGGAGGCTTTTCAGAGCCAGCACAGCAATCTGAGAGCTGAGAGGGAGGAGAAGAGATTGCACTGTGTATTCAGTCCATGATGATGGTTTAGATGTTTGCTCTTCCCCACCAAGCAGGGCATCCTGAGCAGAATTATTTTGTCTGTGGGCATTCCCAGTCTTAGGGCTGAGTTGAAATAGCTCAGTGGCCTTTCTGGAGCTAACTCTGTTATTAACATTTCTTTTTCTAGAAATCTCAGTGTGTGCTTGTAGAGTGTTAAACATCTGTTTGACCAGTAGAATTCAGAAAGCACTCAGCCTGTCCCAGCACAAATGCATACTGGACTGGAAAGTAATTTTTTAACTGGCTGCTCCAGCTCAGGTTGTCTACAGCTCAGTAATAAACACCAGAACCTGGAGTTTGTCCTGTTGGTTTAGAGGTGACAGGGATGCTTGGTGTTGAGAATGATGCCTCTTAATTTTACTTTCCATAAGGAGATTAGAGTTATTTTCATTTGCAATTAAAAGAGAGGTCTGCTCTGGCTGTTAGGTTTTCATTTTAGCTGTCAGTTATTGGGGGATGTAAAGCTGACTTTCCACATGTCTTAAGGGAGTCCCCATTTTCATTTTCATCTCCTTAACTCTTTAAGAACTACTTTTACAATGTTGGGAATACAGTTCTTGCAAATGAGTGATAGCAAGCAAGTATTTTTCTTCTTTATCCACTGCTCCTAATGCTTCTGACAAGCTGAGGTCCCAGCACTGGCTCTAGGCTGGAAAATTGCATCAGCTGAGCAAGACTCAGCTGTTAAGATCTGAAAGCAACATCAAGTCCTGACCTCACTGTGTTAAGCACAGAATATTTCTGTTACTCCATGATCTATCCTGATAACTTCCACATAATGAGTTGTTAGTAACAGTTTCATCTTAAAACCAGGAAATTTTGAAAATAAAAAATACTCAGCGTGCCCAGGCTTCCCTGACAATATTAAAATGTATTTTGACTATTTTGAGATTTAATGACAATTAATTCTTGAAAGATTTAGAGCTTCACTGAGCTGAAATTAACCTGCTGATAAAATTGTACACACTGCTGGCTTTTAATAATTGCTTGTGTTTGAGGCCAGGACCAGGGTATTATCTGAACAGAGCTGGGCCCTTACCATTTAAAAGCTGCATTTTATTTTTGAGGTTTCTGTCTGCTGTTTAGCATGGACCTGGGCAATGGGGAGCATTTTTAATCTCTCTTCATCCTCCTGAATGCTGAGAACAAGGCAAGATTCTGTGGGTGACATCTTCACCTGGCTGCTTGGCTCTCCAGGTACTTCCCAAGAAGAGGTTTGGCCCACAGGTCCAAGCTGGGAGGGTGGCCTTGGGCTGCACATCACCTGTGGTAGCCAAAGGACTGTAATTTACTTTTTATCACAGTGCAGTTGTTCAGAATAAAAGCCTTTCCCTTTGTCATTCTTCAGAGGTGTGCAGGATATGGCAGTGCTTCATTTTTGTTCTTCATTTGCTGACCTGCAGCACAAAGTGATCTGAAGAAATGTAAAGAGATTGTGGCAGAAATTCATAGAATCATAGAATCCTAGGGGTTGGAAGGGACCTCGAAAGATCATCTAGTCCAACCCCCCCTGCCAGAGCAGGGCCCCCTAGAGTACATCCCCTAGGAACGTGTCCAGGTGGGTTTTGAATGTCTCCAGTGAAGGAGACTCCACAACCCCCCTGGGCAGCCTGTTCCAGGGCTCTGTCACCCTTACAGTAAAAAAATTTTTTCTGATATTCAACTTGAACCTCCTATGCTCCAATTTACACCCATTACCCCTTGTCCTATCACTGGTCACCACTGAGAAAAGCCTAACTCCATCTCCCTGACACTCACCCCTTACATATTTGAAAACATTGATGAGGTCACCCCTCAGTCTCCTTTTCTCCAAACTAAAGAGACCCAGCTCCCTCAGCCTTTCCTCATAAGGGAGATGTTCCACTCCCTTAATCATCTCAGTAGCTCTGTGCTGGACTCTTTCAAGCACTTCCCTGTCCTTCTTGAACTGAGGGGCCCAGAACTGGACACAATACTCCAGGTGTGGCCTCACCAATGCAGAATAGAGGGGGAGGAGAACCTCTCTTGACCTACTAACCACACCCTTTCTAATGCACCCCAGGATGCCATTGGCCTTCTTGGCCACAAGGGCACATTGCTGGCTCATGGGCATCCTCTTGTCTACCAGGACCCCCAGGTCTCTTTCACCTACACTGCTCTCCAGCAGCTCAGCCCCCAACCTATACTGGGACATCGTGTTGTTCTTCCCCAAATGCAAAACTCTACACTTCCCCTTGTTGAATTTCATCATGTTTCTCCCTGCCCAACTCTCCAGCCTGTCTAAGTCTCTCTGAATGGCAGCACAGCCTTCTGGTGTGTCAGCCACTCCTCCCAGCTTAGTGTCATCAGCAAACTTGCTGAGGGTACATTCTATACCCTCATTCAGCTGAATTCCTCTCAAGCCCCAGTAGTGTGCATGAGCATCCTGTCACCTCCTCCTTGCAACAGATGGGCAAACTTTAACATTGATAAAGGCAAACATTGGTATTGCTTTCCAGATAATTCACTATGAATTAGAATTGTGTCTGAGGTGAATGGTATCACAGTGAATGCTGGATAATAATGTTACTGCTGTTTTTGCAGAAGCTGGAGCTGTCTTCCCTTAGGTACAGTGTGTGGAGGAAATGACAACTTAAAAAGAAGGTAGAATCATAGGCTTGTGCAGCTTTGATCAGGCTTGAGCAAGAGCAGAGTGGTTCATCTTAGAGCAGTGGTTAGGAGGCTCTGGTCAGGTGCTCAGTTCAATGTCAAAGTTCCCATAAAGTTCCCGAAGTTTCTTCCCATAAAAGGGAAGAAAAACTAAATTAAGTAAAGCCATACAGGTGGAGTGTGGCCCGAGGTAGATGGGACACCAGGTGGTAAATTTTGGAATAGTCAGGAAGCCTTTGGGTTCTCAGCCAGTGGGGAAACAAGGGAGGGAAAACTTGGGACTAGGGAATAAAAAGGGATTCTCAGTGCACACAGGGTGTGCCTACTCTGTGGGTCACTCTCTCTTGCATGAATGTAAATAAAATGGGTTTCAGTGAGGAGTCTGAGCCTATGTTGCTGGAAGCATCAGCATTTCTCACATCTTATTAATTCTTAAGTCTAGGAGTAAAATCAAGGATCTTCAGGCACTAAGGGAAGGAGTTGTTAGAGCCCCACAACCCCATGGCTGGCAGGATGCTCTTCTGCTGGGGAAAGAGATTTTTAGCTAACTTTCCAAAAAGTGCATTTGCTCCAGCTGATTTATATTTATATTTATGTGTGTGTATGTGTATATATATATGTGTGTGTGTGTGTATAAATATATATATATAATTTTTTTTTTGAGGGGAGGCAAACTCAGCAGCATCCATTTCCTGGTTTGTGTGTATTTTAGTTGTGAAAACAGTGGAAAAGGATGAGCAGATCCTCTCCCTGTTACCTTGAGGTGGAACAGCTCACTATTTCTTTGGCTTTTTGATCTCTATCATCAGTCTCCTCTAAGCCATTGTTCCAGTGAGTAAAATGAAATTTGGGACTTCCTAGTGAGTGTAATTATAGAAGACATCAAGTATCAATTTTTAGGGTGTAAACCTAAAAATTTTTAGGTGTTTTAAGGATAAATATTCTTCTAAAGGAGTGAGAATGTGGATACCTGTGAGAGATTTTCTTCCAGCAGTTAGAGCAGGATTGTTTATTCCCTCTGGGCCATAATGCTACAGCTCCACAAAGTGGGCAATTAATGCTGTGTTTCCACTGCACACAAACAGGGCTTTGCCTTGCCAACATGGAATTTACTTACCAGGTGAAAAGCAGCAAGAAAGTTGCTAAATCAGAACTCTTAAGGGTTTGGAGGAAAAAAAAAAACAAAAAACAAACCAAAGCAACCAGTACCTTGAGGCAGGAAAACCTCTCAGTGCTGTGAAGATTTTCCCTGTTGTTAATTTCAGTTTTTTCTACTGGTCGTGCAGCAAAAGTATTTTTCCAAAAGTTAGATGACTGCATGACTGTTACCATACAGCCTTTCTGAGCCATTTTAAAATGGTTTCTCATCTTTCTGGTTGGCAGCCCCTGTTTTCTTGGTGCCAGGTGAGTGTCAGTGCTCATTGTGACCACACACTAGGTGTGTCTTTGCTAGCTCCTTGCCTGCCAAGGCTGCTCCACACAACCCCTGCACCCTTTCTTGCATTTGTTTGGTTTGGTTTTGTTCAGGAATGGGCTGTGTCAGGTAAACCCAGTGCCAAATGGATTGGCATCACAAGGTACCAACACCTCTAGGTTAAGCACCTTTTGCTGTCCAAGCTGTTGCTTGCTGCAGCAGTTTTTCTATTAAAATTCGTTTTCTAAGGATTAATACTTTAAATCTGTCTGGTCAAGGTAATCATAGACTTCTATATCTCCAAATTGCCAGTGTTACTAGAGCTGTCCAGAACTTACTATTAACCAGACTTCCAGGAAAAAACTGCAGCAAGTGGTCGTTAGCTTAGGCTTGTTCTTAAAGAGCAGAAAATCTTCACTCGGGTAACCCAGGGCTGAGAGACATTTAAGAAGCAGAAATGTTGTTGTGCTGGAATCCCTGCCTGTACCCAGGAATTCTCTGGGCACCCTGGAACATGACTGCAGTCACTTGAAACTGCTGGGACAGTGCTCAGGTGTGTGAGCATTCTTCAAATCATCCTGGTTTCTTAGAGCAAAGCTGGCTCTTACTTTTAAAAACACAGAAGGATGAGGAGTCTGCAGAGTGATTGCTCTGCTCTGCCAGAGCAAAATGGAATTTTCCCTGGGCCTTGGGAAGATAGGTGGATCAAGAGTGGTTCTGAAGAAGACACATTTCAGATTTTTTGTGTACCCAGTGGTGTTTGGCCATGTGCAGGCTGATGGGATCTGTGCTGAGACATCCCCATGGTGTGTCCTGGCTTCCTGCAGCAGCAGGGAGCATCTCTGGCCAGAAGGACCCCTTTGTTTAAGAGGTTCTGGAACAGCTTTTAAGCTGAAATGGGCTCATGCAAACTACATGAAGTTCAACAAGGCCAAGTGCAAGGTTCTGTACCCAAACAGAGACAATCCTATGCATGGATACAGCTTGGGAGGAGAAAGGATGGAGGGCAGCCCTGAGAAGAAGGACTTGGGGGTGGTGGGGGAGCAGGAGCTCAACATGAGCCCTCAGTGTGTGTTTGCAGCCCAGAAATCCAACCAGGTCCTGGGTGCATCAGCAGCAGCACAGACAGGAGTTGAGGGAGGGGATTCCCCCCCTCTGCTCTGCTCTTGTCAGACCCCACCTGGAGTGCTGGGTCCAGTTCTGGAGTCCCCAACATCAGAAGGACACAGAGCTCCTGGAAGGTGTCCAGAGCAGAGCCACAGAGGGCTGAGCAACTCCCTGGGATCCAGGCTGAGGGATTGGGGTTGTTCAGCCTGGAGCAGAGGAGGCTCCCAGGTGAGCTCAGAGCAACCTCTAAAATCTGAAGAGGCTACAAAAAAGCTGGGGGAGGGCTTTGGACACAGGGGGGTAGGGAGAGGACAAGGGAAATGATTGAAAATTTGAAGAGGGGAGATTGAGGTTGGACATCAGGGAGAAATTCTTTGCTGTGAGGGTGCTGAGCCCCTGGTTGCCCAGGTTGCCCAAGGAAGTTGTGGCTGCCTCATCCCTGGAAATGTCTCAGCCCAGGCTGGATGGGGCTTGGAGCAGCCTGGTTTAGTGGGAGGTGTCCCTGCCCTTGTAGGGGGTTGGAACCTGGATGATCTTTAAGGTCCCTTCCAACCCAAACCATTATATATATATAATATAAGATTTTTTGCATCTTAAATATATTTTTCAAATGTAAACATATAGGTGTGCTCATACAGACTCCACCTAATTACATGCTGAATTTTTTAAATTTACCTGAAATTTCCCTTACCTTCCCCTTTTCTGCTCGTTTTTGGGAATAAACAGAAGCTGAAAATTTTGAATTTTGTGTTCTTCTCTGTTTATTTTAACAACTGGGTGTGGAGGTAATGGGTGTTAACAACTGATTCTCAGTCATTTGAAAAAATAAAGTCAAGCCTGGGTATCTTAAATGCTCAGGCAGGAGTTTCAGTTCTGAGATGAACATAAATGAGTTTCTTTGACCTGTCTGTGCTTGAGGATCACTTTAAGGGGTTATGACTATTTTTTTTTTCTCCCCTTGGCTTTAAATTCCTGAGTCTCTGCAAGTTTTGAATCTGTTGCATTTTTCTGGTGAGAGTTTGTGCAAGATCAGTCACAGCTTCCCCAAGCAGTAATTGACAGTTTGAGCAGAGTAGGAATGGGTATGGATGGGAGGCAGCATACCACATAATCCGGATTTTTAGGTGCCCATGTAGGAAAAAATGAGAGAAAAGGGAATCCTTTTTTAGTTCTGTGCTGCATCTGCTTAGAGCAGGATTGGCAATGTCAGTGGCTCCTGTAACATTTGTCACGTGGACTCTTGCATTGCTTTCATCTTCTGAAACTCCTGGATCAGGAAGCATGGAAATAATTTGGAGGAAGTAATAAACTTGGCCCTCAGTGGCTTACAGTGACAATGATGTGGATAATTTGAAGCTTGTGCTGGACAGGTTTGGGGTTTTTTGTGCCTGTTCCTCAAGCACTGGGAATATGGGATGTGGAAGTAACAGCTTCAGAAGTTTTTGAAGTTCAGGGAGAAATCACTTGGTATTTAAGGATTTTTGCACGTAGAGATCTGCAGTTCTAATCATGCAATTTTTTTTACCAAGTGGTTTTCTTTTGCTTTCAGGATTTTTGCTTAAAGTTGGGACAAGGTTCTGGTGTATGTGACACCACTTGCTGTGTAAAACAGGATTTTTTCTGACTTGAGATCCTGTGATCTTGTGATTGCTGAAACAGATGACAATGTGGTTTTCCACTGAAGCCTTTTCAGGAACTAGTAAAGCAGTTTCTTGATGTTGTCCCTTGAATGTTACCAAGGGTCATGACCATAAACCCATCTTCCAGCAAGGAGAACTTGAAGAGCATCAAACACAGAATTGCTGTGACTGGGCTGATGTGGGGGTGGGTTATGTGTTCCAGAACTATCAATAGCTTTTCATTCCCTGGGCTAAATGTTTCCAAATTACTTCCCTGGGTCCTAGTGAGACTTCTCAGCTGATGGGACACAAGGCAGGAAAGCCCTCACACTGAATTCCATGGACAGAACTCAGTGTAAGGGGGTTTGGATCAGCACTGTGTAAAACACAGTGTCCAGATTCCCAGCACACAGTGCTAAGTAGAATTGTTTGTGTTTTCTGCTCCCCTTTTGCCCAAGGGATGTTTTTCAGGTGGCAGCCTGACCTCTCCTGGTGTGTATTGCCCCATCCCTGTTCATCTCCCTCCTCTCCGTGCCCAGGTGGGGCAGGAGCAGCTCTGGGGCTGCTGGGCTGTCCCTGAGGTTTTGGGGTTTCCCAAGCCAGCCAAGCTCTGAAGTTTTGGGGTTTGGGGTTCCCCAAGCCAGCCAAGCTCTGAAGTGAGGAGGTCTTGGGCAGGAGAGGGATGAAAAGGTGGTGGTGTTGGCCCAGTTTGTCAGGGTTTGCTCGTGAGATGAAGGTAATGATGCTGCCCTGGTCACCTTCCCTAGTAAAAAAAAGTCCATCCTGGGGTTATGTTCTGCAGAAAGAAGGGAATTGTATTGGTTGAGGAGCTGGCAGAACAAGGAGAGAAACCTCTGGTGATGCTGAGGAAAGATGTGGGACCTTTGCTCAAAGCCTTCTGAATATATATATATATATATATATATATATATGTATAATATATATAATAGTTTTAAGGGTGCCATGGTTCCTGCCTTGTTCCTGACCCTGGGGAAGATGCTAGGAGAGCAATCAATGGTTGGAGAGCAATTCCTATCAAACCATCATATAGAGTATGCTTGGAAAGCCATCCCTCCAACACTGGCCTTTTGTTTGTCAGTTACATTAATTAGGAAAAGGGAATTGGAATGAAATAATGGGGATGCTCATAATGAGCTTGGAGCTTCTATGGTATTCTTAAAATGAAACCAAATCTGAAAATTGTCTGTTTCAGATTTTCAGTATATGGAAAGGTGTTGTAATAATTGTTGTATGGTCTCTAGGGATGTTAGTGCCTGGATGTGAATTTTCATATATCTTATTTATAAATGAAATACTTTCAATTAATTGTATTTAATAGTTTTGGGGTGAAATGCAATAGGCCTACATGTAAGTCATAAAAATAATGCTTTATCTTGAGTGGGTATCAGTAACAGTAAAGAAGAAAATCTCCAAACTGATGATGAAAATGTTCTGATTGAAACGTTTGGTGTGTGACTCTTGTTTTATTGCTGTCATCTGCTTTCAGAGATCAGCAGATGGATCAAGTCCAGAAGATGGAGATGGTAAGAGACTTGATGATAAGATGAAACCCCACCAATGTGTCTCAGCAGGATTTTGTGCATTTTCTCTAATGCTTTTTTCTGCAGAGTCTGATCGAGAGGATGGGAGCTATTGTCCACCTGTAAAGCGTGAGAGAACTTCATCCTTAACTCAGTTCCCTCCTTCTCAGTCAGGTAAATGGTGCTACAATATTATGGATGAGAGGTGGATTTCCTTCTTACACTTTTTTTTTTTTTTTTTTTTTTTTATTTTCCCTCACTCACATTCAGCAGTCTGCAGTGCTTGGGCTTAAGGCCACAGCACCCACCTACACCTGAGTGTTTCTGCAGTCTGGCAGAAAGTTCAGTGAAGCCCTAAGGAGGTGAAAAGGAGGCTGCTTAAAATATTTTTTATCTGTAAATTCATGTATATTTGGAGTCTCAGCATTTAATCTTATGCTGTTAATTTTAAGGATTTTGCAGAAATCTGGTTGATTCATTGGGATCAATTAACAAATTTAAGTCAATGCTACATATTTTAAAATTACCCTGCTGCAAATCTTCCACGTCTCAGGGTGTGCTTGAGTTACTTTAATCCTTTTTCCCACTCCTTTTAAAGGGGAGAGGATTTATTGAATTTTAGGAATGTTCTCACCTGGCAAATTCAAGAGAGAATGGCCACTGCCTGCTCATGTGCAGTCAAGGCAGCAAAATCACTCCAAAGGCCAGGCAGAAATTGTAATTCACATATTTGGGAATGGTCATATTTGATATTTATGTTCCCTCACAGGAATGGTCTCTAAAATTTCTTTCTGCAGGCAGTGTGAAGTTTGTAGTTTTGGTTGAGAATTTAGCTGAGATGTCAGTGCTTGGAGCAGATGTGGAGAGTTTGCCATTTAGTTGAAATAAAGGAGATGAGAAAAACATGAAGGAAAAAAAAATACACCTGTAATATACAGCACATTTGGGAATTGTGACTAAAAGATTCTGCTTTGGAATTAAATATAAATTAAAAGCAGTTATTCTGCTTTTAATTTTAAAGGTATAAATGACTATGGAATTTAAAATGTAGTGACTCATATTTTATGGGCACAGTGCTCTCATTTTATGCCAGAGGAACCAGTCAGGAGGGGTCCCTTTGCCTTATCATCCAGATTTGTGGATCAGCTCAGTGGGTTTCAAGGTGCAGTCCTGTTAACTGAGTTAATTACAGTTTAGGGGCCCAGAGTTGCTGCTGTCTGCTTGCCACTCACTCTTAGTAGCTAAAAGAATAATAATCAACAATAATCAAAAGGTTGGGTTTTTTTTCCTGCAGATGTTCTGTTAGGATAAACAGTGGGTACAGCTTGTTAGGAGCTTCCTTATTTACTTATTGGAATTTTTTTTCCTGCTTTCCCTAAAGTCCCTCTTGTGGTCTGTGATGCCTTGATCTTTTGAGTCCTTAAAATCACAGATTTTGCTTGATGTTAAGAAATGGAAGAAAAGAGTTAATTTGGCTCTTTCATGGTTAAATACTCTGTGTTTGAGGGACTCTCTCAGGAGTCTGCTTGGCTAATGGATTTTGACTGGATATGCTCATTTCTTCCCTGTTTGGCTCCCTTGTCCTCCTCTCCTGTCTGTTACCAACCAGTGACAACTTGGGCTGGAATTGCAGCTTCAATAAAGGCTTCTCTGAATATTGCTGACAGGATTGGATGGCCTTGGTTTACAGAAAATCTTTCACTTTCCAAACCTCTCACATTTTTTATGGGTTTGTTTTCTGTTAAAAGTAGGGAAAATTTATTTATATGAAACCTCTATGTTTAACCTTAAAACAGGCCATAATAAAAAGAGAGAGGATGGAATTGAAGAAGGAAATATGACAAAAAAATAATAATAATCCAAAATTTGAATACAAAAGGCATCTTTTAGTGTAAATGTGTTGAGAGAGGAGCTTGCTTTTTCTTTTTATCTTGATTTTCTGTTGGACACAAGAAGTCACAACCTGCTATTGCTGCCCTGGGCTTCTTGATGCCTCCACCCCCATTCTGCTCATCACATCTCAGCCTGCACTTTGTCATCCTCCTTCTCATCTCTCACCAAAGGAACTTCAGCTACAGAACCCCAAACTCCTCAGCACTTGCATCTCCAGGTCCCAGCAAAGGGTGGAAAAGAAGCTGTCCTTAGGGTGTTCCTAGCAAACATTTGGTTTTTTTGCTCTTTTGGTGACTCTGCAGGCACCTGCTGTCTGCTCAGCCCTTTCTGCAGAGTTTTTGTCCTTGCAGAAAAGTTCAAACAGAAGTTTTCTGCCTCTCTGTGCAAACTGAGCTCCCCCTCTTCAGCCTTTTGGGGTGCCCAGGTGTCAGTTTCCACTTCTGAGCAAGCATCACACTCTTTCCTGCCCTTTCTGCCTTTTGAAATGTGACACATATTTTGTAATGATCTTATGGTCTACTGTCATTTTTAATTTGTAGTTCATATCCAGTTCAGACTGGGGATCCTGGGTTTATCTTCCCTCCAGAAAAAAAAAAAAAAAAAATTTGCACTTTCTCTCTTTTGGGAGAAGTGAAGGGGATTTTATGGCCAATGATGTTTAGTTTTGTGTCTTGAATGTTGTTTAAGATTAGAAGAAAGAAAAACCTAAAGTAAAATAAAAAACAAAACAAAAAAGCCAAACAAAACCTCAAAACACATGATTATAAAAACCATTCTCAATTTGCAGCCTTGCCATGTCTGGGAACAGAATTTATAATTAAAAACAATCACAGAATTGTTTCAGTTGGAAAAGACCTTTAAGCTCATCCAGTCCAACCATTAACCCAATTCTACTGAGTCCATCTCTGAAACCCCTCCAGCTGATTCCAGTGCTTAATAAACCTTTGGGTGAAGAAGTTTCTTCTGATTTCCCACCTAACCCTCCCTTGGCACAACAATTCTTTATTTTTCTTTCTCCTTGCTGGCAGTAACAAAGAACAACGTTTTTATGCCATCAAGCTTCTGTGAACCCTCTACAGGCAATTCTGACTCAGAACCAGGTGAGCTCCCTCATTTTCCTGCTTTTTCTTGGCAAATTGGTGTCAGTCTGTCACAACCCAGAGTACTCTGATGCTTCAGAAGACCCTTTCTGGGAGAGAAATGTGGAAGAATGGAAGAGGTGATGGTTGTGAGCTTAGAGCTGTTCTCTTGCTCACTTCATTGCTCAGTTTCAGGCTTGCTGGAGGTAATAAAAATAACAAAATCCTGAATTCTTCAATGGTTTGGGAGTGGTGGTGAAAGACTGCTCTAGGACTCAATGCCCAGGGCTTAACCTCGAGATAAAACTTGAAGGAAATTTTCATTTATGGGTTTTGGATACTGTTTTGTTGTGGTTTTTTGTTTTTTATTATTGAAAATTAAATCAGCCTCAATTTGTGGACATGATGAGGCTCAGCACTGTCCTGCAGTGTGGTTGTGGGGTATTGTCACCTTAATAAATGAGAATAATGAGGTACACTAAGATGGGAAGGTGCTGTCTTACTTTGAGCACAGCCATTATGGCCAGAAAAAGGAATGTTTTATAATTACAACTTGGAAGTTCTTAAAAGCTCATTTTGTATTAGCTGTGGATTCATGAATGTTTTTTTTTTTTTAGATTTTGGTATTTTATCTAAAAGCATTAATTGTGGTGCATACAAAGCAAAGGAATTTTTTTACCTTCATTTACTTTCACACTATAAAATCATAGGGTAAAAGCTAATGGAATTACTAGAAACTAATATTGGGCAATTAAGTTTAACTTAATTTAGGGTAATTAGCTGCTGGGAGCAGTGATACTTCAATGATTCTCACTTAAGCTCTATTAAGTCTCTATTAAGTCCTTTCTAGAAGGAACTCCATTTCTCTTGTGAAAATAGTCTGTTTCATATTTGTCTTGAAAAAAAATATGAATTTTTTTCTTGGAGCAATTGTGTTTCTGCTGTAATGATCACTGTAAATTCAGACTTTTCTTTTGGAAAAAGGGAGTTTGTTATTTGAAAGACTCCTTATGAGTTTGGTTATTTATGAAACTTTTGCCTTGTTACATTAAGGAAAGCATGAAGAGTTTTGACTGGATGAATGTATATAGTATTATGCAGGTAAGTCCTTGTAGCTTTGTAATTTTAAATTTTTTTGTAATCTTAAAATTTTGTTTCTAGAGGAGAAGAGCAGTGGATTCAGGCTGAAGCCACCAATACTTATCCATGGCCAGGCACCTAGTGCAGGTGAGCTCAGGTTTTCTGCAGCAATAAAAGGAAACCAAGTGGTTTTTCCTAGGAGTTTCAATACATGTATTTATGCAGGAAAAAAAAAAAAGTATTCTCCAGAATGGTTCATGTCCTCATCCACTGTCTGGTGGGTACAGACACATCCCAGTTCTGGGTTGGAGCAGTCATGGATGGATCTCCCAGTTGTCCCTCCATGAACCCAATTCCTTTGGCAGCAAAGAGGGATAAATGGGGATGTTCCAAGGATTCCTGATTGGATTCCAACCATTGCTGGGCACTCAGTCCCTCCTCTCCCTGGTTTGATGGTGCTGGGGATGTTGGGTCCCTGATCCTACCTGGTCTGGGGAAGTTTCCCTTGGCTCTTACTGAGCTGCTTCTTGGTGGTGCAGACCCAGCCTGTATGGGAAAGGCAGTGATATAACAACTTCTGAGGAGTTTGAGAGGGAAAAAACTCAAAATTATGGGTAATGAAAATACCATTAAAAACCAAAAAATGTTTTGGTAATGGAAGTTCATTCTTGCATATATATATATATATATGGAAAATGTTTATTTCATTTGCAAGAAGAGTAGTACATTTTAAACAAGGTTTTTGAGCTGACATTTGACCCTTTGACCTTAGGATTGTTGCTGTAGTTTTGTGGCTGTCTGAAATGAAACTGGTTCCATAACATTCAGCTGAGTTGCTAGGAGTAATTTCTGTTGCACATTTTATTGGATCGAGTTCATCTTTGTTTTGTTCAGTGAAGAAAACTGAACCTTCTGGAACTGTTATAACCTTCTAGAGTGGATGTTAAGATGGTTTTTATTTAACAAGTCATTTAAGGTCAGCTATTTTTTTGAATTAGAACAGAATTAGAGTTGTAGTGCCATGTGTTTTACTACAGCAAAGCAAAGAGGCAAGGTTAGTTCAAAAATCCAAAAGGTTAAATGAAGCAGCATGGAAGGTGATTCCAGTATTGAGACATTTGGCTGTGTGAAGAACAAAATAAAATCATTTACCTGTATCTGGAAATAACTGCACTGGAAAGAGAAAAGCAGTCTTGGAATGTTTAGTTGAATAATATGTCTGTGATTGCTGTACTGTTAATTTCTTTTATTTTCTTTCTGAGCCATAAACCCCTATAAACCCCTATAAGGCAGAAATTATATTTTCAAGTGTCTTCTACACCTCAGAATCTGTCTTTGGGACTCATGGTATTTTGAGGCTTGAGGAACAGGACAGAAGGAGCTGGAAGCTTTTTCAATGTGTTTCCCATTGTATATTCTGTTGAAAACAGAGTGTAGGTTGGGGGAAGCTGAGTTTTTCAACTCTAAGGGTTGGCAGCTCTTGAAAACCCCTCTGTCCTTGCAGGTCTCCCAAGCCAGAAGCCCAAGGAGCAGCAGCGCAGCGTCCTACGCCCTGCAGTCCTACAGGCACCACAGCCCAAAGCTTTCTCCCAGATGGGTAAATAATGTTTTTCCTCTCTAGAGTCCTCTGGAGGGAGAAGAAAAAAAAATACAGAATCTGTTTAGTGTAGTAGTTTGGTTTTACTCAGCATCCCCCTTTTGCTTTGCTAGATTTCTCCTTCCAGAAAAGCAACACCTTAAACGTGAGCTGTGCCTGTTCATAAGTTACACAAAGGATGAGAGTGGAGCCTTCAGTTTTTGTGTAGGATGACTGTGACATTGCCAGGCCTCCAGCTTTGGTGTGGTCCATGCCTGCTTTTTGGAGAAAAAGAACTTTAAAGGGTGTGATTTGGCCATCTCAAGTGACAGCATTGACCATGGTTTAATAAATACTGCTGATCAGTAGTAGCAGACTTCAGGTAGCTCCACAGTGATGTAAAATGCCTAAATCACTGGCCTTGGGGACCATTTTGGAGTTGAGACTTTGGGATATACTTTTAATTCTTACTTTGGTCATGTATATTATGTGTGTTCTTAAATTGTTATGGAATATTGATATATCTAGGAGAAATAGGTGTGACTGAAGACTGAACCTGACACAGAACCAGATGTTTCTAGCTTCATTTCTTGGCATGCCTGGTGGCCCAAAATGGATTCTGCTGTGGACTTAATATTGGGGTATAAATTTTCACAGGAAGGGTGTCCAAAGAAGAGCTCTGCTGCTGCAAACAGGATTTGATTGGAGCAGGGTGGTTGCTTGAAGTGTATAAATTAAAGACCCTGCAGCATTTGTATAGTTTAAGGGACTTGATACTGTCTTGGTTTTCTGCATTTGGAATTTTGATTCTGCTAAGAATTGCTGAATCACAGTTCTCAGGTCTCTTGCAATGGGACTTTGTAGTTTGCACTGCAGTGTTTCATGGACTTAGCAAGAAAGCAGCATGGAATTTGCCATTGAAAACTTAGTGCTTTTAGGACAATCTAAATATCTGAAGAATTTATATAATTTTCTCATTCCTTACTGCAGTTCTTAGCAGTGGCACCAATGGTGTAAATATCCTGCCAGATTCTGCAACCACATCAGAGTCACTAAGTAATGCAACACTGAAAAGTTCTGACTGTGAAGACAAGGTGAGTTGCAGAAGGAGTGGAAGGACATTCCAGGTGACAAAATTGAACAAGTATTCTCTGAACAGCCTGTGTGTTCAGTCATGTGAATGCACTTTCAGTTACAGCCCCCTTGCAGCTCTGTGATGATTGTACATTTCAGTTGCAGTGATAGTATGCTGTATTTATCTTTAACTGAAGAAATGTAAGACAGATTTACTGGATCCAGAGTTTAGGATGGGTTTTCATACCTGTTTCCCCCTCACAAAATAGAATTTGTTCGGTTCTGCTTCTCTCTCATTGTCTCCTTTAGTCCATCTGGCTTTATTTCTGTCTTGCTGTCAAATCCTTGCTGCAGTGATGCCATTGGTACCCTAGGCACTGAATTCCTGTCTTTGGGTGTCTTGGAGCCAGTGGACTGAAGTCAGAACACTGCTTTTTCATCTCTGTGAAGAAACACATCTTCCTCCTGCAGGTTCATCTCTTGTTCTGTGTGCAGGGAGTGGGTCAGGAAAGCAGAGAATTGTCCTACTAGAGGAGGGGAGCAAATCATTTCCTCCAGTGGCTGTCCCCAGGTCTGACTGGTGCTCTTTTCAGGCCAGAGATAAGGAAATATTTACTGAGGTGCTTTTCTTGTCTGAAAAGGCTTTCATTTTGAGCTGAGCAAACTGAGCACTTTGCCCATGTTTTCCTTTTCAGACTGCTTAGCAAAAAGCAATCCCCCCCATGGTGATGACCTCCACTGGCAGTGTCTGGGGGTTTTTAACAGCTGAGTGTGTAATAGTGTTGGGAAATATGAGGGGCTGAGAAGCTTCAGGTAGTGGAAAAGGCATCCAAGTGCATTTAAAAGTTGTTTATTTGGTATCTTGAAAAGGAAGTAATGAAATAGTTCCTACCCTGTTCTCAGCAAAGTGAGTTCTGTCCTTTCCTTCCTGCAGACATTGAGCTCCCTGTTGGCATCTTAAGATGTGCTGGCTGAGAGCATGAGGAGGATGTTTGTGGATTTGAGGGTGTGTGGATTTTGGATGGCTTCTTAGGTTTCTTTTTTTGTTTGTTTGTTTGTTAGCAGTGTTAGAGAGAGCATTGCTTTATTTATGCAACTGTGAGCATGGGTAAGTGGTGTTGTTAACAGTGGGAGAATATACATCAGTTTGTTTGAAATTCGAGTCTCAATTTTGAAATCTGGATATTTAAGCAGAAAGACTTTGTGTGAATGGCTTTTAAGGCTTAGTGAAAGATTCCTGCCATAATTAAGTAGCAGGAAGTTAATTGCATGGATCAGTATGAAGTCTCTGTGCTCCATGCTTGTTGCCTGTGTCTGTGGCATTAGGGAGATGCTCTGTACATTTTTAACACACATTGAACACTCATTTAATATTGACTTTTTTTAACTGAAGACCAGAAAAACTGACCTGGGAAGAAATTTTCTGATAGAAGAAAGCTGTTATGCCTAGATGTGAAGGGTTACTGCAAGCTAAAGATTAAATGATTTAAAGCTGAATATTTTCAGTTTTACCAAGGAAAGTGATGGGATGTTCCTCATTACCTGGATTGACCATCTGCCTGAAGCTTTCTAGCACAGCTACAAAAAATTAGAGTTTAAAGAGTGGTTGTGTTAAATGCAGGAGTCTCTCTGCAGACTGTCAGAATGCTCAGGGAGAGTGAGTGGTTACTTCTGGAGTCAGAAGCTTCCCACTGGGAATTGTTTATGCAAATCTGTGTCATAGTTTGAGGTACTCCAGAAAGCTTTCTTGTGAGGGCAAGAGGGGGGTGTTTTGCTGTGACCTGGGAGCCTCCTCTGCCCTTGTTAGAGCAGGTGTAAGTTGTGTGGCCTTATTTACCTGGCAGAAAAGATGATTTTTTTTTTTCTTTGAGGTCTGTCTTGTCCTTATACCAGGTAGCAGTGTAGGAATATTCTCTACCTTCTTGCTCTCTGTCTTGAAAAATCCCCAGGAAAATGCAGGAGCCTTTAACAACACAGCCCTTAGCTGAGTACCAGCTGCAGCCTCTCTTTCTCTTCAGCCTCCCTTGCCCAGTGGAAGGGTCTGGGGGCTGAGAGGATTCAGATGAGCAGGAAAAAGCTTGGTAGGCAGCTTTGAAGCCTGCCATACATCCAGCCCTTGGCTTTTTTTGGCAGCAAGATGATACTGAACCTTATTCTGAAGGGGGAGGACCTGTTAAGGAGATCCTAGGTTAAAGGTGTTTCCTTCTGCTCAACAGAATGTTTCTTGACTATTTCTTCATTCACTGCTGGAGGACCATTCCTCCCAGGCAGTGCTGACCCATTTCTGGGTCCAGACCAGCAGAAAAAAGGATGTCTTTGAAATGCCAGAATTAGAATCTGAAGGCAGATGATACAGGTTGGTTATGCATGCTTTGAGCATGACTTGGGCCAAGTGATGGTTAGAGATCCCCTTGAACCTTAACTATTCTGTCATTAGTTGAAAAAAAGATGCTTTAGCCAACAAGAAAGGATTATTTTATTTTTTTTTTTAAATTTTTTTTAATTTTTTTTTTTTTTTTTTTGACATGCAAAATTTGGCTTGTATCTCTGGAGATGTTGCTGCCTTGTCATTGGGAATGACTGGGGGATTTGCCATGTCAACGTGGTTTTTGTTTAAAGAAACACAGTTGCCAAAGCTAAAGTTTTCAATTTCTTTTCTTTAGGCAGGAGAATGTCAGAAAAAAGTCTCCAACAATACTTCAGATGATGACAGCTCTGAGAAGGCAGAACTAAATGCACAGCAAGCCTTTGTGTTTGGGCAAAACTTAAGAGATAGAGTTAAGGTAAAGTTGTTTGTTATCCTGACTGTGAGTTGATGGATTTCCATAAGGATAATCAAGCAGTGGAACAAATCATGTTGCATTGAGCATCATATTCTGTTTATGAAGAACTTTGAAGCCACTTTATGCAGGGTTAAAACCTCATTTACATATATGCAAATTTAGTAGCTGGGAACACAGTTTTGTTGGCTGTTTAGTAAAACTGGTTTTCCAGCTATTAAAAAAGACTGGTTAGTTGAGTAAGAAGCTTTTCCAAAAATCAGCACAACTATTGGAATCATAGGTAACCTCTCAACTCAGTGCATTGTAATGTTTGCTTTTACATTTTTGGGTCAGAATGAAAATGGGGTCCATAAGAAATTAAAATGTGCTACTCACAGAAAAGGTGAGAACAGAAAAACAGGGCAGCCTAGGTTCAAACCTGTGCATGAAGTAATGGAATAAGATTTTTTGTACCTCCTGTTGAAGGCAGGTTTGTGCAGGTTTCCCAGCATAGCAAAAGAAAGTGTAATCCAGGGATATAGCCTGTGTTGGCTTGTAGAAAGTGTCTGGGGACAGAACTTTGTCTTGGGAAAGAACAAACTGAAAATGTAGTGCTCAATAGTTAAAACTGTCAATATAAATCTCCTTTTTATAGCTGGGAGATGAAAGTGATGAAACTGCTGATGTGCAGAATGCTGACCTTCCTGCATCAGATGTACCTTCTGCAACAAATTACTTTCTACAATACATCAGTTCCAGGTGAGACACCAGGGAAACATGGTTTTTATTATTCTGTGTTAAGAATTGTTTGTGCTTCTGCTCTTCAGGGGCTTATCCTGGGTCAGTAGGAACCCAGGCTTCTGAAGGTGTCCAACTTCAGGTCTGGGGGAATCCTCAATCATCTGGGCAAGGGACTGGGTCCTCACCAAAGCCTCTTCATAAAACCAACAAGATGAGAGAAGTCTTCTCATGAATGATTAGAAACAGGAAATAAATTGGAGCCAGCAGGAGACTCCTGTAGAGTCTCTGCTGGATTTGTGTTGTGCAATATGGATCACATAGGAGATGGATAAAAGGAAGAATATTTTTAAGTAGTTATTTGTTCATTCTGATAAGCTTTTCAGAGCACTATAGAGAGCCTGTATGAATAAACAGGAACCTAACTGTGGGAGGTCTTTGAGAGAATTTTGAATTAGGCACTGGCATCAGAAGAAATTTAATGTAGGTGTACAGAAAGTGGGGCAGCCAGGAGAGAGGTGTGCTAAATCTATGTACAATGATGAAACCTGAACTGACAGCCTTCACTTAAGGCTAAGATGTGAAAATGTTAGCTCAGTAGCTGTCAGAAAAATCATGCAGTGTTACAGTGTAAAAGACAAAACAATTTTTCACTGAACAGAGCTGTGAATTCAGGTAATAACTAGAAAAGCACAGGGGGGGAAAATCCTCCTGAGAGCAATAGAGTAGAGCAACATCTCTGCTCCTGGCAGAGCCTGCTTACACAGTTAGCACTCAGCATTGTTTAGTGTCTGGTTGGAGATCTAAAGGAAAAATTTACAAATCTTTTGCCATCATTCTGAGAATTCTCATTCTGTAAACCCAGTATGTTCTCTTGTGTTAGTAAGTTATATCCATTTTTGCTTATGTTTTTGTGTCAACCAGGGCTTAATTTTCAGAGCCAGTGCCAGCCACTCACTTTTTGAGGAATTTTATCAATAGATGATGAACAGGTATTTTCCTGACTTACAGAATCTGTTTTGGGGGTTGTTTTTGTTTTTTTCAGTGTAGAGAACTCCACAAACAGTGCAGAGGCATCTAGCAACAAGTTTGTTTTTGGACAGAACATGAGTGAGCGAGTCCTAGTGAGTATCCATGGGGTGTGAGATGTGCTTTTGTGAGGAGTTTGCATTATGGGCTCTCACTGAGGAGTTCTGAGAACCTTTCATTGGACTTGTGACTGGGGCAGTTTTCACTCAGTAGTTCCCCTTGCAGGTAACTTAGCTGAGTGTTTTTCATGAGCTGTTGTCTCCAGGATTTCCTTGCCAGTCTCCACCAGTGTAGGTTGCAGAGTCTTCTCTGCAGTGCATGTGGTTCCCAAGACCAAGCACTTTATGGCCCAGCTTGCTGCTTTAAATGATTTCTTCAGGATCATTATTGAGGGTGTTTTATGTTTCCTGTCCTCCAAATTGAGAAGTTGAGTTAGTGACTCTCCCAGTGATGGGATTGCAAGTCCAGCAGTCAGGCAGCTGCCTCAGTGCTGAGCTGTGATTCCAAAAAGTTTGTTTTGTCCCAGCCTAAGGAATGACTTCCAGCTTTGCTGGTACAACAGGAACTGTTCAGTGCTGTGCACTCAGAGCTGTCTGAGCAAGGAGTTCAGTCAAGTATGCCTTGAGTTGAGCTGGTGCTCAAATTGGTTTGCTTGGTTGCACATAACCTCAAAATAAAGGTTGAAATTTTGTTTTGGTTCAGGGGAGAGTAATTTGGCTCTCAGGTCACACTCCTTGGCTGGGATATTAAAATAGATTTTACTGTGAGTTTGTCAGCTGTGGGATTCTGCTGTTGCTGTATTGTTTATAAGCACTTGGGCTTCCCTTAGTACTTGATGACTGATCTACAAAATTTGTGTATTCTTGCTTTCTTTTGTTTACCTCACTGTTCTTTTTGTGATAGAGTCCACCAAAATCAAATGAAGGTAGTACAGAGAATAACAAGGAGAATGCTGCTACAGAGTCTGGGTCTGAATCATCTTCTCAGGAAGCCACACCAGAGAAAGGTGAATAGCAAAATAGAACAGGGGTAGTTAATCCTTCTTTAAGTGATTTTCAAGAAGCCATTACTTTATAAAACCTTTCAATGTTCCCTTTACTGTCTCCTGTAACCAAAGATGCAGACTGGGGGAGGGAGGTGATGTGCTGGATGCTATAGAATGGAGGTAAAAGAAATTAAGAAATTAACAGAGCAGATACTTGGACCTACAGAGTGCAGAAGAACTGTGGCAGACTGTTTCTTAACAATTCTGTTGTACTTCCAGTGGCTGAATGTCTGAGTGAAATGTCTCTTGTATTGAGTCAGTGCCCTGAATGTGTTGCTTGAACCAAGAACTGTTTGCTGGATTCTAGACTTTGTGACTCTTCAGAGGGACAAGAGTTTTCAGGCAGTTATGGGAGCTCCAGCAGATATTGCAAGCCTGAATAAAAGCAAAAACTGAAGTCCATGTGTAGGCACAACTGTAAAGCTGGTGGCAATATCAGACAACATTTTTCAGTTACTTTTTCTGTCTCTTGTTTCTTCTTGTGCTTTTAAAACAAGTCTTAGAGACAAAGCTTTAACTTCTGCTTTGAACTTCAGTCCTGATTCTGTGTTCTATTACTGTCCATCTTTTGTACTTTATTTCTCTAAATTGTGGTATACTTGGGAGGTGTTTATCTGACATAATGATATGCTAATCATTCTCAAACCTTGAAAATGTTGTTCAGCTAATAATATTTCAGAGTCACTGGCAGAGTCTGCAGCAGCCTATACTAAAGCAACAGCAAGGAAATGTTTATTAGCAAAGGTGGAAGTGATAACTGGAGAGGAAGCTGAAAGTAATGTGTTGCAGGTAAGAAAGGGGCAAAGTAGAGGAACTTTCTGTTTATGGGGGTTCAAATGGGTGTCTGGTCAATGCACCTGATGCCCTACAACTCAGCCATCCTCTATTTCTAGTCCTTACTTTGCTTCTTAATATCCTCTTGTTTGAGTAAATTTTAGTGTTTGGGCCAAATCTTTCCTGAATACATCACATAAAAGCTTGTATGTTCCACAGAACAATTATTTGAAGAAAATTTAAATGAACTATATATTCTAAAGTTGTTTCAATATTCAATTAGTGCAGATTTTTTAATAAAAAGCTCAGAATTCACTAATATGCCAGCAGTTCACATTCTTGCATAGCAGAACCCATAAAAGGGTGCTCAGGAGTTTTTCTTGAGGTGTTCAGTTGAATTAGTGGTGTTTTAAAAGAACATTTGGTCACTGCTGATGATCATTTTCATTTGTTTAACACTGCAGTTACTCATTAACTTAATTATGTGAATTAATTAATGTGAATATCAACTTCATTGTGTCCTTAGGACAGGACAGCTGTAGCTACAACAGCTGTAGGTGATGGAATATGAAATACAGTGGCTGACTGCTGTAATTTTATGCTATAAAGAAATTTTCTGTTGCAGATTCAGTGCAAGCTGTTTGTATTTGATAAAAATGCTCAGTCTTGGGTGGAAAGAGGTCGAGGACTCCTGAGACTCAATGACATGGCCTCCACAGAGGATGGAACATTACAGTCTCGACTGGGTAAGAGGAAGCAGGGTAAGGGGGAGGTACTGGGTGGCATCTTCTGCTTCCAGAAGATCAGCATCCACTTTAGGTTGTGTCTTAGCTCTTGGTCCTCTTGCTTCAGTTGATGCCCATCTCCTCCTCTTTTCATACCCCCCTGTTGCAGCAAATGTTCCAGTTATTTTTTCCCCTTGAAAGCAAGCTGTGTTTAACAGCTACAGAGTGTTTGGCTAGAAGTTAAGGTAATATCAATATTCTTGAGCAGGGCTGGTTGCTTTTGGACAGGGTTCTTGTGGCAGGGCTGATCTCTTTCAGTAGCACCAGAATTAGCAGTAGGCTGAGATTATGAGCTCAGACCCAACCACTGGACTTTGTATTAACACAGAAGACTAAATATCTGAATCTTGAGTTGCCTGCATTCCTTTGATTAACAGTTGTGACAAGATGCCCATTTTAGAGGCTTTCCCTCTAAATTCTTCCCCTTGATGTTCTTTAGAAGGAGATTTAAACATAATAAAAAGGCATCTGGGCTGTTTTGTGTTTCCTGTTGTGTCTTTTCCATCTTCACTGATCTTGTGTGTTGGCTGCAGTGATGAGGACTCAGGGGAGCCTCAGGTTAATCCTGAACACCAAGCTCTGGGCTCAGATGCAGATTGATAAAGCCAGTGAGAAGAGCATCCGGATCACTGCCATGGACACAGAGGACCAGGGAGTTAAAGTTTTTCTTATATCAGTGAGTACGGGTTTTGCCTTCCTTCCTTCCTTCCTTCCTTCCTTCCTTCCTTCCTTCCTTCCTTCCTTCCTTCCTTCCTTCCTTCCTTCCTTCCTTCCTTCCTTCCTTCCTTCCTTCCTTCCTTCCTTCCTTCCTTCCTTCCTTCCTTCCTTCCTTCCTTCCTTCCTTCCTTCCTTCCTTCCTTCCTTCCTTCCTTCCTTCCTTCCTTCCTTCCTTCCTTCCTTCCTTCCTTCCTTCCTTCCTTCCTTCCTTCCTTCCTTCCTTCCTTCCTTCCTTCCTTCCTTCCTTCCTTCCTTCCTTCCTTCCTTCCTTCCTTCCTTCCTTCCTTCCTTCCTTCCTTCCTTCCTTCCTTCCTTCCTTCCTTCCTTCCTTCCTTCCTTCCTTCCTTCCTTCCTTCCTTCCTTCCTTCCTTCCTTCCTTCCTTCCTTCCTTCCTTCCTTCCTTCCTCCCTTCCTCCCTTCCTCCCTTCCTCCCTTCCTCCCTTCCTCCCTTCCTCCCTTCCTCCCTTCCTCCCTTCCTCCCTTCCTCCCTTCCTCCCTTCCTCCCTTCCTCCCTTCCTCCCTTCCTCCCTTCCTCCCTTCCTCCCTTCCTCCCTTCCTCCCTTCCTCCCTCCCTCCCTCCTGACAGAAAACCCTTAGGAATTCATAAAATCATGGAATGTCAGGTTGGAAGGGACTTCAAGGAGCATCTGGTCCAACCCTTCTAATATTCCTGATTATATGAGATGCCTCAGCACCCTGTTGAGCTGAGACTCAAAACTTTCCAAAGTGGGAGAATCCACCCCTTCCCCTGGGAGACCATTCCCATGTCTGACTGTCCTCAAAGTGCAAATACAACGAAGAAGAAATTTCTACATAAAATTTCTACATAGAAATTCTACATAAAAGGCCACTCTAGGAAGGCAGATTGTCCAAAGCATTGACCATGGAGTCCTGGGATCTGTTCCATGCCTGCTCAGACTAACTGTAGTGTCAGGTTAATGCAAATCACTTTTTTACTATCAAGGGCAATAGGCATTTCCTAGATTGCTGTGCAGCAGCTTAACCACAATTAGAGCTGCCAGAACTGTCAGTGTCTGTCTGCAGTGTGGGTGTCTGGAGAGCTGCTAAGTGAGATACTAAGTATGTGCCAGGAACACTGTGTCAGTAGTTAAGCTTAACACTTTTTAACTTGCATTTTCTTTTATTACAGAGAATTCCAAGCTGTAGCAGGACAGTGAAAGGGACTTCTGTGCTTGCTAAATGGAGAAACAATTCTCACAGTTTGCTTAGTACTAAAACACAGGGGAGGTCGTGGTGCAGTCAGCAAGAAAAGGCATTTTTCAATGTCTCTTAAGAGCACTTGGAGGTTTTTAGAGGCCTGGACCCATTCTTTTGACTTACACTGGTCCTACACAAGGGGTTGCTAAAGAATTCTGTATTCCCATGGTTCAGAAATTTAAAATTTTTCATCAACTGAATATCTGTTGATGAAGAAAAAGCAGTGAAATTAATGGATAACTTTTTGTCAGCATTTTTCTAGGTTTGAAAAGTTTTTACTCTCATTAGGTTATTCACTATTGATTCTAGTATTGGGAAAAAGTACCTTGTATGGAATAAATTATTTATTACAGCTTTTAGGGGTGAGAGATTGAAGTGACAGATGGGGAGGATGGAAATGAATTGATATGAGAGAATCTGAAGTGGAATCATTCATAACTTGGGGTAATGGTAGTGGCAGTTAATAGGAGGAGTTAATTGATCCAGTGAAGAGAGTTTCATAGTATTCAAAAGGATTTCCTTTTTAAATAATGTCTATTAAGTGTTTAGTTTGATAGGCCTAAATAGTGAGTCTTTTAAGGCATGAAGTGGCCACTAACCTTTGAGAATAAAAAAGATTTGTACAGATTGTCACAAACACTTCCCCCTGAAGCAGCTGACCAGCATGAGTGTGAAAAAAAATTGAGATAATCCCCAGGTCCATTCTGTTTTCTCATGTTGTGTTGAAATTTCATGTCAGTGCATTATGAGACAATTAAGTGGCTGGATTACAGTTAACATTTGTTAATTATCAATTGCAGTTGAGTGATTGAGAAACTTGGAAGAACCTGTGCAAGGGAAACTTTTTAATTTAGATACTTTTTGTAAGCTTTTGGGAAGTGTCAGGAAAGCTGTGTGACTCCTGGGTAAAGAAGGTTAAAGAAATCACCTGGTGCTGGTTTTCTTAGCCAGAGAGAGTTGAAGCTAAGCAAAAGGAAATGTTCTGTTCCCATCAGAGTTTCTTCTGTTTAGCATCTTGCTTTGTGTGGCCCAATCCATCCTGATCTGGCCTGAAAACCCCTGTGTGAGAAAACAGGAAAAGCAGACTGTGAAACTTGGCGTGAGTGCTGGGCATTGCAGCAGCTCTGCTTTATTCTCTTAAATTCCTTGCACCTTTTTCTTCTTTTGTGATTTAGGCCAGCTCTAAGGACACAGGGCAGTTGTTTGCTGCATTGCACCACCGGATCCTGGCCTTGAGGAGTAGAGTGGAACAGGAGCAGGAAGTCAAGGATGCAGCACCCGAGCCCGAGGTGACACAATCCAACGAGGAGGACAGTGATGATGATGATGTCATTGCACCTTCAGGATCAGCTGGAAGTGGTAAGCAAGGAAAACAGCAAAGTCTCAGGTTTCCATAAGTGTTTTTGTGTTGCTCTTTAAGGCAGACTGTTCTCTCTCATTGCACATCACAGATTTACTTCAGGCCTGTTGCCTCTCAGGAGTTGTTGTCAGGCAATAAATTGCCTTTTTAATGCAACTGTTTCTTGCTGCTTCTCCAAACTGGTGAAATGGCACCTGTGCTGCTTCCATCTGAGTTACATCACTGTTAGTGTCTTGTGCTTCAGTTAGTTCTAGGTTTATTTACCAGATTTTTAAGGGGTGATGAGTCTCATTTTCACCTTCTGCCTGACCAGGGCTTGCACTTCAAACCTGAGATGAGTGTCAGGCAGGGTGCAGGCTGACCATTGAGTAGTAAAGTGCTGTTTGGAAAGAAGGCTTAAAACGTGGCATGGAAAGAGTGTAGTTAATTTTCTTGCACATGTGGAGACTATATTATTTTTACAGTGAAGCCTTCCTTCTCCACTCCTGACTTGGGAGTCATCTGTGCTTTGCTTAGAACATCCCACCTTTGGCAGAGACCAGTCTTCCATCCTGATTTACTGCAGGGAAAAAGAAGGAATGGATCTGAACAAGAGCAGTGGGTGGACTGAACAGGCTGGAAATGGAGCTTTTGGGCTTTCCAAACTAGATCAGTCAGGAACATAAAATTCTGCAGTGAGTTTGGAGAATATGTAAGGGGGTGTATGTGTAACTCTACAGGTCTCATCTCTCACTGAAATCCTAGATCTGAGGCTTCTCTGGGTGTCTCAGGGCAGGTCTGTTATTGTGAGGCAAGAAACAAAAGGCATTTCTTATGACAAAGAACTGTTTTGTTTGTTTCAGGTCCTAATGATGAAGGTGATGGGCAGAATGTTGGCAGCACATAGCAGATGTGAGCCTGTCTGCTTGCAGGGCTGCTATGAACACCATCTTGCAGGCATCTCTGGATACTCCAGGCCAGCTATAATTTCAGGCAGTGTTGAAGGCTCCAGGACTTAAGAACTGTGCATCCGTGTTCTGTTTGTTTGGTTTTTTTGGTCTGGATCAGTAGATTCCACACAAAAAAAAAAAAAAAGCAGACTTGGAAACTACCTGAATGTGGTTTGGGACGTGAAAGCTCATCATATTGATGAGCCAAAAAAAAAAAAACCTGAAAAAACAACAAAAAAAAAACACCCAACCCCAAACATTTCCCCTCATCCTTGTAATTGAAATGGCACATTACAACTTGTCACAGCTTTTCATTGGGACCTTTTGACTGTTTCTTCAGTAGTTCATTTCTTGCAGGCCTCCAAGATAGAACTTTCTGCCATGGTTCCAACTCGAATTCCGCTTCCATAACCCCTGCTCCCCCTCCTGAGTTCTGCTGCCTGCAGGGAATCAGTGTCCTCTCCAGTTCCTACGCTCACTGACTGCCCTTCTGGGTTCATTCTCTTTTGGTTTTGTTTTTTTTTTTTTTGGACTGCAGATGGGGCAGATGATGTTTTTACCTTTTAATCCCAATGTAGGTTGTGGACACCGTTGTTCCCTGTCTCTAGTGGGTTTGTAAACAGAGAGAAACAAAACGTTGTGGTTCACCAGAAAAGCTTTTTTTAATGCAGTAATAAGAGACTTTAAAGTCCCCAGGATGTTTTGCTAACTCCTTTCCTTTCTTCCCATTTAATTATTTTTATTTGGGGATTTATATTGTGGTGAAACTTTTTTTTTATTTTAGTTTTTTTTTCAAGAAGATGCTCGTGTGTTGAAAAAGTGAAACTATTGTTTTGTACTGTTCTTTTCTGTTACTATTTAAGGGAGAGCTAAGCCACTATATATAATAGATGTTGCATACAGTTTTTCTTAGAAAATTCTGTTTCTGTGGCTACAGTAAAGCATAGGAGGCAAACAGGTTACACCTTCAGAAAAGCTGATGAGGAAACAGCTGTTAGCCCTTTGAAGAATAAAATGGGCTCATGTAATGAGCTCCACCAGCCATGAAAAATCTGTAAGATAAAGCAGCTCTCATTTAATGGCTTGATTCAACAAGCCATTTAAGCACTTGCCTGACTACATGTAGCTACATGTGAATAATCTTACTGAAGTCAATGCAACTATTCATGCTTAAAATTGAGTACATTTTAAAAAAACCTTGCTGAAATTCACAACTTTAAATAGAAAATTAACTTCTAACCCTTGCTGTCCCTGTTCTGTTTCCTGAAGTCTTGCAGCATGAAGAAAAAGGTAATATTGCCAGCTTTGAATAGTTTGGACAGAAGGATATTGTATTCTGTTCCACCAAAATAAAGGCAAGAATGTGTTTTCCTGTGTGTAATTCTGAAGTTCCCCTGCTGTAACCAGATGTCACTTTTTGCTTGGGATGTTTTCCAACCATTTGGGCCTTTTGTGTGAAAGTTGAGTTTTGTTATTAAAACCTACAGTATATTCTTGTCCAGCAAAGGTGGAATTTGGTGGTCACCAAGAGCAGTACCCAAGTCACTTTACCTATAAATTCCCCAAACTGTTCTATTTCCTTTCTAAATCCTTTACTAGCAGATAGTGTCTCAATTCTTTGCTCTTTCTCCTGTCAGGTAAGGAGAGCTGAAATGCACCACTGAAAAGAAAGCTAAAGGGGAAGGAGCATTTCATGTAGCATGAATTGAGAAGTAAAATCCAAGCTGTAGCACAAAGCAACTTTGAAATCATTCAAATAGCAAAACATTCCTTATTGCCTCTGCTTTCTGAAACTGCTTTTCTGCACTGGCTCAGCCACGGGCAGTGGTACCTCTGGCTGTTGTAACCAAAGGAGACTGAAGCTGGTGGGGCAGGGAGGGCTTTGCTTTTCCCCACAGCCCTCAGAGGAACATCTTGGTTTGCTTTTCCATGGAGTAAAAAGGGCTGATGCTGAGTGGTGCCACTGCTTTTGTGATTTCTCTGGGTTGTCTGCTCATGCCTTTTTGCATTTTGGTTTGTTTTTTTTTTTTTTAACCCTGCACAGAGCAGAAGCAGAACATGTTTCCTGATGGCCATCCACAAAATTCTTTCTTCGTTACAGGCTCTGGGGAACTTCTGCATTTTCAAATAAGCAGTCTGCATTTTGGATTTTTTTTTTTTACACTGAGATACTCAGATTTAAACTACTCTTCTTGCAGCCAAAAGCTACTTGTTGTCAGCATAAAAAAAATGAATGAAGTGTCTTGGTCAGCAGGGCCTTCTTGTGGAGAAGCAGATGTTATTTCCTGGTTTCAAACTCCATCAGGAGCTTTACCTAAAATGAGATGGAAGGTGCATGAAGATTGAGGAGAATGGAATAAGCATGCTTGTTTTGGTGGGCTTTAGTGGTGAGAAACTATCATCTACAGCATTCTAAAAAAATCTGGCAATTATTTCATGAGAGGAATTTTATTTCATCTGGAAGCTTTACATGTGTTTAGAGTGAAGAGGAAAATATTAGTGGGGACCACCAGAAGAACTGACCAGAGATTGAGTTCAAGCCTTCCCCAAGATGCATCAGGCCACTCTTAATATTTCACTCTCTGCTTTAAGCATTAATAAAATAGAGGCAAACCCAGATAATGTCCCTGTGTTTTGAAAGATTTGTGTAAGAGTCTCATATCCAAGTGTAGCTGGAGACTACATTAAAACTTTTTAGCAGGAAACAAGCAAACAAGACCCCCCCAGCCCTGCACTCTCTGAGCTGTGCAGTGGCTCAGTGTTGGAAGGGAGGTTGATGTTCAGGTCCCTGCCTGCACCCCCTCTGCTCTTAGGGTTGTTGTTAGTGTCTGGATGTTGTTCTCAATTACTGTGTAACTTGTCTGGCTGCTGACTGATGTGGGCATAACTTTTCAAGTTTTCCAGGAAAAAAAACAAAAACCAAAACTGAAGAGTTGAGCACATCTGGTAGGGAAAATGTTGCAAGAATGGTTGCGTTAATAAAAGCAGAAGTAAACCTCTTATCCATAAAATTTAAAAATAAAATTATATCCAGAGGTAATATGAGCATTAAGGTAAGAAAATGTGCAGTTACAGCATCTTTCTTTAGTCCCAGTTTGTGTTGCACTGCTTCAGAGAAAACAGGGCAGGGAAAGATCCAAATCAACTAATCCCCAGCAGACCTCCCATGAAACCAGGGAAGGCAGATGTCCAAAGTGTCCAAAGTGTTAGAAGCCTGCAGGAGTAAAAAAAAAAAAACCAACTTTGTAATGACTCTCCCCTTGTCCCCAGTCACTGAGGTGTCAGTTCCATTGCTTAGGTATTGCTGCCATTAAATGACTGTTCTGATGTGTCCCATTCTGCAGTTGCCCAGCCTCTTGTCCTCCCAGTGAGTGTAGAAAATGGTTTATTTCCTTTCTAGAAACATGTTACATATTTGAAAATTTACCATGTTTCCCGTAATCTCTAGTTTTAGGAATTCCAGTTATGATAATTGCCATAATTTGTCATGCAAGATTTCATTAAACTGACTTTTCACTGTGTGCTTTTCTGCTCTTGTTCTTTGGTCTCTCTGTGCATCAACGACTCCATTAGGTGGGTAACAGATAAATTCAGATAAAATGTGGTGCTGAGAGAGAAAGGCTGACCTAGATTCTTTGGGTCAACCTTAATTCCTGCCTCCCAGGTTAGGGTACAGGAATCTTGCAAAGAAATGCTTGAAGATGCTTTACAGAAAGTAAGGCTCTCACTTCAAGGTAATATTCAGAGCTGCCTTTTCACTGCCTCCTGTGCATCTTTAAGGATGCAAAGCTGAATTGTCAGCAAGCACCCTGGTGGTTCTGTTGCCTCTGAAAAGCCTTTCTAAGGATATCTGTGAACAGAAGAGGGGGGGTGTATTTTAAATGAGCTGTACCTGGTTGAATTCTGGTACCTTCAGCTTCTCATGAAACCCAATAAAAGCAAAGTTGTGATGTTGGTGTGGTTGGTTTCCTCCTGTTGAAGAGCTCAGGAGGTGTCCCAAGGCCCCAGCTGGGGGATGCTTTTAATCCTGATCCCTGGAAAGCAGCTCCTGAGTTGTAGGGTTATCTTGGACACAAGGTACAACTCCTGGAGAGTTATTGGGGTGAGTTCAGAAGCAGATGGGGCACTTGAATAATCAAGGAGCTCCCTAAAGAGGGAGTTGGGGAAATAACTTCAAACATGACTTGCTGGTGGGTGCTCCTGCCCTTATTTCTGGAAATTTCAGATGTAGAAGGAAAAATGTGGCTTGTAGTGTGGTGGCAAGTGACTCCCCCCACTGTGACAGTTTGGGGAACTAATGGTGTCTGCATTCCATGTGGGTTTATAGCCACTGACTACAGTTAATCATATAATATTTGGGGTCATATTTTAAGAGTGATATTCTTTATCTTGATAACTTACCTCTTATTTTCGTGGTTCTCTTCTGAGCACTAAGGGCCTGGGAAGTTTCTTGCAGGGTTCAGAATCTTGAGGCCAGGGTTCTGAAAAATAAACCCCAGCAGCAGTGTGCCCTGAGGTTCGTGTCTGAGCTTGTGCAGGGCTGCAGGAGCAGAGCTGAGGAGTCTGGTAGAGGCTTTGTCCCTACTGGGACAAAGCTGGGAAGAGGAGTCCTTGTCCCACCTCCCTTGGCAGTCTGGGGAAGGAGAGCACATAAAACCCACTCAGGACAAAGGGCTTTTCAGAGCAGCTCCTCATCTCTGAAGGGTCTTATTCCACGCAAGTCTTGGTGATTTCTAGATTGGGGAAGGAGCCCCATATCCCACCCCGCAGCTGTGGGATTTCTAGTCCTGTCTGTAGTGGTCACAGAGCTGTGTGTGAGATGTGCTGGGAAAGGACTTAGCAGGAGGAATTAACCCTGCCCTGGAAACCACTTTTTATCAGCTGCCAGTGGGTGCTTGATAGTTGCATTGATAAGAAACCCCCCAGTTTTGGGGCCCAGGGGAAGCAGCACACTGCCCCTGGGGTTAATCCCCTCCAGCCCATCCCAAATCCTGACCCAGCTCTGCAGGGAGGATGCAGCCAGCCCAGATCCCAGGGGACAGAGCCAGGCACTGGGGCTCGGATCCTGCCAAGCTCCCATCCCAGGCTCTGCCTCAATTTCTGCTCCCCAGGAAGAGTGGATCTGAGTGCTGGGAACAGGGGGATCCTTCTCAGGGTAAACTGGGTGAGAGAAGCCAGCATGGAACTCCAGCTGGGAGCAGCTCCTGGATTGGGAAAGAGGTGCTGAGAGGGACTCCAGCACTGAGAAATCCACAAATAAATGTTTAATAAGCTTTTCACATGAAGGAGGAGTAGAGAGGTGAGAGAAGCTCCGCAAGACCTCAGTCAGACAAGAAGGCATGGGATTAAGCTCTGCCAGGGGAGGGTTAGGTTGGATATTGGGAAAAAATTCTTTCCAGAGAGGGTGATCAGACCTTGGAATGGGCTGCCCAGGGAAGGGGTGGATTCTCCATCCCTGGAGATATTTAAAAAGAGCCTGGATGTGGCACTCAGTGCCATGGGCTGGGAACCACGGGGGGAGTGGAGCAAGGGTTGGAGTTGCTGATCCCAGAGCTCCTTTCCAACCTGGATGATTCTGGGATTCCAGGAAAGCTTGAGCCAGGTGTCAGTCGAGTTACAGGTGTTTCCCACTCAGCTGCTGGGGTTCCTGCAGTGGTGGGGAGAACAGGGCTGCAAGAGCTTGGTTGGTAGGGTTATGACTGAGAAAACACTAGTGAGTTGTGGAATGTTTTTATCAGCAAACTGAGAACACCTGGAAAAATAAATACATCTCCTTCACCAATGGAATAAATACATCCTTCACCAGTGGAACCCAAGTGTGTCAAAACATCTTTATTTCAGAAGGAAAAAATGGAGCTATCAGTGTAACATTGCAGGGACAGCCAGAGAAGAGAGTTAATGAAAATGCACAGAAATCCAAGTGCTCTCTGGTTACAGATCCAACCCCTACACACAAAAAAGCCGACACCCTACACCCACACAAAACCTCCCAAATATCAAATGACCAGAAGTGAACAAATTTCAAGATTAGATGAAGAGCTGCATCATCTGGAGGTGTCCAGAGGAGGGCAAGAAAGCTGAGGAAGGGCCTGGAGCACAAATCCTGTGAGGAGCTGAGGAGCTGGGGGAGTTTGGGAGGGGAAAGGAGACCTCATCCCTCTCTCCAACTGCATCAGGGGAGGTTGGAGCCAGGAGGGAAACGGCCTCTGCTCCTGAGGGATGGGGTGGGAGCTGAGGGAAGGGATGGAAGCTGTGCCAGGGGAGGGTTAGGCTGATGTTAGGAAATATTTTTTCCCTGAGGGGGTTGTCAGGCATTGGGATGGCCCAGGACAGTGGTGGAGTCACCATCCCTGGAGGCATTTAAAAGGCGTCTGGACCGGGTCCTTAGGGCCATGGTGTTGGTTATGGTGTTGGTGACAGGTTGGAGTGATGAGCCTGGAGGTCTCTGCCAACCTCAACATTCTGTGGTTCTGTCATCACCCGCACGCAACTGAAACCCACGCAGCACAAACACTTCCATAAGGTCTGATTGCCACAGCCCCGGCCCCCTCAGTGCCATCAGCGGACACCGGGATGAGGTTCCCGGGCTGGGACAGCGCCGTTCCCAAGCGCCATCGCTGCTTTCAGCACCGGTTCCGCTCAGCAGAACCGAACCCCCCTCACGTGGTACCGGCGGCACCAAGATGGCGGCGGGGCGGGGCCTGGCTCTCGCGAGAGGGAGGAGGATCCGCGGGCAGTGCCCTTGCGGTGCCATGGCGGGGTACTGGGACGGGCCCGAGGGACAGGAGTGTCCGCAAAGGACGTGGCTGACCACGCGTGTGGGAGCCGCCGCGGGTGGGGGCCGGAGGGATCCGTGGGGACCCGGGGGGATGGGGGTGAGGGCGGTGAGCAGCGGGGCTGAGGCGGGTTTCTGCCTGTCTTGCAGGGCTGGTCGGCGCGGCCTATCGCATCATCCTGCTCCAGCCCAACTCCGCCGTCACCGCCTTGCAGATGGCAGCCACGGACAGCGTCACCATGGGTAAGGACGGGACCAGACAACGGAGGTGCCCCGGGAGTCCCCGAGGTCCCTGAGGGTCCCGGGGGTCCCTGAGGGTCGGGGGCAGCCCCCGCGCTGGGGCTGTGCCCGTGTCGGTCGCGTCTCCTCCTCCGCTCCCCTCAAAGGCCGAGAGCGACCGTGAGGAAAAAAAAAGAGTTGACTTGAGAGGAGTAAGTGCAAAGCCTCTCACACAGCGGTTCAAGTTGCTCAGAGGGGAGCGGGGGTTTGTGTTCTCTGCTGGGTGTGCAACAGGAGTTGTGCTGAGGAACCCCCGGGTTGGTGCCGTGTCAGCTGGGGCTGGGTGTCAGTCTGGGGCAGTCTCTGCCTCCCATCTTCTTCATTTCAAGACATAGTCTTTGTTTGAAATTGAGGTAATGCATTCGTTGCAATCTAAAGTGAAAGGTGCTGTTTTCAGTATTTGCAGAGCAGCCGGTTTATCGACAGCATGGAGTGAAAGTAAACATTTTTTTACTTCATATATTTAGGCATTGCTCTTACTAAATCACGCCTGCTGAAGAGCAAGTACAATGGTTTTGACAGCAGCTTTTTCCCTCCCATCATGCTGTATAGCCAAGAAGAAACCTTGAATTCCCTTTTTGCAATGAAAAGTGGACACTGAAGGGAGAAGCAGGGAGCTGAGGGGGCTGTTCAGATGCAGGTGCAGATCCACAAGGCTGTGGCTCCCCCAGCCCCTTGGCAAGGGCACAGTTTTCTCACCAAACCCATTTTGGTTTTCAGTGTAATTGAGTGGCTTATGTTGCCTTTTTCTCTCCCTGTGCAGTAGTGCTCTGACATGGCAGCTGCTTCACAAGCAGGGCAGGATCTGCATTGCTCTAAAAGAGGACCTGTAGTCTCCTTGAATGAGTTGATCCATTACAGGTCATTATAATGGAGTAGACAATGTAACAAAAGATCATTTAATAAATTATAATTCCAAACCAGCCTATGGAATCCTCTCACCAGTTCTCACACATTAGGAAGAGCTTATCCTGCCCACTGCTAAGGGGACAGAACCTGAAGCTGTGTTTTACCTACAGACTTCCTGTATCACAGCAGTGAAGTTGGGACACAGTCCTTGGTCCACGGGTTTTGTTTCTTCAGTGCTCTCTTCAGTTGATTTTAGGATCAACATAATTTTATTTTCTGCTGACAGACTTCAGAGCTTTGGAACATGACCTTGTGGTTCACTAGTTTATCATAGAGACTGAGAAATTTTATCCTGGGTGTTTCTGTTGCTCCTGAGGAAGAGGAATTGGAATCTGCAGATGGTGCCTGATGGCCAGTTTCACATTTTATGATCAAGAACCTGTATTGCAGAAGACCTTTTAGTGAATTTGCTTGAGTCAGCTGCTTGCCAAACTTTTCCCTTGTGTACATGTCTGATGGGATGAGGTGTGTAACTCAGTGGACAAGATAATGCTGCTTTGCAATTCATTAGTTAATTAATAGAACCAATTTACAAATTGAAAATCAAAAAGAAAAATTTACAAATTCAGTCCACTTTTCTACTGACCAGAAATCTTTGCATGCTCTGGAGAGGCAAAGGAGGAAAATGCCAGGACAAACTGACCTTAAAGAGGGCAAAGCCACCTGAGCTTCTCTCCCCGAATCTCTGAGGCTCTGTTCTCAGGGTCTCCTAAGCTGAGTTTCAGCAGAGCCTGGACAAAGCTCTGGGGGAGATGTGCTGCAGGGAAACCACCTTCTCCCTTCTCTTCCCCCAGGCTGTGTAGGGGCTGCCCTATGCCTCATCTAGAGGAGTTCTTACTAATTTGAGCTAATTAACCCAGCTGGATGGCACAGGGTGACTGCAGGGCTGTGCTGGAGGAGGTACCAGAAGGAATCCAAGGGGACTTGGCTACTGCTGAGTCTCACCATAGTGGCCAGGACATGATGCCCCTGGGGTAACCCAGAGCAGATCTTGCTTCCTTTTCCTCTTTTCTCCCAGAGGAACTGTTGTACAGCAAACATTGTTCCTGCCTTTCAGAAATGTACTTTGTGTATGTGTAATTCTCAGTTCTTGGAGGGATTTTGGTTTGATTTTATACTCCTGTTTACAGCTACACTAGGAGCTGTCTTTGGGGCAACAACCTGCCTCAGTGCCCAAATCCAAGAGAAACCAGATGATCCCTTGAACTATTTCATAGGAGGCTGTGCAACAGGAGCTGTCTTAGGTGCAAGAGGTAAGTGCTGGTAATATCTGTAATTAAATGAGCCCTCTTTGTTTTTAGAATCCTTTTTATTAGGGAAACATGTAAAATAATCTTGATGCCAGGTGTGTATGGTAAGGATTCAGCTCAAAATGTGAATTCCATTTCATGGCAGTTTCATTGATGCTCCATTGTACAATAAATACTGCTGCAGAAGGACACCAGGGGTAAGGTTGAGTTGATTTACAGAATGAAAGCAGTGCTGACCCAGTACTGCCAGCTTTAACTTAAAATTACAGGGCATGAAAAAGAATTTTGGAAGTCCATGTTTTCTTGGCAACAAATGTGATTTATTTTACATGGGCAATACAGTGTGACACCTCCCTTCTGACAGCTTCCTGCCCTCTGGGGGCTGTATCTTGCTGCACTTGCTCCTGAGGTGTCTCAACAGTTCCTGCAGATACTTACACAGCTCTGTTTTCTTCAGGTGTTTTCTGCAGGCATTTTCAGGCTGTGTGTTAAAGATGTGAGGGATTTATTTTGAGTTCTAATTGTGAAACAGAATTTGTCTGCTTTTCCTAGTTGCTGAGCTGGTGAGAGTTTGAAGCAGAGACTGCTATTTTTCTCACTGAAATAAGCAACTTAAGATTGTGTAAGATGATGGGGTGTTGGATCACAGAAACTGAAATTCCAATCCTTAAGCAGGAGAAAACTTAGTTTTTAAAAGAGTCACATTTCTGATTTCTCTTGGAGAACAACATTAGTTTTTGTTCCCCAACAGATGGTCAAAGGACTCCCCAGGGGTCAGGGAAATGTTGCAGAGTTTGCCAAGATCTTCTGGTTAGTACTTGTGCCCTAATAGATCCTTTCTGCTCTGCTCTGTGTTTTCCAGCTCGCAGTTACATGACTGGCACCACTGCATGTTTGGGGTTTGGAATTACTGCTGCTCTGATGAAGATAGGTAACCAGGAGGGCTGGAGGCTGACAGGACCTCCCAAGCTCTGAATGTCTCCTTTCCTCCCTGCCAGCTGCCTGCTGAATGCTGTATGTGGTAAAATGTTGTGTAATAAAGATACTGTCAGATCAGCAGCTGACACAAAATTTGGCCATTGCCTGGCTGGTCAGTGGTGGGGCTGAGCTGAGCAGTGTTGGAAGGGAAGCTTTGATCTGCTCCTCCTGCTGAGATGTCTTTTTCATGCAGAAGTCACTTTCCCTCCTTGGCTCTGTTGCACAGGGAGGCATCTGGGGAACAATCACTGGGTTTAGGCTGGACTTGTAGGAGTTCTTCTTGTGGTTTGGAGTGTGGCTTGCAGGATTTTTTGCCAAGGACAGGGGCTGCACTGCACTGAGACCATCAGTCAGTGTTTGGAGTCAAAACTTCTGATGAGGCTCATGGCTCTAGAAAAATTTAGAATCATAGAATAATTTGGGTTGGAAGGCACCTCTAAAGCTCATCCAGCCCAACCCCCCTGCAGTGAACAGGGACTAGATCAGGGTGCTCAGAGCCTTCTCAAACCTCACCTTGAACATCTCCAGGGATGAGGCCTCAACCACCTCCCTGGGCACCCTGTGCCGTTGTCCCACTGCCCTGATGCTAAAGAACTTTCTCCTGACATCCAGTCTAAATCTACTCTTCTTCAGTTTAAACCATTGTCCCTTGTCCTGTCACTCCAGGCCCTTGCAAACAGTCCCTCTCCAGCCTCCTTCAGGTACTGGAATGTCACTTCTAGGTCTCCCCAGAACCTGCTTTTCTCCAGGCTGAAAACTTGTTAAGAGGCTTGAGGTTGAGGATGAGGAACTGGGAGAGGGAAGAACGTAGAGGTTGCCCACAAAAAGGTGTTTGGGAGCCCATGGACTTCCTTTGGTAAGGATTTGGGGAAGTCTAGAGGCCACAGCTTCAGAATTGGGTTAGAATTGAGGAACAGCTGAGGTAGGAAGGGGTCCCTGGAGATCCTGCTCAAGGCTGGAGCTGGTTGTTACTCAGGGCTGTGTCCAGGTGAATCTTTGTGCAAACTGAAGTGTGTTCAGCAGAGCCAGCGAGAAGGTGTAGGGGGTTGAGGCACAAGATGCATGAAAGTCAGCTGCATCATTCAATGTGATGGAAAGGAGGTCAGAGGCAGATATAATACTGTTTTTTCACAGTTTGATGGTTGCAGAAAAGGTCAGCTCAGGTGCATGATAAAGGATGAGAAATAATAGGCACAAGCTGCATAGAGGGGAATTGTAACTAGGTAAAAGAAAGAAAAACATGTCACAGTTGCAGTAAAAAGTGCTGAAAAATGGACTTGGAGAGGCTGTGAAATCATCTTTGGGGATGCAGAACTCAACCAGAGAGAATAGGAGAATAAGAGGGTGCAAGGACAGAACATTTGGGGTGGGAAGGCAGGTTAATAGGGGCAGGAAGCGTGGGCACTGAGGGAAGCAAGGATGTGGGACACTGAGAAGAGGGAGGTGTGAGAGGAGTGGACAGGAGCCTGGGGGGCCCAAGCAGAGGAAGGGACAGAGTGACCCTGGGGGGACACATGGTCACAGCCCTGGCAGGCTGTGCTGCTCCCTGTGGGCAGGGGGTGTCCCAGGGGACACAGGATGGTCGTGGGGCTGTGTCCCCATGTACTCCCTGGCACCAAGGACCCCTGGCAGGGGGTTGTTTATCTCCCACCCAGGACTTTCCAGGTGGCCCTGTTTCACCCTGGACTCTGGAGGTGAGGGAGCTCTGATGGTCCAGAAACCCTCACCAGGACCTGCCCAGGGTGACCCTGGGCTCACAGCACCAGTGGCTTCCAGGTCCCTGTCCTCAGGGAATCCAGCTGGGCCCTGGGGCTTGGACGTCCCTCTGCCTCAGCCTCTCCCAGCTCCGTGCCACAGCCACGTGTCCTGCCGGGGCTATAATTACCCGGGCACATTCCTGGGGGGTCACAGGAGCTTCCCGAGCGGCAGCAGGCGGTAAGGGGGGGACAAGAGGGGACGGGGCTGGCGGCACATGCCACACCGGGACACGCAGCAGCTCATGCAAGGACACCCTGCGAATGCGGTGAGCGACGCCCGAGGTGCCACGCGTGGCAGGGACGGGTGTGACAGCAGGTGGCACATCGCGGTGTCACGCGGGGGTGACCGGGGCGTGACACGGCGTGCTTGTGCCCCGCAGTGTGACACGGAGTGCCAGGTGAGGAGCGGCACACCCTGAGAGAGGTGCAGGAGGGCACACAGCATGCAACTCGCCCTGCAATGCGTCCCGACAGGCGACGGGCAGCGCTGCGCCACAGGTGACAGGCAGTGGCTGCCACGCCACGAAAGGGTGGCACAGATGGTTTCACTGCGGAGCAGGTTGGGGACCAGCAGCTCTGCTGTTACTGGAGCATCAGTAGTTGGGGAAGTGGCTGGGGAAGGGCTTGGTGGCTTCTGCTCTAAGGCAGGGGTTTTAATTGGGACGTGGGATTCAGCTACGGGGCTGTGGCTGTGGGTCAGTAACTCCATCCTTAGGGTTCAGAAATGGGGCAGCTGAGGGACATCAGCCTCAGCTGTGGGGCAGGGGCCCCTTGGTCTCGACTGTGGGGCTGCGGTTTTGTCCGAGGGGCATTAAATTCAGCTATGGGGCAGCAGCAGTTCCTGGCGGCCTGAGCTGTGGGGTAGAGGCTTTGGTGATGGATCCCGTGGCTTTAACGGTGGGGCAGGGTGAGGTGCGGGATGCCATGTCCCCAGCCAGGACTCCTGTCACGAGCTGGAGGCTCTGGCTCTGTGGATGGCACCCTGACCCCTGCTCCACATGTCCCCACAGGCAAGATGTGGGTTTCAGAGGGGCCGGTTCCAGCTCAGTGGCACCTCCAGGACAAGGCCCACGCCAAACACTTCCTGGCCACGGCTGAACAGCTCCGGGCTGCGGGACACCTGGTGGATGTAGCCGTGGGCCCAGAGGGTGATGTGGCCCATGCTGCGGTCCTGGCATCCATCAGCTCCTTCTTCGTTCGCTTTCTGGAGGGCCGGAGCAGGGAGCTGTGCCAGGGCCCCCCTGCCCGTGTCCCCCTGCCAGCCGGGGTGACACTGCGGGGCTGGAGGGCAGTGCTGGCCTTTGCCTATGGGGGGACTGTGCCCCACGGCCGGGAAAAGGACGTGGAGGAGGCAGCCCGGGCCCTGGGGGTCGCCCGGCTGGTGGGTGCCCGTGCCCTACGGCTGCGGAGCGACCCCCAGGAGGGGGGTCCTGAGCCCCTGGAGGAGCAGTGGAAGACACTGAGAGCCATGGAGCAGCTCCACGCCCGCGGCCTGGGCTGTGACCTGCGGCTCCAGGCAGAGAATGAAGTGATCCCAGGTGAGCCAGGGGTGGGGGTCCCTGGGTGGGGCTGGGGAGGGGGATGGCGTGTGCTGGGACAGCCAGGTCCCCTGGCAGGGATGCTGGGGGCTGAGCTGGGGTTCGAGGGGGCCAGGACGTGGGTTCCGAGGGGTCTGTGTGGTGCAAGGAACCCAGCACTGCCCCCACCGCTCTTCTCCTTCTTGCTAGTCCAGCGCCTGGCCCTGAGCTGCTCCTGTGACTTCTTCCGGGCCCTCTTCACCTGCCCCATGCGGGAGGCCACCCACGACCCCGCTGCCCCCCTGGCCACGGGGCTGTCCCCAGCAGAGCTGCGCCTCCTGCTCTCCTTCGCCTACACGGGGGCTGTGGCAGGGCCGTGGTCTGCAGTCCTGGAGGCAGCAGAGACCTCCCTGCGCTACCAGGCCTGGGGGCTCCTCACCCTCTGCCTGGACGTCTTCACCCGTGACCTGAGCCCAGAAACTGGCCTGGATGTCCTGGCTTTTGCTCTGGCTTACGGGCTGGCCCAGGTGGGCCGTGTAGCAGAGGACTACATCTTGGCCACCTTCCCCAGCGTGGTGGCCACCCCGGCCTTCCTGGATCTTCCCGCCCAACTTCTCATCCGCCTCCTCCGCTCTGACGGTCTCAACGTCCTCTATGAACTGGAGACCTTGGAAGCAGCATCTCGTTGGCTTACGGCCAACGGAGACGTTGAAGAAGATCTGGCCAGGGAAGTCCTGTCCTCTGTTCGCTTTGCCCTCATGTCTGGCCTGGAGCTGAAGAAAGTCCCATCAGTGACTGCGGGGGTAGCTGACCCAAAGATCCTCCACGAGCTGATCATAGCGAGTTTAGCCCCCATGGCCCAGCTGCCGTGCCGAGTGCGTTCCTTGCAGGAGGTGGTGGTGGTTTGTGGTGGTGACAAAGTGACAGCCAACCTGGCTGCCCGGAAGCCCAGCAGACACCTCTGGTTTGCCCACCGCTACCTCAGTGCTGTGGGGCTGGTGAAGCAGGTGGAGTGGAGGCCCCTGGGACACCTTCCCGATGGGCCACGTTTCCGCCATGCTGTAGCTGTCGTGGGCAACATCCTCTACGTCCTAGGTGGAAAGCGCTACTATGGGGTCCATGACACCCTGGCCAGTGTCTACAGGTGAGAGCTGCAGAGGACCCAGAGGTGCCATTTGTCACCAGGACATTTGGGGGTCTGACAAAATGTTGGCAGAGCTGTCCCATGGAGCCAAGGCTTTCTGGGACTGCAGTTGGTCAAGTGGAACCTGAGGCTTTCTGGCAGTGGCTGACTGTAGGACTGGGAGGTTCCATCCCACTCTGGGATGTCACAGGCTTTTTGGGGGTAGGACAGGGAGGCTCCTGTCTGGAGGTGCCTCAGGGCATCGTGGGTGTGGTGTTGCCCAGAAGGAGGCAGGAAGGGGTGATGGTATGGATGCCACCAGGTGACAACACTGCCACCTGTACACTGCTATCTGGCCACCAGACATGGTTACACCACTGACTCTGGGACACTGGGATGCTGGGACAAGTGTAGCTGGGTCAGCAGATGCTGCTTGTTCAGCACCGTGAGCAGACCCTTAGGGAGCAGCAGCTCTGCTCACAGGGATCTGAGTTTTGCAAGGAAACAGGGGATATTTTCTAAAAGTGATGTTAAACAAATGCAATTTAAAATACCTCAAAACACAGGTTTTTTTTAAAGTGATGTTTAGGACTGTGACCTGAGGTGAGCTGTTTGTAATACATTTCACTGTCACCTTTATCCCAGGGTGAATTTTTCATTCCTTAAATTTCACAGAATTGCCTTCATCTCATGGTTAATTTTTTGTTTCTCATGTTTGATTGAGAGACTTTTATCTAATTGTGAGATAACTGAGAACAGGTGCCAAGCAAAGTGGAGACTTCTGCTGGCCAAGCACAATGAAGGTGTCACATTAATTGGCTCTCAGGTGTCCCAGGTGGTGTGATGCCCACTTGGATATAAGCAGTTTCCTTGCAAATCCAAGCCCCACAAGCAGAACTCTCTGCTCCTCAAGACTCTGCTGAGTGATCACCATCTGCTGGCTGCTGGGCAGCTGTCCTGCTGGAGAGGGGGCAGTGCAGGAGTCTCCAGTTCTGGTGGTGATTTGGTTGCATCAGGCAGTTGGTGGTGGGCAGCTGTCCTATCCAGGAAAGAGGGGACATTCCCATGCAAGGGGACAGCGTGGTCCCAAAGTGTGGTGGTCATAGGTGGGTCGTTGCCTTCAGCAGCTCCAACCTCACCTCATTCCATTGCAGGTTGTAGCCTCTTGTCCCCTTTACCTCCCAATCCCAGGTATCAGCCTATGGAGGACTCCTGGGAGCACTTGGCCAGCATGACCTGTGGACGCAGCTACTTTGCTGCTGTGGCTCTTGGAGATTTCATCTATGCCCTGGGGGGCAGCTCTGGGGAGCTCTACTGCACAGACACCGTGGAGTGCTACGACCTGGCCAACGACACCTGGAGGTGAGACAGCTCCACGTGGGCACCTGCTTCCCTCTTGCATTGGCCACTGGTGGGTTTTGGGTCACTGAGCCGATGGAGAATGGGTCTACAGTGGCCTTTAGGAGATGTCTGCTGGGTGTGGAGCAACCTTATCCCTTGGGGGTCATTGGGTGTTGGGCAGTGGTGCCTACTGGGTGCTGAATGAGCTTTTGAGGCAATAGAATTCTCTGAGGGTCTGTTGGCCATCAGCCAACGAGAAGAATCAGTTCAGCATCTTCCAGCTATGTCTGTTGGGTGCTCTGTTGGGTGCTGGCTGAAGTCTCAGTTTAGGGAGCCCATTGTGGGTTGACCAATGGTGTCTTTGGGGGTCCAAAGAGCCATGTTCCTTCAGCATCCATTCTGTGTTACCTGATGCTGCCCACTGGGGCTCCTTGGGTGGCACTGCCCGCTGGGTGGCTCAGAGGGGGACTCCTGGGCAGGCAGTCACCAGAGCACAGCCCCTGCTTAACCTGCCCTTCACCCCCTCCTTCTCTCCTTGCCCAGGAGGTGCCAGCGCCTGCCGATGGCTCTGTGTGGGCACGCAGCCTGTGCCCTGGATGGTGCCATCTATGTGTCGGGGGGGTGTGACGAGGCCTATCAGTGCCAGGCATCCTTGCTGCGTTACACCCCAGGGGCACCTGCCAAGCTCTTGGCCCCCATGAATGGCCAACGAGCTGGCCACGTCATGGAGGAGGCAGGTGGCCAGCTCTATGTGGCTGGGGGGCTGTGCCAGCGGGTCGGACAGACTGGCTACAGGGACCAGCTGGCCTTTGAGGTCTACAGCCCCAAGATGGACATCTGGGTCCTCCTCAGCCCCCTGCCCCGTGCCCATGTGGTTGGAGGTGCGGCTGTGCTGGGGGGGGAACTGCTGGTACTGGGAGGGTACAGCCACGAGACCTACAGGGACACCCACTTGATCCACGCCTACCAGCCCGGCACCCGGCGCTGGATCACCCGGGGCACCTTGCCCCATGCCTACACTGACCTCCAGGTCTGTGTCCTCACCGTGCCCTCCGCTTTGCGTGACCCCAACTGCCTCGGGGACCCCCGGAGCTCACCTGACACCCCCAATAAAGCTTAGGGGGTAGTTCTTAGTTCTGCAGCCCATACTGGGATCCACAGGTAGCATCCACGGGCACCTCTATGGGATGGCCTTGCCTCCAGCTCCCTCCTCCAGAAAAGGCTCTTCCCGTGGTTTCCAGCAACCCACCTGCCCCTGGGTTACGTATCCGAGGCTGTGGGGACCTCGTGGGACATACAGACCACCCACACTGCCACCCTGCACTCCCCTGTCCTGAGCCCTTCATTGGGAGCTGGGTGCCCACAAGTCCCCACTCACATTTAGGTTAAATAAAAGTTGCTCCTCAACTGCCCATCTGGGTCTTGTCTTTTCTGCTGGGGAACTCAGGTGCTTCTCACAAGGAGCAGGAGAGCAGGAGACCAACAGACTGAGTGTCCTGGGTGGGTCGTGGTGGGGACCAGGATGGTCTGGATTCCCCCTGGGGAGCACTGGGCAGAGGGCACTGGGGTTCTGGGTTCACTGGGGTTGTGTGTGTGTCCTAGGACTGAGAACCATCTTGGGGTGCATGGGGGATCCTGAGGGAACAGGAGAGTCCTGGTGGTGCCAGGAATTTGGGGTAGATGGCAGGATAGATGGGGGGCACTGGAGGGTCCTGGGGGCTATGAGGTTCCTAGGTGGCTTCCTAAAGTCACCTGGAGTCCTTGTGTCAAGACAGGAGAGGAGCCTTGGGAGGACTTGGAAGCAGAGGTGGAGGTGATGGGGATTCTGAGAGACATTGGGGAACCAGTGGAATCTTTGGGGAGGGTCCTGAGATACGTGAGGGAGGGGTGTTGCAGGTTCTCACAGCTCTCCAAAACAGTATTTTAGATGCAGTCTTGTGAGCACTGAGCAGAGCAGGGTAATGACTTCCCTTGGTCTACTGGTGTCACAAATGAGTTATTTGGATTACTTGAAGAGCCACTGTCAAAGGGATCAGCAAAATACATTCTACTACAATGATGTAAAATGCAACCTCATAAACTTTGGTGGCAAGGGGCACTCTATTCTTCCGTGGCACAATCATCTCAACAGTGATTCAAAACTACAAAGACACAGAGCAGAATTACCAAAAATCAGCTAACGAGATGAAATCAAAGTCACCATGCTACAAAGTCATACATGATATTGGGTGTTTCCCAAAATTCAGCTTTGCTAAAGCTCTCCCTGCCTTGAGGAACAACCTTGAGAAGTGTCCCAGAGTCAGGGGAGGTCACCACCATGCTGCCACCCTGCCTAACAGGGGGACCTCAAAGAGGCCTCACTTAGGTGTCATATTTATGGAACAAAGTGGTTGGCTCACAGATGAATTATGTGTTGGGAAAGGTATGTGTGGGACTCTTGGCACCCACAAATCTTTGTTCCCTCACAAAGGAGCCAGGGAAAAGCCACCCACTGGTCACCTGTTAATGGCATTTTGGGTGTTCCAAGCTCACAGGAATTGGTGCTCAGTGTGATCCTGTTCCTCTGTGGGTTTTCAGAGAACAGATTGAAAAGAGAGGAGTTCTTGGCTCAGTTATGGTTCAGACCCCTACCTCCCTGGGACCCTGTACCAACTCAGCTGCTTTGGCTGAGTGCCTCTGTTACAAGTGGCTGTGCTCCTGTTAACCCAGCCCGGGCTTCTCTTGCTCTCTTTGCTGCCAGCATGCACTGCTGGATCTTGTTCACCTTTCTGCCAACCAAGACACACAGGTTCCTTTCCACAGCTCCCCACCCCCCAGCTGTGGTTGTCCTGCCAAGGTACAGGACTTTGCATTTGCCCTTTTTGACTTTCATCAGGTTTCTGTCACCTTCTTTCTCCAGAGTGGATGGTGCTCTCTGGATGGTGGCCTTGTTGGAAGCACATGATCTGATCACTCCCAGCCGGGTGTCACATGTGCCAATCCACTTAAAAATACACTGTTCAAGGGTCAGGATCCAGACCAGTGCTGTTCAACATCTTTGTCAGCAACAAGGACAGTGGAATGGAAAACACTCTCAGCAATCCTGCTGATGACACCAAACTGTGTGGTGAACTCAACAGGCTGCAGGGAAGGGATGGGATCCAGAGGGACCTGGACAGGCTGGAGAAGTTGACTTCTGAATTGCAGGAAGTTCAACAAGGCCAAGTGCAAGGTTCTGTACCCAAACAGAGACAATCCTATGCATGGATACAGCTTGGGAGGAGAAAGGATGGAGGGCAGCCCTGAGAAGAAGGACTTGGGGGTGGTGGGGGAGCAGGAGCTCAACATGAGCCCTCAGTGTGTGTTTGCAGCCCAGAAATCCAACCAGGTCCTGGGTGCATCAGCAGCAGCACAGACAGGAGTTGAGGGAGGGGATTCCCCCCCTCTGCTCTGCTCTTGTCAGACCCCACCTGGAGTGCTGGGTCCAGTTCTGGAGACCCCAACATCAGAAGGACACAGAGCTCCTGGAAGGTGTCCAGAGCAGAGCCACAGAGGGCTGAGCAACTCCCTGGGATCCAGGCTGAGGGATTGGGGGTGTTCAGCCTGGAGCAGAGGAGGCTCCCAGGTCAGAGGACAGGGGGTCAGAGGACAGCACCAACACACAGACAAATGTTTGCAGATGAAATGCTTGTCCCCAGGTTCACTGCCTCACATGAGTGTGACTTGCAGACACCCCAGCTGACCAAGCCTTCTGTCACTCTGCTGCTCCACAGGCTGAAATCTTTGGGACAGTCAGAAATGGAACAACATTTGACTGCAAAAGTGATTCCCATGCTCTCGTCCCTTCGTGCACCAGTGCTGGGCCCACGTTTGACCCTCACCAGTGACAACTTCTCTCTCCTTCTCACACCTCCCATAATGTCAGAGTGACTTCTGCACAGGTGGTCAGAAGCCCCTGGGCATTTTGTCTTGGTGTGATTCTTTAGAAGTCACATCCATTGCCTGTTGAAGCCTCCTGTCCTCCTCCCCCATTCCCAGCCATCTCACGGTGGCTCATGCTGAGGCATCAACATTTACTGTTCCCAAAGTTCTCAGGTGGCAATGGGACATGCAGTGGGATGCTTTTCCTACATGATTCAATCCCACAGTGGGAATCCTCTCATTTGGGGCAAAAGACAGCAAGCTGGACTCTCTGTCTTCAACATTCCATCTACTGAAGACAATTTTGTCATTCACTGTACTCTGCAAGGACTACAGGAGGTCCAAGGAAATGAAACTATCACCCGATGGAGATTCAGCCAAAGAGATTATTTATTCTGTGATGAAGAACCTGGCACTGAGTTGAAAGCACAGTGCATCTCTGTGTGCATCATTTGAAGAGAAGCAGTTGGGACACGGTGCAAGGTAAGCTCTGATTCCCACACACACCCTAAATCCAAGCCCCAAACTGGCACTGTCACTAGGAAACCTTCTGCCCCCCAAAAGTATCCAAGTAATTGTTTCAGACGCAGAAACCTCAGGGTGTGTGAGAGTAAAACTAGGGGAAGGTGCTGGATGACTTCCCCCTGAGCAAGCAAATCTTTCCCCTGTGACAGGGGAAGCAGAGAGCCTCCATCTCTTCCTCTGAAGGCACAGAAGCCTTTACAAAGTGTTGCCAGCATATTTCACCCTGACATCACCAATGGCCTCGACACCCCTGTCCAGGCTGTACGCAGAAGGGGCCCTCAGGGAGCTGAGGTCAGGGACCAGCAGCTTCTTGGAGAAAGACTGGAACGAAGCATTTGGATTATTATGGTGAACCCACAGCTCCTTTGTGGTGCAGAAGGAAGAATTTGCAGGAGGATGGTGCTGTATCTCCAGGTCTTTAATCGTGCAGTAAATGACCTCAGGACACAGCTCTACTTCCTTGATGGTGCAGAACCTGGGGCGCTGAAGGGGGATGTGGAAGCTGCTGAGTTGCACTGAGGGCTTTTCTGCTGACTCCTTCCTCTTCAGCAGTGGGTACTGCACCTCTTGGGTCTGCAGGGACTTGTGCCAGGAGGACCTTCCCACCAGACACATCCACACCAGCCAGCCTGCTAGTGCCATCACGATCAGGACCAGCAGAACCAGGGAGCCCAGGTAGAGCACCCAGTGCAACAGGCAGCAATGCCTCAGCACCCACTGACCCCACTGTGGACCCTTCCCACCCACCTGGAAGCGCAGCAGCGGCAGGGACAGTCCTGGGGTGGAGCAGGGGCAGAGGGGGAGAGGTGCAGGCGAAGGGGAAGGTGGTGGCTGGGAGAAGTGAGTTGTATCCAGGGGAGCTGGCTGTGTTGGGGCATGAGTGGAAAGAACGGAGGTGGAGACCACTGGTGAGGTGGGTATCAGGGGAGGAGATGAAGATCTAACACTGGGAGAGGCCTCCAGCACGGCAGTAGAAGGAGCTGCTGTGGAGCTGGTGGAAAAGGCTCCAGTGGACACCATGAGGGTGGTATGGGTGCTGGTGGTGCTGATGGCGTGGGTGGTTTTGGGGTGGCTGCTCGTGGGGGGAGGTCTGGTGATGATAGTGGTGGGCAGGGAAGTGGTGGAGGTGAAGGTGGTGGATCTGTGGGGGGTGCTTGCAGGAGCAGCAGTGAGAATGGGGGTAGTGGCAGGTGTGTGAGTGGGTGGGATGGTGGGAATGGCTGGAGCAGGAGAGGGGGTGCTGGGAGCTCTGGTGCTTGCAGGAATTGCAAGAGAAGTGCTGGAGGCAAGGGTAGAGCTACGAGGGGTGCTGAGAGGAGGTCTTGTGGTAGCAAGGGGAGGCCATGTAACAGCAGGGGGCACAGTAGTGTGCTCTTTGGGGGTGGATGGATGTGTGGGGAGGAAGGTGATGACAGGAGGTTTCTCCACAGCTTCCTCCCCCTGATCGTAATCGTACTCTTCGTCCTCGTCCGTGTCCCCCACGTTGCCACAGTTGGGCTTGAATTTGATAATGGGCTTGTGCTGGTGCTCAGGGGGGCTGTGGCACAGCACCTTCTCAGGGGCAACCTCCACCTTGGTCTTCTCCAGGCCCCGCTCTGGCTGGTAGACGCTGTCGGAGTTCCGCTGGATCCAGCTCCTCAGGTAGCGGAGGTCGCAGTCGCAGTTCCAGGGATTCTCCGTGAGGAAGACATAGGCAAAGAAATGGCCCTCGGGGAAGAAGTCGGTGGGCAGGGTGTGCAGGAGGTTCCCTGAGAGCCAGAGGGTCTCCAGATTTTGCAGATCCTGCAGCAGCTCCTTGGGGAGCTCCTCCAGGAGGTTGTCCGAGAGGTCCAAGTCCTTGAGTTCCCTCAGCCCCACGAAGGCTTCCTGAGGCAGCCTCCTCAGGCGGTTCCCTCGCAGGTCCAGGTCCTGCAGCCCCGGCACCGCCCGGAAAGCCCCCGGGGCCAAGGTTACCAAATTGTTGTGGGCCACGGAGAGGCGGGTGAGCTGCGGCAGCCCCCGCAGGATGGGCAGGGAGCCCAGGACGTTGTGGGAGAGGAGCAGCTCCTTCAGAGAGGGCAGCCGGGCCCCGGTTTGCAGATCCGCCATCCCGTTGTCAGACAGATCGAGGTCCTGCAGCTGCGTGAGGGAGAGGAAGGAGGCGGTGGAGAGGGAGCTGAGGCGGTTGGCGCTGAGCAGCAGAATCCCTGTGTCCTTAGGCAGGTCCAGGGGCACGGAGCTGAGCCCCTGCCCCGTGCAGTTCACCTCCAGCAGGTCCTTGATCTTGTTCATCTCTGAGGGACAGGGCTGGGCACGAGTGGCTGAGGGCAGCAGGACTGGGAGGATGAGGAGGAGCAGGGCAGGGACCTGCATGGCCTGGAGGGGAGACCCAAGAGGGGTGGGCATGGGCAGGCACCCCCACACACATCCCCTTTCCTTCTGCACGAGCACCATTCACAACAGAGCTGGGACCCCCCCCTGCCAGACTCTCTGGGAGCCCTCTGAGCCCCACAGCTCCTCCCTGGGAGGATGGAGGAGGGAGATGAGCCCCACATCCATTGCCAGCACACATCTCCTCATCTCATCCTTGGAGGGCAGCAGGCTCAACAAGGAGACATCATCACTGCCCTTGTGCTCACCCCATCCTCTTCCATGGGAGGCAGAACCTGATTCACTTTGGGGGGGCATTGCTGCCCTCACCACTGCAGCAGCAGAGGCTCCGTGGTGTCCCTGCACACCCACACCCAACCCCGACGCGCTGGTGGCTGGAGGTGCCTCCCTCAATATCCCCTTCCCAGCTGAGCCCTCTGGTTTGAGCTCACGAGGCAGGAGTGGGAACCGTGTGAAAAGAGTGTCTGACCTCCCGACAGACACTGCTCCCCAGGACCCACCATGGACCCCCAGCACTGGCTCTCCAGCCACTTCAGGTCCCTCTGGGGGTGCTGCCCAGGTCTCTCTCAGCAGACACAGCTGGGGAAAGGGAGCTGCAGCTTCCTGAGCAGCCAAACCCAACTCCTGACCCTCAGCACAGCCCTTGGGACACCACCCTCTCCTGGGAAAAGGCTCAGCTGGAGACCAGCTCCATAATTCCTGGCTTCTGTGCAATGATGGAGGGAGGCAGCACCCAGGAGAAGCTGTTTCCCCCCCTACCCCCCAAGCTACACCTTTTTACATCCCAGGAAAAAGGTCCCTTCCTCTGTCTCCAGGCAGCTCTTTCTCCAGGCACTCTGGGCTTCCATCCTTGAGGCTCCTCAACCCCAGGACACCAGTGAGAAGCAGTTTCTGCACATTACCTCAGCTCCTTGTCTCTGGTGTAGAAAAGGGCTCTTTTCTTTCTGGCTTGCCAGCAAAAATGTGGATGGCTCTTCCAGAGAGCTGAGAGGCAGCTTTAACGTCTGTGGGAGAAGCCACAGTGCAGACCAGGGAAGGAGATAGAGGCAGAGGAAGTTTTGCAGTTCCTCCTGCTGTCCCTGGAGCCAAACTGTCCCCACGTCCCTGGCCAGGAGGTCACTGCAGAGCATTTGGACTGCAGGGCTGGAGAGTCATCCAGAAGCTGCAAGAGGAGATGCTACAGAGGAGGGGAGGTACTGGAATTCTGGTTTTCCATTCTGAGGACTGGGGAGGGTCAACCATGGCCAGCAGCTAAAAATGCCACCCCTCACTCTTTGTAATCCAGAGAGACCTGGATGCACCTTCCCAGGTCTGGATGGCAGGGAGGAGAGGGCAGTCTGGGGCTGTGAGAGCTTGGAAGTGCCCCCTGGCCCCCTGCCTGGATGCCTTCCTCTGGTTTAACCTCAATCTCCCCCTTCCTTTTCACACCTTCTCTAGAGACCCCCAGAGTCCATCCTCCTCCATCCACTGCCTTCACCCCCCAGCACTATCTCCCCCGAGCTGAAGCCTTCCTGGCCCATGACACAGCATCCAGCTGGGGAGGTTCTGCCACGTGTCCTCCCATTTCACACTTTTACAGTCAGCAGACAGGACAAGGTCACAGTGGGCAGTGTCTGGATCCAGAACCACCTTCCCTGGAGGAGTGCTGCAGTCAACATGTCAAGGGCTTTGCTGGGGCTGCAGAAGGAAGCAGCAGCACCCGTAAGTACAAAGGCCTCTTCCCTCCTCACAGGAGGTGGCAGAGACCCCCAGAAGATGGCCACAGCTCTCTGGCTGGTGTCCCCAAGGGCCACGTGCTGCTGCAGGAAGATCCAGCCTGTGCCAACAGTGCAGAAGGCTCTTATCACCCCCCCACAGCTGGCAGGAGGGAGGGGAGATGCAAACAAGCTCAGGGCAGAGCAGAAACTCCCAAATTCAAGTGTCAGATGAGGTCTCACACCCACCAGCAGCTCCAGGGCATGGGAAGCAGCCAGCAAAGGGAGGGGAGGTGGAAGCTCCAGGGGGTGGTTCCCAGGGACAGAAGGTGCTGGATTCCCAGCTCTGCTCTCCAGGCCACCCAGCACCCTGCTCCCCAGGACAGGCTGGAAATGCTGCATGAGCTGAGTTCAGCCAAGAGCTGAGGAGGAGGTTGGGGGAGTGGAGAGCAGCACCCAAAACCTCTCCTGGTGTCAGCCTGTACGTGATGCTGGGGGTAAAGAGTGCTGGGACTTCTCCATCAGTCCTTCTGCTCCCTTCTCATCTTTAGGGAATCTCTGAGGCTTGTCATTTCCACTTCCAACAGGGAATCCTGCCTCCCTTCTTGTGGATTTTCTGCAGACCAAGATGGAGAGAGAAGAGATGGAGATCTTGGCCAATGAAGTAGAGGAGACAAATGGAACAGGTGAGTTTTTAGAAGGGAAGAGGGGGGGGGGAGTGTCCTGTGTGGAAGTGAAAACCACATCCTGCTTCTGCTGCAGGAGAGCTGTTCAGGGACAAAGCACCTGGGGGTTGTCCAGCTTGGGCTTGCCATGGGTTTGAGAATTTGAATTCCTTGTACTGTAGAACCAGCACCAAAGACACCTGAGCTGCCATCCTTGGCTCCCTCCATTGCCCACAGAAAGCAACAGGAATCTGGGGTCCTGAGGTGATGTCCATCAATCTGTGGTGGATGCCCAGATGTTCCCGTTTCGGTCTCAGCACTGGAGGCACCCAGGCTCAGGTCCCAGTGTCTGGTGCACCCACCCATCCAGGTGAGCCCTCAGGATCAGGAGAAGGTTGGGAGCAGGGCAGTTCAGCACCATGGACTCACAGAATCGTTTTGGTTGGAAAAGCCCTTTCAGCTCATCAGGTCCAACCCTTCCCCCAGCACTGCTCAGGCCACCCCCACCCCATGTCCCTCATCCCCACATCTCCAGGGCTCTGAAACCCCTCCAGGGATGATGGGGACTCCAGCCTTACCCTGGGCAGCCTGGGCCAGGCCCTGACAACCCATTTGGTGAAGAAATTGTTCCTAATATCAAATCTAAAATAAACAGAGAGTTTCAGACAGTTTTCTTCCCCCACACTGAAAGTCTCTGGGCAAGAGAAAGGAAATCAATCCCCCTTTCCATTCTCTTCCTGGGACAGATGAAGCCCCACTGGACCCCTGGGGCTGCCTGTCCTGAGCATCTTCTCCTCCTCTGTCCCCAGCCAATGTCACCCTGGATCCAGACACTGCCAACCCCTTCCTGATCCTGGCTGGTGACCAGAAGGGGGTACGACGGGGGGAGGAGTGGATGTCACTGCCCAACAACCCCCGGCGCTTCGATGTGGAGCCGTGTGTGCTGGGACTGCAGGCATTCACTGCAGGGAGACACTGCTGGGAGGTGGAGGTGGAAGAGGCAGGGGACTGGTGGGCTCTGGGGGTGGCCCAGGAGTCTGTCAGAAGGAAGGGGAGCCTCAGTTTTACCCCCGAGGAGGGAATTTGGGCTGTGGGGCAGTGGTTTGGACAATATTATGCTTTCACCGATCCCGACTGGACACCCCTGCACCTCCCGTGCCTCCCCAGGGTTATCCAGATCCACCTGGACTTCACAGAGGAGAAAGTGGTGTTTGCTGATGCTGAAAGCAAAGCTCAGATCTTTGGGTTCTGCCTGGCTCCCTGTCCCAGCCAGGCCCTGCACCCCTGGCTCTGGGTGGGGATGGGCTCCTGGCTCAGGCTGTGCCCGTGACGGGGAGGGAGCAGGGGTGGGAGGAGGGGCTGGAGAGGTGAAAACCACCAGCTTGGGGTTTGGTGCTGGGAACTGGGAGGGTTTGTGCATCCTGCTGGCTTGATCCTCCCCTGGTTCCTCTGGCCAGCAGGTGAGAGGACTGGCAGGGCATGGAGATGGATGGCACCAAAGAGCTGGGGCTGCAGAGAGCACAGAGCTTTGGGGCATGGAGGGGCTTAGTGCCAGGGTGTCTCAGGGCAGAGAAGTGGCACCAAGTGCCAGGGCTGAGCTGCTCTGTACAAGGCCATGAAAATACCTCAGGCTCAAACTCTTTAAGTGGTGCTGGAGCTTTTTTCAATTAAGCTTAACTATAATGTTTGAAAAAAAAAAAAACCCAAACACAGCTGGATGCTGAAGCTCATGATAATATTTATCTCCTCCACACATCCAAAGCCTCTTCTTGAGTTATTTCCAGCTCTTGCTGATGTGAGATGTGCATTGAGCACATTTCTTACTGCAGAGCAGCAGAGCCATGGACAGGGAGCCAGAAACTGAGAGGTGTCTGGAGGCCCCAGGTGAGCCAAACCCCACAGATCTGTTCCCAGCAGGGTCTCCTTGTCCTCACACAGACCAGACCAGTTCAGGTGGGAGGGACCTACAAAGACCACGGAGTGCAGCTGCCTGAGCACTTCAGGGCTGCCCAAAAGTTAAAGTTTGTTATTAAGGGCATTGCCCAAATGCCTCTTAACCCCTGCCAGGCTGGGGGCACTGAGGACCTCTCAAGGAAGGCTGTGCCAGTGTCTGAGCCCCTCTCAGTAAAGCAATACTGTTGGAGCTCCTCATCACCCCAGGGAAAAGGGGCTGATGGTGCCTGGGTCCCTTCCTTGGATGAGAGCACGGGCCCCAGCACAGCCCAGCATCTCCCAGCATCATCTCCCAGCACAGCCCAGCATCTTCCAGCACAGCCCAGCATCTCCCAGCACAGCCCAGCATCTCCCAGCACAGCCCAGCATCTCCCAGCACAGCCCAGCATCATCTCCCAGCACAGCCCAGCATCATCTCCCAGCACAGCCCAGCATCTCCCACCATAGCCCAGCATCTCCCAGCACAGCCCAGCATCTCCCAGCATAGCCCAGCATCATCTCCCAGCACAGCCCAGCATCATCTCCCAGCACAGCCCAGCATCTCCCAGCACCCTGCAGCCAACGGCTGGGCAGGCAGCAGGGCAGACCCTGGTCCCAGGATCCTCTGGAATTGCTGCAGGCAGCCTCACCCCCACCCTCTGAAGAGGTCAGAAAAATGCTCATGGCCCAAACATCACCTCCTCTGGCCACACCTGGGCCCCCAGCACCCTGGGAACCAGCACACAGAGCTTGCCTGGGCTCTTCTGGCCCTCCCATCTCCTCCAGTAAAAAGACAACAGCCCAAAGTTTCTCTCACTTTTATTTACATGATTGCACAGCCCGTTTCCCCAGGACACTGGAACGTGGTGGGTCAGACCCTGATTTCCCACATCCACCAACTGAACATCTCCTCTGGGGAGGAGAAGACTCAAAGGGTCCCTTTTGGGGCACATGCAACAACTCCAATTATTGGCAACTCTGGTCAAGACAACGAAGATGAGAGTGAGGCCACGGCCACACAGCAGCACAGGGCCAGGTCCCAGCTGCCCCCAGCCAGGGCCTTTTGGCTTTCACAGTTGCATAATTGGATCAAGAGTGGATTTAAAACCCGAGCACTGGTTCCACCAGGTCCTTCTCAGGGGAGGGCACATCCTTTGTAACCTGCCAGAACTGGAGGTGTCACACGACCACCAAGGTTCTGGGAGGCAGCCGGGGCTGAGAAGGTTCAACTAAACTCCCAATTTTTCCTTCACTGGTGACAGGGGGTTTGCTGGGGAGGGGCTGAGGGCTGGGGGAGCCAGGACAAGGCACAGAGCAGTGGCACAGCTCTGCCTGCCAAGGGCAGGGGGGTGTGGAGGGAGCTGCTGTGGAGCAGGACACGCAGGGACCACAACTCCAGCTGGGCTGAAGAGTCCCCTCTGCACCACGACCCCCCAGGGGCTAAGTCACCCCTGCATGAGAGGGAAAAGGGAAAGAGGCCATGGATCCATGGCAGAAGGGAAGAGACAAGCAGGGAGGGCTGGCAGAGAGGTGAGCTGAGCAGATTCACCTCCTGATCAAAGGAGATCCCCATGCTCAAACCCAGCCTGGCCCACAGGAGCCCACAGCTGGGCAGAGGCAGCTCCAGATGTGCTGGAAAGTCACCGAGGAGCCCAAGAACCCTGGGACAGGAGATGAAGGACTTGGCTCCAGGCATTGCTGCTCACCCCACCAGCAACTTCCAGCCTGCAGCCAGGACCAGGGGACACACAAGGAAAAGCATCCTGCTTTGCAGCGAGGGAGAGGGAATGGCACATGGTGCTTTGAATGCAAGAAATTTCAGCTCTCAACCTACACGGGACTGACCCACTTGGGTACAACAAAGGAGCAGAGAGACCACCACCCACTGGAAGGACCACGGGGACCTTGGAGCCTCCCTCACCACTGTGGGAGTGAGAGCCAAGGCTCAGGCCAAGCAGCTGCACACACACCCCTGGAGCACCTGGCAGGGCTGCAGGGAGAAAAGGACTAAATTCAGAGCCAGGGTCAGACTGGGCACTCCAAGAGAGGATTTTGTTAGCTGGGATGTGCTGAAGGATGCAGGAGGAACACCAGCCCCCCAGGAGAAGGGATGCAGAGCCAATTTGGGGGGGATTTCACTAGAAGACAGGGAGCAGGCAGGCAGCACTCTCGGGGTGAACCAAATCCCAGCAGCTCCTCCAGCTCCTGCTGGGGAATGTGCAAATAAGGCGCAGAGACAGCCCAGCCCTCCTGCATCTTGCCAAGAGGCTGCAGCCACAGCCTGTCCCAGGAGGGATGTGTGTGACCAACAGAGAGGTCCAGCCTCCAGATGGTGAAAGGATACCAGCAAACTGAGACTCCAGATCTCACCTTTTGGGGTCAGGAAAGCTCCTTTCTGAGTATTTTAAAAGCAAAAGGCAACGGTGGGTTCAGCTCTTCCTACCCCAAGATCCTCCCTCTAGCTTTGCCAGACATAGCAAGAGTTGAGTGCATCTGAGTCCTGGGGATGAGCCAGGATCTGCAAGGAAAACATTTTGTGAGATCACGTCTGCACAGGAAAAGGTTTTCTCCTTTTGAAACTTTTGAAATTCTTAAAATTACAGTGCTTTACAATACAAAATGTCTCCATTCAGTATTAGGTCATTTTACTCCTTCTGGGATTATAATTATTAAAAACACACCATTTTCTAGAAAGGACAGGAACACCACAAAAAAGAGTAACGGGAAAGGCTGCTGCAGTATTATCAAAACCAACTTAGTGCAAAGGAGAAGGGGACTTTGAAGGATGGGCAATGAAAAGTGTTCTTTATATGCTCACTTGGAGAAAAGGCATAGATTTAACCTCTGAATGAGATCAGGCTGCCAGCTTCTATACTGAAGCTTAGAACATCAACACAAAAGGACTGAAACACAATATGCATGGCCATTAAAAAATAATATTATATATAGATATATATATATATATATGGAGATATTTTCCACGTATAGGATTTAGTTATAGCAAAGCGTCCCTGCAGACAGGCGCCTTCTGCCCTCTGGCTCTTTTGGGCTGTGTCACATGATGGATGTTGATCCTCTGTCCCTTTCCCATCACATGGAGCAGGTAGTGCCTGCTGGATGTTGATCCTCTGTCCCTTTCCCATCGTATGGAGCAGGTAGTGCCTGCTGGATGTTGATCCTCTGTCCTTTTCCCATCGTATGGAGCAGGTGGTGACCACTGAGTCCCTGGGGGTGGCACCTTCACAGTCGCTGCGTTTCCCACGCACCCGGGGCCGCCCGGGTCCCCTCGGCTTCTGCCAGCCCCTTGTCCCCCCGGGGCAGGGTGGCTGGGGGAGAGTTCAAACAGTGGTTTCATCCGCAGTCTTCTTCATCAGTTTGGCTGAGAGGAGGGAGTGGGGCAGGGGGTGAGGGCTCCGTGAGGTCGGGAGCATCAGGCGGACTTTCTGGTTGGTCCTTCTCCACTCTGAGTAGAGCTGGCAGTGGTAGCGGAAGGAGACCTGGGGGGTAAGAATGGATCAGGTTGGTTCCCAACCCCCTGCACAACTTCTGGAGTCCAGAGAAGGCCAGAGAGATGCTCACTCAGCACCCTCAGCGTGCTCTGCTCACCTTCTCTGCACCTCGAGCCACCCAAGGAGACAGCACTGAGCCTGAGGTTGGGACCCCCCGTGTCCCCTGTCCTTGGTGAGGGTGCAGGTAACACCAGGCAGGACCAAAGGGGCAGAGGTTCTCAAACCAGGACAGAGTTTCCCCAGCTGGGTTGGGGATCAGGCCAGTGAGATGTGGTGGGGAAGAACCAGAACTCAGCCCTTCAGCCACAGCCTGAACCCAGGGATGCTCAACGGGACCAACCTTGGGTGCCTGAACCCAACCAGCTTCTCCCAAGCCCACAGCTCCTGGTGGATCTTCCCTGCCCTTTGCAAAAACTTCCTTGGTTTCAGGACTCTTTTTTTGTGGATTTGTCGACTTTGAGGACTCAGAAGAGGATGCCAAGGCTGGAAGGGACCTGACCCAGAGGCAGGGGCTGGACCTGCAGTTGCCGAGCAAAACTGCAAGAGGGAGCTTTGAGCTGAGCTACCCGGACAGGCTGAGCCCTTTGCTGGCTCCTAACATCGCTGGAGAGGTTTTTTTCACAGCTCCTGTTCAATTCCTTAGCTTTGAAATTAAACTCTTGTAGAATTTCACATGGATGGAGTAAACCCAGCACGCTATTTCCCTCCTATTTATTGTCATATTGTGGGCAGGAAAATGAAATAGTAAACCCAGGCAGGCACTCATCAAACCCAAGATTTCACACTTTAAGTAGAGGAAACATTTAGCTGGCAAATAGGAGGCACCTGAAAGTACATCTGACCAGGAAAAAGTCAGTATTCCTGTTACTTTTGGACAGGTTTCAGATACCTGCTATGAGAAATGGAGCTGTGCCACAGCACTGAGGGAATTTAACTTACTGAGCTGTGTATTCCCCTTTTTTCTGTTGTGGGAGTGTTGTAGAGGGAATAAAGTTGGGTGCTGATAACCCCAGACTTGGAGTCTTCAGAGACAGCAGGTGAATGGGGAGCTAAGGGTGCAAATCCCAAGGAAAGCTCCTGCTCCACAGGGAGCTGCAATTCCCACCCTGGTGACAGCCACCACCCCCACCCATGGGTGACACAGCCCCTGAATACACTGAATGTGAACAAAAGGGCTTCAATTCATGTCCTTCTCTGCTCAAGGAAATGTGAAGCACATTCACAGAACTAAATCTATGTTAGACAAGGCTCATTATTTCACACACAGAAAAAAAAAAAACCTCAAAAAACAAAACAAAAAAAAACCCCAACCAAACACCAAAAAACTCAAAACATTTTCCCATTTCCTCCAGAATCCCAGCTTGTCCAGACCAAACCTGGGACAAAGAAAAGAGCAACACTTCCTCTTAAGGCTTCCAATTTTAGTTTGGCTTCCTACAGAAATGAACCTGGTGCTGCCTGTGCCTGCAGCAGGGGAGTTTTGGAGTTTTTCCTCAGCAGCTCCCTGCATGCAGCACCCATCAGACACCCTCACTGCAGAGTGAAGGCTGCAGCACCCACTCACCCTCCCCTGGCACCTGTGGGAGGTGTGGGAGCCTTGCCAGGAATGTCCTGACCCCAGGGAAAGCTGTTACTGGGAGAGATCAGGGCACAAGGTGACAGGGAATGGGCTCTGGCATTTCTCCTGCCAGCTTTTTTTTTTTTTTTTCCTGCCTCCCAGCAAGCAGCTGGAAAAGGAAATCAAGAGGGCACGAGCACAGCCAGGTTTTTACAGGCTGAGGGAGTTGGGGGTGTTTAGCCTGGAGAAAAAAAGGATCCAGGGAGACCTTGGAGCACCTTCCAGTGCCTGACAGGGCTCCAGGAAACCTTGGGAGGGACTTTGGACAAGGGCCTGGAGAGATGGGATGAGGGGGAAGGGTTTCACACTGAAAAATAGGAGATGGAGAGGAGATTTGAGGAAGAAATTATCTGCTGTGAGGGTGCTGAGCCCCCGGGTGCCCAGGTTGCCCCCAGAAGCTGTGGCTGCCCCATCCCTGGCAGTGTTGAAGGTTGGATGGGGCTTGGAGCACCCTGGGCTGTGGGAGGGATCCCTGCTCATCCAGGGGGGTTGGAACAAGATGAACTTTAAGGTCCCTTCCTATCCCAACCAGCCTGGGATTCTGTGATCCTCAAGGAAATCCCAGCCTTGACTCAGGGCTCAAATCCAGAAGACCACCACAAAAGAGAAGTCAGGTCTCCCCAGAGCCAGAGCTTGCACCCACCAAGCTCCCCAGAGCTTGCACCCACCCTTCTGTGCTACTGACACCTTAAAAAATATTGCACAGGAATTTTGTTGAGTTATGGGCTGCAGAGATGCCCAACAACCCATCAGCACCTCTTTTGGGCAGCACAAAGCATGGAGGGACATGAGGGCAGATTATTTAGGGGTTGAGTATTTTCCAGATTTTATTTTTCCCCTAAACCCCCTGGGTTCCAAGTTCATATTTCTTCTTGAAAACAGGAACAGGCACAAGTGCCTGCCCCCTGCACCAGACCCCCCCAGGTCCAGGGCAGCCCAGGGAACAGGGCTCCCCTCTCCATCTGGAAAGCAGATGAGCAGAAAGTGAAAGAATGATAGAATCATCATGATTGGAAAGGACCTTCAAGATCAAGTCCAACCATCAGGCATTCAGCAGAACCTTTTCTTTCACTCTTTAAGCGAGTTACATCTATTTAAAAAATTAATGCTTGCGAATACTATGATCTTTTGAAAGCTCTTCATGGCCCTAACTTAAAAATTTGGCAAGTAAGTGCTTTGGCCTCATGTAAACTGCAGTTGTCTCCCAGTTTCTCATTCTCAGCAAGAACAACTCATTCTCTCAAAAACTTCAGCAGCTTAATTATTTGAAGATAATTAAACGGAAAAAGAGCCCCAGGTTTTCTCCCGAGGGGCCTCAGAAGTGCTGGCTGCACCAAGAGGGAGCAACCCAGCCCTTGGAGCTCCCTTTTGGAGGGAAAGAAGAGCCTGGGCAGCACTTACCAGTGTCCAGAGGACATAGATTGTGAAAAGTGCAATAGTGAGTGCTATGAGTCCGATGGCCTCGAGCCGACTGTTGAACTGCAAATGGTCCTGGGCCCCCCTCAGACACAGCCACCCCGAGATGGCAGCCAGAGGGGTGATGAACAGGAAACACACCATGTCACAGAAAAGGGTCCTCTTCTCATTCCGGGGACCAGGATCCTTCAGCCACTGCAGGGAGAGAGGGAGCAAAGGGATCAGCAGAGCAGAACAGCACTGGGATGCTCTGTCCTGCTCTCTGCAGGCTCCACCTGCACTGAACTCACATAAACCTTGAGAAAAATAGAGCTAGAGAGCATCAGGTGGTTTTTTAACAACCAACAAGGGAAAGGGAAGAGACAACTGAGGAATATGTACAGGTGATGCAGTAGGAAATCTTGGAGCTGGCTGGGCTCTTCAGGGGAGCAGCAATTCTTTTTTATACACAGCACATTGGTAATGGGAGTTGTGTGTCCTGGGCTGCCAGATTCTTCCTGCTTTCCTGCATGAGGATGAGTGGGCTCATTAAAAAAAAAAGAAAAAAAGAAAAAGAGAAAAAAGGAAAAAAAGAAAAAAGGAAAAAAGGGAAAAAGGAAAAAAGGAAAAAAGGAAAAAAGGAAAAAAGGAAAAAAGGAAAAAAGGAAAAAAGGAAAAAAAAAAAGGAAAAAAGGAAAAAAGGAAAAAAGGAAAAAAGGAAAAAAGGAAAAAAGGAAAAAAGGAAAAAAGGGAAAAAGGGAAAAAGGGAAAAAGGGAAAAAGGGAAAAAGGGAAAAAGGAAAAAAGAAAAAGGCCCAAACAAAGGGAATATTCCTGAGGCAGCCTGGGCCAGGCAGGGAAAGCCTTCTGGCAGACTTGGAGGAGCAATGTGCCCACTTTCCACCAGGCAGCATGAAAAGGGATCTGAGTGGGAAACCACTGCTTAAAGAGCAATTACAGAAGGGGTGGTGGCAGCTCTGCAAAAAAATTAATGAGGCCACGCCAGGTAACTTGGGTTCCCAGCTGGCCAAAAAGATAAGCAGGAAGCATTAGCCCAGAAGGCAGCACCCAAATGAGTGCAGATTTAACTCCAGAGAGCATAAAATGTGAGGCAGGAAAAAAAGAGGCAGCAGAGGGGTGAGGACAGAGGGGGAAGCACAGACAACTTTTGTTGGCATGGCAAAGAAAAGGGGGAGATGGCAAATCCAAGCAAGGAAAAGCAGCATAATGGTCAGAGGAAGCTCTGCAGACACTGAGATGGGACATGTGCTGGCCAAGGACAGAGAAGGAGCCTGTAGCCTGGCCAGGAATTTCACCTGGGAGGAGCAAGATGTTTTACAGCTCTGACCTGAAACATCTGAGTGACCCAACCAGAGCCTGTGGAGCTAAAGAGCAACCTGGGACCTGAAAAGCACAGAGTAATGCTCCTGCAACAACAGAGGACAAGTCAGAGGCATTTTAAAAGCCATTCCAAGCACAACCTGGTGGCCAGAGAGCCAGAAAGAAATCTCAGAGCAGCCACAACTGGGGTTTGGACAGGGGGAGCTGGGAGGCAGAGCTGCAAAACATCCCTTGTGTGGCTCTGCAGGGATGAGCTGCTGGGGAAGGGAAGGACCACACAGAGCCCTGTGAGGACAGGAGAGCAGGGAACAAGTCATCCAGCCAGGAAAGCTGCTCCTGGCAGCTCCATGGTTCAGAGCCCTGGCCATGTGCAAAGTGCCCCAGCTGAGTTACCCTGAGGGGACCCACATCCCTCCAGCAGCAATTCCAGAGCACCCTGACCCCTCTGAGAGGAGATCTTGGGTCACTTTTGACTTTCATGCAATAAGAATCTCAGGCACAGCACTGCATTTTATCTTATTTCTGCTGTGTTTTATCTTATTCTATTTATATGCCTTGTGACCTTTGAAACTCCTTCTTCCTCCCTAAACTGGGAGCCAAAGATATCAAGGCACGAAGCAAATGAACTTCCTTTTGAAGTAGTTGATTTCCTTTGCCAATGTGCAGAGAGTAAAACTGCTGCACAGCAGCACTCTGATGAATACAGGATTTCAAATAAACCCTGCAAACAATCCAAAAAGTGGTCAGTTGAATTAAACAATTTTTGTAGGAAAAAATCTCGGGAAAGCAACAAAAGCACAAGTTGGTCTTCTTCCAGGCCAAGCCCCAAACCAAGTGCTTCCCAGTGAGATCCCAGGGAAACTCAAGGGACAGGGGTAGAGCTGGCTGCTTGCTGCCCACTTTGCTGTGAGCTGGGTCCCAGGACACCCTGCTGGAAATTTCCTCTCTCTCTGCTTGTAGGAGAAGCTTACTCTGGGTACAACCCTGTTTCTTTGTCTTCCAGCAGGATCCTGAGGCTTTCCCAGATGCTTTTTAAAATTTTTTATTTTTTTTTCCCCTGGGATCTGCAGGGCTGTGGAAGGGACTTTGTTTGCTGGACCCCAGATGCCAAATATCTGATTCTTGCTGATGAAACCAGGATGAGCCCCAGGTGAGAGAAGGCAGGTGGAGAGCATGCAGAAAAAGGCACCAGGAGATCATGAGCTCCTCTGAAAGCCCAGAGAGGGAATTCCAAGTGTAACAGAAGTGGATCCCAGGGGATCCCATCTACTCCATGTCTTGGAGCTGGGCTGCATTCTGTCCCTTGGCAGCAAGGGGAACAGACTGATGAGGATCAGGCTCAGCAGTGCTCAGCACCCTGCAGTCCTTCTGGGGGGTTATAAATTGATATTTCAGAATAATGGGCTTCAGAATGGATCCTTACAGCTCACTTACCTGGTGCTGCAAAATGCACAAGGCTGTGAGCTGGATGTCCCAGGGCCTGGGGCATCCCCACACCAAGTGTGAGCAGCAGCACCAGCACCCCCAATCCTGGGCTCAGTTCTGGGCCCCTCAGGACAAGAAGGACATTGAGGGGCTGGAGAGAAGGGAATGGAGCTGGGGAAGGGGCTGGAGCTGAAGAAAAGGGTCTGGAGAAGTTGTGAGGAGCAGCTGAGGGCCCTGGGGGTGCTGATCCTGGAGCAGAGGAGGCTGAGGGGAGACCTTCTGGCTCTCTGCAACCCCCTGAGGGATGGGACAAGAGGAACTTTTGGCCTCAAGTTGTGCCAGGGGAGGTTTAGGTTGGAGCTGGGGAAGAATTTCTCCCTGGAAAGGGTTGTCAGGGCCTGGCCCAGGCTGCCCAGGGCAGGGCTGGAGTCCCCATCATCCCTGGAGGAGTTTCAGAGCCCTGGGGATGTGGTGCTGGAAGCCATGGGTTAGTGGTGGCTTTGGCAGTGCTGAGGTAACCACTGGACTTAAAGGTCTTTTTTAAGCAAAATGATTTTGTGACTCTATAAAACATCTCATGTCCTTTTTGTCCACCAAATAATCAGCCTGTGGCTGCTGAGCTGCCTGTTGATTCTCCTTTAAGCCAGAAAGAAAGCCATGACCTTGCTTCCCAGCAGCATGCTTAGCCCTGCCCAGCCACTGATGAACATGTCAAACCAAAAAATGGAGCTACAGAAGAGGAATCATCACACCCCTTCTCTGGGTGTCCACCCAAATCTCCTTGCAGGCCACCAAGCTCCACAGGCAGCCCAGCAGGATTCTCCTCTTTCTTTTACCACAGTAGAGGGAACGTTTTCCAACAAAGCACCTGGAGTTCAGGAACCTGAGACCCAGAAACAGCCCAAACTCTGCAAGCAGAAAGGTTGGAAGCTACAGAGCAAAGCTGCCCCTCCTCATCCTCCTTTCCTCACTGTCCTTCACCTGCTCTTGATGCTCCACAACCCCAACCAAGCTGAATCCCTCCTTGCCTGGGCATCGGAGCCTTCCTGATGCACCCAGCCTGGATCCAGCTCCTGGGAAGCACAGGACACAGGGCTGACCCGTGGAAAAAAAAGACCTGGAGGAGCATTAGGAATGATGGAGAGGAGAGGAACTGCCCTGAGCAACACTGGAGGTCATCAGGAGACTTTCCTACCCCACGAGGAAGAGCTTCTTGGGGTTGGTGTCACCGTGGGGAATGAGGTGGGCTGCACCCCAGGGAAACCCCCCTGGCATCAGGTCCTTGAGGTCCTCAGGGCACAGCCAGGGCTGCTCCAAGTGGTGAAGATGGTCACGCAGGGAAGAGAAGAGTGCAGGGAGGAAATATTGCCAGTTTTGTCCCCAAAGTGACCGTGCCAGGTCTGCAAAGCAGCGCCAGGGACTGCATGGAGAAATATCCCAGAGAGTCTCTGGTGGGATCTGAGAGAAACATCTCCAGAGAGCAAATGCAAGGAAAGATAACAAGAAAAAGATGAGAAAAAGGATCAGGACTCAGCTGGAGCAGAGAGGGGTTTGTTCCAGCTGATAAGAGCCTAACATGGACTTGTACTGGGAAAGGAGAGACCCAAGCTGGGAAAGCACAAGTGAGTGGTGCAGGGAGCTCAGCAGAAGAGTTACAGGAAAGCAAAGGAAAAAAAAAGTCTGTCTGCAAGGAAGATAAGGCTGGAGGAAGGGTGGGGGAGAGATTTACGTCATCCCAGTTCCCTGAACTGGAGAGGGGAGGGAAGGGGGGGGCAGCATTGGCTGCACCGGGTGCTGCACCCGGAGGCAAAATTTGCTTTCCTAATAACATGAGCAAAAGAAATAAAAATATTCCTATTGCTTCCTGCAAACCTGGTCCTGGGGACATCCCAGCAGCACCTCCCACAGTTACAGTGGGACCAGAGAGCAGTGAGGTGGAGCAGAAAGACTGAGCCATGGGAGGTTTCCCCCACTCCAGCCCAGCAAACAGCTCTGAGAATCTGAAACACCCTTTGCTGCAAGTGAGAGTTGTGTTTGGAAGCTGGACTTGCCTTATGAAACAAGCAATCAAAAAAAAAAACCAACCAAATTAACAACCCACTGACCTATATAAAATATCCAGCTTCCATGAACCAAATGTATTAGCAGGGAGAAAAAAGCATTTTTTAATCAAAACTGCATAATAAACCACAAAGAAAAGCAGTAGGAACAAAAAAACTGCTTTACTACCCTTGGAAGCAGCTGTTTTGCAGAGGTTTAGGGACAGGCAGATATTAGTAAAGTTGCAACTTTTTACCATGTTTAAAAACACATTTTGGGAAAGCACCAATACCAAGGATGCTGGAACAGAATTTTCTTGGAGCTCCACCATGACACAAAAATATGTGAGGACAGAAATATGGGAACAAAGGGTATGGCCAAACTATTCCAGGGGTGCTGATTCACCAGAGAAATCTTTGGAATTAATGAGTTCTGCTTTAGCAGAAGCATTAAATGCTTAGAGAAGCACTATGGACAAGTCATGTGTAATGCTCATCAGCTTTTACCACCAGGATCTGTTGGCTTTTGACATCCTGGTAATTTTAGCAAAGTCAGAGCCTTGGCCTCAGCACCAGAAATTCCAGCCCAATCTCAGAGTTGAGTCCTCTAACCCCTGGGTTCCTCTCCCTGGGATTAACACGATGTGTGGACAAAAATACATCCTTCCTCTTGACCATGAGCTGACATTTTGTTGGGATTCAGCAGCTGCTGCTCTGACACCTGCCCAAGAGACCTTGGCTGCCTGGCACAGATCCTCAGGGATTGCCCAACCCCAGGACCATGCCTGATGGGCAAGATGGGAAAGCCCAAAGAAGATGGGAAAGCAAAGCTGACTTCCAGCAGGGCCTGGAACAGGAATCTCTGGAAGTGGAGGTGATGTTTTTCTTGTTTAGAAACACTCAGAGGAGGTGAAATTAATTAGAGGTTAAAATTAGAATATTTTACAAGCAGTCAATAAATGGGAAAGATAAATGAGAGGGGTCAGTGCCACGGCAAAATACACAAAACAAGGTGGCCATGGCAAGGAAATATTTTTGCTGGTGACCTGGGAAAGCCAAGAGGGCAAAGGAGCAGCAGTGGGCTCAGGTCCATGTCTGCCCCATGCTCCCACATCCCTGTGGAGCAGCCAGGGAAAAGAGCACTGCCAAGGAAACAAAGGCAGAGCATCCATCCCCCCTGATAATGCCACATCCAGCACAAGCCCAAATGTCTCATCCCACCCAGTTCTGCCTGAAATTCCTGGAGGATAAAGCACCTTCAGCAGGGAGAGCACTTTGTAAGAGAAAATAGGTTGGTGATGGATTTAGGCAGAGGCCACAGAGAGGAGATGTTGTGGAAGGGAGAACACTAAGGGAGGGATATTCAGAGCTGTGAATATCTCAATCACCCACCTTGGTTCTTCCAGAGGCAGCAAAAGGCAGGCAAGGTGACCATCCTAACTTAGGCTTCTAAGGAGGCAGAAATTAATTGATCACAAGAAGCATTTCCTTCCCTCCATAGACTCTAAAGAGGCCTCTTTGGCTGAGGCACATTTAGGGTGTAAGAAGTCAGGGCAAATACACTCAAACCTGGCTGAAGAACTCTGTGAACATCTACTTGGGAAAAAAAAAAAACAAACCAAAAGCAAGCATCCAGCCAGAAGCAAAGCTTCATTCCCAAAGGCTGTGCTCCATCTTCCACAGTGCTCTGCACAGCAAAGACACAGATGTTGCCTGAATCTGAACCCCAGGCAGTAATTCTGCCTTTTCTGTACTTACTGTTATTAGGATGAAGAAGAAATTACCTGTTCCAGGAAAGGTGTTTGCACTGCAACTTAGGGTTTGAACATTCCACCCCAGTATCTACTGCTGAAGCCTTTCAGGTAACACATAAAACTAATTTAAAAATCTGCCCTCACTCAGCCCCTCTGTCTCACAGCCCAACAGAAGCCTTTTGTGGGCTTGGGTTGTTTTTTGGTTTTTTTTTCAGCTTGCAACCAATTTCTTGGTTAACAAACTGAGAGCTCATGGCCAGCCCATGGCTACCAGAGCTGGCTCTGGGCTCAGGTAAGTTCCCCACTCCTGGCTCAGAGATCAGGCACAGTGGGCAGAGAATTTCCTATTTTTACATTGAACAGACCACAACATAAATAAGTGGCTGCTTAAAGAAAACAAAAAACCCCCAATTCTATTAAAAATTCTCTTTAATCCATGCTGAATGAGGTTGCTGTCTTCTAAAGAAGGCTGCAAAATTCAATTACTGTGTGTGAAGGATCAAAGCAAAGTACCCCAAAGAAGCTCAGGATGAAATGAATCATTTTGCCTCCTGAGCAGGGCTACAAGAACACAGAGTGGGCATCTGTCCCCTGTCCCCTGACAGTGACAACACAGAGACCACACTGCAACACATCCATAACTCAGGACTGAAGGAAAAAACTCAGGAAATTCTGGTTGGGGCACTTCCTGACTCACAAGAACTTTCTGCAGCTCCAACAGAAGGATTTCAGCTCAGCCATGCAGCTTCCCCACAGCCCTTGCCAGGATGTCCCTGCCAGCCCCCAGCCACCTCTCAGCCTCTCTCTAAGCACCCAGAAACAGAAATGGTTTTTTTTCTGGGGCTGATGCCCATTGCCATGGAGATCAGAAGTGCTGAGCAGGGACTACAAACAGCTCAACCCCTGCCCAGGCTGGAGCAGGAGGATGCAGCAAACAGCAAGTGAGGACCAAGAGCAGCAGGTGGGATGTCACCAAATTCTCTTGTGGTCTTCACGGTGGCCAAGTGACAGCAGAGCAGGGCTGGGATAACTGGAGAGCTTTTCACACCTGAGACAGACACTTTATCATCTGCCACAAGGCTCCCACACCACATCACTCCCAGTCTGAGTCCCCATCCCACTCATTTTTGGTTTGACTTCCCAGTTATATTTGGTGGATGGTGAACTTTTATCTGAACAGCATCCACACACCAGCATCACCCCTCTGAAAGTTCCAAAACACTCCCCAGCCCCTCCTCCCCATAACAAAATAGCAGAGGATTTCTCAGATGAGAAGGAACAGTGTCATTTTTCAATGAATAAGCAGCCTCTTTCCCCAGCCCTCTTCTCAGAAACAGATAAACCATTTGGAGATGACACTTTCTAAAAGTATTTGGTGAAGAGTTTTGACCCAATCTGGTGTGGGGGACAAGATGACACCAGGCTGCAGACAGAGATATTAATAGAAAGTGCCAGCAAGCTGGGGAAGCTGTTATCAGCTCCTTCAGAAGGGCTCTGCAATGAGGCAGAGCCTCTGCTAAGAGCTGACAGGCTCTGAAAGTGGCCAAGTCTTGTAAGTTGGACTCCAAGTGCCCAAAAAGCAAACATCCCATGGTGAAGCACACTCAGAGCCACTTCTTCTGCCAAGCACCCATTCTGCTGGTGCAGAAGCTCAGGGTGCTTGTAACAACACCCAAGGAAAATGAGAACCTGAACTCCTGAATGCTTTTTCCCAGACTCCAGGCTAGGATGAGAGCATTTTACAGTGCAGTGGGAAGAGCACAACAAGACCAGGGAGTCTTTCCAGCCAGGTGAGGTATTTTGCTGTACTGGGTGCCCAGTTCACAGTGCCCAGCCCAAGCAGCTGAACCACCCTGCACCCACCAATTTAGGATTTAGGAATTTAGGGATTTAGGGATGGGATTTAGGAAACCAGGCTGCTCCTCGAGCTGGGGGAACAGTTTGCTGTCAGTGGACTGCAGGTAGGAGGATTGCTCCAGGGCTGGGTGATGCTGGGGAGTTGCCAGCAGGTGAATTTTCATCCAGTGCAACCTCCCAAGGCACTGCCAGCACTTGATGCTGACTGTTCCCATGGCAGACACAGAAGACACAGAACAAGGTGAATTATCCCCTTCCCATGTCTCCAGACATGAGGGGTAATAAATAATTCACATCCCAAAGCCACTGACAGCTGCCAGTAGCAGCTTGGGGGCTCTGCTCCTCTCTGAAAACCCAGTGGCATTTCTCCTGAGTTTCAGGCTCTCTGTTACAGCATTTTGTACTGCAGCTCACTCTTGATTTACTCATTCCTCTTTGGAGATCCACACTTCAATTCTGAGGTCAGAAGATGCCCTGGTCCAAGCTGCCCTTGTGTAAAAAGCTTCATTCCAGGCAGCTGCTAAAACCCTCAGGGGCCCCAGACTGAAAAGTGAGCACAGCAGAGCACCTGAACAGAATGAAGAGAGCTCTGTGGTACAAAACCTAACCCCAAACCCAACCAACAGCCCAACCAGAGCCTGGACTGTTCCATCCAGCCCTTGGAGGCTGATGGACCCCATCAGGAACCCAGTCCCCAGGGTCAATGCACAGAGGAACATGAGGACTGGCTGAGCCATGTCCTGCTTCCTCCTTCAACCTGGGGAACACAGGAGAGCTCCAGGGCACCACAGCTCAGCAGGAAGGAGCAAGAGCCAAAGGCTTTGAAGCAAACATCAATATTAGTCCAAGGAGGAGGACAGGGCTTTTATGAGCAGACTCAGCAATGGCCACATCTCACTTTTCAGAGCAGAACACGAGAAGGGGGTCACACACGTGAGAGCTGCACTAATGCAGTGCACGATGAGATGAAGCTAACAGAAAAAAAAACAGTATTTCCAAGAGCTTCACAGGCATTAAAGTGTATCTATAAATGCAATATTTTCTGTAGTTCTGTAGCACTGGGGAGGAGGGGGGGGAGACACTTAAACAGGTAAGAGCTGCCCCAAAGACTGTTATTGCACTTTTGCAGCTACATCACTTGGTCTGATAAGAGATTTGAGCTCTTTAACCAAACTGTTCTGAAGCACTGTGAGGAGGAGACAGCCAGACCCACAAAGACATTAGGGCAAACCAGTCATTTTCTGTCAAATGGTAAGGAAATAGAAGTGAAGCAGGAAGAAAGCAGTACCTCTGTCAAAGGCCTCGGTCTTCTCTCTACAACAAATTCTGTGTGGCAGAGCTCACAGTAACTTGTGTTGGAGGAGGATAACCATTTCTCCAGGCAGCTCTTGTGCACGGTGCCCAGGGTTCCTGTGCAGTCACAAGGGGAAAGCAACCCCTCCCCATTTCCACCTTCGTGACAGATTCGACAGATGGGGCCATCACTAAAGGGACAGAAAACAGAACGAAGTCACAGTCAGGGCAGCAGAATGACAACAACCACAGCAGGGAACAGGGGCTCATCCCACCAAACCCTGGCAGGGCACACACCCAGCTTGCTGAGCTAACTCTGCCTCCCCAAAGCAGCAAGAAACCAGTCTCAGGGAGCACAGAGGTGCCTTGAACATTTTAGGTCAGTAAAATCTGCAGGTTGTGAGGATGAGCACCACAACAGCCAAGCAGAGCAGCCCAGCCAGCTGAGGGACAGCACTGGGGGTGTCCCAGTCTCCAGCTCTGCTCACAGTGGGCAGAGAGGCTGACACTGGACCCAGAACCAACCCTGAAGTGCTGATGCAAACCCAGAAGCCCAAAGTGAACTGGATGGTCCATGCATGAGCCACCTGGAGCTACTCAAGAGGTATGGGATGTACCAGGTCACCTATCCAGAAGATATCCAGAGTTTGCCTGGATTGCAAGAAAGCCTGCAGTAGGGTCTCTGAAATAAAGATGTTCCTTTCTCACCCTCCCTCCCACACCCAAATCTTTGCAGCTGTGGATGGAAGACAATGTTTGGAGAGTGCAAAAACGGTTGGAAGGTGGGAAAGAAGTGGGATACCAGCAAGTGGCTCATTTTCATGGTCCAGAGTGGGTTGCCCTGCACTGGGCCTCTGCCCAGCATTTTATTCCTAAATATTCTCAATGAATGGTGAACACTGAATTGCTAAGGATGAACATCAGTGACAAGAACCATTTGAGGTTTCCCAGGGAGCCCAAGACATTCTTGTGATGGGGCTGACAGATGTGACACAGGGCTTCTAGGAAATATTTGTATACCAACTGGGATGCCCTGGGACCTCAAATGGCACCAGATACCTGAGTTTAGGGAACTGGATGTCACTGGAAATGACTGCAGCCTAAAATAATGGTCACAGCTCAGTGTGTGTGGTGATGCAGATGAAGGAAATTGCCCAGGATTTACAAACATGTTTCATGGGTTGGGAGGAGGGAATCTTGGGCATGGGCAAGGCAGCAGGGAACTAACACTGGGGAAACATGAGGAACAGGACACAGTCACTGCAAAAGTCCCTGGTGTGAAAACTGGAGTTGTGATCCCTGCAGCTCTAAAAGGAGCAAGAGGTGGAGGGAAGGGCATCAGAAGGGTGGATGTGGTTCTGTCTGAGCTTAGAACAAACACTTTGCAATCCTCAAAAGCAACAGAGCTCCTTCCATTACTTTGCACAACCAGACAAAACAGAAAGCAAGAAATGGAAACAGCACAAGGAAAAGGAGGGTACTGGGGAAAAACAGTGGTGGGACACAAAAGGAAGAGAAGAGCCACCAAAAAGTGCATCAGCAGCTCACTAAAGGAGAAACAAGACTCCTCTCCTGCTGTAGCACAGACCTCTGCCATTTTCAACTCAACATTTAGCAGGTTTCGGCCAAACTGAACTTTATAATCACATTTAGGGCTGTGAGGCAGGGTACACCCACTGGACCATCCCCTTCTCTCTAACAAGCATCACTGGTTTATCACTGAGCTTTGGTTTCTCCTCCTTTTCAGGTGCCTTTTTTTTTTTTGCCATAATGCTCAGTTCTGTATCAGAAAAACAAAATTACAGTCACACAGCTTAATGACAGGAACAGACAAAAAAATTCCAAGACTCCAAGGTTCTCACGCATTTTTTCTTTCCTAAGAAAAGCATCTGCAAGCTATTTCAGCCCTTCTTTTCCTGTTTGAAAGGTTTTCTTTAATATAACCTTGGCTATCAATAAACAATCCAGAAGGAAAAAAATTGCTGACAGTGCAAGAAAAAAAATAAATTCTTATCAGACTCCATTTTCCTTCCTTCCCATCTGGAGGGGGAGGGAGCCTGGTCACACTCCCACACAATACACCCTCAAACACAGTTTTCCAGCAGGATGTAGAGACTGTAAAACCTTCCAGTACAGTCACACTGCTCTGGGCTTCACTTTGGTAACTGCTGGTGACAAGGAGGAGACTGCAACTCCTCAGCACCAAAATGACTGAACTGGTGTCCCACGAAGACACAAGGAATCTTGTTGGGTTTTATTAACCTGTCATTATCTCAGGTTTTAAGGGGTTGAACAACTTCTTGTCAGAGAGCAAGCTCAGTTCTTGCATTTTTATTGATGGGCTCCAGGTTTGCCAGATGCAGTGATTGTGTTTTTCTCACTTCTCATCAAGCTTTCCTCCTCCGTGTTTGCAGTCACCACTTTCACACCTCATCAACATTTGGCCAAATTTGTTGAAAAAAGAAATAATAACAGCTGTTGAGGCAGGAATTGAACACAAAATGAGCCTGACTCACTGGCTGGACTGAACAGTGCTGCCAAGTGTCCTCTGCTCTGGGAGCTGCTCAAAGTACAGGATGAGAACTCAGATCAGGAAGAGTCTGAGCAAGTGAAGGTGTCACAAGTCCCACTGTGAGCTGGAGACTGCTGCAGGACAAGCACCTTCCCCTCCCTGGGGCTGCAAAGCAACTCCACCAGCAGCACAATGCCCAGGCTACCACGGGCTCCCAGCTCCACCAGTGCCCTGCAAGGACTGGGCAGGGGCTGGGGGAGATGAACCAACCAACAGCACATGTGATGGGCATGAGTTCCCACAAAGAAAAGGAGAGTTGGGCTGATCCCAAGGGGATGAGGTTCAACATTCCAAGTGCTGGGTCCTGCACTTTGGCCACAAGAACCCCCTGGGGAGCTCCAAGCTGAGCACAGAGTGGCAGAAAGGGACCTGGGAGTCTGGATTGCCAGGAAGCTGAAGAGGAGCCAGCAGTGTGCCCAGGTGGCCAAGAAGGCCAATGGCATCCTGGGCTGGCTCAGGAACAGCATGGCCAGCAGGTCCAGGGAAGGGATTCTGCCCCTGTGCTCAGCCCTGGGGAGGCCACAGCTTGAGTCCTGGGTCCAGTTCTGGGCCCCTCAGCTCAGGAAGGAGATTGAGGTGCTGGAGCAGGTCCAGAGAAGAGCAAGGAGGCTGGGAAGGGATCCAGCACAAGTCCTGTGAGGAAGGGCTGAGGGAGCTGGGGGTGTTGAGGCTGGAGAAGAGGAGGCTCAGGGGAGACCTCATCACTCTCTCCAACTCCCTGAAAGGAGGTTGAAGACAAGAGGCCATGGGTTTAAGCTCTGTCAGGGGAGGTTTAGGTTGGATTTTAGGAAAAACTTCTTAACAGAGAGGGTGATCAGACATTGGAATGGGCTGCCCAGGGAGGGGGTGTATTCTCTATCCCTGGAGATATTTAAAAAGAGCCTGGATGTGGCACTGAGTGCCATGGGCTGGGAACCACAGGGGGAAAGGATCAAGGGTTGGAGTTGCTGATCCCAGAGCTCCTTTCCAACCCAGAAAGAGAGCAGAAGCCTGGGAAGTGTCTGGCTAACAGGGGCTCACACCCCATACATTCAGACACCCAAAACATTCACCCGCCTCTACTCACAGAGCCACAAAAAAAAAGAAGAGGGAAGGAAAAAAAAAAGCCAAAACACACAAAAAAGCCATCCCAAAGCCATCCCCTGCAGCAGCCTCACCTCTGGGCACCCAGTGCCTTGATGACAGTGGAGAGGAGGCGTCCATCCTTGGCAGTGACCTGGGTGATGTACTGCGGGCGCCCGATGTCCGAGTCCTCCACTGACTTGGAGAGGGCAGCACTGCCCGGGCAGTCACAGAGGGAGCCAGGGAGGTGACAGCAGTCCCCTGTAGTCATGGCAGCTCCAGGACCCTCTGCCCGGGGACCTGAGGGGACAGCACCTTGTGAGAGCCCAGCACCCTGGAGCCTCCTCACCCCCCTGCTCCAGGCACCCCAGAGACACAGCAGCCATGGGGCTCCCCAGTCCTCTGTCCCCTTTCAGAGCCTTTGTGAGGCTTCCTTACCATGAAATTAAAGATCCAAGTGTCCTATTTCCATAATTTAGCATCAGAATTGCAAATTTGCCTTTCATAGAGAGAATTCCTGGAACACACCCCCTAACCTGATGAAGCCTTTCAAACCTAACAAGAGGATGCAGAGATGGGGAAGGCAACCCCAAGCCCTAAGCCCTAAGCCCCAAGCCCCAAGCCCCATGGGCCAGGGACATTTTGCCCTGAAAATTTCTGCTCATACCCTTTGTAAAAGCTGCAAACTTTTACCTGAGCACAGCACTTAAACCCCTTTGTGCAGCTCAGTTCAGGGAGGGTTCAGCTGTGTCCAGATGGTTTCTGAGCCCTTTTCAAGCCTGTCCAACCAACCCCAAAAGCTTTCCCTCAGCCCACCTTTGATTTTCCACTTTCAAAACTTTGTTAGACAAACACACACACTTTCCTTTCAATATTCCATGTGGAATATCCCAACCAACATACAAATTTACCAACAGTGAACATGGAAGTGTTAACCACAACCACTGATAACCCTTCCAGAGCTCCTTCCTTCCCCTTTTAACAGATGATCACGACTTTCCTGACAGCCACGTGCAGGCAGCAAAGCCCATCATCCCATTCTGAGCACCTCTGTGATTTACCCAGCAAAGAGAGCACAAGGAACAAGAAGAAAATGCAAGAAGTGGGGAGAAGATGCTGAAAAAGAGCAACCAGGAGGTGGCTGGAGGAGCCACATGCAGACAGAGAGCTCCCTGCCATGTTCCTCCCTGGCAAGGCCATCTCAGCCCCTTGCAGACTCAGAAAAATCCCATTTTCTCCAGTTTCCTTTAGCCTGGTCCCTAAGAGGCAGCTGTGCAGAAATAAAGAGCTGGGGTTACAATTAGTCACAAGTTGAACGTAAGCCAAAAACATCCTCCTGCTGGTAATGACCAAAATCCTTGTGTCTGTAAACAGGGCTGCCTTATGTAAGGCATACACAGAAATCCCTGAGCACCAGGACTGCTGGGATCATCACTGGAATGGGGTCTCATCCTGGTGGCTGCATTTCAAGAGGGAAACAAGCCCAAAGAAGCTTAAAGCCATGAAAAGTGCCTGAAGGAATTAAAAAAAAAACAAACCAAAACAAACACAAAAAAAAAGCCCCAAACCAAACAAAAATAACTCCAAGCCTCCTCTTTACTGAAGAAGAAATATGAAAATAATTAGGTTTGTTTAATTTAGGGGAGGACTTGAGGGAGGAATCTTCTATCTGCATCTCCTGGAGGCAGAAGCAGGCAAACAGCCTTCACCATCCCATCCAAGGGAATGCTTTTTTGTTTCAAGATTTCTGTGCACACCAGGAGTCAGACATTCCCATGAAACTGCAGTTTTGTCAGGCTCAGCTAAGCCTAAATCAAACTAAAATAGCTAAAGAAAATAAGGGCTTGTTCCTGGTTGGAGGCTTGGCCAGACTGCAGGAGAAGAAAACAAAAAATCCAGTATTGAGAACAGGATTGTCAAAGCCTTGAAAACCCTGACTGGAGTGAGCACAAGTGTTCCTGCATGGCTTGGAAATTCAAACAACCCTCTCACAACCATGGGCTTCTTCAAGGCCAGCTACTTTCCTGGTCAGTGTGTTCATAGGGAGAGAACATTTCACTGGTGCCTCCCCCCCAGGTGCCAAATTTGGTGGCACACCCTCAAGTCACCAAATATTTTCTGCTTTCCAGGAGAGAAGTTTATAATCTGGTTCATAAAGCTGTAATCCTTCCTCTGCATCTGAACCAGAACAGGCTTGAGCTTCTGGGCAGGTCAATCCCCATCAAAACAAATGGGAACCTTTCCATCAACTTCAAAAATCAACTTCAAAAATTCAGCATTGCCTTGACTCAGCCTCTCTCTCTCTCTCTCTCTCCACCTTTGCAAGGACCACACAGCCTTGGAGCCACTTTTCTTATTATAGCTTTTATTTTTTTTTTTAAAATAAGGAGAGCAAGCTCTCCAACTTTAAGAAGCAAAAAAAGAAGATGATAAATGCTATTGCAATGATTTAAGTCAGCTGTTTTGTAAGTTATGGAGTTCTTTCAATTTAAAAAACCTCTTAGTGAGGCAGGCAGGAAAAGAAGATCCATGCTTTTAATAAAAAGGTCGGTTCCATTTGTTCAGCCAAAAACATTGTTTATTTTTAAGTCCAGGGGAAAAAGGTCCATTTTGTGTACTGGAATAAAACTGCCCTTGCTCCCTGTGTCCTGGGAGGATTTATACTGAGGCTCTTTGTACTCCACATCTGACAGATCCAGGCAGCCCAGGTCCTTGCCCAATTCCAGGCTGAAAGGGAACTGCCACCCTTCTGTGCCCCCAGAAATGGGGGGATTTCTACACATTTGGTGTTTCCACCCCAGGGTAGAACCTCAGGTCACTGCTCTCAGGTCACATCTGCCTCATGCCACTCAGCAAGTCCAAAGAAAAAGCAGCAGGATTGCTGTGGCTGCAGTGAGGAAGGAACTGGAATCCAAAGATAACATCTGCTCTGCACTCCAGGTCCAGTTTCATACCCAGCTGAACATCAACCACAGTGTCAAGCCAAGCCAGTCCCTTTCCTGGCTCCCTGAAGGCTCAGCTCAGCAGCACAGAGCCCACCCAACCCCAAAATGACTGCAAAACCACCAAAAACTCGGAGGCAGAATCAAGACCCAAACAGCTGGTTCCAACCACACATTGTGTTTTTCCAGGCAGCTGTGATTTCTGAGCCTGTTCCTTGGGGATACATTTCTTGTTCTTGTTAAAAAAAAAAAAAAACAAGTCTCTGAGACATCTGGTTTATTATCAATATCCCCTGAGTGAGGAGCAAATAAAGCAGAAGTCTCTTCTCAGCAACATTTTGTAACCTCAGCTCCTGAGCAGATCCAGCAGAGAAAGGCCCAAGTTTGTAGAGATTAACTGAAGAAAACCAAACCATGGAAAGCTGGCTCAGAAAAGCCAGTTCTGCACCAGGACTCCAAAACTCCAGCACATGAACCTTTCCTTGGGGAGCAGCTGGTGCAAACCATGGCAGCAAAACATCCCCCTTGGCAGTCTGCAGGCTTTGCAAGGAGATCCCTGATCCAGGCTGGATCATCCAAAAGGCAGCAGAGCTTCAAAACTTCTTCAAAGCACTGAAGAGGTCAAAGGACTGCAGGGATGGGGCTGGACCACTGCTCTCCATCCAGAAGGAAAATGCAGGAACTAAAGGGTTCCTTCATCCAGAAGACACATCCAGAAGGAAGATACAGGACACCAGGAATTAAAGGGTCCCTTCATCCAGAAGAAAAATGCAGGAACTAAAGGGTTCCTTCATCCAGAAGACACATCCAGAAGGAAAATGCAGAAACTAAAGGGTCCCTCAATCCAGAAGATACAGGACACCAGGAATTAAAGGGTCCCTCCATCCAGAAGAAAAATGCAGGAATTAAAGGGTCCCTTCATCCAGAAGACACATCCAGAAGGAAGATACAGGACACCAGGAATTAAAGGGTCCCTTCATCCAGAAGGAAAATGCAGGAACTAAAGGGTCCCTCAATCCAGAAGACACATCCAGAAGGAAAATGCAGGACACCAGGAACTAAAGGGTCCCCCAGCTCCATTCTGCATACTCAGACTTTGCAATCTGATAAGAGAAATTTTTTCTGCCAGACAGGGAAACCATCATGGGGCAGGTGAATCCCTTGATCAAAGCCAAAAAGAGAAAAGCCACAGTCAAGGCACCAACAGGCATGGCCAAGGCCACCTGAACACAGCCAAGGGGAACTGCTGGGTGCAGATCCTGGGGGCTGGCTACACACTGAGTATCCTCAGAACCATTTGGAGGCTCCCACAGGATCCAGGGCAAACTGGGATTAGAACCAGCTCCACCTTCTTCTCCACCTTCTCAGATTAGCTTCCCTGGAACACATCCACCAAGGAAAACCAACACTTCCTGGCTCAGTCTGTTCCTCCCACTCAGGACCCCATTTCCCTGGAACTGGCAGATTGTGTAGCAAACATAACCCCTTGGTACAGAAGTCCCTTTGCTGTTTTCTTTTGCACCCTTGGTTTGGTTGTGGGTTTGGTTGTTGTTGGGTTGGTTTTTTCATTTAGCAAAGCAAAGCAAAACCAAAAAACCCAAACCAAACCACACCAAAACACAAGGATTCTCTTGTAGCAGGAGCATGTAGAGCACATCAATCACTCCCTCAAAGGGCATCACTCCAAAGGATGTAAAACATTATTTCAGGACTGGGAATCCCTTGCCAGAAAGGACTTGCATTCTCCTCAGTGTTCTCCCTGGTTTATAAAGCACCATTTACCCTGTTACACAAATAATAATAATGCTCTGCTTGGAGAGAAACTGGAGCTGGAACAAAGTGCCTGCCTCCCACTTCTCAGAGCAGCTTGCTGATCTCTGAACAGATTTCCTTGGATCTGGAATCCAGATCTTGCCTGTTTGTATTTTCCCATCTTGCTATTTGACTGCACAAATCTCTTCAAGAGGCTCAGTTTTCCAAGAGCTTTCCAGCAAGGGCACCACCCCAGCCACTCATCTGCACCTGAAGAGCTCCAAAGGGGCAGCAACTCAGAGCATCCTCCTTCTCCATGGGCAGCCAAAAAGTGGGAAGAGCTGATCCCAGCTGATTTCACCCTGATTTCCCACTCCTCACCACTACAAATGCCTCCCTCAGTCCTCAATGGAAACTTCACTATTGATAGAAGTGCTGCAAAATTCCCATCTCTCTCTCCCTCTCCCACTTAGGTCTGCAATGTGCTGCTCAGGCCACACTTCTCCTTTTTCTGGAGACACAGGTCTCAAATATTTTGTCTACAGTGAAGCAGAAGTCTGCAGAACAAGAAAAACTGGGAGGAAATAAAGGTTGAGGACAGCCCAGATTGTAGTTTATTTTTCAAACTCAAACAGCTTTCAGAGAGAGAACTAAAACCCTTAAAACCTCCAAGAAAGAAATAGGTGTTATAGCCAAGACTGCAAGAGTTTGGTGCAGCCCCCAATTTGCAGAGAAATGCCTAAAAACCAGCTTTGATTTGTTTGCACTTCCATTTGCCAAGCCAGCTCTGCTCCTTGCCCCTTGTTCCCTTTTTCTGGGAACAGCAGGAAAATGTTTCCTTCAGTCTTTCACAGACTTGATGATAAAAATCACAAGAGCAGTTACAGCACTCCTGCCCTCCAGGTTAACCACACATCATCCTCCTGTGTTAGAGCAGGAACTGGAAGATTTAGTTAGAACTGCCACATAAAATCTGGAAGAAGCCTTACAGATGCCTATTTTGATTGAAAACGGGGCCAAATCATGAATTCCAAACTCTAACCCTGCTCATCCCAGAGAGGTCTAGGGCAGGGAATGCATTTGCAGGGCTGACAGGGCTGCACAGCTCCCTCTTGGGCATTCCTTGAGGATAAAAAAGGAATCCCTGCCCTCAGACACTGCTGGTCCTCCAGGACTCTGCCATCCCACATCCCACCACTGCTGCTTCGAGTTCTCACAACCTGTAACCACCACAGACACTTTCCACCAAGAAATAAAAAAAAAAACCCTCAAACCAACCCCTAAGAAGCCACTTCCCAGCTTTTCAACAGGAGGAGGCACAGCCAAACACAGTCCCAAGGGCTCAGTGAGTGGGTAACCACCTCTCCCAGCAGAGCTGCTTCAGTTGCTGTGATGGAGTTCAGGCAGAGCTGGTCCAGACCTGGCCCAAAGCTGAGAGAGGGAATGTGCAGAATCCTCCCCAGGAAACAGCACTGCTGGGAAGAGAAGGAGACCAGACCTGGAGAGGTGGAAAACTGCAGGATGTTAACTGTCTCAGTAAGCCACAAACTTTTTTAGCAGCAGAGGAAGATATTTTACACAAATTTCATGGAAATTCCTTGCCTGCCCTCCACACTGATGAGGTGCTCACCCAGAAGGGAGCCAGGGCTTTATTTCTCTTTTCCATCCCAGAGACTCTGTGCCCAGTTTTTCCTAACCCAGAAGTGGTCACTTTGTTTTCCAGGGGACACAGAGAGCATTTCTCTCCTGTGGAAAGGGTTGGAGCTGAGATGATGCAGAGGTATAAGGTAACCAAAATCAGACATGGGGGGAGCAGAAAAGAGAGACCAGGGGTGAACTTCAGTCTAGAGGAGAGAGGGGAACAGTTTAGAAAATGGGAACTCTGCAATCTTCAAATGTCCAAAGCTGGGTCAAAGTCAAAAGGAGAAAAAATAAACTCATCCTGCATTTCACAGTTCAAGATGCCTGATTCCTACCTTCATCTTCTTGGAAAAGGCTCTGTAGTTTTTAGTGTAAAAAGCCAAGATATTTTTAAATAGTAGTGAAAGAAGCCTCTACATGCAAATTTTACTTCTCAGTGGTTCTTCAGGCAGACACAAAGTCAGATACCAACTGAACCTCAGAGCCCCAACTTCTCCAGCCTGGGCTGGATGAATTTTGGTCTTGCTGATTCAAGGACTCCCAGGGAAACATCGTGTCCTGCACTTGGCTGATCCAGGCCAGCACCAAAAACCTGGGATAGGAAAGCCCTTCTTCCAGCATCTAGTAAGGCAAGAATTCTGTTGGAAGCTGTTTACAATTAGTACATTTGTCATCCTGCTCATCTGCATGGTCTCCTTGGCATCCAGCATGGGGTGACCTCACTCCACAGACTCAGAGCAATTGCACAGAAAAAAGAAAAAAAAAAAAAAAAGGGGGGGGGGGGGGGCAGTCAAATACATCAGAAACAAGAAACCATTAGTTTCAATGCTTTTTTTTTGTTTGGTTTTTTTTTCCCTGTTTTCACTGAGACTGCCAGTGGTGTTAATTAGCTAACCACACACACCCCCCCAGGTTTTACAGCTGCTATTTAAGGTCCCTGGCACACACATGAAGCTCACACTTGGCTGTTTCCTGGGCCACCTGGGCCATTCCTGGCAAAGTTAAAAGTTCCTTAGCAATGGAGCTGCCTGCACCACTCCACTGGGGATGCCTGCAGGCAGGCAGACCTCCTGTCCCCAGCTGGAGTAATTAAATTCACTGTTACAGTGCACATGACAAAGGCTTTTTCAGCCACAGCTTCTTTCCCTTCAAGCCTCTGCCATCCCATCCCAGTTCCAAATGCACCTGGAAAAACTTCCAGGACCCTTCCAGTCCTCCAAACCCCCTCCCTGCAGCTGTCTCCATTATCCTTTGGAGATGTACAGAACTATTCCAACACTTGAGCCTTGGAAAGACATCCAGCTGCTAAAAGGATGATTCTGGGCATCTGGGAGCTTGGCAGCTGAGCAGGGCTGGGTGGGTGAAGGGGTGGCCGTGGTCACTGGAGTCACAACAGCATCACCCACAAGCTTGACAAGAAAAAGGTCAAAAAAGCACTAAAAGCCACATCAGAAGGGAAAGAGAGAGAAATAAATGCTTGATGGAAAAGAGAAAGCAAGAAAACAATGAGTCCTTAGGAAAACAAGGGAAAACAGGGAGGGTGCCCTGAGCAGGAGCAAATGAAAGGCTCATCTTAACTCCAGACACTGCAGAGACACTGTGAGGCTGACAAAGAGCCAGGGCTGGCCTGGCTAACCCTGGCACTGCTCCTCAGCCATCACCAGCACTGACTTCAGAGACACCCAACCTGTCTGCTTGTCAAACCTGAGCTCCTCATGGGCTCCTCCAGGAGGAGAAGTAACCCAACAGCCTGAGTTACCTCTTTCTGATGGAGTTCTGACCCCTTACTTCTGCCTTTTAATAGTTTCTTCAGTCTTCAGAACTTCTGGATAAATTAGTATAAAGCAAAACTTAGAATATGATATTTAAGTATAAAAAAACAGACTTGTTTTTGAAAGAAAGGTTTACAGTTTTTTTCCTTACTGAAGTCAGGAGAAGTTTTGTCTCAATTGGATGCAATCAGTCTCAGCCCTGTGCTGGGATTCCTACCTGGCTCATCAGTTCCTCACCACCAGAATGTCTGATATTCAGAAAGTCTGATATTCAAAAAGTCTGATATTCAAAAAGTCTGATATTCAAAAAGTCTGATATTCAAAAAGTCTGATATTCAAAAAGTCTGATATTCAAAAAGTCTGATATTCAAAAAGTCTGATATTCAAAAAGTCTGATATTCAAAAAGTCTGATATTCAGAAAGTCTGATATTCAGAAAGTCTGATATTCAGAAAGTCTGATATTCAAAAAGTCTGATATTCAAAAAGTCTGATATTCAGAAAGTCTGATATTCAGAAAGTCTGATATTCAGAAAGTCTGATATTCAGAAAGTCTGAATGTGCAGACAACAAGGACACTGCTGATCAATGCCAGCTGCATCTTTTTCATGTTGTTTATCAATAAGGGACCAAACTATGAATTTATTCCCCAGGGCAGGAGCATCACCCCATGTTTAGGTGACCACCATTCCTGACAGCACAGGCAGCTGCAGGGGGAAGCAAGAAGTCCCCAAGCCCATCGTGTGGCTTCCCACTTTGTAATCTTGGTTTTGGGCAGAAAATGCTCCTAGGACAGAGGCAAAGGTTTGAGATTGAGAGAAAAGCCCCTCCAGAGTCGCCCTTTGAGCACTTTGTGGGGCTGGCAGCTGCCTCAAGAAAACTTCAGTTTAGAGGAGAGGGGGGAACAGTTTGGAAAAGGGAAATTTTGCAATATTCCAAATATCCAGATCCAGGTTTAGGAAATGTCAGTCACAAACTCTGTGCTCAGGCACAGGAAAGCAGCTGGGGTTCAACACAGGACCCTGGCAACCTCTTCAGTCCTGCTGGGACACTGGAGTGGGAAATCCCTGGGGAAACCTCTGTAACCAGCTCCACACTCAGTGCAGCCCCTGCCACCCCACGCAGAGCTCAAAAAAGAATCATCAGAACGAGGGCTCCAAAGGAGAAGAAAACCCCTCGGAATCCCCTTCCCGCCCAACCTTACACCTTTAGAAATAAAACCCGAGGAACAGAATAAAAAAACCCCAAAACGCTGCTCCAAACCTCGGGGCCTGTGACACTTCCCCCTTCCCGGGGGATCTTCCCGCACAACCCCCGCGTTCCCCGGGGCAGGGCCGGGATCTCCCCCCCGCAGCTCTGCCCTCAGCCGCCACCGGAGGCCCCGCGGGCCGCAGCGCTGGAGGCAGAGCCGGGAGCGCAGCCCGGGAGCCGCGGGACCCAGCGCTGGCTCCGCCGCTCCCGGGAAAGGCCCCGGAGCTCCCGGGAGCCGCTGCGGGGAACGGGGCCGGGCCCCCCCGAGACCCTGCGGCCCGGGCCGGGGGGGGGGGGGGGGGGGGAGGCTGCCAGACCCCTGCGGTGGGGACCATCCCGGGGCAGGCTCGGGGCACCGGGAGGGCTGCAGGGATCCCGGGGCCGCGCCTCCGGGACAACCGGACCGCGGCCCGCCCGGGACGCCGCTGCCGCAACCCCGCACCGCAAGAGGAGGGGGGATCGGTGCCGGTGGGGAGTGGCCACTGCCCGGGCTGTCAGGTTCGGTACCGCCCGGTACCGCCCCGTCCCGTCCCACCCCCCCCGCGGTACCTGCGGTCCCGGCGCCCCCGGACCCTCAGCGCGGCGCGCGCCGCCCCATCGCCGGCTCCTGCGGCGGCCCAAGCCCCGCCCCCCGCCCCCGCCCGCCCCCAGCGGCCTCGCCGCCGCCCCAGCCAATCCCCGCGCCGCACCGCGAGGAAGCCGGAACCGCCTCAGCCAATGGGGTGCGCGGAACCCGGATGGCGTCACAATGCGACCCCGCTGGCAACAGCCGCTCGGCCAATGGCGTCGCGGCATTGAGGCGGAGCCCCGCCCCCTCGGCACCGCCTGCCCGGACCCGGCGGCCAACGGGACCGGAGCCGGCTGGGAGCGGAGCGGACCCGATCCGGCGGGTAACGGAACCGGACCCGATCCGGCGGGCAAAGGAGCGGAGCCGGCGGGCACCGGGACCGGATCCAGCGGGCAACGGAATAGACCCGACCCGGCGAGCAACGGACCCGACCCGGCGGGCAGCGGCCCGGTCCCGGTGCTGCCCCCGCACCTCGGGCATCCCCGCAGCCCGCGCCCTCCCCTCGCCTCCCCAGGGCCGCTTCTCGGGAGGGCTCCGCAGCGCCGAGCGGCGGCTGCCCCGGGCAGGGACCGCTGCGGGGCACCGGGAGCCTCCGGAGGGGCCTCCCAGGGGGGGCTGAGCCGCTCCCCGGCAGCTCCCGCGGGCAGAACGAGCTCCGGGCAGCAGCGCTTGGGCTCGGGAAGCGGCGAGGTACCAGGTCCCGAATGCTCTTCCCAACTTCTCCCGCAGTTGTGTTCGGAACAGAACTCGAGAGACACGGGAGGGTTTGGCGATCGTTTTATCCGCAGCGCAAACCACGCACAAAATCTGGTGCGGTGTCTGTTTACACGGGAATTGCACCTGGCACAGGAAAGAGAAGCGAAAGGGAATGCCCGGAACCTCTTTTCTGGGTTGCACAAACGTCCGGTGGTACCGAGAGCCTCCAGAGCCCGACAGCCAACACTGCATCACCTGAAGAGTTTGACTGAAAATCAGAGTTCATAGAATCCTAGAATGGGCTGGGTTGGAAGGGACCTCAGAGCTCATCAAGTCCAACCCTTGCTCCACTCCCCCCGTGGTTCCCAGCCCATGGCACTGAGTGCCACATCCAGGCTCTTTGGAAATATCTCCAGGGATGGAGAATCCACCCCTTCCCTGGGCAGCCCATTCCAATGGCTGAGCACCCTCTCCCTAAAGAAATTCTTTCTCATGTCCAACCTAAACCTCCCCTGGCACAACTTGAGACCTCTTGTGCCCTCTTGTCTTGCTGAGAGTTGCCTGGGAAAAGAGCCCAACCCCCCCCTGGCTCCAACCTCCTTTCAGGGAGTTGGAGAGAGTGATGAGGTCTCCCCTGAGCCTCCTCTTCTCCAGCCTCAACACCCCCAGCTCCCTCAGCCCTTCCTCACAGGACTTGTGCTGGATCCCTTCCCAGCCTCCTTGCTCTTCTCTGGACCTGCTCCAGCACCTCAAGCTCCTTCCTGAGCTGAGGGGCCCAGAACTGGACACAGGACTCAAGCTGTGGCCTCCCCAGGGCTGAGCACAGGGGCAGAATCCCTTCCCTGGACCTGCTGGCCACGCTGTTCCTGAGCCAGCCCAGGATGCCATTGGCCTTCTTGGCCACCTGGGCACACTGCTGCCTCCTCTTCAGCTTCCTGGCAATCCAGACTCCCAGCTCCCTTTCTGCCACTCTGTGCCCAGCCTGGAGCTCCCCATGGGGTTGTTGTGGCCAAAGTGCAGGACCCAGCACTTGGAATGTTGAACTACAATTTATTGGAAGGGTGCAGGGCTGGAGATGCTCATCCCATGGGAACATCCCAGTAATCACAGAGAGCCCACAAGTGGAGGGAATCCTGCCCCAGGACCGTGTTTTATCTGAGGAACTGATACTTCCTCTCATTGCCCAGGCTTTATTTTATCTAAAATTTAGGCCCTTACACCTTAAATACAGTTTTCCCTCTATTTTTTTTTTTTTTATGAAGGACAAAGGTCTCCCTAGAGGACTAATCACTTAATCTGGATTTCTTTTTTTTTCCTTCTTCCCAAGAATCCAGAAACTCTGGAGTACGTTTTCTCCTTGGAAGGGAAACAATCTCCAAGCACAGATAAGATTCAGCCAACCAAAAAAAAAAAAAAAAAAAGGTCACAGCCACCACTCTAACAGAGGACAGCACACAGAAACCAAAGGGAAAGGAAAGAAAAGGAAAAGGAAAAGAAGGAAAAGGAAAAGAAAAGGAAAGAAAAAGGAAAGAAAAGAAAAGGAAAGAAAAGGAAAGAAAAATCCCTACTGTGCATTTTTCCAAGCAGCTTTTGCTAAGTGTCCTACTCAAATAAAAGACAGAGCCCAACCCTTCCCATCCTGGCTCGTCCAGCTGGAAGTGCTCAAGAAAACCCCACACCCTGGGGGGCAATGCCAAGGGATCCAAGAGAACAGCACCCAAATAGAGGGGACCCTGCAGCTGCAGCAGCTTTTCTGCTGCTCCTGACCTGCCAGAAGTGTTGAGAAGCAGCCACAGGGGGAAAGAAATCCTGGCAGTGCCTTTTCCTTCCACCAAATTTTGATGGGATCTGCAGCACACACAGAAATCCCTTTTGTGTAGCAAACAGTCACTCTTCAACTGTTGGTTTTGGGGTTTTTTTACATTTATACAAGTATTGAGCTTTCAAACTTTCCTGGGAGCCAAACTTTCTTCTTCTGTCCAGGCTACAAACTCGTGGTGGAGATCCCAGATTTTAATTAATGTGATTTTAACACATCTCTGACTCCACAGGAAGAACAGGAGTCAGGTGGAGGTGGTCTGGCCAGTTTAGTTTAACAGTTACACCTTTGTGTGCTCAACACCAATTCACTTTTATTTGTCAATTTTGCCTTTTACTCTCCAGATAATTATGGTAGTAAGAAGAAAAGTCTAATTTGCACTGAAAAAACCTGTTCTAAATACCAGCAGGAGCCTTCAACTGAGATTTGTGTCACTGCCATTGGGTGAAAAGCACCCAGTGGTTTTTAGTGGTTTTTTTTTTTCAGTAAATGTGAGTGATCCTTCACCTCCCATAGGAGCAAGCACAGGGTGTTCCTCCTTCCAGAGGCAGCTTTCCTGTCAGCAGGAGGTTTACACACTCCAGATTCTCTCCTCAGTCCTCTGATGGCCCATGGAAAGAACCTTTCTGGTTTCCCAGGGGAATCCTGAGAGACAGAACCTGTGGTTTGGAGCTGTCTACACTGAACTGTTGCTTTCCTGTTGTTGCTCTCCTGTTGCAGAGCTCTGACTGTCAAGACAGCTCTTCCAACAGCTCCAGCTTCCTCAGGATTCCTCCGAGCCTTCAGTATCCATCACCAGCAGTGGGTTGGGCTGTAGCTACAGTTTCAGAAGAGTTCCCAATGTTTTCAGCAGGACGCCAGGGTACAGTCTGTCTGCTCCAGGGTTTTACAGGCAGAACTGCTCCCCTGCCCATTTCCTATTGCCAGCCAGGGCCCTGCCTAAGAGGAGCCCTCAAGCTGCACCTCCAGGTGTCTGGAGAGCAGCACAGACACGTGGGGAAAAGCCAACACTTGGTCTGATGAGCTGTGACCACACCTGATAAAGCCACCACCGCTTCCAGAGCTTGTGTGGGAGCTGTGCACACCCCCATCTCGGGTGTTCCACAGAGCCCTGCAGCAGCACAAGGCAGTGGGGCCCTTCCACCTTGCACAACAGGTCCCAAAATCAACCCAAAGCCCTGGGGCATCAGCAGAGCCCAAGATCTGCCCCCTCTGAGGGAGCTGAGCTCTATGAGCAATGAGGCCCTGCAACATCTCTTCAATGCCCACGTAATTTAAGACAACTTAAGCCCTAGATATGAACCTTCTGTTGGGATTCTGAGGCAGAGTTAAAACTTCCACAGAGTTAAAGACAAAAGAGATTTTCTTTTAAGAGACAAGAAAGTGACTTAACTGCTTCTCAGCTTCTTAGACCAGGCCAGACTGGTTCTAGAAACTTCATGTTAAGAACAGGATTTGCAGAGTAAACCTGTTAATTTATCTCCCTGAACCTAACAAGGCAGAACAGCTTAATTCTTCCTCATGCTATTCATCTAATTTCTTTATTAAAAGTTTTGCTCAAAAATTGAGGAGCCCAGCTCCACTGGTGCCCACCTGTTCATAAATGAATTATTTTTCAATATTTCATCATATCCATTCTCTCTGATGCTGAACTCATCTGCCAGCCTTCCAAACAACTGCCTGCACATCACATTCTGGCCTAGGACCACCAAAAAAAATTAAAAAAAAAAGGAGTTGTCTCCAGTTCCCACTGGCTGCACCTTCTCTCACCAGAATGCTATTACAATAAATACCAATGTTGGAAGTGCTTCCCAAACTGGGATACCCTTAGGACAGAGCCCTGAGATGCCTAACAAGGAATTAAAGTCCTCACTCAATGGGATGAGGCTGCAGCATCCACCCCTTCACCTTGAGTGCATCCTCTGAACAAAGCTGAAAGTGGCACCACGTGGACCCTTTGCTGTCAGCTACAGCCCTCTAGGTGCACCCAGGAGAAAATGAGAGGCTGGGAATCTTACAAAAGAAAAACCATCAGAGGTAACCGCCCTTAATTTTATTACACAACCAGACAGAACAGTGGAGACTGGAATGTCAGCTTCACCCTTCAAGCACAACTCACAGTTTCACGTTTGCTTTGTATCAGAAAAGAAAAATCAACTCACTAATGGTGCAGGTAGAGATTCACTGAGTGAGGTACAGAATACAGAGCAAAAATTCACTGCAAATTGCTCCACTTGCCTTCAGAGAGCAGCAGGTGGGCTCCAACTCTTCCTTTAGACAGTTTCACCCAGTATTGGCCTCATCAGAACATTCAGCATTTACTGGAGGGGGTACAGGTGTGTCAGAGCTGTTAAATGGTGAAAAGCCATCAGAGAAGATTTTCACAAGCCAGCAACAGACAGACTACACAAAGTTGTGGTAACATTCTTCCCATTCAGCAAAACAGAAGGAGGACAGTAGTTAGCCCTGCTGATGACAAGCCTGTTACATCAGGTGAAGTACAATCATTTGAGAATTACAGTCTGCAGTTCAGTAAAACAGAGGAAACCAACAGATTAGTAGTTATTATGTGAAACCTTAATATTCTGCATTTTAGTAGAGATCAAGAAGATTATGCACAAGGTCAATAGTGAAAGGTAATGAAGTTCAGGAAGCTATGAGTCTGCAGAAATTTTACAAAACGTATCAAGTATTGTGTTTCTCTACAACAACCAAAATCCCTACAAGTGCAGGTATATACATGACATGAAAATATTGCTTCACTCACTCAAACAGGGGGAGGAGAGATCTAGAGAAAAAGCAGCATGCAAAAAATCCTTGAAACTACAGAAGATCCTGCTTTCAGACACTGACCTACAGTACAAAATAAGCCTACTTGTACAGGTTGCAAAAGGTTTCTGAAATCAATATGCTGGCACTTACTGTACAATAATGTTAACTGATTAACATAAGCCATGAATAAATATGAAGCCACCTCACAAAGCCTGCACAAGCAGCACAGGCATTCATGGTGGCAGAGCAAGCAACACAGGTGTACTTCATTGTTCCCAAATAAAACAAAAATAGAGAAAGATTTCCCAAGCAGGAAATGGTAAACTACACAGCCAGACTAACTGTATTTGGGGTAGTTACATAATAAGTAATGTTATTTTCAACAGCTTTCTTATGTGTGCAGCCATGGAGAACCTCACTGTGAGACTTCATCAGGACAGAAAACAGAGCATTTGGTAGGAAGCTATTTTCTTTTAATTCCCCCCCATGTTTACAGAAACACAAGAAAAAAAAAAAATCTGACTATGGGAGGAAAAATGTCACCTAAATGTAATTCTTCAACTTATAGTCAAGTCCCCATGGTTTCTCTCCCAGAAAAAAAAAAAAAAAAAAAAAAAAAAAAAAAGAACAAACCACTTGAGAAGAGTGTTTCATGGGATAATATCCAGCAGCAGATATTCCAACACAAACATGTCTATCAGATCAGTGCCTACATTTCAAGCCCAAAAGTCACCACATTGAAGGGGATTTGAGGCAGGGGGATGTTAGCCCTAAAAGCTCTAAGATGAACTGGGGGGGGGGGGGAACCTGGAATGGGGTAAAGGAGGGAAGAGGGAGTCACCGAATCACAGGAGATAAGAAGTGCACACAAGTTTCTAAATGAAGCACAGAGGAAGTGAAGGGCACAAGAGTAATCTACAGGTCACAGGTTCTGACAGCACTGGAGTTTGTTGGATTTCTGTCCATCCGTGGTTGGTGGGACACTGATGTCCACAACATTGTTGCCAGGAGACTCATCATGTGCAGACCTGTCTGCAATCTGCTTCTGAGAAACGATGCGGTAGATTTCTAAAAAAAGAGAAAAGAAACTTGTGAAACCCCAGGGAGCCAGCTCCTCCAGTGCACAGAGGAGGAGATTTTTAACTGGAGAGCTGTGAAAAGGAATCTGAGCAGCTGGGGCATCTGACATCTGGCTGGTTTTAATGAGAAGACTGTCCCTCCCAGCAGCACTTCCCCTTGGGTTCTTTTTCTTTGAACTGGGGTGAAAGGCCCAAGTTCATTTCATTGGGTGAAATGAGGAAGAAGTGGGATGCTCACTTGTAAAATGAGGGCTCATCTTAATTGTGATTGAAAAAAAAAAATAAAATGGGGAACAATCTAGAAGCAACCAGCAGCAGGATGCTTGCAAAACCTCACTGCACAGCAGCACTGGTAACACCTGTCCCACACTTGAGTCATGGGATATGGGGGATGCTTTACACTGATGATCAGAGAGTGCATTGTAACATTTTTAGTGGCAAATTTAACCATTTTTCCCCAACCACAGTGTTTGTGAAAAGTAATGAGCCATCCAGTCATGGTTAATGAATATTCAAAGCATGGAGATGAGAAGAAAAATGAGGAACAATAAGTTTCAACCTATGGCTTTGGAATATCAAGATGTTCTTGGATTACAGTACCTGGTATTCATAAATGCCTGCATCTCTTATTTATTGTCAGTTTTTAAATGTAGAGATTGTCTTATGTTTCTTAACCTCTTTTACAGCTCCTGGCAAGCTGCTGCTACCAAATGCCAGAAATGCCAACTCCACTCTGCAACAGATCAGTCTGACCCCCTCTGACAGTCAAAAGCCTCATGGTTCCACATAAAGCACCATATTGATCCAAAAATGCTTTTCCTGAGACCATTTATTTGACTCAAATCATTTGTGCATGAGAGCACAGAGATCCACAAAGCTGCAGCTGCTGGAGAGAAACTGCCAGGTTCCAGCCTTTCAGAAACAAACCATTTCAACTGCACAGTTAGTAGAGATAATTTAAGTTGAAAGGTTTTTTAATTACTTATTACACCTCCTAAAAGCCCTCGTTCCAACTTCCCTCCATTGTGAGACAGGAAAAGGGCAAGCACCTCCCTGGAAGTCTGTGATAAATATTATGATCCCATTCATACAGCCTCAAAACAGCAACACCCCAAAGTCTTTAGTAAGCATTCAAAATCACAGGGGACTCTGTGGGGTTTGCCAATGTATTTTATTTGTATCTTTTTTTAAAAGAACCTGCACATAATTTACATTGTTTAAAATGGAAAGCTTTATCCCAAGACTGCTCCTGTTGCCACTGGCTCCTTCAGCTTTTCCTGCTGACAAAGAGATGAGGAGAGCTGTGCAGAGTTTGACAACCCCCCCTCTTTCATGCTCAGTGCTGTTTTCATGTTGGTTGGGTTGGGGTTTTTTCCCCTCAGTCTTTAGTGATCCCTCTAACTGGTAACCAGGAAGAAAACTCCTCTGTTCCCACCCTCCTCCCTCCTCCAAGGCCCCCATGGCTGCTCCCAAACCATGGCTCCACACAGCCTGTTTTTCCCAGCTTTCTTTCCTGCTCTTAGAGGGAGGATTCTCCCCTTTAGAGCTTTTCCAGAACCACTCAGACTTCTCAGCCACATCCCCACTGAACTGAAAACTTTGGGGAGCCCATGATGCTGCTAAGAGAGAATGTCTGGAGTTATTTTGACCAAATCAAGCTCTGATCTCCTAAATATATCCCCTGGTAGAGCAGACACTGCTGGGGCTCTCTTTGAGCAACCTGAGGTCACCTCCTCTCCTCAGGGTCAGGGAAGACAGGATTAATGCCAACTGCAGAACCATGCTCAGGGCTAAAACCAGCTGAAAGAGGCAGGAAAGTTGCCTCAGAGCACTGAACCCCCCCCAGCTCAGGCTCTGGGGAGTCCTCTCTACAGCTTTGGCTCATCAGAAATATACTCCAAGAGTATAAATCAATGCACACCTTGCTGGGCAGCAAACACAACCCAGTCTGTCAGGCTTTTCACTTAAAGGACCAGCTCAGCTATCCTTTTTTGTTTTGTTTTTTTCCTACCTGCCTCTTTTTCATCATCTTGCCCTAAGTGCAACACATTTCTGGTACCAAGAGTTGTCCAGCACCAAACCCAGTGAGCCCAACACTTGTCACTGCTTCCTGCAAAAGAAACCTACAAGAGTTCTGCCTTAGAGTTCACCATATTAAAATTCAGCTGTTTTCCTAATAAGAGGTTCTCATTCATACAGAATCAAGGGACAATAATAAAAAGGCAATGATTTGGTCAGTATCCATAAGCAGTTCCTGATAATCAAGGAGAACCAGAATGCAGGCTCATTGGAGGGCAATGAAATCAAGATCTGGTTACAGAAAATGGTCAGGAAATGCTCATCTGGAGCTATGGGACAAACCTATCAGGCACAACTTCACAAAATGATGCACAGGGGTGAGACAAGAGATAGTTTATTTGTCTGGAATTGAGCTTTGGGAAGTAATAGTCAGGAATTGGATCTTGCCACCTCTTATGTTCACAGTATGGATCTTAAAGAGTTTTTCCAGAGACAGAACAAACACACTGACAAATTATATGGCATTTTCTCCCCTTTAGGACAAGGTTCAGATCTCATGGGGCAGCAAGAGGTAAACCAGTAATCAAATACCTGTTTGCCAGCCCTCTTCCTGTTTAAATATGACTTTTAAGGGTTCTTTGCCAATTACCTCATTGTAGGAGTAGAAGATTAAGCTTGGAAACACCACCTTCCTTGTTGCCTCAAACATTATTTTGAGATACAGAACACAGAGCAGGAGGCAGAGGCTCTGAAAACAATGCTCAGGTTTATCAGGCCCGGGTAGCTCCAGTTCTGAGGACTCCAGCTGCTTTCCTTCTGACACCCTTGGGTGGGACAGCACCATCCTTCCCAGGACTCTGCTTCTAGGGATAAGCTCAGGCACAGGGCTACCCCAAATGCAGCCACCTCAGAGTGGTGGCAGAAAAAAAAAAAACATCCTCTGGAATAAGCACAAAGTGCTCAAGTGCTGACACCCAGACAAACTGAGTTCTAACTAAAATTAGAGTAAAACTGACAAGGCCAAACCCCAAGTTTGGGAAAAAGTTACCCACCCCAGCAGAAATAACCCTGTCCTTCCTCCTTCTCCTGCCTCTTGGCTGTAAAACTCATGTGTCTTGAAGGAAATCAGAAAGTTTTCACCTGGAAACCCCCATTTTGGCCAATAAGAGGGACCTGCTGGGGTAGCTACAACAATAAAGCTTTACTGATGAATCCCAGGCCTCAGACTCCTCCTCCAGGGCCAAGAGAATCCACACAGTCAACAGCTCCATCTTAGGGAAAGGAAACCCTAAGGCTCAGTCTGCAAGAGGACCAACACAAGCACTGATATGTTTGTGAAAACACTTGTGACAGGCACTGAACCTGCTGCAGGAGCCACCTACAGCAAATCTGAAGCTGCAGCTGGACCCTGTGCACTGAGAAGCCACATCCACAGCAGTTCTAGATGCTGAGGAACATTCTTGGGCAGAAGGAACCATAAGCCCTAACCTGCTTTTGCCCTATCACATTCTTAGAGAACTCCTGGGACTCTTCAGGGACATTCCCAGGAGGGAGCCAGCACTGTGCTGCTGGTGAACTCCCCCACAGCCCTTCCCATCAGCTGGGAACAACAGTCTGGAGAAGAATATTATGTACCAGTCTGCACTGGTGCAAGAGAACACACTGAAACACTGAACTTCCAAGCATGGCTGTGATTTCACTGCCCAGTTTTTGGGCAGGCACAGAACTGCTGCTGCCTTTACAGCTGCACTCTATGGATATATGGAATATCAGGAGTCTTGGGCAGAGAAGAAGGTGGGAGGCAGCACAGAAAGGTAAAATCATTCCCAACATTCACTTCCAAAGCATTCTAATTAACTGCAAAATGTGCCCATGAAGAAGACCCCAGGAGGGCCTCTGACCCAGTGACAACCCATACCTGTAAGGATGTTCTTGAAGGCTTCTTCTACATTTGTTGAATCCAGAGCAGACGTTTCAATAAAAGATAAGTTATTTTTTTCTGTAATAAATAACAAGTGGTTCAGTTAAAACTTTTTCGTGTTTATTTTAAAACTTTATTTCACGTTTACTTTGAAGTTTTCACCTTTATTTTTAGGCCAAATCAGTAGGCACAGACTTTTTCTTTCCTTTTTTTTTTTTTTTTTTTTCACCCTGTTATACTAAAACCAACTTTGTGTCCCATTTATTTACCTGCCAGTGCTTCAGCAGCAGCCCCTTTGACCACTGCCTTTCCAGTGAGGAACATTTTCCTTCTCCAGTCAGGCAACTCAGTGTTATTCTCATCTGATTACAGACAATGCTTGAGCAAGAGCACAGGCAAAAGCATTTTGGCTGCAACAGCAGTCACAATTCTCCTCATCAACGCCAGAAAGGTAAAAAGCAGACATTTTCAGATCAGATTTCACCTCTTTAATTACAATAAAACCCCTAATAACACAGCCTATTTTCTTCTTTCCTCTTACAAGCCATAGTACATCTACAACAGGAGAACATCAAGGGTTGGACTCGATGATCTCTGAGGTCCCTTCCAACCCAGCCTATTCTATGATTCTATGATTCTATTTATTTAAAAATAATTATATTGTAACAGTGATAATTATCACCCAAACATCACACCTAGAATGGTACCATACCATCTGACCTCAAGTAGGCTCATTTCAGTCACAGAGCTCAACCTGTACCATGAGCAGCTGTTTAAAACAGCCTTAGTAGGAAGTCAGGGGCCAAAAAATAGTATGTTGAGCCAAGTGATGCACTATCTAGGCTGCCTACTGACTTATTTTGCTTCTCTTATGTGGACTTCACTTCTCATGCATTTGAAAATTTAAAAGTGGTTTTACTGACCACAGGATATCTGCTTACAAGCAAACATGTTTTAGCAAGCCCTAGAAAGATTCCTAGAAGGATTTTAAAGGCTGTGAATTTGAATTCCCCCTCCAAGCTGGAGAGGCACAAAAAGGAAAGCTGAATGTCCCTGGGCCCCTAAGAGAAAAGATGTTTGACCAGTGCTCTGCAGGATAAGGAGGAGAAAGGAGGAGAAGGAATTGATGCAGTGACAGCAGCTCACACAAACCACTTGGTTTCTCCCAGCAATTGATAATCCCCAAGCCCAGTGATCCCTCCATCTAAATAAAAGTAGGTGACTGATCCATATGGGTCAGTGCTCTGGAGCAGAAACTACACCACCTAAAAGAAGGGTCAGTATTCCTTTCCAGCTGTCCACATTGCCATGGATTCAGCAGAACCAGGCCTCTAGGAAGGAAGGAAAGGCATTTTGTGTTGTGACAACTTCTGTTGGGACATTTTCTCTTTTGAATTTGCTTGCTGTTTCTGGCCTTGCTAGAGGAAGTGTTTCATCTCCAGCTATCAGGCAGCTCAAGGACAGGGTTTCAAAGGCACTGGATTTGAAAACAAAAAAACCCCCACACCAACCCAAATACACACTGTATTTAATAAACCAAGATATTTTCATTGAAAATAATCTCGGATGCCATTTTCAGCATAACAGATAAAAAACTAAAAAAATTAAAAAACACCCCCAAAACAACACTCTGAACAGGCAAATTCAGTCCTGGCTAAGAACAGCATGATTACAGCTTGCATCAACATCAAGTTAAGAGCCTCCCCAGCCCAGGCACAGTGCCCACCAACCTGCAAAGGCTCTGGCCTCATCCGTGGGCACGGCTCGGAGGTGGCGGAGGTCACTCTTGTTGCCCACCAGCATGATGACAATGTTGTTGTCTGCATGATCCCTGAGCTCCTTCAGCCAACGTTCCACATTCTCATAGGTGAGATGTTTGGCAATGTCATAGACCAGAAGAGCCCCCACAGCACCACGGTAATACCTGAAACCACAGGTTCCTTTACAGAGATCTCTCCAGTTCCCCCCAAGCCCGCTACCTGGCTCTTCTACTCAGGTTATTCCTAAAAAACATTTTTCCCCAGTTTGGAAGAAGTTGTGCTGATGTCAATACTCCTGTTGGGGCTTCCTTCACCCTAAAGGCAAGTTCCAAATGGTAGGGGAATGGCATTCCTAAAGATTCCAATGTATGTGACAAAATGCTGAGGAGCATTTGGAGTCTGCTACAAGAGGGTGCAAGGAATGAGTTTCAGAATCACTAAAGGATTTTGTGAAGTTATAACTTAGCTTTCTACTAGGAAAACAGTCCTTAGTAAAATGCCAGTATTTGTTGCTGCTCTTTCCAATTTCCTCTTAAAAAGAAGGGACTCTGGGCTGTGTTGACACTCACCCCAGGCTCAGAGTTTGCTCCTTCTGTGCTGCTTTGGACCCATTTCAACTCCATCCAAGGATTCAGGAGAACACAAACCAACCCCTATCAGCAATCCTATAATGCCCACCTCTCTCTTCCACACAATCCTATAACTTCTCATCTGCTCATCCCAGCACCTGTCTGTTGAACTGACTCAGGACACCACCCCAGCACCAAACAGGGACTTCTTCCCCCTGGTTGCTGCTGTGCTGGCTGAGCAAGCTGAGCTGGCCCAGCACAAAGGAGAGGCAGGACCACAGCTACAGCTCCTCATCAGGCAGGGCTGTTGTTCAACCAGACTCAGCCAGCAGTCAGTTTGTCTGCTGAGCTTCTCCAGCAGTGAGAACAGACTAATTGTCACCCAAAAAAAAAAAAAATCTGAAAAGCATACTGCTAATTATGGAAAAGAAGCACTTTGAAATCACCACTTTCCTTCCCTACAGATTATTCCCTTTAGGCTCCATGCTTTTCTACTTTTCTCCCATCTATTCTGCATTCTAAGACTTCACCTCATTTAAAAAAAAAATATCCCTTAAGTTTAATACAAATGGCTCAGTCTGTGCATGACTCAGAAAGTTTCTACTTGTAAAAACTGACACACAGCTGTAACACCAAAAAACTTCAACTCACTGAACAGAATTTTCCCTGCCAAGAGAATTTCCTATTTTTTTTTTTTTTCCCTCTAAAAGATGGTTTTGCCTGCTACCTGCATAGAAAACAGACACCTTGAGGTAACATCTTAAGACACTCTCTTGATTAACAAGGTGCTGTACATGAAGCTTCTCACCACCACTGCTCTTAACAGGGATGTGCCCAAAGCTGCAGAGTCAGCATTGTCACAGGTGCCTTCCTATTCTCTTGGACCTCATTTCCAAGGCTGAAACTAATTCAAAGTCATTGAGACTTCAAGGGAGTTTGTGGCTGCAGACTGTCCTAAAAATGCCCTCCATCTGAGGACTGAGGAGGCAAATGAAGACCAGAATCCACTGGTGTTTTGGTAAGCTTCCAGGTCTGGGCCAAACCTTGATGCCAAACACTTTCCAGCCTCCATTAGAAACAACCCTCGTTCTATGCCATGAAGGCAGCACATCCAGGGCAGGTAAAAAACCAAAAATCTTAAGTCTTAAACAGAGTTTCCCACTCTTTGACTCTTGTTGCCCACCAGCATGATGACAATGTTGTTGTCTGCATGATCCCTGAGCTCCTTCAGCCAACGTTCCACATTCTCATAGGTGAGATGTTTGGCAATGTCATGACCAGAAGAGCCCCCACAGCACCACGGGAGTACCTGAAACCACAGGTTCCTTTACAGAGATCTTTCTTTCAAGCTGTCATTTTCCAATAACAGCATCATTAGAATCAAAAACTTACTTTCATTACATTAACCAAGAAACACAGAAGTATTTGCTACCTCATGACTTGGCTCTCCACTGAAGCCCGTCTATAACTCTGTGATTTTCTCACGTGTCCCCAACATATTTCATTCATTTTCTACCCAGAAACTGATCTAGCCCAGAACCTGTTCCCTACCACCTCTGCCAGGATCCTGCCCTTGGCCTGAGCCCAGCCCCAGTGATGATGACTCACGCTGAGGTGATGGCTCGGTACCGTTCCTGCCCAGCTGTGTCCCAAATCTGGGCTTTTATCGTCTTCCCATCCACCTGGATGCTCCTGGTGGCAAATTCCACCCCAATGGTGCTCTTACTCTCCAGATTGAACTCATTCCGTGTGAAGCGTGACAGGAGATTACTCTTCCCAACTCCAGAGTCTCCAATCAACACGACTGAAAGAAAAGAAATCAGTTTGGAAATTAATTCTTCCTCTCGGGCAGAACCCAGATAAACACAAGAGATAAACCCAGATAAACACAGGAGAAAAGTTCTGCTGACAACACCTCAGACCTAGGACTCACAGTTTGCTTCCCCAGCCCCAAAACAGCCTCAAGACTCAGTTCCTCAGAGATGGAAATGAGGATTGCTTCATGGAGTCTCCACCACCAGTACCTAAAGGTGACTCCGTGCCCCTTGCACACTCAACCTGTTCCAACCCCCATTTTAGATACCACTGCAGTCAAGAACATGGCAACAGGCAGCCTGTCTGCCTGAAAAATGCCTGGCTGCAGCATAAGCTTACTTCTGGTTTTATAATTAAAAAACAAACCAACAGCACAGTAAATAAACATTATTTTTTTTTGCAGTCCCTGTTGGGGTCACGCGGTTTTACGTCAAGAATTTAATTCAGAAAGATGTACAGCACAAAAAGGGGAAATAAGAGCCATTTGATACCACAATGTACAAAGCAGAGCAGAACTTCATCCAGCAAAATGAGTTCCAGTAGATTGCACAAGTAGAAGAGGAGCTACAAAGCTCTGCCTCCACACGAGGTGTTGCCATGTTAACAGAGAGATGTTGGTGCAGAGCCATCTTTAGCACACAAACTTTACTGAAAGGAACTGTGAAAATAAAAAAAGCTCCTTGGAGTAGGAGCTTTCCTCTCTGCTGGGGCTGAGGCACATCCCTGAGGCCAGCCCTGCTGGAGCAAGCTGCTGCTTGGGACCCAGGGGTTCTCCAACGACTTGCCCAGGAGGTTCAGTACTACACAGCTCATGTAACTACACACATTGTCTTTAGTCCCTGTATTAATGACTGGAACAAGACACAGCTAAAAGGAAACAAGACTAAAAAGCCATTAAGCCACTCTCCCTTACATCTCAGGAAATTCTCAGTCACACCAGACTGGTGTTCCACCCTGGCTTCAGCAGAAGGAAGAAAAGCAGGCCAAGAACCTCAGGAAGATTTCCTACTTTGGTTCAAAGCATAGATTTGTTCACCTCTCTCATTCCATGACCTGCTTTCCCTATAGAAAAGCAGCCATGGGTGGAAAACATTCCTGATTCCCTCCACAACAAATTCCAGACAACTCCTCTCATTACAACTTGCAGAATGAGCTCACCCCTGTTCTCCCAGGGTCGAGGATCAAAGTTGCCTTTTAGTGTTATTACAGTTTTGGGTTGTTTTGGGGGTTTTTTTTTCTGCTCAGGCCATTGTTTTGGGATGCAGCTCTGGCAGGCACACTGCTCCAGTTCATGGACCTCCCCATCCTTGCCAGCACATTCCTAAACTTCTGCTGCAGCCCTCCCTTCCTCTGCTGCCAGAGCTCCTGAGCTGCCTGGGGAGATGGCTGAAACCCTCTCCAGCCCAGCATTTCATCTGCCTGACAGCACAGACAGTCAGACAATTGTGCTAGCACAGCTGAACAGGCAAAACACAACAGCCAGTGGATTGTGGCAAGGTGCCACAACTCCCCACCCAGGATAAATCAGCTCCTCACAGGGCTCTGCCTTCACTGGCAACCAGCTTAAACCATTTCTTAGGCTCTGAGAGCAGATTCATAAAGCAGATTTTACTAGAAGTTCAGACTCTAGGATTTTGTTAGCTTTCCTTTCCAAGCAAACAGTTTTTCATCACTAATTCCACAGGGTGTTCCAAGAACAGGCTGAAGGTCACCCATCTTCCAGAGTCATCTGCTGGGTTGGAGCAGCCCTGACCATACCCAGAAGGAGTTAAGAACATCCATCACAGGAGCTTGGAAAATCCCTAAAACTTCCAACTCTTTCCAAAGGGAGTTAACTTCTCATGAATCTGCAGCTCCAGAAATCACAGCCATCTCTCCAGGTTTCAAGCCACCTCCCATCCTCTGGTATTTTCAAGTTATCAGCTTTCTGCAGAAACCATGGAAATGGCTCTCAGGCCATTAACTCCAGCTGGAAGAAAATTCAGGGGGTCCTGTGCTGCTTTAGCTGCTCCCTCCCCTCTGCTGCAATCTGGCAGCAAAGCCCCAGCTCTCCTTTGCTGGGCTGCTCCAAATTCCAGCTCAGCAGAGAGCAGTTTTGAGAAGTTGCTGCCTGCAGAATTAACAAAGGAAGGCAACCAGATCCCAACTAAGTCAATAATGTTCTCTCTGCTTTACAGCCTCCAAGTGCTTCTCGGAGCATTAATCTTGAGCATTAAACAAGTATTTTCACTTGCAGGAGAAAGACACAAAGACTGGAGGCAGAACCAACAAACCTTTATTTTCTCTTGGCCCTGAGCAAGAAGAATCTGGAAAAAGGGATTAGATCTTGGGAAAGTTCCCACATTTGGGAAGAGGCCACCAGGCAGCACTGCCTGTTCAACGTGAAGTCTGAACAGAGGGGAAAAAAGTTCCAAATCAGATCTAAGTGCCTCAAAACCCTAAACCCTTCACCTACAAAGTCACACTCCCTAAAGAGCCTTGAGGGCCACAGAGGTGATGGAAAGAACTGACCCGACCAAGAACCAGAACCAATCATACAGCTCAAGCTCTGAGCAGAGCAGCCCAGTTTCCCCCCAAAAAAAGTAAACAGAAAGCTCTGGTTTTCTAAAGTTCTTTTTTTTTTTTCCCTTCCTTGTTCCTGAGCCAGCACATACACCTGCACAAGCTCAAGTTTAATTTGTAAAATAAACACTGCTAATAACTCATCTTCTTGAAAGGAAAACTAATGTGCAGGTCACATTTTAACAGGTACAAGGCTTCTGATATTTTAACTATTGAAAGGCTGTGAATTCAGTTCCAGCTCTTCAAAACCCCTTCAAAACTCAACAGGAAAAGTTCCTGCTTTTTAACCATCCCAGCTAAAAACCTCCTTGGGAACAGAGCCCTGAACTCCTGGCTCTGCTTGGGTTACATCACTGAAATTCAGCCCCAGGATCCTCACAGCCTCATTTTTCTGCTTTTTGTCCCAAAGGTTGCCTCAGTCATTTTGTTAACAACCAACATCTCCTTGTGGCCAATAAACCAAGCAGATCTGGCTCCTGGGATGCACAAGAAGAAAGGAAAATTGGGAATAAAGCTAGAGAGGCACCAGTTTAGCAGAGCAGCTTTGCCTAGAACCACCCTCACATCCCCAAAGTCCCATCAAACCTGAAATGAGTTTTTGCCTGCTGTGTGTCAGCCCCAGTGCTGTTTGTCTGCCCTGCAGCCCTGCCTGCTCCTGGGATGCTGTGAACTTGGGAACAGCCAGAAAAGTGAGCCAGCTACACACAGGAACTGCTGTTACACACTCCTGGGCCACCTTCACCCCTGAAAAACTCTTTATAGGCAGCATTTCACGGGAAAGATGTGAACAATGAACAGAGCTCTTTGCCTTTTAAACTTGCCATAAAGCTTCATCAGCTTAATCATTTAATTAATAAATGTAATCTATGCTGAAGGACCTCCACAAGCAGTTCTGGGTCTTCCACTAAATAAAAAAGCACAAATTGTGACTTCAAAGCAACACTGCATTCAACTGGAGTCATCCCAACTAAAACTGTTGGGGGAGGGGGCAACTGCAAAAGCTAAAATCAGAGTCCTGTCAGATTTCTTCTGGAAATAAGTGGTCCAGGGTTAGAGTTAAATGGTCAAACCTTAAAATTAATACAAATAAGCTCTCCCAGACAGTAACCTTCCTCCACTATTAGTTCTACTGCTCACCACTACATGTGCCTGAAAAAAGAGAGTAGCTAAGAAGGGGCTACACCAGAAGTCAGTCAAACCCCTGGACTTATTTTTGTTATGTCAACTCCCCTTGATGGTCAATTCCATTACTGGAGGGAAGAGAGGGGAAAGGAAAAGGAGAGCAGAGATTTCATCCCACTTGGTCTCATTTATAATCAGTATTTTTGCCCAAAAGCCTAGGAGGAAGGAAGGAAGGAAAAGATGAGTAGATAAGGAAGGGTTGGTCTTTTTTTTTACTAAAAACCAACCAACACCCACACAGCTACCCCTACCCAAATACCCAAAGGAGGCACAGAAAAGGACAATTCTCTCCCCAGTATTTAATTAATTAATTGGCTACAATGTATGCCAGGTTACTTTGGTTCCTGAACACATTGCTTCAGGTTAAGTTTCATTCCAGATAGAATTAAAAATGTGTTTCAAAACAGCATGTTTTCAAAGAGGAACACAGTTTTGCCTACCTAATTGACTCTTCACAGAAAGAAAAAGAAAAAAAAAAAAACATAAATGAAATGCAATTTTTAGGCTTTCAAGTTCCTGACAATTAAACCACTTGGGAAATAGAGGGTGGAATGACTTCAGAAGGAAACTAGTTTAGACTCAGACAGCTTAACATATTTTTGGAGGCTTTTCTTCTGCTTTATAGACAGAGAAGAAATAAAGGTGTCCCCCCCTCCCTGTCCACCTTGAAGACTGTAAAACAAATACACCAAACACACAAATACACCTATACAATATTTTCAACAGATGAGCAATTGCTCTTCCCTTCCACCAAGGGGCCAAGTACATCCAGCAGGTCCAGACGTCAAACTCTGCCCACAAAAACCTCCCCAGCACCCCTGAAAACCCCAAAAACACTTGAAATTCACTTAAGTGTTTCTGCCACGCTACTGCAGGAGACCAAGTGTCAAAGAGATTGGGGAACATCCAGCAAAGATTTTACACCCATCCTCACTATTCCTTAGACCTCAGAGTGATGGGGTTTGGATTTATTTTTTTTTTTAAGGGTCAGCCCAAGCATCCTTACACACTCTGGACACTGACCAGCAGCAACCTGGCCAGCAACCCACCCAGCCCAGCCCGGGAAGAGCCGCACTAAATCCACCCAGCACTTCGCTATTTTTTCACACAACCCCTTCCCGCAGCTGCCGGACAACCCCAGATATCACAGGCATGGGGACACAAGTATTAAAATAACCCCAGGCAAAGCTAAATCCACACTATTAACCTCCCTGCCTTCAGCCAGGGGGCCCGGGCAGCAGCTGCCCTCAGGGTTCTCCCCTGAAGTTTTTTAAGCTCCGCTCAGACCTCGGGATCCATCTCCGAGGCCACGCACCCCCCCTCCGCCCCCACAACCCCGGCCCAAACCCCGCACTTCGGCCTCTCCCCTGGGGATCCCCCCGAGGCTCCACCGCCTTCCCTCGGTTACCGGCGCGCAGCCCCCCTCAAGAAGCCCGGAGAGCTCCCCCGGAGCAGCCCGGCCCGGGCCCAGCCGGGCCCCGAAGCGCCTCAGGGGCGGCGGGCGCTGCCCGCAAGGCCGCCCGGCGCACAAAGGCCGCGACGGACGGGTCGGGCCGGGCCGGGCCGGGGCAGCGCGGCCCCGGGGGTCGGGTAGGACGTGGCCCAGCGGAGGGGGGGAGCCGGGGGCGAAGGTACCTTTGAAGAGGTAATCGTACTCATCGTCGCGGGTGCCCATGGCGATGGCGGCGCCGAGCCTCTGGCTGCCAGGCACCGACCGCGGCCCAGCCGGGGGGAGCCGCTCCCGCAGCCACCAATCAGCGGCCGCCAGAGCCCGCAGGAGGCGGGCGGAACGCCAGAGCCAGGAAGGGTGACCAATAGGCGGTGGGAGCGCCTTTGACTGGCGGGAGGCGCTGTCCAATGGCAGGAGGGCATCTGGGGAAGGGAGGTGCTGCGCTGCCGGGGCCCGGACTCGCCAGACGGGGCGGTGCCGGGGACCGGGAGGGGAGGGTCCGGGGAGGGTCCGGGGAGGGTCCGGGGAGGGTCCGGGGAGGGACCGGGGAGGGCTCGGGGAGGGTCCGGGGCGGGTCCGGGCAGGGTTCGGGGAGGGCCCGGGGAGGGCCCGGGGAGGGTCCGGGGCGGGCCCGGCTGGGGTCCAAGGAGGATCCGACTGGGGTCCGGGAAGGGGCCGGGGGGGCGGGCAGGGCCCACCCCGGGTGCGGGGGAGCCAGTTCTGGGACAGCGCAGAAGGCAGCGGGGAGGAGGCGGCAGGGGAGGGAGTTCCCCCGAACCCCTCCAGGTTCGAAGCCCTCACGGCCCAGCTTGGTTGATCTCCGCGGGCTGGTTCCGCCCCTCTCAGCGCCAAAGTCTCTCGTACTGAAAAAACTGTTTTGGAAAAAAAAACAAAACAAAACCAAAAAAACCCCAAAACACGGGGATACAACTTGTTCTAGGAAAACGTTTTCCTTTTTTTTCTTTTTCCTGGTGCCGCTTGAGGCAATTTCCTGAACAAATCCCTGATAAGAGCCAGGGGCCATTTCAACACTCGGGGGGGTTCTGGTGGCTGCCCTGGGACCGAGCTGGGGATCCCTTCACCTTCCCAACAGCTGCTCACCCCCCAGCACAGCCCAACGAGACCCTCGGACAGCCCAGGGATGTCCCCAAGCTCCGGTGACCTCCCTTCCAGCACTGCCCCACACACCCTGTGCCTCACATCCCCTGTTTGATGTGTCTGATCTGTGCTTGCATCAAACCTTCCTGGGGATGAAGGCTTCTGCTGCCTGGCTCTGCTCATTAAATGGATTTCTCACCTTCCTGGGCTGTGTTCATGAGTTTGTCTGCCCTGACTTCCCCAGAGAAGTCTTCAGAACCACAGAATTTATTTGGTTGGAAAAGCCCTTTCAGATCATCAAACCCAACCCTTCCCCCATCCCTGCCCAGGCCACCCCCACCCCATGTCCCTCATCCCCACATCTCTGGGGCTCTGAAACCCCTCCAGGGATGATGGGGACTCCAGCCCTGCCCTGGGCAGCCTGGGCCAGGCCCTGACAACCCTTTCCAGGGAGAAATTCTTCCCCAGCTCCAACCTAAACCTCCCCTGGCACCACTTGAGTTGTGCCAAAAGTTCCTCTTGTCCCATCCCTTGTTCCTTGGGAGCAGAGCCCGACCCCCCCTGGCTCCAACCTCCTCTCAGGGGGTTGCAGAGAGCCAGAAGGTCTCCCCTCAGCCTCCTCTGCTCCAGGATCAACACCCCCAGGGCCCTCAGCTGCTCCTCACAACTTCTCCAGACCTTTTCTTCAGCTCCAGCCCCTTCCCCAGCTCCATTCCCTTCTCTGGACACTCTCCAGCCCCTCAATGTCCTTCTTGTCCTGAGGGGCCAGAGCTGACCCCAGGATTTGAGGTGCAGCACAGGTTCAGATTGAAGCAGGGATTGCTAATTTGCTTTTTTTCTGTCTCATTAAAGTGCTCTGAGCATCCCCACCAGCCCGGGCAGGGTTCAGGGCAGTGCCTGTGCCTTCCCCCTCCAGCACCTCGTTCCCCCTGCAGCAGGGGCCCAGCCCACCCACCCGAGTGGGTGCAGCTCCACGGGTGCTCAAACACCCTCCCTTTTTGCCAAACATCTCAAAGAGTGATTTTGGATTCACTGTGTGAAGAGTGATTTGGGAGTCACGGTGGGAACTCCCGGAGGTTTTGTTTCTGCTTTTCAGACTCAGGTTGGATTCGGAGGAAGCTCTGGGCAGGAGGCCCGGGGCTCCCTCACTCTCTGAGGCCACCAAACTGCCGAATGTGACCTTTTCTTCGTCTAATGATACCCTGGAGAGAACCCCCGGGTCCAAAGAAGGTTCAATCGGCTGAGTCCCAGCTCCACGCTGCCCCCTCCTGTCCCCTCCTGTCCCCTCCTGTCCCCTCCTGGTCCCTCCTGCCCGGTTCCCCAGCCTGGGGGGTTTTGCTGGCCGGACACGACCCCCGGGACGCACCCTGGGGGCTGCAGACACCGGACCGGGACCAGCGGTGTCCCCGCAGCCGCGGGAGGGTCGCGCCTCGGCACCGCGCGGGTCCGGTGATGCCGCTGTCCCTGTCCCTGTCCCTGTCCTTGTCCCTCTTCCTGCCTTTGTCCCTGTCCCTGTCCCTGTCCTTGTCCCTCTCCCTCTCCTTGTCCCTCTCCCTCTCCTTGTCCCTGTCCCTCTCGCTGTCGCTGGAGGGAGCTGTCCCGCCGGCTCCCCGGTGCTGCGGCATCCTTGGATATCCAGGCTTGGATAAAAGGAAGGAGCTGAAAGATTCCAAGGGGATTTCAGATGACAACCCGGGACTCGGTTCCGTCATCACAGACTGGGAACTATTTCTCCCTGGAAAGGGTTGTCAGGGCCTGGCCCAGGCTGCCCAGGGAGTCCCCATCATCCCTGGAGGGGTTTCAGAGCCCTGGAGATGTGGGGATGAGGGACATGGGGTGGGGGTGGGCTGGGCAGGGATGGGGGAAGGGTTGGACCTGATGACCTGAAAGGGCTTTTCCAACCAAAAGATTCTATTATTAAATTATTATTATTATTATTATTATTATTATTATTATTATTATTATTATTATTATTATTCTATCTGCATATCTATTACACAGAGGGACCTTGGAAGGGCTCTGGGATGCCTGGGACCCCTCTCTGGGGAGCAGGGTGGCAGCAGCCCTGTGGGATGGGAGGACTTTGCAGAGCAGAACAGGGAGAGACCCAGGCAGAGAAGAAAGCAGCAGCTCCTGGGCCAGGCCAGGTTTGGGGTTTCCAGTGTTTGGCACCAGCATCGCTCTCCAGGCAGCTCCTGCAGATGGGGGAGATCAAATGTAGCACAGGGGAGCAGAGGCCAAGTCTGCAAAAAGCCCTGGCAATGAATAAATACAGTGTAGCTCCTTCACCAGTTCCTATTCGAGGCACAAAACCCATCTTAATCCGATCACTTGAGCATCAGAACCAAAAGACAAGCACTCCAGTATCTGCTGGAGTACCCAGGGACTAAGCAAGCTTTGAACTGAGCAAATGGAACATTAAAAATGTATTTCTGAATGCAAGAGTGAGCAGAGAGATAGCACAAAGCTGAGCATAATGGGCTGTTTGTGCAATTGTGCTTGGGGCTATCATTAACCCCAGGTTTTTCCCCAGGGAAGGACAGACACGGGAGCTGAGGCCACATTTTAGTACCTAAGGTATTTGTACAGCTGCATTTTGTCTCTCCCTTCCATAAAGAGCCATTTCTGTCCCCTTCCTTGACCACCTAAAAAGCCCTTGCAATGTTCTTACGTGAGCAGAGCTGGTGTTTACCCCATCATCTCCCTCCATCCCCAGCTCATTTCATTCCTCCATACAGAGTCATCCCCCTGAAGTTGGCATAAATCCTTTTGGAGATGACTCTGCTATGAGCAGGTAAAGGCCAGGGCTTTCTGGGACTTGTCTTGATCAGCTCTGACTTGAATCAGTCCAGATAATTCAGGCTCTGCTCCTCTCAGCCAGCACAGGGTTATTCCAGCTCCAAGGAATCTCTCCCTGCTCCCTGCCAGGAGGGAGGAAGATGAACCAGCTCATCCTCACCCTGAACTTGCTGCCCCAGGGCCAGATTTCCAGAGGGAAAAGAAATTTAGAAGTCCATAAACTCCAAGTAGAATGGGGGTTATAGCAGGGATTTATTTCAGAGAGGCCTCTAAGGGGACAGATGAAAATTAAGGGCAGATGAAGTGTTGTGCTCAGGTCAAACTCCCAACAAGTGAAGCTTCTGAGTTGGGTCCTCACAGAGCTCTCACACATCTCCTGGTAAACCAGTAGACAAATAATCCAGACAGGTTAGTTCCAGGCTTATTTTTATTAAAAGACATCTTCAGAAAGATATTTTAGTACAAAAAAAAAAAGTTTAAAATACACAAACTACAGTTGCTTTTTTTTTTTTTGTCCTTTCCCCCCAGCATCAACATTTATAAATTACAGCACATTGTTATTAACACTGCATTTAAATATGGAAACAAATTAAAACAGGAAAAAGTCATCAACAAGGTCCAGCATCCTACAAATGACTATTTACAATATTTAGCAGCTAGGAGCTCTAGCCCAGGAGTCAATATGACTTCAATAGGGTGGGATGCTTGGGAAGCCCCAAGATGGCAGCTTGGTTCACAAGAGTTTTTGGGGACCTGCTTTGCCCACCAGACACACACCCCAAAGGCAGAGGCAACGCTGTACTTCAGGGTACAGCATCCCACAAAGCTGGTGAGGCTCTTGCAGAGAAATCCTGTTGTGCCCTGGCCCTTTAGAGGGGGTTTTGGGGCATGCACCTGCTATGCTGCTACTCACCCTAAAACAGAGGTGTCTCCTGGGTGAAAGCAGCCTCCAGGTCCTGCCCAGGGACACTGCTTTTGTCCTTGTGCAGCCCCTAAGTGTCCATCCTAACCACCCCCAGCCACACTTGCAGGCTCCAGGCAGAGTTTAAGACTCATCCCCCCTCCAGGATCTGTCTGTCCCCCCTGCAAATGGCTGCAGGACACCCCCCCTCCCAGCACATCCTGGAGGTGGAAATGGATTCTCAGCTCCCAGCAAATTCCAGCACAGCCAGAAACACAGTGCTCCAAAGCCATGAGAGACCACAAGGTCCCCTTTCTGCACAGGGTGTCCTTCAGCATTCCCACCACAGCTTCCCAGTGGGATGGAGACCCCGGAGCAGGGATTGTGCAGATGGATCTGCCCAAGGTTCGTGTCCCCAGGGCACTTGTGGGGGGAGGAGGCTCTGGGGCTTTCACAGGAAGAGACACAGGACATCACCTGGGAACAGCAGTGGAAGACAGGACACAGCAAGGCTCCACACCCAACCCTTGGGTCCAGGGAAGTAAAAGACTTCCCGTGCTCCCCTTCCCTCAGCCCCAGTTCACCAAAACCATCACAAAAGTCTTCAGACAGGACAGAAAGCACCAGACAACTCGGAACGTGGCACAGCAGCAAGTGGCAGGTTGGAAGCCCCTTGGAGGTGGAGCATCCCTGCTGGGGGCTCCTCTTCTGCTCTGGGAGCTCCCATTCAGGGCTGTCAGCAACACGGAGCTCTTTGACTTCTTGCCAGGAGTTGGGTCATGCCACTCAAGGGCTGCTAACCAAGAGGATCACTCCTCAGAGGGCTTCCTGGGGAGGCTGAGTTCATTTTCTGTAAACACCAAGTGACGGAGCAGAGCACCTCGGGCCTGAGCTCCACAGGGAAGTTCAAGTCTCTGGTGGCAGCCTTAACGCTCCCTTTCCACTGCTGCAGGTTGGATTTTCATGGTGGTTGACTTCAGGGGGTAGTACCTGCCTTTCCATGTCTTCCAGAAGATTCCCTGCTTCCGCTCATGCCTCTGCCGGGGGATGGAGCGGAAATACTTCCCATTGAGGTTGGCGTGGCCACAGGTGCTGAACCACCAGCCTCCTACCAAGGCAAGGCAGAGGCAGGTTTAATGCACAGCAGCTCCAGACAGAACACAGACCCATGCTCAAGGCAGCTGCTTCCCCCATCTTCCCCACTTTTCCTGGCTTCAGGACCTTCTAGGACCCCTCGTACACACCTGAGAAGTTCCGCGCGCTGGGAAAACCTTTGCACGGATCCTTTGTGACTTTAGGATGTGTCTGCACATCATTTCTTGCACGCAAAACCTGCTCAAACCCCTCTGCAAAACCTGCTCAAACCCCTCCAGCAGCCACAGCTCGGGCCTGGGGACTGCCTGGAAAGGTTTCCAAGCCGAGCAGCAGCTAACAAAGTTGTTATGAAGACAGATGCTTGGGCCAACCATGAACCCCTCCTGGTTTCAGCTTCCCTCCCAGCCCAGCAGGGCTCTTCCCAAGGGTGCAGCTTTCCTGAGGAAGCAGGGGACAAGCTGGGCTCACCACCAAAAGGGTCTGGTCCCACAAAATCCCTGTCCCACTCCTGGCCACTGGGCTGAAGGGAATCCCATCACTGGGAAGGAGGAGCTCGTACTGACCTGAGAGGTGTTTGGCACAGTTTGTGTCAGCTTTGAGGTCGTGGTCACGATCCCGAGTGGAGAAGGGGAGCTGCCTGAAGTCCCCAATGGCATTTTCCAGCTCTCCAGACAGAGGTCCCAGCAGGCTGAGCGTGTAGGCTGTGCTCTCACCACCAAGGCTGAAGACAAACTGAACCACCTGGGAATTTCCTTCCCAGTCTTCCAGCTCGATCAGGAGATCGGATCTTCCCTCTTGGACGAGGTGATGTATCTTCTCGAGACCCAGCCAGAAGTCACCTGAAGCAAGACACATTGCATTGCCTGCAGGGCCACTAACATGCCTTGCAAAGCAGACCCAGAGAGCCTCCTGAGCTAAAAAGGGACAACCCAGAACCCTGCAGCATTTGTATTGCTGTCTGGCACCTGAAGGATGTGTCAGGAATCCTAGAATGGGCTGGGTTGGAAGGGACCTCAGAGCTCATCAAGTCCAACCCTTGCTCCACTCCCCCCGTGGTTCCCAGCCCATGGCACTGAGTGCCACATCCAGGCTCTTTTGAAATATCTCCAGGGATGGAGAATCCACCCCTTCCCTGAGCAGCCCATTCCAATGGCTGAGCACCCTCTCCAGAAAGAAATTCTTTCTAATGTCCAACCTAAACCTCCCCTGGCACAACTTGAGACCTCTTGTGCCCTCTTGTCTTGCTGAGAGTTGCCTGGGAAAAGAGCCCAACCCCCCCCTGGCTCCAACCTCCTTTCAGGGAGTTGGAGAGAGTGATGAGGTCTCCCCTGAGCCTCCTCTTCTCCAGCCTCAACACCCCCAGCTCCCTCAGCCCTTCCTCACAGGACTTGTGCTGGATCCCTTCCCAGCCTCCTTGCTCTTCTCTGGACCTGCTCCAGCACCTCAATCTCCTTCCTGAGCTGAGGGGCCCAGAACTGGACACAGGACTCAAGCTGTGGCCTCCCCAGGGCTGAGCACAGGGGCAGAATCCCTTCCCTGGACCTGCTGGCCACGCTGTTCCTGAGCCAGCCCAGGATGCCAGAGGTCTCTTGCTCTGCAAGCAATATCCCTCCCTCCTCAGCCAAATGGTGTTCTCCAGCACACAGAAATCTCAAGGAGACAGCAAGGGGAAATGACTTTTGCTAAGGCATCACTTGTCCCTTGATGAGAAGACAGACACCATCCTCCACCTACCCTGAAGGTCTCCAAAGCCATTCTTGTAGGCATCCCAGAGCTGGTCGAAGTCCACAGAGCCATCTCTGCGTCTCTGGATCACTGTCCAGCCACCTTCTGCAGGCAGGGAAAATGGGGTCATTTTGAGGTTACCGTTTGCAAACCCCCCCTGCAAAAATGCTGTGGGACATCTCTACTCCTTTACCTGTGCTCATGTCACAGTAGACTTTGAAGGGCTGAGACCCTGCAGGCTGCACCTGGAAAACACCACTGCTTTGCTGCCCGGCCAGGAAGAGCTGGTGGCAATCCTCTGGGAGCTCTGTAGGGGAAGGAAAAAGCCACTGAGATGCTGACCCTAAGTCCCACTTCCTCAGCAGGCTGCTTCTGCCATGGCCCCAGCACTTGCAGCGCTGGCCAAGAGCCCAGGCAGCTGTGCAGAGTGGTGACCCAGGCTCTGGACATGTGCTGGAGACGATGGCCCCTGACCTCAGCATCTGGTCATGCTCTGACCCCCTATCTTCCCATTTATCCAAATGCAGCTCCTTGGGCTTCATCCAAAGCAGAAGGCAGGCAGCAGGCCAGGCAGCAGGATAACCCAGGCTGAAGGAAATGGCTCCCACCAAGGGAGCATCCCAGCTCCCTCCATGCAGGCAGAAGCAGCCTGGTTGGGGTGGGATAACAGCAGGGCCAAGCATCACCATCCCACCCCGAGGCTGAAACCATCTCTGAGGGCAGAAAGAAACCCCAAGTCCTGACATGTGGAAGGTGCTGGAGCACCTGGCACTTGACCTCTTGCTTCCAGCAACTCTGGTGGCCCCAGCCAGACATCCTGTGGGCAACCTGCCACTGGGAGCCCCGGGGCCAGGCTGGGTGACCTTTTTGTCAAGACACAGTGACTGGGGCAGGGAAGGGGTGGGTGGACCACAGGGAGCCCCAGCAGATTTCTCAGGTGAAGCCCCCTCCCAGCTGGTCCCCTCCATCCCATGCCAGCCCAGCTCCCACCTCTCCTTCCACCCTTGGGGGGGACTTTGCAAAGCACCGTTTCAACAGGGTGGATAAAAATCCATCCAGGAACCACCACCTGCAGCACTCGAGGAGAGACAGGGCCGGGGGAGGGGGGGGGAGGGGGGGAAACTGTTACAAAAAACCAAAGTCAAAAGGCTGCAGGAAGATGCTGCTGAGGCTTCAGCCACAGAAGTCAAGGGACTCTTTGTCAGCTGGGACAGATGCCCCCAGCACCCCCAGACAAAGGGGATCTGTTCTACCCTCTGAAGGTGGGATGGATTTTGGTTGCTCACAGCTGCTGCCAGCACAACCCCAAGACAGAAGAAACCTAAATACAAGGCCCAGGCTGTGTTGTCCCCCCCTCCCCCTCTACAGCCCCCCTGGGATCCCCTTGCCATAGCTGCCCTGGGGTCAGGGGCTGCAGCAGGGAGAGGGGCCTGCCCCACTGCTATAGGGTATCTTGTGGGGCTGAAGGGGGAAAAATGGGGTCCTTGAGCAGCAGAGGGCAAGAGCAGCCCCCAGGGACAGCACCCCTCTCCTCGCCGGGTGCCCAGGGAGCCTAGATGCTGTGCTGGGACAAAGAATGGAGCCACAAATAAGGGAAATGTCTAGACAGGACACCCAGGGGACAGCAATGTGATGTTGGCCACCACCTTTCACCCATTTCACCCCCAGACCTCCCTGGTGAACCTTCCCTTGGCACAGGTAGCCCCTCTCCCCCTGCCCTCAGCCATCAAGGCTGCACCCGTGCTCCGTGCACCCCTTGCACCCCCAGGCAATGCCAGGGCAGGACCAGGGCCCCCCAACCCAGCAGTGCACCAAGGGGACATGCACGTGGCCACAGCCACCCCCAAGCCCAGGCACTCCTGCATCAAGGACAAGTGTTTTCCCCCAAGAATCAGACAAAAAACACCTCCAGCACTGCGGGGGGGGTGGGGGGAAGGGGTGCAAGACCACCCCAATATCCCCAGCCTCGAGGTGAATGCAGCCAGAGAAACCAAGGCCAAGGCCAGGGGAAGGAAAAGCCCAGGTTTGTGAGGCAGCAGGATGCTGGGGCAGCCTCACACAGCTCCTTACTGCTCTCCCATCGATGCCCAGAACCAGCAGGACGGTGCCAGGAGGATGCTCAGCGTGCAAAAGTCAATCCCATCCCTTTGGATTTGGTTTTTGGCCACGCTCCTTGCACTCTGAGCAATTCTGTCTCCCTGCTGCACCGGGGGAACTTCCAAACAGTGACTGAGATGCTTGAAGAGCCTCAGCTCGATCTTTTTGTTTGAGGAACACGCTTGTTAGTTCAGTTCATGTTTCACATCCCTATGGCACCAGCAGAAGAATAAGACCTCCTGCTTGCTCTGGATGTTTTTCTTTCTCTCCCCCTTTTCTTTAGCCAAACAAGACGGAAGAATCAACAAGGCTGCCCCAGGCACCAGTGTATTTACCCACTCGGATCCCCACGCTGACAGCCCGGGTTACACTACACCCTTTCTTGCAGATGTCGAGACACGCCTGGAGCTGTCGGCTTCACCTCCCCCTCGCTCTCCCCAACCCAATTATTTTTTTTTTTTGGAGTCCCGGAGCCACGGGGGGAGTGCGGGGCTCCACCTTTCCCCTACTGGGCCGCCTGCCAGCACCCGGGGTTCTGCCGAAAGCCGCGATCCTCTTTCTGCAAGCGATTAAACCTTTCCCTCTCCGGGCTGCTTCGAGCCTTCAACTTTCACACGCTTGGCCCCGAGCCAATTCCAGCCTGAAAAAACTTGAGCTCGCTGGATGCGAATAAAAGGGGCTTTCTGCAAGAGCAGCTGGCCGAGTTCAGCAGCTTTCCCCCGGGGTCCTGCCGGCACCGGGGCTCTGCCCCACGCTAGCCAAGGAGCCGCCGGCACAAGCCACCCGGGCTCTGCAAGCGGCCACGAGTCTCTCGTCCCCCGGCTGTCCCCCCCCCTTCCCCTCCCATCTCTCATCTGCTTTAAGATTTGCCAGAAAACTCACTCGACTCGCTAATGAGGGGAAGGGAATTGGGTTTCTGTCAGCGGTACCGACACCGGGGGTTGAGCAAGAGAAGGGAGAGCCCGTGGCTCAGTGGGGTTGGGGAGGGAGTTGGGATGCCCCGGGGTGCTTGGGGTGCTCAGGGCTTCCCCACCAGGGTCAGTGCAGCAAGGGAAGGGGCTGGGATCTTGCAGCCCCCACCTCGCAGCATCCCCAGGGCCCTTGCTGCCTCCCACCAGGCTGCACCCAGCACCCAGTGCAGAGCTGATGGCACAGACTGTGCCAAGACCTGAATTCATCTTCCTGCACCCCACACTCAGCATAACCCGAGAGTGGAGCAGGGGGTTGGACTTGATGACCTGCAAAGATCCCTTCCAACCCAAATGATTCTAGGATTCTAGGACACATTAATGAGGGCAAGCCACAAAGCAGAGATGGGAAAAAAACAAAACAAAAACAAAAACAGGGAGTTGGAAATAGGGTTTTGAGAGTTTTCTGGCTCACTGGTACCATTCTGACCAAGGGAGACCTCATGTAGCCCCTCTCCAGGCTGGTCAGCCCCACTGAGAACTGGAGCCCTGTGTGCCATCTCTCTTCTGGTCTGCATGGATTCTGCAGCTCTTTGTCCTGCCCACCAAGTTTTCACACAGTCACAGCTCCGGGCTCCACACACAAATTCCCAAGTGTCTTCCCATGCTATCCCTGCATTCAGCCCCGGGCAGGATTTCCCCGTGCATCCACACCCTGCCTGGTTTCTGTTTGGACATCCCCAGACAGCTGCAGAGACAGAGCCAGCACCCTGATTTAGCTGCCACAACACGAGAGCAGCTGCTCCCAGACAACAAACCCTGTGGGGACCCCAGTTACTGCCAGGGAGGGTGACTGCAGGACACAGCACTGCTGGGGACACCCACTCTGCTGCCCTGAGCTCCTGCAGGCCCTGGGCCTGCAAAAAGGATGCTCCAGGCAGAGCCAGGAGCTCCAGATGCAGCATCCACTTGCCTGCTCTGCTGCAAGTTTCCCAGGTCTGTGGCTCTCTGCACCTCTGCAACTCAGCACCTTCCCTTAACAAGAATGGGAGTTGAGGCATTTGTCTTTCTAGGTGTGAGTCCTAAATAGGAGCCACAGGAGATGGACACAAAAGGATTCAGCTCTCCTCTCATGGTCCAGGGCTCTCTAACCCTCCCCTGTACCAGCCTGAGAAGCAGCCCCTGCCTGGTAAAGGGAGAGGAGGAGAACAAGAGTTAACTCCCAGGTGCAGAGATCCTCCTTTCCCCCACCTGCCAATCCTCAGTGACAAATACCTGCTAGCAGCATTTCCCTGCTCCCCACTGCATTCTTTACATCAGGCAGAAAAATTCCTCTTAAATCTTGAAATTCCTGCTGGACTAATACTGACCCAGAAGGCAAGGATGATCCTGTCTGTTCTCCAGATCCCCCCCAGTTTGGCCAAACTCCCAAACTCTGGCTTTGGGAGCAAATCTCACACCCTGACTCGGGACAAATGAACCTTTTGTTTTCCAAGGGTTGCAATTGCTGTAGGTTTGCTCTGGGATGGAGGAGCAGGAGGCACAGGCAATACTCACTCTGCATCACCACAGACTCCTCACTGGTGTTCTGGCTCTGGTTGGTGTGGCTGAGGCTCTTCTTCAGGTTTATCTTCCATTTTGGAGACTGTGTCTTGTTGTCCTTCAGGTGTAAGGGGATGAGTAGATTGACCTAAAAAAAAAAAAAACAAAAAACCCAGCACAAGTCAGAACGATTTTATCTCAGCTCATTTTCAGTGCTGATACTCAGGGAAGCTGATGAACACAGTACCAGCCACTCCCTTGTGACCAGAGCTGGGGCTGAACTTGCCCAGAAGCCTCGAGGAACAGGAGACACCCGAGGCTGGCAAAGCCAGAAATTATTGTGGCTTTTCACACCCATGCTAACGAGTTTATTCAGCACATCAACACAAAAACAGAGCCCAGAGAGCTCTGTTCCCACACACCGGTTCCTCCTATTGCTCTGTGCCAACACTGGGGAGTTGCAGTTTGTGACCCTTGCACCCACACCGGGCACAAGGACCAGGACTGTGGATCCCCAGCACCAGGAACAGCGGGACAGCCGGTTCTGGTGTCACCGGTTCTGCCGGCAATGAGCCCCGGTGCCAGCGGGGCTGCCAGGGTCCTCGCAGGACCAGGCTGTGGGTGTCCCCCCCCCCGTGGGGTGGGATGGGGGCTCACCTTGCTCTGCAGGCTTTTTATCTGTAGATTCTGCTTGTCCAGCTTGTACTGCTGCTGCTTGATCTTCTGCAAGAGCTCCTCGATTCGCAAGTTCTGGGCATCCATTAGAGACTGCGGGAGGAGGGAAGAGCCAGATGAACCCCACGTCTCTAGGGAGACCCGGTCCTGCTGCACCTCCGGCAGGGAGCCAAAGGGGCCAGACCCCCGGCAGGGCTCCCCCCCCCCGATCCTCCCAGTGCCCCCAGGACCATCAGGTCCCCATCCCCTCGCTCTCCCGTGACCGATCTCCACCCTCAGCTTCCAGTGCCCAGGGATGGTTGGGTCCCCACCAACCCTCCGGGCATCTCCTGGGGTCCCGGCAGAGCTTCCCCCACAACTCCCCCCTTCCAGCCTCTCCCGCTGCCCTCGGCTCCTCCATCGCTTTTCCGAGAAGGCAGAGACCCCTCCCCGCATCCCCCAGGTCGCTCCCGGTGCCCAGGGCAGGTGGGGTCCCCCAAGTCGCCGTGGGTGCCGGGACGGGTCCCCTCGGGGCCGTTCCCCCCCGGGACGGGTCGGGTCCCCCCGGGGCGGGTCGGGTCCCCCCGGGGCGGGCGCTGCTCTCTCACCTGCAGCGCTCCCAGGTCCCTGGAGCTCTGGTTCCCGGCCGGCCTCGCCTGCAGCGCCTGCCGGACACGGCCCTCCAGCTGCTCCAACCGGCCCTGGATCTCGGCTTTGTCGGCCGCCACCTCCTCCAGGCGCTGCTGCAGAGCCTCGGAGAGGTTGAGGAGCTGCCGGCCGCGGCCCTCCAGCTCCCGCACGCTGTCCCGCAGCCGCTGTCCCCGCTCCTGCGCCTCCCGCGCCTGCCGCAGCAGCCGCCCCAGGGAGGTGTTGTGGGCGCTGAGGCGGCTGCCGAGCTCCCGCATCTGCCCCTTGGTGCGGTCCACGTGTTCCTTCAGGCCGTGCCCGAGCTGCAGCAGCCCGTGGGCGATCACGTTCACCTCGTCCCAGGAGGCGAACTGCGCCCGCCGCTCCTTGCCCGCCGCCCGCCGCTCGGCCCCGGCTCGCCCCGCTGCGGGTCCCGGTGCCGGTGCGGGTCCCGGTGCCCCGGCCGCCGCCGCGGCGCACAGCAACAGCGCTGCTCCCGCCAACTGCATCGCTCCCGCCGCTCCCAGTGCCGACCCCGCCGCTCCCACTCCGCTTTTATCGCCGCCCGCGCTCGGCGGCGGGAGGGCCCCGGGACCGGCCCCTCCCCGCCCGCCCGGCCCCGACGCTTTGTTCGCCCTCCCCCGCCGGTCCCGGGTTCGGGCGGCACCGCACCCGCCGCCCGGGGCAGCCTCGGTCCCTCGCCACTCAGCCCAACCCCCGCCCGGTTTTGCACCCATCCTCATCCCCATCCCCATCCCCGTCCCCATCCTCGTCCCTATCCCCATCCCCGTCCCCATTCCCGTCTCCATTCTCGTCCCCATCCCCATCCTCGTCCTCATCCCCATCCTTGTCCCCATTTGCATCCCTATCCCCATTCCCACCCCCGTCTCCATTCCCTCCCCATCCCCATCCCTGTCCCACCCCTGCTGGTGACTCTGCCCCTCACCCAGCACTGGGGACCCTCACTCCACCAAACCTTGCTGCTTGGTTCCTCCCCCGTGGTGGCCCCAGCCGTGGGTGCTGCCCCACCATGGGCCTGCACCCATGTCCTCATCCCAGGCCATGTCCTGCTGGGTGCTGGGGCCCTGTAGTGGGTGCCTGCTGTGGGTGCAGGGCTGCCTGGTGCCCCACAAGGTGCTGCCAGCCCTGGGGGTGATGCACAACTGGGCTCAGCTCCTTCCTGCACTCCAGGGAACCAGGACCTTCCCTCCTCTACATGTTCCCCGTCTCTAAGATTGCAAAGGATGAATTTGTCCCCCCTCTAAGGCTTCACCCATCTCCTTGTGAAAAACGGGCATCTTGTTTCATTTCCCAGTGTCTTGGGCTCCAGTTACCAGCTCTTTCAACTCTTCTCCTGTCTTTTTCTGCTGGCTTGCAGGCATTTTCTTTCTCTGTTTTTTTCTCCCCGTGAAGGAATCCACACACCACGATGGAGCCACTCTCCAGAGAAGAGCAGATGGAGCCCTGCTGCTCCCTCCCCGTTGCCACCCTCAGTTTCCCCTCTCCAGAGCACATCCCGGAGCAGGAAGGTGTTTAGGGATTACATCCCAGCTTCCCACCTCCCACAGGTCGGGCAGGAGGCAACCCTTGGAAGCCCTGGGCTGCGGTGGGGGCTTTGTGCCCAGCTCCCCCCACTCAGCCCACAGAGGTTCTGTCTCCATCCCACAGCACTCCCGGCCCTGCAGTTCAGGCTCTGTTTAGGGGGAGAAGCCTTTTTATCTTCTCAAAAGATGCCTGGCAGCAGGATTTACCCTTTGAGGAGTCCCCGAGAGTCACCTGGGGGTGCTGGCACGGGAGCTTCCTGAGGGCAGTGGCTCCACCAGGAGCATTTTTCCTGCCCCTTAAGGGCTCTCCCCTGAGGGGTTTGGTTTTTTGTTTTTTGCCGAGTCTGCATTTGAGATCTGCTGCTCTCTCTAGCTGTGGTTTTGCAGAGATGATTTTTCAGCCCAACTGCTCCCCTGGCACTCAGCCATGCAAACCCAACCCTTCCATCAGCCAAACTCCTTTTCCCTTCCTGAAGCAGGTAACTCAGAGTCAGGGTTTGCCATCCTTGGTGGGGATATATTCCCTGTTGCTGGGAGGGATGTGTTTCTGTACAAAGACAGGAATGAATGCCAGGTGATGGTTTCTTGTTACTCCAGCCCGGAGGCCTCTCCAAGCATGGGGAGGTAGAGGCCTCAGGGCAAGGGACAGCAAGGACAACACAGGTAGGAGCTGAGGAATGAGGAATTTGGGAAATTCCAGGAGGCCCCTGCTAGAGAGCTCCCAGCCCCCTCCACCAGCGGCTGCTTTCTCATTTATTCCATGGTCAGAAGGTATTTTTTAAATGAAGAAAAAGCAGAAGAAGGGGGAAAACCAAAACAAAGCAAACCCCAGAGGAAATTGTAGGGCAAAAAGAAACAACAAAACCCAAACTAGGGTTGTTGCTTTTTCCAAACCTTTGAGGTCTGGAGGCCTCTGTGCTCGCTCTGTGCGGCTGCTGGAGGGGAGCTGAGGACACGGTGTGGGGGGGGGTGATGGGGAGGGGTCACTCCCCAGCCAGGCCAGAGCTTCAGGCTGGGGTCCCTGTGTGGTGCCTTGGGGTGCACCTGGCTGGCTGGTGTCCCTGGGCCCCCAGGTGATGCCAGATGTCACACATCTGCCCACCCAAGGGACAGACCTGCTGCTTCACCCACCACTACCCCTGGGTGTTGAAGGGGCAGCCACAGCTCCGTCAAAAATTTCCAAATGGGGAATTTAAAAAAAAAAACCCAAACATGGAAATTCTTCTTTTCAGACCACATTCTTTTCCTGCTGGTTTTTGGCAGCCCAGGAGAGAGGGAGCTGGCAGGAGTTGTGCCTGCAGAGGCCAATGCTGGAGCACCCGGCACCCCGAGAGCCTCCCGAGCTGGGGAACACCAACCCCCCCAGATCACTGGGACAAACAGGGAAGCACAATTTCAGTCTCTGAGTGTTGCTCTGAGTTCGTGATGTCAGGCAAAATGAATCCTGTGTGCAGCTCTGCTCCCTGCCCAGCCATTACCCAACACTGGAGCTCATCCTGGGAAAGGATGGGGTTACACTGGGTGCCCAGGCAGACGTGTTGCCACTGGTTGGTGTTTGTGCTGAGGCAGGGGAGAGGTGATGTAAGAAGCTGAGGCCTGTTGAGAAGCCACATGATTTATGCATTTTCCCTTGGCTGTCTTTTCCTATTGGGACATCTCCAATTTGCCCTGAGAAATAGGAATTTCTAACATACACAAATGAAATGAAATGGTTGGGAGAGACCATGGGTCAGTGGGACAGTGCTCTGCAGAGCCAGACACACTCTGGTTTAAATGGAGCTTAAAATGGTCTGGGCAGGGTCTGCCCTGCACAGAACAGGGCTGTGAATAAAATCCCCACGGTGTCCCAAGCGCCCATCTCGGTTTGGAGCTGGGCAAGGGCTGAGGTTTGCTCCTGGGGGTAAAGGACCTTTTACCCTGTGCAGCTGAGAAACCTGAGAGGGACCCCAAGGACCTTGCCCCAGCCCAGCAGAGCCCCCAGCAGCCTCTGGGACACAGGAGCAGCAGGGCAGGGGGGCCCTGGGGTCTCTGAAGGCTTCATCAGGATCCCTCTGGCTGAGGGAACTGTGGGCTCAGAGGAAGTTATTTTCCTGGAGGTCTCTGTGGGAAGAGGGGTTACTCCCATCCCCATCCCTATCATTATCCCAATCAACACACCCATTCCCATTGCCCTCCTCAACCCCATCTCCTATTCCATCCAATCTTCCCAACCCAGCCAGTTGTGAAAGGCAGCAGCCCGGGCAAACACCACAAGTAGCTCCTCCAAACAGCCCCCCACACCTGGCAGCACATCCCCATCCCCATCCTTGTCCCCATCCCTATCCTCATCCCCATTCCTGTCCCCATCCCCATCCCTACCCTCATCTCCATCCCCATCCCCATCCCCATTCCCATCCCTGTCCCCATCTCCATCTCCATCTCCATCTCCATCTCCATCTCCATCCCTATCCCTATCCCTATCCCCAGCCCCAGCCCCAGCCCTCCCCCAGCCCTCCCCCAGCCCCTGCCCAGCAGGCTGGGATGGGGTCTTTGTTTTCTGTCTTTCTCCATCCCACTCCTTCCCACGTTGACCCCTCAGGTCACTGTGTGAAAGTTCAGCTGGGTCTGAACTCTTATTAATTCCTGCAGCTGCTCAGCCCTGAGCTCACGTCAGCAGGGATGGGAGGGATGGGAGGGATGGGAGGGATGGGAGGGATGCTGACTTACAGGAATGTTGCTCACTGAGCTGCTTTATTGTTGGATAAGGCAATCCTAAGGGAGACTCCGGTGAGTGGGGAACAGGGCACGTGTGAGTGACGGCCTCAGTGCTTCAGGAATAAATGAAGGTTTTTCCAGAGAAGGGGGTAATCTGGTTCAGTGGAGGTGGGGAGGCATCCAGCCGGGATTTCCCCCTGGCCCCTGGCTGAGCAGAGCAGCACGTCTCACCCAGCCTCTGGCACCATTCCCAGATGAAGTGGGCACTGAGTCCTCCTTGGGCTTGGCTCAGAGCTGGTTCTGGCAGTGATTTGTTTGTCACCCAACCCTGCCAGCTCTGCAACCCTGCACGCTGCCTCACTTAGCCCTGCTCTTCCCAAGCAGAAGATTCGTTGGATCAGAACCCAGAATCCCTGCTCCGGAGAGGAGCTGCGTGGGTCCTGGCCCCCACGCAGGGCAGGAAGGGACCAGCCTGGCTCCTGCCACCTGCCTGGAACTCCTGGGCAGCCAACCTGGTCCTACCCTGTCCCTCGCCGCCCCCAGGGGACAGGGGGGTGGCACAGGATGCCCAAGCACCAGCCTCATCCTGCCCTGGAGCCAGGGACACCCCCTCCTTCCCTGCAGGATGACTTCACAAACCCTTCTGCTCTTGCTGCTGCTGCTTCTTGAGCAGAGATTCATTTCCAAGCAGGGTGAACCAGAAACGTGGAAAATTGGCTGGAGGCATCCATCCATCCATCCATCCATCCATCCATCCATCCATCCATCCATCCTTTCATCCATCCATCCATCCTTTCATCCATCCATCCATCCATCCATCCATCCATCCATCCATCCATCCATCCATCCATCCATCCCCGGGCTCCATTCCCATCCTTTCTCCTCCAGCTTTCCCTGCCAGCACAGGGCAGCCCTGGGAGAACAGAACCGTGGGCAGCCCCAGGGAGGGGAAATGTTGGTCCCTGGGCTGCAGGGTCTCCTTCAGGCTCTGGAGGATGGGATGAGGGTCACAACCTCCCTGGGGTTCCTCTGAGCTGGGAAGGATCCATCCCAGAACTGCTGGCCTGGAGCAGAGGACCCCATTTTCACACTCGAAAAACCAGCATGAAAGGCTCTCAACATCTCTATCCAAGCAACCTCTGAATTTTCCTGGCCAGGGGGGGTGGGGGTTATGCAAGTCCTCACCACCCTTTATTCTCCTGCCACCCCCGGCTCCTCAGGTCACTGTGGGGAAGGTCACAGATGCCAGAAGGCAGGAAACTGGAGGGCTGGGGTTAACAGGGGAGGTTTGGCAGCCAAAGAAACCCAATGCTTATTTTTACAGTCATCTCTCAATTTAAACAACATGAGGTTCAAATTAGGGGCTCTGGCTGGCTGGGCTCACAGCTCTTCAGCTCTAAGGGTGCCCTCAGAATGTTCTGATTGCTCCTGAGCCTGAGTGGGAAAGGTTGGATCAGCAAAACTGGGAGTGGGCTCTGCTTTCCCAAGGAGCCAACTCTGGCTTCTCTGTTGGTGGAAATATTTGCCCATTGACACAGGCAGTGGCTTTGGAAAGATCTTTGGTGGACACGAGGGTGACAGGGGATTTTTCCAGTTGTTTTCTGAATGTCCCTTCATTTCTTTCACCCTTTCTGGTAGGAGAGGATGAGTGGAGCCTGCAGCGAGTGTCCCTCTGTCCCTCCTGGCCACTTGTCCCCTCCCTTCTCTGCAATGAGGATGGAGGAGGTTCTGGCACTGCTCAGCACATGCCAGCAAGGACCTGCTGGTGGCTGTGACCCCCCCATCATCCTGCTGGTGACTGTGACCCCCCCATGCTGCTGGTGGCTGTGACCCCCCTGTCCTGCTGGTGGCTGTGACCCCCCCATCATGCTGCTGGTGGCTGTGACCCCCCCATCCTGCTGGTGGCTGTGACCCCCCCATGCTGCTGGTGGCTGTGACCCCCCCATGCTGCTGGTGGCTGTGACCCCCCTGTCCTGCTGGTGGCTGTGACCCCCCCATCATGCTGCTGGTGACTGTGACCCCCCCCTCATGCTGGTGGCTGTGACCCCCCCCTCATGCTGCTGGTGGCTGTGACCCCCCCATCCTGCTGGTGACTGTGACCCCCCCATCCTGCTGGTGGCTGTGACCCCCCCCATCATGCTGCTGGTGGCTGTGACCCCCCCATGCTGCTGGCCCAGCCCCTCACTGCCTGCATCCCCTGACACAGCACCAAGGGCATTTCTGGCTGCAGGGTCTGATAAACCTTCTGCTGCCCAGGAAGGTTTTTAGCCACCTCAGGACGTGGAGGATGGGTGGCTGCACCTTGTAGGACACTGGGAAAGTGCTGCGTGGCCCCCAGAGCTCTGCACATGCTGTGTCCATCTCTCTCTTTGCTCAGCAGGTTACTTCCCACTGGGAACAGGTCCCTGTCCCATCAGGACACTGCCACAGGGCCAGGACAATCCCGTTGTGTTCGGCTCTGCTGCACCCACAGCCAGCAGCACCCACGTCCCCCAAGGGCTCTTTTGGGTCCCTGCCCATCCCTGCACCCCACAGGGCCCTGGGAAGGGACCTGCAGGCTCCCAGCACTTGTAGGACAGGGCTGCAGAGCTTTGGATGGGGGAAAGCTTTGAGGCAAAGCACGGTCCTAAAAACCCCACCCAGGACTGAAACTTCTCCCCAGCCCCTTCCTGCTTGGGCCAGGACTCAGTCAACGAGATGCTCTGGTTCCTCATCCTGCTCTGTGACCCAGGCACAGCCACAGGACCCAGGGAGCTGAGGGTGCTGGTGATGTCCCTCATCCCACCTGGCTGAGCAGTGTAAGGGGGTGTCCAGCCTCAGGATTCCTCTGGGAAGTCAGGATATTTCCTGCTTCACGTTCAGAAGGGAAGGGGAAGGGAGGGCCCAAAGTCTGTAGGTGGGGGTCAGCAAGAAGTGACAAACCCAAGGCTTTCTCTGTTGTGAGCTTTTTTCCCAACGGGGTAAATAGATATCCCCCCATCTTTAGCTGGGATTCTTCTGGATTTTAACACCGGGGTTGGGGATTTTTCCCTATTTTTATGCCCCCTCCACAGGATATGCAGGCACTCAGTGATGCTGCTTGCTGCTTGTTGCAGAGCAAACCTGAAATGCCCCAAAGAAAATGCCCCAAAGCCCCAGAAGCTCCAGCATCCCCTTTCCCAGCCCCCTTGCTGGTGAAGTGGCAGTGGTAACTGGGAGCCCATGGGGCTACTGGAAGGCCCCAGATCCCCTGGGGTTGGGAACTGTCCCTATTTCCAGCCCTGCCAGTGGCCTGGGCTGCTTCTTGGTTTCCACAGCTGTCAAATGAGCACCCAGCACCCACGGGTCCCTCACCTGGACCCTCCTGCTCTGCCTCGTGTCCCCATCCAGAGCCAGAGGAGGAGCACGTGGCCACACACTGGTTCTGCTCGGGCAGGGCTGGGGCAGAGCCAACTCTGCTTGGTTTGCATTTCTTAGAAAAACAAATATTGTGGGGTTTTTGTTTTTTTTTTGGTTTTTTTGTTTTTTTTTACCTGGGTGCTTTGATTGGCAGGACTTTGCTCAGCAAAGTGTCTGAGCTTTGAGCTCAGATGCCCACATGGGACCACCACATCCCCCCCCCCCCGTGCCTCTGGAGCTGCCCTGGGTTGGCATCTGATGCTCTTCTTCCCTGCAAGGGAAGTCAGATACCTGGAGAGAAAAATCCCCATGCCCAGAACCCACCTGGAGAGAAAAATCCCCATGCCCAGAACCCACCTACGAGTCTCAAGGGTGCCTGGGAATTGCTTCCCCATTGCAAAGTGCAGAGAAAAAAAAAATCCTGAGCATGGCCTGAGAAATTTCCCTCACCCCAAGAGAAAAGAATCCAAAATGAACCATTTGGCATCCAAGTGGGTGGTGGTGCCATGGCCCTCGTGGCTGGAGGTGACCATGAAGCAGCACAACCCATCCAGTGTCAGGGGGGTTGTGCTGGGCAGTGTCAGCTAAAAATGGTGACTTTGGGCTTGGCTTCCACTCCCTGGTGGTTCCCCAAATCACCCAAAGCAAAACCCTCAGCCAGACAGCACCTTCCTCCCCTCCAGGAGGGAAAGCTCAGGGAGTAAGGGGAGGATCCAGCCTTGAGCAGCATCAGGGATGAGCTGGGGGTGGCCTCAAGTGGGTCACCAGCTCTGGGGGAATTTCCACTCGTCAGACATTTGGGAGGATTTTTATTTAACACTGCAAGAATGAATGGCAGGAGGCACAGGTGGGAAACCCTTCCCTGCAAACCTTACTGGGAGCTGTGTTCTCATCTGGATTTTCTCAGTCTCCATCCCTGGAATTATTTAAAAGTCACCTGGATATTGGGACAGGCTGAGAGAGTTGGGGTGGTTCAGCTTGGAGGAGAGAAGGGTGAGGGGAGACCTCAGAGCATCTTCCAGTGCCTGGAAGGGCTCCAGGAAAGCTGGGGAGGGACTTGGGATAAGGGCAGGGAGTGATGGGATGAAGGGAAATGGTTTCAAAATTAAAGGGAGATGAGATCTGAGGAAGAAATTTTCTGCTGTGAGGGTGGGGATCTCCTGGCCCAGGTTGCCCAGAGAAGCTGTGGCTGCCCCATCCCTGGCAGTGCTGAAGGCCCCAGGTTGGATGGGGCTTGGAGCACCCTGGGCTGGTGGGAGGTCTGGGGCCAACCTGTCCCATGGCAAAGGGTGGGACTGGATGAGCTTTAAGGTCCCTTCCCACCCAAATCAGTTTGGAATTCTATGGATCTATGAAGGAGGAAGCCCACCAGCAGCTCTGGTGCAGATTCATCCTCCTGGTGTGTGGGTGCCTGGGGACAAGAAAAAAATCTGAGTATCCTCAGGAATGATTGCAGAGGGGTTGGACACTGTGCTGGGATTTGGGACACCTCTCACACCACTGTCACCAGCACCTCCAGCACCAGGCTCAGCCCTCCCCGTGGTTTCCTGCCCCTCAGCACCCAGGGAGTCCCCAGACACCTCGGGGGGGTTGGCAGCTGCTGGTGACACACAGGGCTGGCAGTCACCCTCTGACTTGCTGACAATGCTGAGTCTCAGGAAAACTCTTCCAGTGTTTCATCCTTGCAAAAAAATTCTACCTTATATCCAGTCTGAGCCTCCCCTCTTTTAGTTAAAGCCCTCACCCCCTGCCCTGTCACCACAAGCCCTACTAAAATGTCTGCCCAAACCTTTCTTTTAAGCTCCCTTCCGGCACCTGAAGGTTCTCTAAGGTCTCCCTGGAGTCTTTTCTTCTCCAGGCTGAACCCCAACTCCCTCAGCACAGCTCTAGCCCCTCCAACCCTCCAAGAATCTTCCTGGGCTCCTCTGGACTTGCCCCAACAGCTCCATCTCCTCCTTGTTCTGGGGGGTCCCAAAGCTGGACCCAGCACCTCAGAGGACATCTCATCACTTCAGGGGACATCTCAGCCTCCCTGGATCTGAGTCCAGGTCACAGGTCCAGGTCACAGCCTGGACACAGGTGACTTTCTGGGCTGTCAGCTCCCAGATTTCATCCACCAGCACCCTCAAATCTTCCTCAATCCCCCCACCCCCTGCTCTGTTTGACACCTGGTGCTGCCCTGGTCTTGCACTTGGATTTGGGGGGCACCAGAGTTGGAAAACCAGTTTGGAGGGGACCCTGTCATCCCAGCTCCTACCCTGCTGTGGTTTCTTCCCTCCTCCCAAATCCCCTGAGCTGGTTCAAGGGCTGGAGCCGTGCCTGGCTCTGCACCTCCTTTTCCCCTTGGACTTGTGGACGTGGTGCAAAAAATAGCTGTCCAAGAGGGCAGAGGTGACCTTTGGCATTTGAAGAGCTCTTTGCTTTGTCAGCACAAGCACAGAGTGTTTGGGGATTTTGTGGAAGGTTCCAGGGGCTCTGAGCCAGGGCCAGACGAATTTAACTCCCTCTGGGAGCAGCCAGGAACCACCCTGGGAATGCAGGCTCCTAAGGAGATGCCTTTCAGGGGACAGGAGGGGAGATTCTCAGCTTCCTCCTGCATCTCTTTGCCAGAAACATTCCCCTTTGGAATGTTGTCTCACCACGGGAAGGGAAGGACATGCTGCAGATGGGATGAGAGATGGGATGAGAAGGGGAAGGCTGCAGGGATGGGGGAGGCTGCAGAGATGGGATGGGATGGGAAAGGGGAGGCTGCAGGAGTAGGAATGGCCTCTGGAATGCCACTTCGTGTTTGGGATTGAAGGGCAAAGCTTCACAGCATGCTGAAGGCACAGAAAAGCTGAAAAATTGGGCTCCTGCCTTCAAGGGCTCAAGTGTGGTGCTTGTGATCTCCTGCCAGAGGGGACAAAGGGGAGGAGCTGAGGGACAGAGAGCTGGGACCCCAAACCACAGAGGGGACCCTGAGCCAGGATGGGACCCCTGGTGAGAGAGGGGACCCTGAGCCAGGATGGGACCCCTGGTAACAGAGGGGACCCTGAGGCAGGGTTGGGTCCTGGCAGAGTGTGGCAGGGCTGGAGCAGTGCCCGGGGGTAACCCAGCCCCCCCCCACCTTTCTGCCCAGCTTGGCAAACCCAGCCCAGAGCACAAAATTAGAAGCAATTAAAAATTAAGCTTGGCTCAGGCTCAGTTCAAACTTTCTACCAAATTTAGCTGCTTGTTGCTTTGGAGATGACATCCAGAGGAATTCAGCTGGTGATGCAACCTGGAGAGGGGCTTTCTGCCAGCCTGGGGCTGCTGGGGCCAGGGAGAGAGAGAAGAGGAGGCAGTGGAGGGGTCAGGAGGAGCTCAGGTTGGAAGCAAAACCCATGCAGGAGGCAACAGGGATGTCCTGCAACACTTCCCATCTTACCTGAAAAATTGGCAGCTTTGTTTTCTGCTCCCTGAATAATTCTCGCTCCATTTTTTTTTTCCTCCTCCAGAGGGAAAAAAAAAAAAAAAAAAAAAAAAAAAAGGAGGGGAAAAAAGACACAGCTTAAATCTTCTTCCAAAGACCCCCCCAGACCCATCAGCTCCAGGGCACTGGGAGGGATGGCTGGGTCCCTGCAGAGCTGTGACACAGCAGAGGGGGGGCTGGGGGCAGTGCAGTGGTCAGGATGTCACCCAGGACCTGGCCTGGCCCTTGTGTCCCCCGTCAGGCACAGGGCACAGCTTGGGACCGAGCAAACAGACCCGAGGTGAGGAGCTGGGCCAGCAGTGATGCTGAGCCGTGGCCCTGGTGGCACTCTGGTGGCATTGGGACCCTTGGTAGCACCCAGGGGTGCCAGCTGGCAGCAGTCCCACCAGGAGCTTGTCAGCACCTTTGCCACAAGGCAGGGAAGAAGGGAAATTCCCCCCCCCCAAAGGCATTTCCCTCCCAGCTCAGGTTGGGGCCAGGAAGATACCCCAGGGGCTCTGGCACCACCCTGTGTGCTGGTCCTGGCTGATCCCAGGGCAACCTGGGCCTTGCTGGCAGAGGTGGGGACCCTGTCCCAGAGCCACCACCCTGACCCCACCAGACCAGGGAACACTCTGTATGGCCAAAAAGAAATAAAGCCCCAGGCAGCCACCAGCAGCCAGGTCTGGCTGCAGCAAAGTGGGAAACTTCATCCTCAGCTTCAGCATCCTCCCTGAGGTCAAGGGGAAGGGGCCTGGAGAAGGCAGGATGCCTCGGTGATGGGCACTCCTGTAAAAGGCAGTGACAGCTGTCGGGCTGGGGGCTGACGTCTCGTCTGGGCTGCAGCCCTTTGGGTGCAGGCACTGGGGGTGGGTGCTGCAGTTCATTCCTCTGGCCAAATACCAAGGTGGGGGCTGAGCTGCAGCTCGGGGCTGCCCTGATGTGGCTCCACCAGATGTGGCTCCAGACGAGGGCTCGGGAGGCAAATGCCACCCCTCGTTTACATTACCCTGACAATATCCCTCAGAACTGACCCAACGAATCATGCAGGGCTGGAAAAGCTCCCTAATTAACACAGTTGTTATAATTAACTGTGTCAGGACAGGTTGGCAAAAGGCAAGTTCAAGGTCCCTTTGCCCAGGGGCAGGAGAACAAGTGGGAGAGTGGGAGCACCCCACAGGAGCAGGATGTCCCCGGGTGCCACTCAGGGGAGTCCTGGCTGTGGCAGAAGGAACATCCCTGGGTACCAAATGTGTTGGATGGGCTGGGCTGGTGCTGCCCTGAGAGCCTTTGCATGGGGAAGAGCAGGGTTACACTGTCCCCATGAGCCAAGAAGCCACCCTGGGCTCATACCCAGGCAAACCCAAGGGAACAAGGGATGTGGCACTCGGTGCCATGCTCCGGGAACCACATTGGGGTTGGAATTGGTGATCCCAGAGCTCCTTTCCAACCTGGATGCTTCTGTGATGCTGTGATTCTTATTCTCCAGATAATTCCACCTTCTGGACGTCCAGGAGGAGGAAGGCAGGAGGCTCCTGCTGAGGAGCACAGCAGCCATCCAGCCTTTTCCCCAGTCCCTGGATCCCTCAGCCTCCTGCCCAGGAGCCCATGGATCCGGGATCTCTCTGCCATATGTAGGGCATCCCCATAGCAGCTTGTGCCTCCCTGGAGCTCCTGCTGCTTCTGCTCCCCATTGAGCACTTGGAAAGGTGCCTAATTTGTTCTTTCAGAGAGGAGATAAAATGGATTAAGGCTTGCTGAATGCTTGCCAAAAGAATCCCCATTAGGCCCTGGAGACCTTAATCTCCACCGGACTAAAAGCAGACAGCCTGCCCTGCAGCTCGTCCTGTCTGCCAGGGGATAAACAGGGATTTCAGGGAAACCTTTGGAGGCTACAAAACACATCCCAAACTGGACGTGCTGTCCGAAGCACCCAAGGTTGGGTGCTGAGTCCCACGGTGCTGCTGGCGCCCAGGGGTGACGTGTCTGAGGATGATGGAAAGGGCTGGATCCGAACCCCTCCGTGCCTTGGCTCTCCTCTTCCACAAGTTTGTCTCCAAGGCTCCTCCATCCTGCAGCTTTATCTCCTGCAGATTAGCTCCCCAGAGCTGTCCTTGCCTGCGTGCTTCCCCACTGATTCACATTTCTTATTTCCTGCTCCTATCTCTGATTTTCTTCACTGTCCTCACACTTCCCCTCCCCAAGGTCCAGCTCCTATTCCCGGTATCCCTGACTCCACTGGAAGGACCAGATCTCACCCGAGCCTCTGGCTTGATTTGGGAGGATGGTGATGGCTCTTCTGGACCACATTGGAGAGGGGATTAGACCTCCCTGCACCCCCGTGGTGATGGACAACCCTAAATTCCCTTGGCACTGCTTCCCCCCCAGTGGGCATCTCCACGGCCATAGATGGGGACAGGGTTAGTGCTGTGCCCAGCACTGCCACCGTGGCCCCAGCACCAGGCTGGTGACATGTCCTTGGCCAAGGAGAGATGCCAAGTCCAGCCTGGGGTCTTGGACCTCCCTGAAAAGCCAGGCTGGGCAATCGGGGGGTGGCTGAGTGGTGAGGAAGAGGATGGGTGTTGGGTTCCTGGCACTGGGAGGGAACCAACACCCCCAGTTTCACACCACAGACTCCACTTCTCAGGATCTGGGAGGCAGGGAGTGGTTCCTGTCCCTGGACACTCCAGCACTTCAGCCTTTCCACAAAGGGGGTTTGAGTCCATTTTTCTGACAGACCCTGGGCAGAATCACTGAGTGGTTTGGGTTGGAAAAGCCCTTTCAGGTCATCAGGTCCAACCCTTCCCCCATCCCTGCCCAGGCCACCCCCACCCCATGTCCCTTATCCCCACATCTCCAGGGCCTGAAACCCCTCCAGGGATGATGGGGACTCCAGCCCTGCCCTGGGCAGCCTGGGCCAGGCCCTGACAACCCTTTCCAGGGAGAAATTCTTCCCCAGCTCCAACCTAAACCTCCCCTGGCACCACTTGAGTTGTGCCAAAAGTTACTCTTGTCCCATCCCTTGTTCCTTGGGAGCAGAGCCCGACCCCCCCTGGCTCCAACCTCCTCTCAGGGGGTTGCAGAGAGCCAGAAGGTCTCCCCTCAGCCTCCTCTGCTCCAGGATCAGCACCCCCAGGGCCCTCAGCTGCTCCTCACAACTTCTCCAGACCCTTTCCTTCTGCTCCAGACCCTTCCCCAGCTCCATTCCCTTCTCTGGACACTCTCCAGCCCCTCAATGTCCTTCTTTGTCCTGAGGGGCCCAGAACTGAGCCCAGGATTGGGGGTGCAGCCTCAGGGAAGGGGCCCTGGCAGGACCCTGGGGCAGCTCTGGGGTGATGCTCCTGGTGTGGGGTTTGGGCCCCTCTGCCCTGAGGGATGCAGACTCCTCTGATGCTGTCTCCTCCAGGTCCTGCAGGTCTCATCTGCTCCCCTCTCCCAGCACTGCTCTGCAGCTCACTCAGGATGGATCAGGATGGATCAGGATGGATCAGGATGGATCCTGAGCAGCCCCAACCCCTCCATCCCCTGCACTCTGCCCTTCCCTCCAGTGCCCCAGGGCTGCTCCTCTCTCCCAGATTCTTTCCCACAGGCAACAAACCCTGCACTGCCAGCACCCCCACAGCTGTCCCCGTCCCCCCCCTTTGTCTCCTGTCCCCTGCCAGCCCGGTGGTGGCTGTGTCCTGGGGATGTGACAGGGGTTGGGCACTGCTCTGCCCTCCCCAGTGCCATGATGCAACCCGGGCAGTCACACGCTGTCCCCTCTGAGCAAACACAGCTCAGGACCTCGTGTTGGGTTGCAACAGCCTGGGGAGCAGCATGTGGCCCCGGCAGTGGCAGTGGGGACAGTCCAGGCCCGTGTCCCACGGCTCTGTTGGTGTAAGAGCCACCCAGACACCCCCTGGGGACACTGGGATCAGCCCTGAGCCAGGTGAGAGGGGGGCTGAGCACCCCCACTGCAGCCCAGGGTTGGGGGGGACGTGGACCCCAAGCTGTCCCCATCCCCATGAGAAACCCAGAGAGGTCCCCGGGGGGGCTCTGCAGCCCCAATGGGTTCGGAGCCCCCTCTGCCCTGTCCCCTCCTCTCGTCCCCCCAGCAGAGATGATTCCCTGGGGACATTTTTGCTCCTTTGGGGACAGAGCCCACGAGATGGGGGCTGAGGCTGAAGCGAAGCCAGGGGCTCCATGGGGCTGTCCCAGCTCCTGGGATGAGCTGAGGCTCCGGCAGGGATGGGAGCAGGAGCCGAGGACAGGATGGTGACACAGGGACCCGTGTGGCCAGTGCCACCTCCAGAGCCAGGCAGAGAGGCTGAGGTGACACTGGGAGCAGGCAGGGACAGATGTGGGTGAGGGTTAAGCAGTGCTGGGGGAGCTGAGCCTTCCCCACCCTCCCCTGCTGGAATGTTTGCTGGAGCAGTGTGTTCCAGCACTGCCAGAAACACGGGGAAGGAATAATCTCCCCTTTATCTGCCCGGGGGGCCTTGGGACTGCCTAAATTAGGAAAGGAAGCAAAAAACAGCAACCCCAAAGGCTTTGGTTTATTGCTCTGCTGCAAACAGAGCAGAAGCCAGGAGGGAGAGGTTCAGTCCAGCCAGGGGCAGGTGGGACCCAAGACCCCTTGCCCAGGGCCACCTTGCACCCACTGGGACCCTCTCCCTGTCCCAGAGCCGTCCCCTGCCTGGGGACATGGGCAGTGTCCTCTGGCACTGCCCCCTCCCAGGGGTGCAAAGGATGCTGAAGCAGGAGGGGAGGCTCCAGCAGGGAAAAAATGGGGCTGCTGCTTGGGAAAGCTGCCTGGAGCTGCCCCTCACCTTCCCAGTCCTCCAGCAAGAGGCTTTGTGCCACTGCTCTGTGGCACTCCCAGCTGTAGGACACTGAGCTCAGGTCCCCAACCCTCTGAACCTCTGAACCTGGCAACTTTGGGGCCTGAGCTGAGCACCAGCTCACTCCAGATTAATTGTTCTGGGTCTTTTCCCCCGCAGAAGATGCAGAAACTGAGTTTTTCACCCAAGGATGCTTTTGAAAATAAATTTTCATCCAGCTTTACCCAGCAGGCCATGAGCCCTCTTCTTACCCCTTTGCCCCAGATCTGGGAAGTTTTATGGTATGGTCACCACCCATCCCCACCAGTTCACTACCAGTTGCAACCCATCTGCCACCCAGTGCATCCCCAGCCCTCATCAGACAGACACCCTTGATCTCAGCACTAATTAACATCACTAATTACCATCACCACCTTTCTCTAGTGCAACAGGGACCTGTGTTCACCCTCCTCTCTTCTCCCCAAAAGGACCCTCCTTGGGAACAAGCATCCTCTGCATCTTCTCCCTGTCTGGTCCATGATGTGGTTACTCAAAGAGCTGCCCCATGGCAGGACACAGCTTTGCAGCTCCCAGAACACAGAGAAGATGCTGGAAATCTCTACATTTAGCTTTGTGTCACATGATGGGAATAATTTATTGTCCTTCTGTAGAATTATTTCTCAGGTGAATTTGAAGAGCACCAGGGTATCTCTGGGAGGATTATTTTATTTTCTCCTGCCCTCAGCCACCAAACAATGTGACCAGAGATACTTTTCCCAGGTTTCTCATAGCCCTTGTTCTCCTCTCTCTGGTTTTAGATTGCCTCAGCCATCATCTGCAGCAATGCAGCATTGTATTTCCATGTTAAATCAGGGATGTTCAGTGTCAGACTCTCAGAATTTAACATCCACTCACCAGTTTTCCCTTTCTTTCCCCCAAAATCACACACTGGGCTAAATATCATGAGACTAAAAATGTAGTGTGCTCAGTTTGGGGCACCTCAACACAAAAAGGACACTGAGGTGCTGGAGGAGGTCCAAAGAAAGGCAACAAAGTTGGACAAGGGGTTGGAAAAGATCCCGTAAGAGGAGTGACTGAGGGTGTTTGGGCTGTAGAGTCTGGGGAGACTTCACCACTCTTTAGAAACACCTGAAAGAGGCTGCAGTGAGAGTGGGGTTGGTCCCTTCTCACTGGTGACAGAAGACAGGACAAGGGGAGATGGCTTCAGCTTGAGTCAGGGGAGATTTAGGTTGGATGTCAGGAGAAACTTCTTTACAGAAAGGGTTGTTAAGCACTGGAACAAGCTCCCCAGGCAGCTGCTTAAATCCCCAGCCCTGAATGTGTTTAAAAATCCCCTGGATGTGGTGTTTGGGGACATGGTTTAGTGCTGGGGCATCAGGAATAGGGTAATAGATGACCTTGAAGGTCTTTTCCAGCCTGAGCAGTTCTATAATTCTGTGACTAATTGGTCACCACCCACCAACAACCCATCACAAACCATCATCATAGAACAACAACCCATCACAAACCATCATCCAACAACAACAACCCATCACAAACCATCATCATCCAACAACAACCCATCACAAACCATCAGCACCCACCAACAACCCATCACAAACCATCACCATACAACAACAACCCATCACAAACCATCAGCACCCACCAACAACCCATCACAAACCATCATCCACCAACAACCCATCACAAACCATCATCATACAACAACATCCCATCACAAACCATCATCCAACAACAACAACAACCCATCACAAACCATCAGCACCCACCAACAACCCTTCACCACCCACCAGCACCCATCAGCAGCCACTGCCACCCCTGCTCTCTGGGGACCAGAGCCAGCTCCAGGCAGTGATGCTCAGCTCCTGCTCAGTGCCCTTTGGTGGCACTGGTGGCAGTGGGATGTGGGGAGGTCCTGGCAGCCCCAGGGACCTATTGGGCTCCTACAGCAGAGCTGGGGTTAGGAAAATTCATCAATTATTCATTGTAGCTGGGAAATGAAAGGCTTCGTGCTGCTGCTTGCACAGCCCCAGCCCTCATCTCTGCTGAAAGCAGGTCTGGCATTTATATTTCATGAAGGTGTCCCCTCAGTTTTACAGCTAAAAGAAGAAATCAGTCACACTCTGTGCACAGAGCCCACGCAGCTGCTGCATGGCCCTGAGCAGCCTCCTCCAGCCCAGCCAGACCCTGAGCTGCTGCACGAGGAAAAACCCAACCCAGGGGCTGGATCCTCCCTGCTCCCCAAATTTAGGACGAGCCTTAAAGGCTTCTCCTGAATTTTGGAGGCAGCTGCTTGGGGATGGATGAGGGGGGCACACGGAGGTTGGCCCAGCCTGGAAACTCCCCTGGTCCTGAGCTCCAGCCACGGATCTGTCAGAGCAAATCCACATCGTGCCCCAATAAAAATGTGGGGCTCAGCCCAGGCACCCCTTCCAGACACGATGCAGCAAAGGTGAAGAGCACCCACACAGCACCCAGAGCTCAGAGAACAACCCAGCAAGACCTCCCTAGCTCAGTGGTTGGGGCACCCATCAGGTCCTGAGCTGAGCTGGGACCTTTCCCTCCCTGCAGTGAGGTGGTTTGGGGTCTTGGGTGATGCTCGGGGTACCCACAGAGGAGAAGTTGGGTTTGTGCAGAGCCTTCCCCCTTCAGCACCCAGGGATCTCTTGTCCCCACGGGCTGTTGTCACCTTGGGTTGATATCTGCTCTTGCCCACTGCAAGGAGACTGTCTGCTTGTTTCTTCTTGCCTCAACCCTTTAATTAAAAGGGTTTCAACCTGAATTAAAACATCATTCAAGCTGACAGTGTCTGGCTCCCTCCACATTCCCTTGTGGCAAGGACATTCCTTCCCTTTCCCACCAGTGCAGGGAAGCTCCAGCACTGCCAAGATCTGAGGATACTCCACGAGCGGCACCCACAGCCCTGGGATGGGGCAAAGGACCCATTCCCAGGCAGCTTCCTGCAGATGAAAACCCCTGAGGCTCTGGGAGCAGAGGGCAGAGCTGGGGGTTCAGTCACTTTGGGGACAAACTCCCATCTGTGATGGACTCTGGGGTAGCTGCTGCTCTTCATGGGGTTTGGGTGGGACCCAGCAAAAAAGTCCTTTTCCTGGAGGCCACCCACTCCTGGGATGGGTTGCCAGGGATGTGTCCAGCCCTGCCTGGAGGTTCCAAACTGGCAGCACAACCCTGCCTGGTGCTGGGGCTGCTCTGAGGTCAGGCAGGGACATCCCAGGGCCACGGGGTCAGGGACAAAGCCTCCCCCCTCTCATCACCTTGCCAGGGGTGGGTGGAAATGTAGAGAAATCTTTCTCACACCAAGGGAGGTGATGAGCACCAAGAGCCCCAGAGCAGCCTCAGGGGGCTTAGTGGGGATCCCCCTGCCCCATTTCAGGGGATCCACCCGAGGGGACAGGAGGGACCTGCCCAGGGCTGACCCCACAGCTCACCCAGGGTGCTCCTCCTGTCCCTCTGTGGGTGCAGCACAGCAGAGGGATGGAACAGTGGAGCAGAAGCTCCCAAGGGGGCAGGAACGCCAGGGAAAGGCCACCTAGAGACAGATTAAAAAATCAAATTACACCCTGAGCTTTTCACTGGCTTTATGAGCCTTGCCTCAGGGTGCTGATAGATTGGGTCTTATCTGCAGCAGGAGAAATCCCACCTTCCAGTCTACTTCTCCAGCCCTTTCCCAGTGCCCTGAGTACCCACTAAGTTTCTGTGCTGTGTGTTCTTGTTCAATGAATTATCAATTTAGCTGCCACATGCACTGCTCACCAGAAGCTGCTTCTGTTAAAGGTGTGAGAGGAAGTCGTGTGTAAAATTAGCTCAGCCCTTTGCTAAGTCAGATGGGAATTGCTTTCAAAGCAACACAACCTGCCTGGATTCCCAAGAGTTCAACCATTTTCCACACCAGCTCTGCAGGAGAGGAAAATATTTCACCCCTATACAGGGGGAGGAAGCTGGGGTTGGGTCATGGAGGGGAGAGCAGTTAATGGGGAAGATGCTGAGCCACATCCCTGAGCTTTAAAATACTCAGCCAGCTTGGGAGGCTGTGTCCTGGGACAAAGGAGGGTGGCTGTCCCCAAACCCACCTACGTGTGCCCCGTGGCAAGTGTCCTGGGGCTGTGGGTGGCCCTGGCCAGCCCCATTCCTGGGCTGCTGGTCCTGCAGGCTGTAGCTGGTGGGCTTAATTTTTTTTTTTTTGTGTGTTGCTTGGAAGAAAAATCAACTTCTAGGGTGGGATTTGCCACTGCCTCAGGGATTTGGACATTAATTTCTAATGGGGATTAAGGAACCAAATCCCTTAAGCAGCTTTTGCAGCCCCATCCTTTGCTCCCCATGCTCTGGAGACCCCTGGCCAGCCCTGCTCCAGCATCTGCCAAACCCTCAGGACCCTGCCCATCGTGGCATTTCCACGGCATCCCCCGGCTCCCCAGCACCATCTCCCCTGCCCTGAGAGTGATGGAGCCTTGGCTGTGAGCCCAGGGGAAGAGCCCAGCCTGGCAGAGGCTCTCACTGCCCAGCTCTGTCCCTGCTCCCAGCCCAGAGCATTTGCTGGGCAGCACAAAGGGCTTTTACCAGCCAAGACCAACACGGGCTCTGGTAAAAGCCCTGAAATCCCCTCAGATAGCTTGGGGTCAGCTCTGCCCTCCCCTAAACCTCAGTGCTCATCCCCTGCCTGGCTGAGGCCTCTCAGAAATGGAGCATTAGGGCTCTTCCCTCCAGCATCAAACACTCCTCCCCGGGCTGAGGAACAACTACAGCTCTGCAAGAAGCTCCTAGGAATATGCTGACACCATTTCCTTAATTACCAGGGGACTTCTGTGCTGTTTCCTCCCATATTTCAGGTTGCTTTCACTCTGACTTCTCACTTCTCTATGGCTGAATATCAGCAGGGATTGCTGGGGGGCAAGGGAGAAGCTTCCAGAGCCCAACTTCAAGAGCAAGAAAGCCAAGAGTTGGCTGCCTGGTTGGAGTGGAGGGAAGGGCTTTGGGAGGGATGTTTCCACCCCAAGGCTTCAGGGAGGGCTTCAGTCTGGGAGGACTCTTGGCCCCAGGGCTTTAGCATGGCAGGGGATGGGGGAGGCTCCCTGGGGAAGGGTCCCTGGGGAAGGGTCCCTGGGGAAGGGTCCCTGGGCCATCCCTCACCCACCCCAGGACAGGGATCTGCACCTTGGACAGGTGGGGATCCCCTCCAGAATCCTCCCATCCAGGTCCTCTCCCCAGCCAGGAGATTTGGGGAGGGGGGAAAGTGTCAGTTTAGGAGCATCCACCTTAGTGGTGCCCCAGTGATGTGAGAGGTGACGTGCAGGGAGAGGCAAGGGGGTGTCCCCCTGTCCCCTGGCATGACAAGAGGCCCCGTGCCATTGCTATGACCCTGTCAGCTCCCCTGCCAGGGGCAGAGAGGAGGAGGATGGCCCTGGCTCAGGCAAACCCCCTCTGTCTTCAGCCTGCCAGGGACACCAGGGGCTCCTGTCCCCTCTGGGAACCCGACCCCACTGCCAGACGTGGCCTCTGCACAGAGCCACAGCTTCTCTGGGCAGCCTGGGCCAGGGGCTCTGCGCCCTCACACCAGAGAATTTCTTCCTCAGATCTCATCTCAATCTCCCCTCTTTCAGTTTTAAACCATTCCCCCCATCCCATCCCTCCAGGCCCTTGTCCCAAGTCCCTCCCCAGCTTTCCTGGAGCCCCTCCAGGCACTGGAAGGTGCCCTAAGGTCTTCCCAGAGCCCTCTAAGCAGCAGCCTGAGCTCAAAGAAGCCTCCTTGAGCTTCCTGAGATATTCCAGGGGCCAGACCCACCTCCTGCCCCAGCTCCCAGGACAGGCTCAGCACTGCTCATTCTCCATCCCAGTGCTGGTGAACCCCTCCCAGCTCATGAGGTGACATTTCCCTGAGTCCTGGACCAAGGACTGGAGTTTCTGCAGTGTTTCCCCACTGGTATGGAAGCCTCCCAGCAGAAAGCTCAGGCTGGGGGCAGTTCCTTTGGGACAGACCCTTCCTTTAGGGGGTCACTGAGGCAGGACCAGGGATCCCTCTTCCCACCTGGGCTGGGCTGAGCAGAACTGGAAATGGAAAATGCACCCGTGGGAAGAGCAAGGAGGACAAGGTTAAAATGAAACATGAGGAAAAGAAAGAGCCCCAAAGCTGCATCAGCCCCTGCAGGATGCTGGGGGTCAGGGGCTGCCCAGGGGGCTGGGGCTCCCCCCACAGCACAGCCAGGGCTGGCTTGGGGCAGAGCAGAGCAGTGCTGAGGTTTTGCAAGCACAGGGCACTGCAGCAAATGTTGAATTTACAGACCTGGGAAACCAAGGCCACATCCAGCACCCCATGCTGGACCCCATCTCAGGACCAGGACTTTGTAGGATCAACCCCCAGTCCCCAGTACCAGTTCCCAGTACCAGCACCACAGCCCACCAGTGACCCCCAGCATCCAAGTGCTGATGTCCAACACCATCCTCAGGACAAACCTGCATGAGGCACTGGTGTCCCAGCTGTCAGCCCACAAAAATAGCTTAGCACCTGACCCATTCCTGCAGAGATTTTCCCAGCTCCTCATCCGTGGGGAAGGAAAAAGCACAAGAAATCCATAAGGCAGGGGGAGAGGGTTTGGGAGGGGGCATAATTTCCCTGCTCACCTGGGGCTGGGCTGGATTGAGTCATCTCCCAGACCTTAGCAAGGAGCCATGAGAACCCCTGAACACCCTGAGCACCCCAGGGCTGCCACGTCCCCCCACATCTGTCTTGGTGCCTGCCTGGGGTCTCCTGAGGAGATGAGCTCAGGCAAGAACCCTGTGCCAGGCACTCGTGCCATCGCCTTCAGAGCTTTATGAATATTGTAGCAAGGCTGTTCCTTTGATCTCTTCTTCCTTCCATGAAGCCCCAAACCTTTTGCACATTCGTTTCCACCTCACTATTCCTCTGAATTATTTAAACTTGCCTTCCCAAAAGCTGAGCCCTTCCATTAGCACTCCTTCCTCTGCACTTCACATGGAATTTGCAGACTTGCAAATCCACTTGGTTTCTCTCTGTGAGGTTCCCTCTGGTTCCCCTCCAACCTGACCCCAGTCAAAGCCCTTTTCAGTTTTAAACCAGCCTCAGGATTTTTTCCTGGGGTCCTGGATGGGCTTCCCAACATGGTTTTGATTTTCACCATTGCTCCTCTCACCACCACTTCCCCCACAGACACACACAGACCTGCACTGGCTTGCACCAAGCTGTTCTCAAGTGATCCATAAAACACTGGAAAAATCCCTTGCCAGCACTCCTCAAAGCTAAAAATACCTGTGAGGGTTCCTTGCAGGGCAGATCCCAACCCTGCTGCTCAAATAAACATCCCCAATTAATTGCCTTTTAACTAGATGGTAGGAATGCCAAGCACAGCTCCCCAAATACTTGAAGTTCAAGCCTGGGGACTCAAAAAACTGTTGAGAAACCCCCTTTTCAGTAACACAGATAAATAATAACACCTTCTCCATCCACTCCTGGAAGGTGGCAGCTATCTTGGAGCCCCACCACAGCCATCATTGCACAGATCTCAGGGGACACCCCTCTGCTTCCAGGATCCAAGCACAGATGAAAGGGAGGATTTCCATGGGGCTCTGGGGGTGCTCGAGGGTGTTGGAGTTCTGGGAGGGGGTTACTCAGCCAGCTCTGACACCTTTTGATTTTCTGTCACACCTGAACCTGCTGGCTGCTCATCAGCCAGGGCTTGGCAGCATCATCCCTGCCTTTCCCTGGCCTGTGAGGCTGGAGCACAGCCCCCTCAGTCAAAGCTATTTCTCCCCATCCTCCTGCAATTTGTGGGTTACTTTCTGCTTAACTCATCCCCTGCTAATGCTCTCTTGGTTTGGTTTGTCCTGTCCAAGGCCACCATCAGAGGGCTGGGGTCTCCTTGTCCCACTGTGGGGGGGGTGAGGGAGTGAAAGGCACAGTGTGTGCCCTGTGGCCTGACCACCTCCACCATCACTACATTACTCATGATATTATTTTTATTCATCCCTTTATTTACAGGCCCAGAACTGCTGGCTGGACATGGGGTGGAGGCTGTGAGGGGATGCCAGGCTGAAGAGGCTTTCAGAGCCCTCACCCTCCAACACCACCAGCAAGGCAGGGAGCCCACACTCCCAGCAGCTCCCGGCTTCATTAACCCCCCTAAAAATGCTCCAACGGTGGCACATGGGACCCCTCTGGAGTTGCAGCAGGAATATCCATCCAACAGCCCCTGGGAAGGGCCACTGCAGCCTGGCTGATCTGTAGCCCCATGACACCAGCCCTGTTCCTTCCCAGCCCCCCCCTGCCTGTTCCAGGGAGTGTTCCCAGCAGCAAGACCCCCCCAGGATCCCAGCGTTCGCCTCTGTGCGTCACTCCCTGAATTAATCATCAGCCTCTCTCTCTCTCTGTGCCAGGCTTCTTACTCACAGAGGTTGTTACACATTAAAAATTAACAGCACTAAATGATTGATGGCCTCGCACCCCTGGCTCTGCGGCAGAGCTCACATCACTCCAGCTTTGCTTTCCCTGAGGGCTGGCACGTGTCCTTGTCCCCAGCCATTCCCTCCACTGCTTGGGCCATCATCGGGGGGAGAAACCCAGCACGGCAGTAATCCCCCCCCTCAGAAGTACCTGTTAGCTGTATAGAGCTGCTCTTGGTCTGCTGGAGATATTTTTGGTGGTGAAGCATCCTGAGGGCCCTGGGATGAGCCCATTGCTGGCAGCCACCTGCAGGGATCACAGGATCCCAGACTGGTTTAGGTGTCAAGGGACCTTAAAGGCCACCCAGTCCCAACCCTGTGCCATGGGCAGGGACACCTCCCACAGCCCAGGGTGCTCCAAGCCCCATCCAACCTGGGGCCTTCAACACTGCCAGGGATGGGGCAGCCACAGCTTCTTGGGGCAACCTGGGACAGGGCCATCTCAGTGTCTCCTCTTCCAGTTTTAAACCATTCCCCCCATTCCATTCCTCCCTGCCCTTGCCCAAAGTCCCTCCTCAGCATCCCTGTAGCCCCTTCAGGTCCTGGCAGATTCCGGGCTGTTCAGGGCTCCAAGTGTGCAGAGCTGAGGGTGTTGAGCAGTGCTGCAGGCTCAGGAGATGTCACAGGGGCTCCTGCTCCTCTCTCCCCCCGCCTCCCCATCTCTGTGTGTGCCCGTGTGCTGTGGCTGCTCCTTTGGGAGCTGCCCTTGAGGGGCTGCACAGAACCAGTCACGCAGCGAACCTTCCCTGCTAAACCTTTTCTCCCTCCCGTCCCCACTCCCCGTGAGGAGGCTTCGCCCCCACCCTCCGGCAGGACCCGACAGTCCCCTCGCCCACCCCTCCAGCACCCACCCTGTACCTGCACCCCTCCAGACCACCCACAGCCTTCCCACCCAGCCCATCCCCCCGCCTCAGGCACCTGCACCCGACCCCCCCATCCCCCCACCCCCTCAGCAAACCCCCATCGCACCCCCCAGCTCCCCTCCCGGCAGCTCCCGCCCTGCCCGGCGGCTCCGCTGCGGTTCCCGGGCCGGTACCGCCCCCTCCCGGTGCCCCAGCCCGGTGCTGCCGCCTGCGCGGGGACCCAAAGCTCCGCGGGGTCGCGGCAGCCGCCTCCCGGCAGAGGGGAAGGGACGAGGGAGATGGGGGGGACAGGAGGGGAAGATGGGGACAAGGCTGGAGGCGGGGGGGGGGTGTCTGGAAAATGCGAGTGCAGGGACACCGCCAGCCTGTCCCCCCTCACTCTGTCACCCATCACACTCTCACCCCTAGCCCCGACCCCCTCACTCTGTCACCCTGTCCCCCCTTCACTCTGTCACCCTGTCTCCCCCTCACTCTGTCACCACCTCATGGCACTTCCCTCTGACTGCCACAGCCTTTCCTCCAAGCCCCCCCGGCCCTGGTCCCAGCACCAGGGGTTCACACTGGGTGGACCCTTGTCCTGCCCGTGGGTAGGACACGGTAGGGACCATGGGTGCCCATCGTAGGGCACCCATAGGTGTTGCTCCAGCCCACAGCAGAGCCAGGAGGGCCAGAGAAGGTCCAAGAGTGCTGGAGCAGCATCCTGCTACCCCCAGTGCTCAGCCCAGACAGTCCCAGTGATGCTGTAGGTGCTCCCCTGCCCCCTGTCCTGCTGTCCCTGTTTCGCAGTGCAAGGTGACCCAGGCCAGCAATTCAGGAGGCCCAGACTTCACTGTGCACGAAAAGCCCCTGTGGATCAGACACCTTCTATCCCCTCTCTGCTTGCCAGCAGAGAAAAACACAGCTGGGTGCCAGCACCAGGGCTGTGTCCCTCCCCGGGCTCCCCGGGCAGAGCTTGGAGGGCAGAGAGCCCTGGGAGAGGTGGTGTTGAGCAAAAAACTCGGGGAATCTGCTCCTGTCCAGCAGATGGAGTGAGAAGTTCCCAGTGGATATTCAAGAGCAGGAAGCAAAGGGCGAGGTGCTGGCAGAAGGAGGATTCCGGCTCCAAATCAGCCCCCGGACGGGGAAGGAAGGGCAAAGCTCATCTCCTTGGCCCTGCTCTGCTTGTCGCTGGCTCAATGGCCCGATTGTCCGGCAGGGAGCAGATGTACCGCTTCGGGCAGAGGCACAGAAAGGCCTTTCTGCTGCTCCTCAATGGCAGATCTATGTTCCCGTTCCCGCTGGGAAGGTTCCTCAGCACCGCCCCGGCCCTTCCCAGATCCCCAGCGGCCGGGAAGCTGCCGGCTGCGGGGCGCCGGGCAGAGAAGGGCTCAGTGTGCCCGGACACAGCGCGGCTTTTCCCGGCTCCGCTGGGAATGTCGCAGCAGAGTCGGATGCCGGCAGCCCCAGGGCTGTGCGGAGGGGGGGAGAGGAGCTGAAGCAGGAGGGACTGGAGAGCTGGAAACGGCTGGAAATAGCTCCCCACGGAGAGACAGAGGCTGTGGAAAGGGAGAGGGACACGCAGCGGTCAGGACATTCCCTCTTTGTCCTAAGGAACCGGGTAGCGGCTCTGCTGGGTGCTCCGGAGCGGAGAGGCTGGGGGAGGATGGTATTTGGGGTTGGTTTGTCCCCTGGAGCCCATTCCCCCCCATCCTGCTCTGCAGGGTGAAGGGACAACGAGCCCATGTCACCCACCAGATGGTGGGGACGTGTGTGTCCCCAGGGGCCGTGTGTGTCCCCAGGCAGCTTCCTCCCCTCTGCCTGAGAGCTGGGGATGTCGCAGCTCTGCGCAGCATCTCCCACCGGGACGGGGCAGCAGCCTGGAGTCGGTACCTCTGCGGGACCGACCCCGAGGTGGCACGAACTTCCGGGAGCAGATGTGTCCTCCCTGCGAGGAGTGGTGACCCCATTTGGTGACAATCCGCGTGGCGTTTGTTTTCGAAACATATTTTGCAGCCCACTGGCTGCAGGTGGATATGGGGATACAGCCCAGAGACCCCCAGAGAAAAATGTCCTTTTTTAAGGAGTGCTGAGTTTAAGCCAACGTCACAACTTTTTTAAGCACCCCAGGCTGCAAACCCTCTGTAGGTTTGGGTATCTGGAAAGTGTCAGCCCCGGGAGTGTCCAGCTGGAGCTTCCAGTGACCACTGGGGAGTCTTTATGGCCACGAAATGGGAAGAAGCCACTGGCTGGTGGGGCAGGTCCCACACCGGCTCTGTTGGTGGGGTTGGCCACCAGCCAAAGCAAATCCTGGCTTGTCAAAAACCCCACACAACACTGCCCTCAGCCCTGATAAGGCTGAACTTCAAATGCAGCCACAAAAAAAAAAAAAAAAAAAAAAAAAAAAAGCAAGCAGTCTGGTCCTTCCCTGTGCTGGTTGGGTGCTGTGCCAAGGGCAGGAAGTTATTTCCCAAGATAAAAGTCTGTGTGTGCCCGTTGTGCCATAAAGGCATGGAGTGTCACCTGCAGCCGGCTGGATCAGAGAGGATGAGGGACAAGAACACCCTGTACCCCTGTACCCCTGCACCTGGGTGAGGGCTGGACTTGCAGGGCCACGCTGGGGATGAGAGGGTGCACAGGGAGGACCCAGGAGGAGGTGGCACAGAGCAGGAGGTCCCCAGCAAGCAGGTGACATTTCAGCTGTTCTGTACTTGATGCAGTGCCACAGTAACACCCTAAATCAGGTTCAGGGTGTCCCCAGGGAGTATTGGGGTGGTGGGAGGAGACCTTTGGGGGGGCCATCCTGATGCTGAGGTACAGCTTCCCCCCACAGCCTCTGCCATCAATCCCTTCTGGCCAGCCCAGCTGGGTCTGAGCCCAATGCAGGCAACCAGAAGCCCTTTGAGGACCCTTCCCCAGTGGAGAGCTGGGGAACCTGCTCCTGCCCCGGTCTCGAGGCCTTTGTTTTGCTGCAGCATCCCAGTGGGAAGGATCTGAGCAGAGAGGCCAGAAGAGGAAACAAGCTTCCCGTCTGCTCCCAAACCTGGGGGTGGAACACAAGGACATCCTGCTGCTGGGCTCCTTTATTTTCTTTGTGCATTCCCACTGCTTTCCTAGGGGGCCTGGGCAAGGTGAAGCCTGGCCAGCCTTGGCCCATCAGTTCCTTGCCTGTGCCCAGCCAGGACACCCTGGTCACTGGGGCATGGAGCTGGAACCTGGGCTGGGGCAGGCACGGTGGAGCTGGAACAAAAGGAGTTGGACTCAGGCAGGCAGGAAAGGGCTGGAACACTTCCCACCAGCTGCTTCTCCATGTGCACGCTGAGCACTCGTGGCTTCTCCCAGCCATGGGCCACCAGCCAGCCCTGGATAATCAGGGCCCCTGCTGCCCCAGAGAGGACTGAGATGCTCAGGGCTTTGCAAGGTTGCTGCCTGGGGAGCACCCTGGGGTGCCCCAGGTTTGGGATCCCACTGCACAGAGAGCAACTGGAGCTGTGCAGGGTGGCTCAGCACACAGGACTCTTTCCCACCAGCAGCATTTCTCAGATTCTCTCCATCCAAGGGCTACCTGAACAAGGCAGGATGACAACAAAGCCTTGCTCACAGGCTGCTGAAAGCCTGGCCCAGCTCTGTGTTTTTTCTGTGCGTCAACACCACTTGGTTTCTGTGCTGGGTGCTGAGGGACTGGGATGCAGCAGCCTGCACCACCTCCAGCTCCCAGGGCTCTGTTCCCCAGCACACTGGAGAAGCACCCAGCCACGGCTCTGAGCATCACAACACACACACGTGCACCCCCTTTCAACTGCCCTAATGGGGAAAGTGAGGCACGATCACATGAAAAGTCCCAGTTGAGGCTGACAGAGAGCACAGATTTAGGATTGACAGGGAAAGCCATTTTAAGGCCTTCTTCTGGACCAAAAAAAGCTTTCTGAAAACTCATCTGGTCCCAGAGATTTTTGTTCAGATGAATGATCTCAGGAGAATCAAGGCCTTTTCCTTGGCAAGCACGAGGTCCAGAACTGGTAAGAGCCAAGCTGGACCCTGCCACAATGCCATGAAAGTTTTCAGACAACTGAACTACAACATCCCAGCACTGGAAAGCTGTAATTTTGTTGTTGTTGTTGTTGACAAAATAGCCCTTATGGCACCAACAGAAGCCTGGCTAGCCCTGTCCCTGCTCCGTGCATGGTGAGATGCATGAGAGAGATGCTGAACACAAGAGCTTGGTCCCAGGCTGTGGCAGTCCCTGATCCTTACCAGCCAGGTGCCTTTCACCTGCAGAGGCACCACCTGAACATCTGCACTCTCACGGTTCTGTCTTTACTGCCTGGAAGCTCAGTGCACACACAGAAGCAGCAGGAAATAATCTGGCAGGTGCTGCCCTTTGCCTCCAAGCCTGGGTTTGGCTGTGGCTGCCAGGGGCTGGTGGCCCAGGCAGGCAGGTGGCACAGCTCAGACCGGTCCCACATCACTGTCCCTGCACCAGCCAACAGACAAGGGCTCGTCTCCCTGCTGTCTCCCAGCTGGAGCTGTAATTTACATGAGGGTAAAACACAGATCAGTCCTTGTTGCTTCTCCAGGCATGTTTTTGTGTTGGAGTTCTGCAGGGTTTCCACAGAAAACCCTAAATGATGCCCTTTGGGTGTGATTCTTCTCATAGAATCATAGAATTGGCTGGGTTGGAAGGGACCTCAGAGATCACCAAGTCCAACCCTTGCTCCACTCCCCCCGTGGTTCCCAGCCCATGGCACTGAGTGCCACATCCAGGCTCTTTTGAAATATCTCCAGGGATGGAGAATCCACCCCTTCCCTGGGCAGCCCATTCCAATGTCTGATCACCTTCTCCCTAAAGAAATTCTTTCTAATGTCCAACCTAAACCTCCCCTGGCACAACTTGAGACCTCTTGTGCCCTCTTGTCTTGCTGAGAGTTGCCTGGGAAAAGAGCCCAACCCCCCCCTGGCTCCAACCTCCTTTCAGGGAGTTGGAGAGAGTGATGAGGTCTCCCCTGAGCCTCCTCTTCTCCAGCCTCAACACCCCCAGCTCCCTCAGCCTCTCCTCATAGGATCTGTGCTCGAGTCCTTTCACCAGCCCAGTTGTCTCCTTTGGACCTGCTCCAGGACCTCAATCTCTTTCCTGAGCTGAGGGGCCAGGAGAGTCTGATGGGCAGAGGGAACAGCTCAGCATCTCTCATTCAAAGTCTTACCTTGGAAATACTTGGGAACTGCTACAGCACCAAGTTTAAGGGATCCCTGCCCTCAGGTCACAGCTCTTCCCTGGTGCCCGGGTGGCAGCAGTTGCGTGGGCAACCTCTGGTGCAGGCAGAGCTGGGTCATCACTTTCTCAGACTTGTTTTTCCCCCTTGTTGCTCCTTAGTTACGGGGTTTTTCCTCTGCCTTCACAAGGAGGAAACAAGAAGTGCTGAGTGGTTATGGGTGGTGTTTTGCTGAATGTCCAAGAGTGGGAGTGAGTGACCTCCCAGGAGCCCCGAGCCATGGGGCAGGGGCTCTGTGGCACAGCTGGCAAGCAGTGAGGTGGCTTCACCCACCACGTCAGACTTGACTTTTGAAGACTTTACTTTTACTTCTGGATGGAGAAGGCAAACTGCACGATGCTGAAGGACTTCTTTTCCCAGCAGCCAATGAATCAACAAGAGCAATTCTATTCTGGACCTGCTGTGGAGACGGAATGAGAGCATGAAATGACCGAGTTATTACCACAGGATGCTGCCAATGCCAAGTATGTAAATGGGTTAGAGAGGGACAAGGTCTGTTGGTGGAGGTAGAGCCATTAGGGCTATTAAGGTACTTCTGTCCGGATGCAAACCCCTTCTCAGGAAGTCCCCAAGCTGCCAGCCAACATCTGTGAGGGATGCCGGGAAGCACATCTTGTTTCTCCTGCTCTTCCTGTGAGTAACATTAAAGAAAAAACCAGCCATGGCAAAACACCCAGGGGTTCAGTAATAGAAACGGAAAGAAAAAGAAGCAAAAGTCCCCACTGATGGTTTCAGCTTTGAAAGGGGTTGGAGCAGTTCCTGAAGATGAGCTTTAAGGTGTGAAACTGCCTGGGGACCCTGCTGGATGGAGGACGGCGCAGACCTCGTCGGCTGAGCCACCAGCGACCGAAGCAGGCGGGGAAGAAAGCAAACAAGAAAAGAGACAAACAGGCTGCTGCTGGGCCCAGGGAGGGCTGCCAAAAACCCGGCGGGGCCAGGCCTGGGGAGCCCGGCCAGGGAGAGCAGCACAGAGCTCCCAGCCATGGGTGGGATGGAGCAGGGCAAGGGAGTTCAGGCAGACTGGGGAGGGGGGGGGAAAGCTGTGGAGGTTGGGGGGCAGGGTGGGGGGGAAGGGGACTTCAGCTGCCCGCAGGCCCCTGGCCAGCAGCAGTGCTGAGATCAGGGCAGAAGACACCCAAAAGCCAGGGTACACGGGATCCCCGTTTCTCCAGGGGGGACCATCCTCGAGGTGAGCAGGGGTCACCAGGGGTTACCAGGGCGGGGGACTCCCAGCCCTGGGGTATTTGGGACACCTCCCTTCCAGGGCTCAGGGAGAGAAGGGGCACCCCTTCCCCAGGGTGATGAGGACAGGAGACTCCCGGAATGACCGGGGAAGGGAACAGCCCCTTTCCTGGGCTCACCGGGACCCCTTCCCCCCAGAGTTACGGGGATGGCGGGGGCTACGGACCCTCGTCCCCCACGGAGAGAGGGGCAGTGGGACCCCCGTCCCAGAGGTGAGCGGGAATCCCGCCGGGTGGGGGGAGCGGCCCGGGGGCGGTGCCCGTCCCGGCCGGGCCCCGGGGTCGATTGCCGCCCGCCCCCTCCCCGCCCCGCCCCGGCCCGCTCCCGCCTGGCCCCGCTGCCGTCCCGCCCCGCTGCAGCCCAGACCCGCCGGGCCCGGGACGGCGGCCCCGCGCTGGGGCCCGGCAGCAGCCCAGACGCCCGACTGGAAGGTGAGGGGCGGCGGGGCGTGGCCGGGCAGGGGGATCCGGCGGCAGCGGCGGCTCCGGGAGCGACTCCGGTGGCGGATCGTCGCGGGGGGCTTGTCCCGGCCCCGGAGTCCCGCGGGGCCCCCGCAGCCGCCGCCGCCCGGGGCCCGCCGAAGGGACGCTCCCGAGCCCCCGGCCCTGCGGCGGGATGGGGCGGCCCCGGCATCCCCGCCTCGGGGACTCCTCCCGGGCGGCAGCGGGAACGGGATCGGGGCTCAGCCCGAGCCCAGGGGGTGGCAGTGCCCGCGGCTCCGGGCAGTCGGGGACGGGCTGGGCCGCCCATCCTGGCTGGCGGGGGCGGGGAACCTCCAGGGCTCTCCGGGGCGGGGGCCCCGACGTGCGGGGGCCTGCGGGCACCGCCGAGTCCTTTGGGGCTCCCGGGGCGCTGCGGACACGTTAGGGCTCGGGCGGCCGTGGAACAGGGAAGGGTGCAGGGGACCCACAGGGCTGGGTGTGCTGCAGGCGTCCCGGACGCTGCAGCTCTGGGGATGCTGGGGGGCATCACAGGGTGCTGCGTGGTGCTGGGAGCACTGGGGACCTACAGGGCTGGGAGTGTTGGGGGACACCCCGAGGTGCTGGGACCCAGCAGGGCTGGGAGGCACCCCGGGGGGCTGTGGCCCTGCGGGGCTGGGGTGCAGTAGGGCTGTCGAGGGTGCTGTGGGGCTTGGGGTGCTCCCTGCATGCACACGGGGAAGCGGCCGTGGGGCTGTGCCCGGCACTGTGCATGTACCCCCGCGGTGCCTGTTCACCCTGGGTGTCAGTTTAACCATTTCATCCCCGAGCACCTCCTCACAAGGCAATCCCAGGCACTTATGGCTCACTGACAGCCCCATCAACACAGCAGCTCCAAGGGAACTGGGGAGGTGTTGGTGGAAAGTGGTGATGGGCAGCTGTGGTGAGGGTACAGGACAAATAATAGATGTTTTCTAGTGGACGTATAGGAGCCCTATATGGTGTGACAAGGCCCTGGGGAGTTGATCCCCATGTGAGTATGTGTGAGTACAGCCTGAGTGCCTGCTCTCCAGGTGCTGTGTGAGTTCAGAGAGGTTCCCAAGGTGCTGGAGTATCCCCTGTGGCCTCCTGACCAAACAGGCTGGAAATGACGACAACTCCAGAAATAACAGCCCAGCCCTGAAACGAGGCTGTTGAGAGGATCGAAGCATTTCCCTTTTTTTCCCTGGGTCAGTGCTGGCACACCCACCCACACAGGATCCGGCTTCTACGGGACCAGTCCCAGGCTGGATGGCTTTGCCTTGGTGGCCTGGGCGAGTAGGGACAGGGACAGCGAGGCAGCATGGGCAGGGGTGGGGACAGGATGGATGGGGACGGGATGGATGGGGACGGGACGGATGGGGACAGGATAATAGGGACAGGAGGATGGATGGCTGGGAAGATGAAAGGAGCCCCTGCCACCACCCAGTCTGCAGCGCCAGCGGGTGGCACTGCGGGTGACACTGCAGGTGACAGGCAGGTGTGACCGCTGGCCCCGTGCACAGAGCCCAAATCCCGGGAGGTTGCAGGCACTGGGGGAAGCCGTGTGCTTGCTCAGTGGTTTCCCTTTAACTTTGGAACAGCCTCAGCCCCGAGCTTCGGGGCTTATCGCCTGCACACGGCTTCGAGGGAAGCGTGCCTGGCTGAGATAAATCAAGCTGTGCTGGCCAGGGCTGCTCTGGAGTCTGTTCTTCTCACATTCCTCATGACCTCAGTTTTCTGCCTCAGGAGGAGAGCCAGGGAGAGTCCTCATCCTCCCTGTGTCCGGCCCCAGACACGCCAGTGAAGTGGCTTGGGCTGCACGGTGGCACATGGCCAAGCTGGGGCTGAGGCTGTCCCAGTTTTGCCCCCGGTGAAGGGAAGGGCCCAAAGGAGCCCAGAGCTTTAAAAATAGCTCCCTCGTGGCTGTCCACATCCAGCCCAGGGGCTTGGGGACCCGCAGGGAGGATGCCTCATGCACCACGAGGCCAGGGGTCCCAGGGGCTGGCTGGGGCACAGGTGCCAGATGGCACCTGAGCTGTGCCGAGGTGTCCAGGCTGCCCCATCTCTGATATGGGTTTTATTATTTTTTATTTTTTAATTTTTTTATTTATATATTTATTATATATTTTTTTTATTTTATTTATTTAATTGAGTGGAGTGGCTCTGGTTTTGGCCCCAAGTTTCCCGTGTTGGCATCAGTACAACAGCAAGAGAGGGAAACAGAGGTGCAAGCCCAGGGGGACGTGTAGCCCATGGAGCTCTGCTCATCCTCCTCCTGCTGCTGCTGAGCCTCCCCAGGGCACTTTGCTTGGTGCCATCCCTCTTGTCTGCAGAAACTTCTGGGCTAGAAAAAACATTTCCATTTCCTCTGAAGGAAGCTGGGATTGTGGAGGATGCCCCAGCTCCAGTCCCTAAAGGTCCCCATGCCCAGCCCAGCAGCACTGGTGCCCAAGGGTGTGGCCCAGCTTGCTGAAAATCAGCCTTTGGCACCAAAGTGGCTGTCGTGGTCCTCCTCATCAGGTGGAGAGTGGATTCTCTTTGAACTGGTGCTGAGGTGATGGTGAGTGCCCAGTGCCTGGGACAAGGGGGGCTTTGTGCAGCCAGGCAGGTGCCTGGGCCGTGGGTGTGAGGACTTAACCCTCTCTCTGCTGTCAGGCACTGGGGCTGTTATCCTTCACCAGTCATCCTCACTGCCTCAAATCCTCAAATCCTCCTCCCTGCCCAGCCCAGCCCACCAGCAGCACAGAGGCAGTTTGGATGTTGTGTGGACCCCACTGAGGTTTGCACATTGTGGGAACCCTGGGGCAATTTGAAGGTGGGTGGGAGCCTCTGGGATGTCCATGACATCCACCCCCAAAGGGTGCCTGTCCTCACCCTTTGTTTCAGAGCTGAGCAAAGGCAGAAATTACTGCCCTGGGTCCAACCCAGCCCATCCCATCCCATCCAACCAAAAGTAATGGGGGCCAAGAGCCCTGGGGCAGCTGCATCGGGATCTCCCAGGCTTTGGGGAGCCACACGATTGCCAGCAGCTGCTGGCATGGCTGAAGGGGCGGGATGAAGTGGCAGAGTGGATGAACAGTGTGTCCCGGAGGCTGGAGAGGGGACAGTGGGGCAGTGCCGGTGGAAAGGGCATCTCTGGTGTGTGCTCTGCTCCGGGGTCCCAGCCCAGGCGCTTTCCCTGGCGTAGCCCCCGGCAGGACAATACCCAGGCGGTGGCGGAAGGGAGCTGCCGGCTGCTTCCCCCGAGGAAATGCACCCGCTGGCTCCGGCTCCTGTTCCTCTCTTCCTCCCGTTTGATTTACAGCATGCCTGGAGTGCAGTGGGAAGTTTGTCCCGGCCCCGGAGCTGTTTAATTACCTGCACGGAGGAGGAGGAGGAGGAGGAGGAAGCCCCTGTTGCTCAGCCCTGGGGAGGCCACAGCTTGAGTCCTGTGTCCAGTTCGGGGCCCCTCAGCTCAGGAAGGAGATTGAGGTGCTGGAGCAGGTCCAGAGAAGAGCAAGGAGGCTGGGAAGGGATCCAGCACAAGTCCTGTGAGGAAGGGCTGAGGGAGCTGGGGGTGTTGAGGCTGGAGAAGAGGAGGCTCAGGGGAGACCTCATCACTCTCTCCAACTCCCTGAAAGGAGGTTGGAGCCAGGGGGGGGTTGGGCTCTTTTCCCAGGCAACTCTCAGCAAGACAAGAGGGCACAAGAGGTCTCAAGTTGTGCCAGGGGAGGTTTAGGTTGGACATTAGAAAGAATTTCTTTAGGGAGAGGGTGATCAGACATTGGAATGGGCTGCCCAGGGAAGGGGTGGATTCTCCATCCCTGGAGATATTTCCAAAGAGCCTGGATGTGGCACTCAGTGCCATGGGCTGGGAACCACGGGGGGAGTGGAGCAAGGGTTGGACTTGATGAGCTCTGAGGTCCCTTCCAACCCAGCCCATTCTATGATTCTTTGATTCTAAGCCACTCCCCAGGACGGGAGGGGTTGGATGAGGTGGGGGATGCAGAGACCCTTCCAGGCCTGAAGGCAGTGGAATGGGAATGGTGGGGGGTGGTAGCACGGAGCTGGGATGTTCCCAAGGGAGGTTGGAAGTCGGGATGTGGATTGACAGGATCTGGGGAGGGATGGGAAGAGTCTCACCCCTGCCTGGCTGGATTCAACCCCTGGATCTGTGTGCTGGGGGGTGGTGGTGGGAGGTTGCCACGTTGCCAGTTGCCCAGCCTGGCCTGGCACTGCTGCAGCACAGCTGCTCTGACAGCTTTTGGCAGCTGGTTGGTGTGAGCAACAGGCTGGAGACTGCAGTGCCATGGCTGGGGCTGGGGAGCAGCAGCACTGGGGACAGAGGATGGGCTGTTAGATGGGGGCAGCCACAGCATCCCTGCTACAGGAGTCTGTCTGGATCCTGGCAGGGGGATTTGGGGATGGATGAGGGTGTTTCTCCACAACTAAGGCCAGATCCTGTCCATTTCTGGGCAGCACTGAGCACAGGCTTCTCTTTGGGCTGTGTCTGAGCTGCAGCACACCTCCTCCCATGCTTTGCTCCACAGCCACCTGTGTCCCTGGGCAGAGCCACCACATGCACAGTGGTGGCTGCTCCCAGGGTGCTGTTTGCCCCCATCCTGCTCCCCCCAGAAGTGCTTCTCACCTGGGACCCAGCACTCAGATGCTGCCAAGAAGTCGTGGCAGGTCCCAGCTGAGCACTCACAGCCTCCCCAGCCACATCCCCCTGGCTCTCCCCCAGCATGCCTGGGCCTGGCTCTTGGAAAAAAGCAGTCTTCCATTTCATTCTCTGCCCTGCCTCATCCTGCATTATCAACAAGTGCCTCCTGGGGTCACCAACACTTGAGACTCCCCAAGGGGGTGGCGGAACAGGGCACCCCAGTCCTGCTCACCAGAGGTGGGGATGCTGGACATCACACCCTGCAAGTGATGGGTACCAGCAGCTGCCCACCAGCACCTGGCTTTGCAAAAAGCATCGATTCCCAGTATCCAGAGAAAAGTTCTCTGCTGAGAATCACACCCTTAAAGGCTCTTTTTTTTGTTTGTTTTGTTTTGTTTTGTTTTTAATTGATCTCAGCCTGCTCCCCTAGTGTGGCCAAACTCTGAGTCATGACTCTGCACCCTCAGAGCTGGCAACATGACCACCATGGCCCTCCCAGCCCAGGCTGTGAAACACTCCTTAAATGTACAAAAAAATACAAACAATCCCTGGCCCTGCAGCAGCACTGTGCTCCCTGCTGCAGCCAGCCCAAGCCTCAGCCCCTGACACCAGGGTTGGAGGGAAATGAGGGGGACCTGGGGGCACGGGGGGAGGTCCTGGAGTGCTCCCTGGGCAGGAGCAGTGATTTGTGGCCATGTGGGGATCACTGGCCCCTGGTTTGCAGGGTTTCCTCAGAAGTGGCCCTGTTATTGTTGCAGGTTGATGGTGCCTTGGTCAGCAGCATCCCGGGAAGATGGCTCAGCCTGCACCCCTGAAACAAAACCTCCCAGGTAAAGGGACCGGGGTTGTCACTGGGCAGGGAACACGGAAAGAGCATGAGGGGAGTGGCAGGAACAGACTCCTGTCTTGTCTTGATGGGTGTCCTCACCCCAGAACTGGCCTGGTGCAGAGCAGGGGCCCTGTGACACCTGGCAGGACTGAGGGTGCCAGGGATGAGACTGAGGGTGCCAGGCCCACCACCGGTGACACCAAAGGGGGGAAGGGGCTGCGGGCTGCAAATCCCAGTATAACCCAGTCGGGAAAGCCTTCCAGTTTCCACCAGGACCCTGCCTAACTCTCCCTGCTCCTCTTGTAGATCTCGGTGGCCCATTCTTATACCGGGACCAGGATGATGGGGAGAAGAGCTCATATTCTGTGGAAACCCCTTACGGCTTCCTCCTGGACCTGGATTTCCTGAAGTACGTCGATGACATCCAAAGCGGCCAAACGCTCAAGAAAGTGCCACTGCCCCGCAGAGCCAGAGGGAACCGGCACCCACCCAGTGCCCTGCGCAGCCCCAGCAGCCACACCAGTGCCTGGACCTCCACCGAGTCCCTGGTCTCCACCACCAGCGAGGAGGGCAGGACCACGCTGCTGCTGCTGTCCCCTCAGGGCCGCCCGTCCTCGGAGCCCCTCAGCAAACCCACCTCCCACCCCATGTCCCCCCCTCTGCAGCTGCTCCCGCCTCCCACCCGCAGGTGCCGCGGGCAAAACCCACGGGTGGAGAAGACCTTGCTGGAGACGAGCAGGAGGCTGGAGCAGGAGCAGGGCCATTTGCAGGGGCTCGGCGGTCCCTCCCGCGGCGCCCCGGGTCAGCCGCCTCCCTGGGTGCTGTCGGGTGCCGAGGGGTGGGGACGGGCCAGCCCCAGCAGCTCGGGACGCAGCACGCCCGCGGCAGGGTTGGGTGCTGCCTCTCTGCAGCAGGTGAGGGAGCAGATGGCTGCAGCCCTGCGCCAGCTCCGGGAGCTGGAGGAGCAGGTGAAAACCATCCCCCTCCTGGAGACGCAGATCTGCGAGCTGAAGAAGGAGAAGGCGAAGTTGATGGAGAAGTTGTCGGCGGAGCCCGACGAGGCTTTTGGTCTCCCTCGTGGCTCCGAGGCAGCGGCGGGGGGTGAGGAGCTGCAGCGAGGAGGCACGGAGAGCGAAGCGGAGCCGGCAAAGGGGAGAGCGAGCAAGATCGTGGAGCTGAGGAAGCTGACGGAGAAGCTGGCGGTGGCAGAGAGGGGCGGCAGGGCTTGGCAGGGCAGGAACCCCAGGGCTGCCGAGAGGCCGTGCCGCTCCGTGGCGGTGGGCGAGGACCGGGCCATGAGCGACGGGGTCTTCTACTACCGGTCCCAGCAGGAGGCGAGGGGTGGCGGGGAGAGGGAACGCAGGGATGCGGCCGTCTGGGTGCTGGAGTCCTCCCTGGGGCTGGAGACGGAGGCAGAGCGGGAAGTGGAGCTGCTGCAGCAGACGGTGGGGCAGCAGAAGGAGGTGATCGCCCTGCTGGAGGGGCACCTGCAGGAGGCCACGCGGGAGCTGGAGGAGCTGCGGCTGGAGGTCTGCGCCCGGCAGCCCCGTGGGCGAGTGGACAAGGAGGTGACAGCCAAGCCACAGGTGGCGGAGGTGGCAGTGGAGGCGGCGGCGGTGACGCGGAGCCGGGCAGCCGGTGACGCCCCGGAGACGGCGGAGGCGGGCGTGGAGTGCTGCCCACCCACCGCCTGCGTGGGGGTGAGCTGCCACCCCGACGGCAGGGACGTGGCTGTCGGCCCCGATGTGGCCGCCAGGCGTGAAGACAAGGGCAGCCAGACCGAGGTGGGCAGCGCTGTCCCGGCCGGCGAGGACACGGAGCCTGGCACGGGGGAGGAGATGGAGCCCAGCACAGGCAGTGCCCCGAGCGGCCCAGTGACACAGGGGGCAGAAGCAATGGTGGGGACGTGCCGTGGCAGCCCAGCCCCTGGGACGGCCCTGCCAGAGACCAGTGGCCGGGACCTGTCCACCTTGAGGGACGGTGGAGGTGCCCCAAGCCCTGCAGGTGGTGAGTCGGTGCCAGGGGTGACACCGGGGTCTGGGCTGGGACATTCCTGTGGGAAGGCAGAGGGTGGCCCTGTCAGGGACGGTTCCTGTGAGGCCAATGCTGTGTCACAGCAGCTGTCTGCACTCTTCCCATATCTGTTCCACGCCTTGCCTGAGGCCTGGTGGGTTTGGGGTGCCCAGGCAGCCCCCTGGAGAGGTCCCTGCTTGGTGGCACCTGACACTGTAGGGTTGGAGCACCTCACACTTGAGGACAGGCTGAGCCAGGAGAAGAGACATCTCTGAGGAGACTTTAGAGCAATTTCCAGTGCCTGAAGAGACTCCAGGAAAGCTGGGGAGGGAGTTTGGACAAGGGCCTGGAGGGATGGGAAGATGAGGGATGGTTTCAAGCTGAAAGAGGGGAGATTGAGATGAGGTCCAGGCTGCCCAGAGAAGCTGTGGCTGCCCCATCCCTGGCATTGTTGAAGGTTGGATGGGGCTTGGAGCACCCTGGGCTGGTGGGAGGTGTCCCTGATCATGGCAGGGGTGGCACTGGATGAGCTTTAAGGTCTCTTCCAACCCAAACCCATCTGGAATGCTATGACCCCCATCTCTCTGCCCCCAGGAGCCCTGAAATCCATCATGAAGAAGCGGGATGGTGTCCCCCGGGGCGAGGCTGAGGGCAGCAAGAAGAGCCTGCAGTTTGTTGGAGTGCTGAACGGGGAGTACGTGCCAGGGAGCTCCTGGGCCAGCCCCAGTCCCTGGAGTCCCCGTCCTGGGCTGGGGATGGTGGCAGTGGGGGGCACGGAGGGGACCAACTGGGTACCACGTTGCCACAGAGCAGCCTCCCTCTGTGCAGGTACGAGAGCACATCCAGTGAGGAGGAAGAGGAGGAAGGGGAGGAAGGAGACAGCTCCTCTGAAAAGGCTTCACCCAACAGCTCCGACAGCGAGAAACAGGGGGGCAGTGAAACCTCAGATGAAGAGGCTGGGACAGGGGAGTGTGACCCAGGAGAGAAGACTGAGGGGGCTGGTGTGACCCTGCCAGAGTCCCCCGAGGTGAAGGAGAAGTAAGTGCTGGTGGGGAGGGCTCCCTGGCCTTCCAGAGCTGAGAGCCATGAGCCAGCGTCAGCCCTGCTGACTTGGGGCATCTGCCCCAGTTTTGGAGCAACTGATAGGAAAAACATATTGAGGTCCTGTAGAAACCATTCACCAGGGAAAAAACATTCCACCTTCTTGGGTCTGAAAAGGAAAAGAGGAGACTGAGGGCCCAGATGCCTCTTTGCTGGAGTCTGGAGGGGAAAAAAAAAAAAAAAAACCAAACCCAAAAGCCTTTAATGGCATTTTTCAACAAAAAGATACAATTTGGCCTAGAAATGAGTAACTCATGCCTGAGCGTGTCCGTATAAGGCTTGGTTCAGTGGGGTTTGCAGTGCTTGGAGCTGCAGCCTGCAGCCACCAGGCTGGACCTCGCACCGTGGGGAGCTGGTGGAGGCTCCCAGGCGTGGGGGAGAGGATCCAAACCTCAGGGGGGGACACAGATGTCCCCATGAGTGTGGCTGTGGTGGGTCCCCCCAGCCTGGCCCTTGTGCTCTCTCTCCAGGTTCGAGCTGAGCCCCAGGATGCGGGAGGCTTGTCTCATCGTCAGGACCCATCTGGGCCACCCTGGGGCCACCAAGAGCAAAGAGGTGGTGAGTAGGGTGCTGGAGGTGGGAGAGCTTCTCAGGGACACCCAGCAAAACCCAGCTGAGGATTTGTCCCAGATATCCCCAGAGCCCTGTGGACTCAGCTCAGCCCATCCCAGTGTGGTTTTGGGGTTTCAGGGTCCTTCCTTCACCCAGTCCCCTCTGCAGCTGGGTTTCTGCTCCCCTCCCCAGGCTCAGTGGGGGTTTTCTGGGTTCAGGGGAGTGTTGGGTGGTGCAGAGGCTCGGGGACAGCTGTGGTCCCTTGTCAGCACCACTTGCTGCCCACAGCTCGCCAGCAGCAGCCTGGTCCTGCAGGAGTGGTTCCGTCTGTCCAGCCAGAAGTCCTCTGTCCCTGACACCGTTGCCAACCACCTCCTGGCCTTTGCTGAGGTCTCACCAGCTCTCCTCACCCACGTGGTGAACCTGGCAGATGGGAATGGCAACACAGCCCTGCACTACAGCGTCTCCCACTCCAACTTCCACATCGTGCAGCTGCTGCTGGACACGGGTCAGTGACCTCCACCCCCCAAAACCTTCCCCTCCTCCCATCCCCCTGTACCCTGGGTCACCTCCTGCCCACACTGCCCACTGGGGGAAGGCACTGGCAGCAGAGGGGCAGGGATTGCTGGGGAGGGGGTGTTGGCAGCCACTCTGTGAGGTTGGATTTGATGGGGTCTGTGCCTGTGGGGCTGTGGGACACCTCGCAGCATCCTGGGCAGGGTGGGAGCCAGGCACATGGCTTGGTTTGTACCTCCCTGCAGCACCCTGAGCCCTCTACCCTGCCCGTCCCCACAGGGGTCTGCAACGTGGACCACCAGAACAAAGCTGGCTACACGGCTCTCATGCTGGCAGCGCTGGCGGCCGTCGAGCAGGAGGAGGACATGAACGTGGTCAAAAGACTCTTCAGCATGGGCAATGTCAACGCCAAGGCCAGCCAGGTGGGTGCGGGCCGGAGCCCACCACGTCCTCAGCCTCTCCCCCTGTCCACAAGCAGCTGCCGAGGCTCCTCTGCTCCTCCAAGGGCAGAGCTGTGCCCTTTGGATCGTGAGGTTTGCGATCCGAACCCTGGAGGAGCCGATCCATGGGGAGGGCATCACCTTAGGAACTCCTGCCTGGCATCAGGGCTCTGGGGTCTCCTTCCCATCCCATCTCCAGCCAGGGAGATGCTCAGAGACCACGGAGGGACAGGAGTGCTGCCTCCCGGGGCAGGCAGGGGTGGGCAGGAGCAGCCTGGCAGCGTCCTTCCTCCCCAGGCTGGGCAGACGGCGCTGATGCTGGCCGTGAGCCACGGCCGGCAGGAGATGGTGGAAGCTCTGCTCGGCTGCGGGGCCGACGTCAACCTGCAGGACGAGGAGGGATCCACAGCCCTGATGTGTGCCTGCGAGCACGGCCGGCTGGAGACAGTGAAGCTGCTGCTGGCCCAGCCCACCTGCAACGTCTCCATCGTGGACAGCGTAAGCCTCTGCCCGAGGTGCCACCAGAACCTCGGGCACCCCAAGCCTCGCTCCACGTTCTGTCCCCATACCCCTTCCCGAGTGCTCCCTCTTCCTTTTTAGGATGGGAACAACGCTGTTGCCATCGCTCTGGAGGCCGGGCACAGCAACATTGCCATGCTCCTCTACACCCACCTCAATGGCACCAAGGCACAGCTGCCTGTGAGTACCACAGCCCTCACCCGGGTTCCTGCCCCCTGCCCTGGCCCACAGAGGTGGCACCACAGCCCCAGCTCGGCCGCGTGGTGGACGAGTGGCCCCGTGGGAGGGGACGGGGCTGTGACACGGCTGTGACACAGACGGTGCTCTCCAGAGAGGGGCTGCAGGGGGGGAGCAGAGGGTCCCAGCACACTCATGCTCAGAGCATCCTCAGTAGCAGGGAACCAGCCTGCCCGGCCCTGCCCGAGTCACCTGAGGAGCCGCTGGTGACATTTTTGTTAACTTTGCTCTTTCTGCAGCAGGGGATGTCACCAACAGCTACAAAGAGCCCTGGGAGCCCCAAAAAACCAGAGTGACCTTGGGATCCAGCCAGAGGCCAGCTGTGTGCCAGCCAGCAACCATCAGCACGGGGCTGTAATTGATGTCCCTCCTCCTCCTGCCCGTGCTGAATCGCTCCCTGCAGCTGCTTTGATCCTCCTGTCAGGAGCAGGAGCCTTCCCTGGGATCATCCCTTGCTCACCACTGCTGGAAGTTGCCCACACCTTGCTCCACCAGAGGACCAAAAGCACCGAGTGACCTGGGGGTGCCAGAAACCAGCCCCATCCCCCTGCTCCCCACCACAACTCCTGGAGCTGTGCTGCTTCGGAGCCCTCTGCAGGTCACGGGAACAGCAGAAAACCAACCCAGCAGAAATGGCTCCTGCTTTCTGCCTGTTCCTCAGCCCCGGGGAGGCTGCAGAGCTGGTGAGAGGGAGCCCCTGGAGCCCCTGGGCTGTGGTGCTGGGGAGCAGTGCTCAGCAGAGCAGGGGACACAACCCAGCTGGGTAACACTGCCTCAGACGTGGGCTGGGAACACTTCCAGACTGAAATACTTGCCCTTCTTTTCTGGCATTTCCTTTCCTGGCTGAAATCGGATTTTTTTTTTCTAGTACACGCACACGAAGTTTAAAAGGAAAAAAAAAATTTATACTGCTTAGTGAAAGGATGGAGCTCAACCTGAAATCACTTGGTGATTTGATTTGCTCAATGGGAACAAAAGTTCTGGGCTGCAGCTGAGCTGACAGGAGGGGCCAAGAGCCAGGAACACACTTAGGGACATGGGGAGCTTCTCCCAAGGGAAAGGCAGCAGTCACACCTCAACATTTCCCTTTTCAAACAGTCTCATAGCCACTGACTCTGAAAGCAACCAGAGCCCCCAGCCAAGTCCCTCTCTGCCCACTTCCCTCCCCCAAGAGCGGCCGAGGATAGCTCCGGGAAAAGAGGCTTGGCAGGAAGAGCTGGGATGGATGTGTATGTCAGAGGTGTGAGCACCAGGCAGGGTGGGAACAGACCAGGTAAGGCCTAAGGACCAGAGGAAAAAGAAAAAAGCTTTTGCATGTGAAGCTGGCTCTGCTCTCTAACCCCTCCCCAAACGCAGCCTGTGTTGCAGCCCCTGTTTCTGCTCCTTGGCCCAGCCCCCCCAGCTCTCCTGCCCCCCAGGCCTGGGCTGAGCTGTGCTCTCAGCTGGGAAATGCTCCCCAGGAACCTTTTTTGCTGTCAGAGCAGCAAGCCTGCCTCAGCTTGCCACTGAAATTAATACCCCATGCTCACAGCCACTCTCTAGTGCAGTATTTGTGTGTATTCCTTACTCACTGCTTCCACCTCACAGGTTTGTTTACTGATATTTTAATACTGATGTTTATTTTTAAGATATAAATAAAACTTAAAAGGAAAATTATTTTGAAATATTACAGTGACCATTAAGCAGCCTCCTGCCTCCTTCTCTGGCCCAAGATAAACCCCTCAGAACAGCTTCAGCAGAGGAGCAGCCTGGCACAGCCCCCAGCACCTGCCTGCACATTTTCATTCCCTGAAGTTTATCAGCTCTCTCCACCCATCAATAATTTCCTTCCAGCTGAGCTGTCCCAGTCAGGAACTTTGGTGTCTTCTGCCTGCCTCACCTCCCAGGACCAAGCAGGACACTGGGACCACCCTTCAGTTCCCTTGGTTCACCCCAGGGCTGTGACACTGAGCTGGGTTATTTAGGGGCAATCAGGACAGGGGGTTCAGTGTCACCTCCTCACGTGGCTCACACTGACCCCACAGATTTGGGAAGGGTTTCAGCTGCTCTCAGCCACCCCCAGTGTCTGGGCAGTGACTCAGAGCTGCTGCCTCCTGCCCCTGTCACTCAGCAGTCAGGGGCTCTTTGGTCACTGCTGAAGCCACGCAAGGAAATCAGCTCCAGAGTGTCCAGTTCTGGGCCCCTCAGCTCAGGAAGGAGATTGAGGTGCTGGAGCAGGTCCAGAGAAGAGCAAGGAGGCTGGGAAGGGATCCAGCACAAGTCCTGTGAGGAAGGGCTGAGGGAGCTGGGGGTGTTGAGGCTGGAGAAGAGGAGGCTCAGGGGAGACCTCATCACTCTCTCCAACTCCCTGAAAGGAGGTTGGAGCCAGGGGGGGGTTGGGCTCTTTTCCCAGGCAACTCTCAGCAAGACAAGAGGGCACAAGAGGTCTCAAGTTGTGCCAGGGGAGGTTTAGGTTGGACATGAGAAAGAATTTCTTTCTGGAGAGGGTGCTCAGCCATTGGAATGGGCTGCCCAGGGAAGGGGTGGATTCTCCATCCCTGGAGATATTTCCAAAGAGCCTGGATGTGGCACTCAGTGCCATGGGCTGGGAACCACGGGGGGAGTGGAGCAAGGGTTGGACTTGATGAGCTCTGAGGTCCCTTCCAACCCAGCCCATTCTAGGATTCTGTGATTGTGGCACTCAGAGCTGGTTCCCAAGAGCTCTGCTGCCCCACACAGATGAGGGGAGCACAGCCTCACCCCGTGGTCTGGAGCTGAAGCACCACCAAAGAAACAAGGACTCAATCAGCAGCAAAACTGAACCTTGTCAAGGACTTTCTACAAAGCATAAAACCCACCTCAGGTCTTTAGGCCTCTCATGAGCTGACCAGGATGCACCAAACACCTACAGGAGGGTTAAAAAGAAACAAACAAAACACCAAAACCCACTTTTCTACAAATATGGTTTCAATTTCAGCCCTAAGAGCAACCCCCACCATCTATTTGCAGCAATTCCAGATGAGCTCTCCTCAGCATTAGGATCCCCAAAGCTTCAATCCCCTTCTCCACTGAACAGCCCCAAGGATGAACATTCCCACCAGATCAGGAGCCACAGATCCCACAGGATTCAAACCCACTACAAACCAGTATGACTCCATCATCTGATGGAAAATACCAGTACTCACACAACAGCTCTTGAGCAGTGAGAGTTTTCAGGCTCATTCCTAATCCTTTCAGCCTTACTTTATAAAATAGCCTCAAACAAGGAATCTTTCCAGCTGGTCCTAGGAAGGAGGGAATGCCACAGAAGAAAATTGGGGTTGGGTCATTAACTTCATCAAGGTAAGAGACAAGAAATCTCTGCTACAAAGCTTAACTTTCAGCTTCTAATTCATCTCCACAAAAGCCCAGAAGTTCAGCAGTGCCACTTTACTGGTTACCTACAGAAAAATGCTCACCAGCCATTCAGGATCAAGGCTGCTGAAATCAAAATATTTTTGGTGGAACAGGTCAGTAAAAATGCAAGAACACTGTAACCTTCCTGTGGCATTACATGTAACTCTAGTAATAATAATAGAAGCAATTAAACAAGAGGAAATGGCTTCAGGATGCACCAAGGGGGGTTTAGAGAACAATTTCTTCCCCAAATGGCTGCCCAGGGCAGTGGCTGAATCCCCATCCCTGAAGGTGATAGGGCAGATGTGGTGAGGCCCCTGGGTTGGGGATGAACACAGCAATGCTGGGTGTTCCCTTAGACTCGATGAGCTTAAATGTCTGTTCTAATCATAACCATTATGTTTTTAATACATGCAGCACTCTTTTATCCCTCTCCTGACCCCAACACCAAAAGGCAGGTCCACAAGTACCGAGACAAACCAGAGCACCTCTACAGTAAGTGACACCCAGGCAAAGGCAAAGAACTACTGTAAAAACCCTTTATTGCAGGAAGGCCTCTGCAGAGCTCCTCCCCGGTCGGACCCCATGCGTGGCCATTCCCAACAGACGCCGTCAGCCTTCATCACCTGAACACACCACCGGAGGCCCCGCCGGTTTAGCGGCCTGGGCCCCACTCCCGGGAAGCCGCCAGGCTCCGCCTCAGCGCAGCCGCCGGGCCTCGCGTTCCGATTCCAGCAGGGTGAGGACGTCCCCTTCGCGCACCGGCCCTTTGACATTGCGGATGATGGAGCGACTCGTGTCATCCATGAACTCCACACGCACCTATGGGGGCGACACTGCCTCAGGCCCGGCCCGGAGGCCCCGCTTCCCGGCCAGGCCCGGCCTCCTCACCTGCGTGCATTGGCCCTGCGAACCGGTCCGGCCCAGCACTTTAGTCACCTGTGGGGACACAGCGGAGATCAGAGCGTGTCTCGGTGGCCCGTCCAACCCCATATATCCCCGTATTCCTACCCTGGCCAACTTAATGGGCTGCACCCGACTCGTGTCCATGGCGCCTCCGCGGCTGAAAGAAGGGGAGACGCTTCTCCTCGCGGCTTTATATAACCTCCAAGTCTCGCGAGATCCAACGCGCCCGCTTTCGCTGGCGGCCAAGTCTCGCGAGACCCAGCCTGCCCCGCGCGCTCCTCCCCGCGCCCTTCACAGCAGCCAAGATGGCGACCGCCACTCGCCTCATCCAGCGGCTCCGCAATTTCTTGGCTGGGGTAAGGGCGGCCCCGTCTTTCCAACCTCTCCGGGGCTACCGGGAGCCGCGTAAACTCCGCGGCGCCCCATGGAGATGCGCAGGGCCCGGCATCGTTTGAGACTCTCTCGCCTTACCTTGCAGCGGGACCTCCAGGCTAAGCTGGCGCTGCGTTATGAGGAGATTTCCAAGAGGTAGCCGGGGGTCAGGGGGAGGGCGTTGGGCTGCAGCTTTGTGTGTTTCTTCGCTGACGTTCTCGGAAACTTTCTTGGAATTTTTCAGGAGCCAGCCGCCGCCTCGGCTGCCCGTGGGCCCCAGTCACAAGTTGGCCGATAATTATTATTGCAGCCGGGATGGGAGGCGAGAGTCGCAGCCGCCCATCGTTGTGGTGGCGGGGCAGAAAACCCTCCCCGCGGGGGCTGGGGCTGGCAGGTGGGTCTGAGCTGGAGCCCTGGAGATGTGGTGCTGAGGGGCAGTGGTGGCCTTGGCAGTTTGGATTAATCTTTTTCCAACAATTGTATGATTCTGTAATAAAAGCTGTGCTCCCAATTAAATCCACGTCTGGTTTTGATGGTGGTGTTAAAGCCTCTTTCCTTCCTTCTACCACAGCTCAGGTTCTGCGGTGACAACAGCTGAGAAAAATCCAGTGACACCAGGACCACCAGTCAAGAAGTGGGAGATTTCAAAAGACCAGCCATATTTGTGAGAAATTAATATTATTTTAAAAAACTGATGAGGCTGCTTGTACAGGTCAGAGTCATGACAAAGCAGCACCCTACAGGGGAAGTTTGTGGTGGATTTTGCTACAGCAGCACTGCATGAGCTTATCCTGCTGTGTCGTTAATAAATGTATTTAAAACTCTGATTATCCCCTGCACACATCATTTGTCTCTTCTATTTGAATGATCCAAACCACTGCTTAATATTGTTGGGGTTGGAAGGTTTTTTTTGAGGGAATGGCAGCGGTGTGGAGGGTGACAATCAACTTTGGGGTCACTCACCCCGTGCTGGGAGGGACACGAGCACTGGTGGCACTGTCACCACTCAGCCAGCTCTGGGAGGAGGGGCTGAGGGAACTGGGCACATTTTGGTTTGGTTTGGTTTGGTTTGGAGGCTGAGAGGAGATTTTCCTGCTCTCTCCATCTCCCAGAAAGGAGGCTGCAGGGAGGTGGGTGCTGACCTCTTGTCTCGGGAGCAGGGGAGATGTCCTGGGGTGGCCTCGGGGGAGGTTTAGACTCCATCTGAGGAAGAATTTCTTCACTGGGAGAGCAGCCAGGTGCTGGGATGGGCTGTCCAGGGATGTGCTGGAGCCTCCAGCCCTGGAGGTGTCCAAACCGTGGATGTGGCACTTCAGGACGTGCTCTGGTGGGGGACAGAGATATTGAGACATGTCTACATAAAAATACACGTTGTGGGGCGGAGGATATTGCCAGTTGTAGGCGGTGATCTTAGAGGTCTTTTCCAACTCTGACACTCCCGGGATTCTCCGGTGCCGCCCGCTCCCCGGTGACCGGAGGGAACCGGAGCTGATGGGCCGTGAGCGTGGCGGCAGCCGGCAGCTGCGCTGAGGTTCCGGGCGCCGCTGGAGAGAGCTGCCGGGGTTGGAGCAGGACCGGGGGGGGGGGGGGATGAGCTCCTCACTTGCCCGGATCCCGGTCACGGTCCCGGCTCCTCCCGCCCCCGTGAAGGCTCCGCCCCGGAGCGTCCCATTGGTGCGCGTCGTCCCGGTTTGCACGCGGCCTGCCCGCTCTCAGAGCAGCGCGGCGGGTCGTTGTCGGCATGGCTCGGCCGGTCTCGGTTCTGCTCCCGGTTCTGCTCCCGGTTCTGCTCCCGGTTCTGCTCCCGGTTCTGCTGCTGCCGTCGCTGCCGCTGGCGCTGCCGTCGCCTCCTCCGGGGAGCGGTGAGGGGAGGGGGGGTGGGGTTTGGGGGGGGGGTTGTGGGCGATGCTGATTGGTTCCCCCTCGCACGCCCTTCGCTCCCATTGGCTGCTGCTCCCGCCCGCCCTGAGCGCGGGAGAGGGGCAAACGCGCTCCCCCTCCTCACCCCCATCCCCCTCATCCCCCCCATCTCCTTCCTCACCCCCATCCCCCTCATTCCCCCCATCCCCCTCATCCCCCCCCATTCCCCTCCTCACCCCCATTCCCCTCATCCCCCCCCATTCCCCTCACCCCCCCCCATTCCCCTCACCCCCCCATTCCCCTCATCCCCCCCATTCTCCTCATCCCCCCCATCCCCCTCCTCACCCCCATTCCCCTCATTCCCCCCCATCCCCCTCCTCACCCCCATTCCCCTCATTCCCCCCCATCCCTCTCCTCACCCCCCATCCCCCTCATCCCCCCCATTCCCCCTCATCCCCCCAATTCCCCCTCATCCCCCCCATCCCCCTCCTCACCCCCCATTCCCCTCCTCACCTCCATTCCCCCTCCTCACCTCCATTCCCCCTCCTCACCCCCATTCCCCCTCATCCCCCCAATCCCCTTCCTCACCCCCATTCCCCTCATCTCCCCCCAGAGCCCCCCTGTCCCCCGGGGCGGTTCCGCTGCGCTCCCCGCAGCCGATGCTTCCCCGGGGAGTGGCGGTGCGATGGGCATCCCGACTGCGAGGCCGGGGAGGATGAGCAGGGCTGCCCCACCCCGCCAGAGACGAGTCCCGAGGGGACCCCCCTGACCGCGACCCCCGGCAGCGCAGGTACCGGGTTTGGGGGGGAAGGGTGGGGGGGGATAGAGCGGAGGCATCGCCCCTCCGGTGGGGCGGGGAGAGGAGGGAGGCGGCCCCGGAGCTTTGGGCTGTCACCCCCTCCGGGTGCCGGGCTGGACGGGACACCCGGTGGCGATGGTTCGGTTTGCGGTCGCTCTCCTCTCCCCGTGCTCCAGGAGGAGGAAGCTCCGCGGGGCCTCCCCCTCCCTGGGCTGTGGATTCAGGAATTACAGACCCCGCAGGGTTCCCCCTCGGGAGCCTCCTTCCAGGACGTGCAGCTCGGGCTGCTTCCTTCCAGCCAGGCGGTGCCAGGAGGCTGTGCTCACCCTTCCCAGCTCCTCTGATCCCTGGGGAGTGGGCGAGCTGAGGGGAAAAGGGTGGGGAGGCACTTCTGGGCAGGATGGGAGCAGCAGAGAGTGGTCTCTGTCAAGCTGAAGGATGTTCCTGCATCCCCAGCACACGTGTCTGCTGCTCTGCCCTTGGCCACTCTGGAGCTTTTCCTTTGGCACAGCCCTGTTGTGTCAAGGGCTGGGGGGGGTGGAAGTGCTGCTCCAGTTTCCCTTCCTCAGGGGTAAGAGGAGAGAATACTGCAGCCTGAGAGACTGTGTTTGGATGTGGTGCCTCCACCGTTTCAGGTGAGAAGCTGAGCTGCATTTTGGGTGTACCTGGGGCTTCTCAGTGCCCCAAGGAGAGGTTAGAATGCTGCAGATACACCTGGAAAATTTCCCAGCTTTCCCTCTTACACATTCCCAGGAGGATGTTTTCCTCTCTGATGTGGGCTAATCACAGTGATGGCAGATAAGGTTTTCCTTAAATTGAAAAAGGCCTGGGAAGTGGGACCTCAGCCAGGTCTGGTCTGGAGACTCCTTTGGATGCATAAAGCTGAGTTGGAAGCTCCAGGGACCTCTTGCTCTTTTCTCACAGAGACTTCAGCTCCTCCTGTGCCAGGACACTCTGAGCCACCAAGGAGTCAAGGCCACATCTGGGTCTTGATCATTGCAGGTAAGAGCAGAGTGCTGCACGTGGGCTTGGGCCTGGCTTGGGCTGTAAATGGAATATCCTGATGGTGTCAATTCCAGACCTGGTTTTTTGGTTATTCTGGACCTGCTTTTGCTGGGCTGAGAGAGCCAGAAGGAGGTCTTACACACAGCTTAATCATTCCTCAGGCTTGGATGCACTTTGGCCATGGAAAGGCCATTCCATGTGATCTGGCTCTAACACATTCCCTCTCTCTCTGTCCCTTGTCCTTGAGGGAAGCTGCTGAACATCACTGCTGAGCAGCAGCACCCAGCCCTGCTCTTCAGACCAGGTGCAGTGAGTGGTTCTCTGCTTCTGCACTTTTCTCTCTAGTGCTCCTGAGCATCCTCATAGCTGTGGGTTCTGTTGCTGCCTGGGGCCTGTCCAAAGCAAAAAGCAGATCTGACCTCTTTGGGCTTGAAAAACTATCCAGGGAGCAGCTGATGCCTGACAAGAGCCAGACAGGCTTGTTTGACTGAAGGGTAAGCTTCCTGCACCCCATGCTCTCTGTATGCCTGAGGGAAAAATGCCTTCTTGCCCTGTGTTTCTCATCTCTAGAGCTTTTCCCTCTCTGGGAAGCTTTTTCCAACTTCCCTGCTGCTGGTCAGCCACATGCTTGGGATTTCAGTGTGCCCTGAAGCAGAACTCTCCCTTCTTTCCTCACAACCAGGCAGGAAGGCTCTTGCTTGATTTCAGGGATAGTTGCACAGCCTGATCTCAGGCAGTGGCTTCTTTGAGTAGTGACCTGTCCTTCCTCTGCTGCTAAAGCCCCTGAGCACTCGTGCTTGAGCACAGATCCTGTGAGGAGAGGCTGAGGGAGCTGGGGGTGTTGAGGCTGGAGAAGAGGAGGCTCAGGGGAGGCCTCATCACTCTCTCCAACTCCCTGAAAGGAGGTTGGAGCCAGGGGGGGGTTGGGCTCTTTTCCCAGGCAACTCTCAGCAAGACAAGAGGGCACAAGAGGTCTCAAGTTGTGCCAGGGGAGGTTTAGGTTGGACATGAGAAAGAATTTCTTTCTGGAGAGGGTGCTCAGCCATTGGAATGGGCTGCCCAGGGAAGGGGTGGATTCTCCATCCCTGGAGATATTTCCAAAGAGCCTGGATGTGGCACTCAGTGCCATGGGCTGGGAACCACGGGGGGAGTGGAGCAAGGGTTGGATTTGATGAGCTCTGAGGTCCCTTCCAACCCAGCCCATTCTAGGATTCTGTGATTCTATGATTCTATGCTAAGATACTGATCTGCTGGAGTGGGTTTTTGTCCTTCACTCTGCACAAACTGAAGCCAAACCAGCCCTTGGGCCAAAGGATTGCCAATAACCAGGTGGTTTTCTCTTCTTGTAACAGGGATCTTGGCCATGAGGGGATAAGATGGGAGAAGCCCTCTCTCCCTCCTGCTCACAGACTGAGTGAAGTGGACAGAAGCTCTCAAGTTTTGGTTGTTGCACTGGAATAACAAGACTCTTGGCAATGGGCCTTAGATTGTAGGACTACACCAGCTCTAGGAAATAGCTCAGGACCTTCCCTGGGACTGTGAAATTGCCTCACAAGAGAGGTAGAAATGTCTCCCTTGTTTTTGCCTCCAGGTGGTGTTAATGCTGATTTTCACCAGCGTGGCCTTGGGCCCAAAGATTTTGTTCTCCCTGAAATTACAGCTGTACAACTGTTTCCTGCCATTTCCAGCCAAGAGACTTTTTTCACCTGCACCATTCTTCCCCCTGGATCTTGTCAGGGAAGGGGAGCTCACTGGGTGGATCAGACGTGCTCCATGTTTCACTGGTGTTCTGATGCAGCTCAGTCTGACCTGCAGGAAGCTCTGCTGAGAGGTCAGCTGCAGGGTGTAGGGAAGCTTCCAGCCTGCTCTGGCTTTGCTGTGCTGCCACCCTGAGTCAGGCTGGGGCAAGCAGCTTTTTGACACACTCCCCTCCAGCAAGGATCTTGGCCCTTTGCACAATTCCATTTCCCTGCTGCTGAATTTGGGATGCTGATTCTCTTAACAGTGTTAACGGTGCCTTCCTTAAAGCTGGTTTGATGTGAGTGGTGTCCCTGAAGGGTTCCTACTGGGACTGATACTATTGACTGTCTTCCTCAGTGGGGTGTGTAGTGGTGTTCAGGGCACCCTCAGCAGTCCTGTGGGTGACACCAAGCTGAGGGGTGCAGGGAGGGACCTTCAGGCTGGGGGAGTGAGCCCCTGAAGTTCAGTAAGGTCAAGTGTGAGGTCCTGCACCTTGGTCAGGGAATCCCTGAAGGCTTTGGGGACACCTTACGGAGCATTTTGAATGTATAAAGGAGGCTTGTAAGACAGGACAAGGGGAAACAGTTGTAAACTGACAGAAAGTAGGTTTGGTTGGGCATTAGGAAGAAATGTTTTACAGTCAGGGTGCTGAGCCCAGATTGCCCAAAGAAGCTGTGGCTGCCCCATCCCTTGCAGTGTTGAATTCCAGGTTGGATGGGGCTTGGAGCACCCTGGGCTGGGGGAGGTGTCCCTGAACATGACAGGGGTGGGAATGGATGAGCTTTAAGGTCCCTTCACACCCAAACCATTCCATGATTCTGTGAGATTTTGAGTAGCCTTTGGGGTTTTGTTTGTTTGTTTTGTTGTTGTGTTTGTTTGTTGTTTTCTTTCAGCTTGAAATAACTCATGTCTTGGATCAAAAACCACCTGTGTGCTCCTTGTAGCTCCTTCCCAACAGCTCAGTGCTCCTCTCAGGACTGGCAGTGGGGTTTGGACATCACTGATGGGTGCCTCCAGTTCTGCACTGACCTCCTGTTCCTTGGGGTGCAGAAAAGGAGGAAAGCTGCTGATCTCTGTGCCTGAACTGAGAGAACTGAGCTTGCCATGCAGACAGCAGCCATCAGCCTTAGATAAAAAGTCTCCTGCTCCTGGGTAGTGTGAGTGTGCTGCTGTACCCCATGGGAAACCCTTCTACATGTAGTATGGAGAGCTGAGTTATTCCAGTGCTGCTGTTTTCAGGACTGAGAAGTCATTTGCAACTCAATCTTGCTTCTGTTTCCATAGAGACATGGAGATTCCTGTTGGTGAATGATACAGAAGAATAAAGAGCTTGAAACTAGTGGCTTTGGGATTTTTCAGTTTTTCTTGGCTTTGTGCATTTCCTTGAATTCTGCAGTTGGGGGGCCGGGGGCTTCACTTTGGATTGTCACATCCTGGGAAAGAGAGGGGACTCGTGGTGGGTGAGCTGGACAGGGAAGGAAATGCTGCTGGGGCTGCAGTGACCCCAGCACCTCTGCTGTAAGAGGGAAAGTGAAATAGAGGGAGCAGAGTGAAAAGGGTCTGTGGAGGCAGGAAACCAGCTGGCAGTGTCACCAGTGTCACCTGGGCTGCTACTGCAGAGCAGGTGAGTGGAAAGCTCAGCCAAGAAGCAGGGGGAAAATCAAAGACTTCCTGAGCTGCTTCGTCAGGGTGAGTGGCAGGAGGGGGAAGGTGCTTCAGGAATCCCAGCACTGGGACAGTGTTAGTGCTGGTGGGGCCATGTGGCAGAGGTCACCTGCCAGCAGCCTGTCCCATATCCTCTCAGCTTGAGCTGCTGAGCTGGGCTGGGCTGTTCAGAGCCCCTGGCTCTGCATGGGGAGCCAGGCTGCAGGGTAAAAACACTGCAGCTGCTTCCTGCCCCAAGACCCTGCAGGTTTTGCTCGCTGAGCCCTGTGCTGAGTGTCTCAGGGTTGAAAGAAACAAGTTGTTGTCTTGAGCCAACACTTGGGGCTGTGTTTGGGACAGCATTTCCCTTACTCCGTCTGGTGCCAGAAACATTTTTGTTGCCCTAATCCCCAGGCTCAGAGATTTCAATTGTAGCAGAGCCTGAGCTGCTTTGCAGCCCGGGAGCAGCTTTGTGCTCCGGGTCTCTGTGTGCAATTAGCTCACTTAATGGCAATCAGCGTGATGCTTTCCATCCTGAGGTTGGGTTGTGTTCCTGGGCAAGACATCAAAGAGCAGGGCTTTTAATTTTGGTTCCCCTTTTTACTTGCAAATCCAAAGGGTTATTTCCTCCCCTTCAGTTCCTCTACTTCAGGGGAACTTTCACTGAATGTTTGCAGACCCAGGGTCCCCCCCTCTGTTCCTGCCCCAGTGCTGGGGCTGATTTCTGGTGCAAGCAGCAGGTAGCACAGGCCAGGGGGGCAGGAGGGATCTATTGCCCTGGAGATCTGGCCGGGCACTGCCTGGGGACTGAGGTGGGTCCTTCACCTGTAAATCTGTGTCCTGGGGAGGGAACAAATGTGTCCCTTCTCTGGGCTGTGACAGCTGACGGAGCAGGGGCAGCTGCAGCAGCACTCGTGGGCTTGGCAAATGACTGGTGCCAAAAGCAGCATCTGCTGTGTGGCTCCAAAGCTGATCCACATCCTGCATGTCTGCACCTTTGGGTGTCTGGGCTCCCAGGGTTAAGTCAGGGCAAGTTCATGCTCTCTTTTCAGCTTGCTCTGGTCAGTGGCTTGCTCGGAGACAGAGGAGCGTGTGAGAAAGGCAAACACTTAATGAGACCAGAGTAAGGAAAAAGAGAAGTGCAGAGCTGGAAATAGGTCCTTACATAAAGGGCTAGCGCTTCAATCTCATTAGTGTCTTAAAGAGCAGACACTTGGCTGCTTCTGACTCCTGATCAGCAATCGGCTTTGGGGACCTGGCCGGTCCCCCAGGGCAGGATGACACAGCCACTGCCCCCCGGGCACCAGCTCACCACTGCTCCTCTGAGCTGCCAGAGCTTGTCCCAGGGGGTCTGGGGCTGCTGGGAGCATTCCCATGAAGCCGGAGCTGCTGTCCTCCAGCTCCTAAGAGGAATTGCTGCTTTGGAGGGTCAGGCAGGATGAGGAAGCTGCGGGTGAGGCGTGGGAGTCTCTCTGCCAACCTGAAGATTGGGGATGGCCGAGGCCACCACCGGAGCCCGGAGGAGGAGGCAGCCCACATCCCCTTTGCCCAGGACAGCCTGATAAGGCAGTGGAGCTCCATGCAGGATGTTGCTGGTGGAAACCAGGAGGCAAACAAGACTCCCATCCAAAGGAACAAGTACTTGCTCAACATTAATGTCGGGGGCAGGTTGTTCCACATAGCTTACAAGGTGGCAGCCCGGTACCCCATCACCAGGCTTGGGAAGCTGGCCCTTTATACAGACCCCATGAAGAAGCTGCAGCTCTGTGATGATTACTCGGTGCAGAAGAATGAGTATTTCTTTGACAGAGACCCATCAATTTTCCACTACATCTTCCACTTCTACTGCAGCGGGGTCCTGTGGATAATGGATGAGATTTGCCCCAGTAACTTCGTGGAGGAAATCGAGTACTGGGGAATCCATCTGAAATACTCCCAGCGCTGCTGCCGGATCCTGTTTGAGGAAAAGCAAGATGAACTCAGCGAGTACCTGAAAGTACAGAGAGAGCTGGAAGCAGAACTGGAGCCCATAGACTCGGTGGAGCAGTTTGAGGGAAAATTTCTGGGACAGTTTCGAAAGATGATCTGGAACCTCATCGAGAACCCATTCTCTTCTGTCCCGGCCAAGATCATTGCTGTCATGTCAAGCTTCTTTGTGCTTATCTCCATCGTGGGCATGACACTGAGCACGGTAGAGGAGATGAAACACAAGACAGGGAAGATGTGGATGGAGCAGCTGGAGATGATCTGTGCCATCTTCTTCACCTCCGAGTACCTCATGCGGCTCCTGTCTTCCTCCAGCCTCAAGAACTTTTTGCGGGCGGCCTTCAACGCCGTAGACCTGGTGGCCATCCTCCCCTTCTACATCCAGATCCTCTTTGAAAATCTAGATGAGGGAGACGTGCTTTACCACGACGAGCTGCACAAGATGGAGAACGTGAGCAAACTGGGCAAAGTCCTCAAGATCATCAAGCTGATGAGGATCTTCCGCATCCTCAAGCTGGCGCGCCACTCCACTGGCCTCCGGGCCTTCGGCTTCACCATGAGGCAGTGCTACCAACAGGTTTGCTGCCTCTTCCTCTTCATTGCCATGGGAATCTTCATCTTCTCTGCTCTCATGCACTCGGCGGAACACGATGTCCCAGGCACCAGTTTCACCAGTATCCCCTACGCGTGGTGGTGGGCAGCGGTAAGGTGTGAGCACCTCCTGGCAGAAAGGGGCTCTGGGGACAGGGGCTGCTGGAGGGATCCTGCAGCATTGCTGTGGCCAGGAGACAGGAAAGGGCACGGTTCTCCCCCTAACTCAATGGTGGGAAATTTCCCCCACACAATGGGGGGGGGACCCTGCATGCTCTGAGAAAGGAAATCAGAGATTTTCATCCAGCTCAACGGCTCAAAAACCAGTGCTGGGGTGGGGGGTGGGACCTGGGAATCTCCAGGCCTGGGCTGGTAACTGGGGGATGTAACTCAGCCCAGGGTTTATCTGTCATAGAATCCTAGAACTGGCTGGGTTGGAAGGGACCTCAGAGCTCATCAAGTCCAACCCTTGCTCCACTCCCCCCGTGGTTCCCAGCCCATGGCACTGAGTGCCACATCCAGGCTCTTTTGAAATATCTCCAGGGATGGAGAATCCACCCCTTCCCTGGGCAGCCCATTCCAATGGCTGATCACCCTCTCAGTAAAGAAATTCTTTCTCATGTCCAACCTAAACCTCCCCTGGCACAACTTGAGACCTCTTGTGCCCTCTTGTCTTGCTGTCATGGGACCCAAGCTCTGGGTGGGTGTAGTTCAGCCCCCCCAGGACATCCTGAGGCTTGTGTAGTGCTGCAAGCTGGCTGGGGACAAGAGGGGGTCAGAGCTTGGGGGCTGATCCAGGGGACCCAGAGCTGCTTGTGGGAACTGAGGAAACGTGGTCAGACCCTGCCCCACCAGGGGACACAGGGTGGGGACAGGAGCTTGCTGCCCTACTTGTGCTGGGAGCAGCAGATCTGCAGAGCTGAGCACTGCAATAAACCTGGAATAACCTCCAAGGTGAGGAGCAGCTAAAGCACTTGAGAGCCAGGGGTTAGGAGGCCACTGTGATTTATGGATGAAATGATCCTCTAATCCCCCCTTGGCCATCACAGCCTTCCTCCTTCAAATCCATCCCTCCTTGAGGAAGTGAAAAATCGCTTGGCAAAATCAGATTTGAGTATTTCAGTGTTGTTGGGAAAAGCCCAAACCTCTCTGCCTCAGCCTTCACCCTGTCCCCATCTCCCTGGTCCTCAGGGTGCGTTCCTGGGCAGTGCTTGAAGGGAGGGTCTGGGAAGCTGCATCCCTGTGGGAACAGGTCAGGAAGCTTCGGAGCTTCTGAGCTCATTGGGTCAGGAAGGTCCAGCAGAGCCCCCCAGGCTGCTGGGGATGGTTCCACTCTGTGGTGTCCTTCTGCTTTTGCAGCCACAAGTGCAGGGCACAGGAAGGCTTTGCCTCTGCTCTTCTTCCAGGCCCTCATCCAGCCCCTTCCTTGGGCTCTCTGGATGCAGCCTGTGGAGCTCCAGCTTGGCTGAGCTGAGCTGGCAGTGCCATTCCTGGGTGACATTTGCGTCCTACCCAGGGGCAGAGGGAGGTGTGTGCCAGCACCCACAGGCTGGGGCTGCTGAGCTTGTTCACAGAGGATTTGTCCCACAGAATCATAGAAGTGTCACAGCTGGAAAAGACCTCCAAGATCACTGTGTGCAAAGTACAGAGCAGTAGAACCCTCCACCCTCTTTGTGTGAAACCCCAGCTCACGGGTTTGAGTAAACACGAGGCCTTGTGTTTGACTAAACAAAAGGATAAGAAAAAAGTGGCACATACTGTCTGCGACTGTATACATTTAATTTCTTCACCTTCTGTAATTGTTCAGAATCTGCTCTAAAGACTGACCCAGCTGTCAGTATCCCCCCAGTAAAATGTCTCAGTGTCTGCAGCACCACTGAAGTGTATCCTGAAGTGCCTCAGCTACGTGGTTTTGAAATCCTTCCAGGGATGGTGACTCCACCACCTCCCTGGGCAGCCCATTTGGATGTGTGACTGCTCTGTGTGGAAAGAATTCCTTCCTCAGACCTAAACTCTGTTTCCTCCCCCCTCAGGTGAGCCTCTCCACTGTGGGCTACGGTGACACCGTGCCCGACACCATGCTGGGCAGGTTCGTGGCATTTGCCTGCATCTCCTTTGGCATCATCCTCAATGGCATGCCCATCTCCATCCTCTACAACAAGTTTTCTGACTATTATGCCAAGCTGAAGGCTCATGAGGTGGAGACCGGCCAGCTCTCCAGGAGGCTCAACTTGAAGAAGCGAGTCCTGCGGAAGCTGTCGGAATGCTGCAAGGCTGATCCCCACTGTCACTGCTGACCAAGGGCCCTTCAGCCCCTGGATGTCCCCTCTGCCTCTGCTGTCACCTTCCTCAGTACTGCGTGCCAGCCCCGCAGTCACTAAAGGCTCAGCTGAAGGTGACACCGAAGGTGACACTGTTCATCCCAGGCGTGTCTGGGGCACCCCGAGGACACGGGACTGAGCTGGGGAGTGTGTGGGGCTGAACTCTTGTCACCTCTCTGAGGGGGGTAGAAGTGGACACCTGTGCTGAGGTGCAGCCCCCGGGGACACTGGTGGGAGCTGCTCTGCCCCTGGGTTGAGGGGGGGGGATCCACAGGCTCCCCCCTCAGGCGTGGCCCAGGACCCCACAGCTCCTTCCCAGCTGAGCAGATGTTTAACCCTGCACCATGGGTCCAGCGTGGAGATTTGGGTGACAGCCCCAAAAGAGAACACAGCCCTTCCTCCTGCCAGCCAGACCCTCATCCCTTCCCACTGGGAATCTGGCTTGGGATGCTGCTGTGCTGGGAACTGGGAGCAGCCTGGGGGTGCAGGGCTGGCAGCCAGAGCATCCCCAGGAAGAAGCATTTAATAAACCAGGACAAAACTGATTCTTGTCTTGGATTCCTGGCCAGCCACTTGGAGAAATTCAGGCAACTGCTGATACTTCTGGGGGAGAGGAGGACACAGCCCTGCAAGTCTCAGAGCCACCCCTCCTGCCCACTGCTGGGGGGATGGGCCCTGGGGGGATGCAGCTGAACCCGTGTTGGTTTTGGGATGAGGTGCCTGGCCCTGGGTGCATTAGAAGAGGATCTTGGACACCTGGATGTGCTCAGGGTGCACATGTTGGCTCTGCTCAGGGTGCACGTCCCAGTGGCAGCAGATCCGTGGGGCACAGGGGAAGGATTTGCCCTTTGGTGTGTGCTACTGGGAGGAATTCACCCTCCAGCTGTGTGGGACTGGGACAGGGACCCGGGTGTTGGGTAGGCAGGGAAGGGCTGACAGTTCCTGGTGCTGCTTTTGGAGCAATGGCAGAAGGAAACAGATGCCCACCAGGCCAGGGGAGTATTTGGTCACTTGCAAATTGGGCTTAAAAATGAAGAGCAGCTGGGTTGAGTCCTGGTGTCAGTCTAGGACTGCACCTGAGCTGTTGGCATCTGTTGGAAAGAGGTTTGGAGGGGCTGAAGCCTCTGGCAGGGACAGCCATGTCCCCCTGCCCCCCACCCCTGAGTCCCAGGCTGCAGGGACAAGGGAGCTGTGCCAGCAGATGCAAGACAGGGAGCCCTGCCCTGCCCCCCTGAGCCTCCCCAGCACTGCCTGATCCCACAACATTGGTTTTCCACTCTGTTTCCTTCCACAAGGAATCTTCTCTCTGTGCACGGTGCAAACTCCAGGGCTGGAGTCACCTAGGTAGGACCTGTCCTTCCCCACCTCCCCTGCCCTGGCAGCATCACCTCTACATCCCCCCCTCAACCTCCATCACTCCTCCTGCCCCGTGTGCCCCCTTGGAGGGCTGGCTGGTGGATCCTGGGATCATTCCAAGCTCAGCAGCTTCCTGCTGGATCCCTCTGCTCCACAGGCTGTGCTGCAGCTGAATCTTCACCTCCCTGCCACAGCCCCACAGGGGCTCTGCTCCTCCTCAGCCAGCTCTGACCCTGGCAGCACTCCCACGAGCAGCCCCTCAGACATTGGCACTTTTAATAGTTCCTCTGAGTTAATTTTACACGTCACAGCAATGCAGAACTGTACAGACATTTACAGGACACCATACAGGTGGTTTCTCTCATATATTAGTGCTCTTGCTATATACATATAGTACAGCCTGCAGGAAGCCTCTGCAGGGCCGAGGGAGCCTGAACCCCCCCGCAGGGCACCCCGGGATGAAACTGTTGCCGTCACCCAGGTTTGTTCAGGTCACCCAGGAGTGTCACTACCAGGGAGTGACACCAGCCAGGACAGAGCGGGGTGCTCCTTTGCTTTGCGTGTCCCTGACCCTTTTAGAGGGCTTCGTGGGACAGCTCCACCCCAGAGATGCTCTGCAGGGAGTGGGTGCAGCCTGGCAGCCTCTGCCCCTTCCTGCTCCTCCTGCCTCAGTGGCAGCCGCAGCTCCCGGCCACCATGTCATCGTACTGCTTGAGGACCACGTTCTCATCGTCATCGAAGTAGAGGAGGTTGATGGAGTAGAGTTTGTTGGGGACACAGCAGGGGCTGCTGACCCCCTCGCTCAGCTTGAGGGCGTTGATGATGGACTGGACCGTGGCGTGGTTGGTGGGCCGCATGTTCTCCCCCAGGGGGAAGGGGCAGGAGCCCTTGCAGTGGTAGGCATTGTACCCCCGGGGGGAGATGATCCAGCCAGACCACCCGATCTCCTCGAAGTCCACGGACAGGGGATGCCTCTGGCAGGGCTGGAGCTGGTCCAGCGAGCGTGTGCTGCGCGGCCCGGCCCGCTTGGGTACCGGCAGCGTGGAGGGGAGGAGGGGAGCCTGAGGCTGGAAATCTGCTGGAGAGAAGGACCCGGTGCTGTCAGGCACTGCACAAGCCTGGGAGGAAGAGGAATGTGGCACAGCATCCCCAGACACCTCCCCCTCAGGTTTTGTGAGCTCTTTGGTGACAGCGTCACCGTCCCAGGCAGAGCCGGCAGGAGGTGACAACCTCACGGTTCCACAGCTGCACTCACCAGGGCAGGCAAAACCCAAATTTACATCTCTGAGCCTGCGGCCCTGCAGAGATTAAACCCCAAAGGAGGCAGCAAGAGAAGGAGCTTTGGATTTGAAGGATCCCCTGTGCAGGGGGAGCCACCCCAGGGGGTGTGGGACCCACCTGGGAAGTCGCCCACGGGCAGGGATGCTCCCCGTCTCCCATCATCTGTGAACAGGACCAACATGGGCTTCTTGCTCTCGTGGTGGTCCTGGCCAGAGGCAAACTGCAAGGGAGGGGTTTCAACCAGGCTCCCACCCAGGCCCTGGACTGTCACCAGCAAACCCTGGTTGCTGCTTTCATCTTCGGTCCAGTCCCGAACCTGGGGAACAAAAGCAAGGTCACCCCAAGGCTGGGAGAGCCACCCTGCTGGTGTCCCCACAGCAGGTACCAGGCCCTCAGTCCCCGTGCTCTGTCACCACTGGGGCAGCAGGAGCTGAGACCCCCCAGGGTCACATTCTGTCCCCAGACCACGGGCAGGGGCTGTGCTGGGGCTGGCACAGGGACAGCGTGGCAGGGGACAGCACTGGCATTAGCTGCAGGGCAGGGGGATGGGGCAGGACCCCTCTGAGCACTCTTGGTAGGGCTCAGATCCCCCTCCCAGGGTCTGTTACCCCCCCACACATTGCTGCAGAAACTACAGAAATCACATCTGAGCCCAAAAGGCCACTGGGGGGATGAAGTGGGTTAAAAAAAGCTCCTGCAGTTCCCCAGAGTTCCCCCTGTGCCACCAGAACCAGAGGAAAATCAACTCACAGCCTGTGTGATGGAGAAGACCTCCCAGCCCGAGCCTTGCAGTGCCACCAGCCGGGCTGCCAGCAGCTTCTTCCCTCCTGGGGCATCCAGGTCACCCCCCTTCAGCACTTGGTAGACACTGACCTGGGGACAGCAGCAAATGATGGTCACCACTGGCACCCAGACATAGGCACCAGGGACACAAAAGATGGGAGATGAGGGAGCTGTCAGCTTCCATTTGTCACGACCTGTGGGTGCCTTGGCACAAGCCAGGGTGATATTTAAGGACCTGGTTAAGTCATTGTGATTCCTTGTGCAATGCACTCAGGTGAGCTTCCCAGCTGGACAGTGCTGGGGCAGGTGAGGGACTGCAGAGTGACAGTGGGCACATCCCCACCTCCATCCCTACCCCTGCTCCCATCCCTGTCCCCCTCCCCATCCCTGCCCCATCCCTACCCCCTCCCCATCCCTGTCCCCCTCCCCATCTCTGTCCCCTCTCCCTATCCCTGTCCCCCCTCCCCATCCCTGTCCCCCTCCCCATCTCTGTTCCCCTCCCCATCCCTGTCCCCCTCCCCATCCCTGTCCCATCCCTGTCCCCTCCCCATTTCTGTTCCCCTCCCCATCTCTGTCCCCTTCCCCATCCCTGTCCCCTTCCCCATCCCTGTCCCCCCTCCCCGTCCCTGTCCCCTCCCCATCTCTGTTCCCCTCCCCTCCCCATCCCTGTCCCCTTCCCCATCCCTGTCCCCTTCCCTATCCCTGTCCCCCTCTCCATCCCTGTCCCCCTCCCCATCCCTGTCCCCCTCCCCATCTCTGTCCCCTTCCCCATCTCTGTTCCCCTCCCCATCCATGTCCCCTTCCCCATCCCTGTCCCCTTCCCTATCCCTGTCCCCCTCTCCATCCCTGTCCCCCTCCCCATCCCTGTCCCCCTCCCCATCTCTGTTCCCCTCCCCATCTCTGTCCCCATCTCTGTCCCCATCTCTGTCCCCCTCCCCATCTCTGTCCCCATCTCTGTCCCCATCCCTCTCCCCCCTCCCCATCCCTGTGCCCCTCCTCACCTGGCACAGGTGGTGCCTTTTGGGCCCATCAGGAGCCCTTGGCCGGAGGCGGTACAGGTGCAGCTCTGCCGTGAGGATCTTCTCGTTCTTGCCCACGCTGGAGAGCACGAAGAGGAACCTCATCTTCTCGCTGTGAGCTGGAGGGAAGGATGGGGGTGAGAAGAGGAGCCAGGCTGAGGGGGGGTCACCTCTGCCAGCCACCCTTGTCCCCCTCCCCCTGCCCTTACTCTTATCCAAGAAGCTGCGGACGGTGTTGCCCTCCAGGACGTCGGGGTTCTTGGTGACCCCGTCTGCGTTGGCGACGGTGTTGAACAGATCCACCATGTACTGGGGGGGCTGCTTGGAGTGAGCTGGGGGGGGTGGAGGATCTTCCATGCCAAAGACTTCCAGGAGCCTCTTCAGAGCCTCTGCTCTCTGGTTTGTCACGCGGGCCGGGCTGGGACAGGAGGGTTTGGCCAGGGCCAGCAGCAGCAGGACGGTCCCCAGCATGGCTTTGGTGTCCATACCCCAGCCAGAATCCTTCCTGCCCCCCTGGCTCTGCTTTTATAACTGCCTGGGAAGATGGACTGGAGACAAATATGCACAAGAGCAATCAGGAGGGTAAAGAGAGCTAATTGCCATGCTAACAAGGTGCAAAGCTGGGCACCCTGCACCTCTTAGTCCCAGTACACAAGTTGGAGTGGAGGAGGAACCACCCCGATGCTGGGGGACACAGGGGTCTGGGAGCCCCTCTGCAGGGCCCTGCCTGGGCTCTCCCTAGGGGTCTAACTGGTTTTTAATGATGGCCTTAATGGGACAAACAGGAGGCCCTCTGTGGGGAGGAATGAAGCCACCAGCCCTGTCCTCCTGCTGCACCGGGTGTCACACTGGTGTCCCCATCACGGCCCTCTGGAGCAGGCAGGTGGGATGCCCAGGGACCTCTCAGGCCCAGGGGTGTCCCAGCCTCTGCACCCTGGGGGATGGAGTTTCCTCCACAGTGCTGTCAGCTCCGGGAAAACCAAGTTAATTTCAGCTTTTTTTTCTTTCTTTCTTTCTTTTTTTTTTTTTTTTTTTTTTTTTTTTTTCCCTTTCCTTTCCTTTCCTTTCCTTTCCATTTCCTTTCCTTTCCTTTCCTTTCCTTTCCTTTCCTTTCCTTTCCTTTCCTTTCCTTTCCTTTCCTTTTCCTTTCCTTTCCTTTCCTTTCCTTTCCTTTCCTTCCTTCCTTTCCTTTCCTTTCCTTTCCTTTCCTTTCCTTTCCTTTCCTTTCCTTTCCTTTCCTTTCCTTTCCTTTCCTTTCCTTTCCTTTCCTTTCCTTTCCTTTCCTTTCCTTTCCTTTCCTTTCCTTTCCTTTCTTTTTTTTTTTTCCTTTCCTTTCTTTCTTTTTTTTTCTTTTTTTTTTTCCTTTCTTTTCTTTTTTGCTTTTTTTTTTTTCTTTTCAATAGGCAGTTGTCTTCCTGGAGCTTAAAAATCATTTGCTGCCAATTCCTCGATATCAATGAAGCATCAGGAGAGCCTTATGGATTAGAGATGATGCAATAAACCCCAGGAGTTCCCTTGCTCTTAAAGCCCAGGCACAGACAGAGCAGGCTGGTGAAGGTGGAGATGCTGACCCAGTGCATTTTTGACATTTGCCATTTGTTTTAACAAATTTTTCCTAGGATTAGGAAAGCCTGATAGATCCTATGAGGAAGAGGGAAACCCCCTGGGAATGAGGGGCTGTGCAAGAGGGGAAGGTGCAGGAGTGGAGCCAGCACTGTCCATCCCTGAGCTCTCTGTCCCTGCCCCAGGGCAGCACAGCAGGACACAAACCGAAGGCCACTTGCATGGTTGGTGTTTATTATTTATTCCAACTCAATGCCCGGTGGGTGAAAGGGCTGGTAACGACCCCAGACAGGCAGGGACAAGCAGGAGTTAATTGATAGAGGAAATGGATCGTATCCTCTGGATCATAAAACCCTGGGATGGTTGGAAGAGACCTTAAAGCAGGGACCTGAGGACACCTCTCACCTGATCAGCTTGCCCAGAGCCTTCACCACTGCCAGGGATGGAGCTTCCACAACTTCCCTGGACAACCCAGGCTCTCATCACCCTCACCCTAAAGAATCTCCTCCTCGTACCTAACCTAAACCTCCCCTCTTCCAGTTTAAAACCATTACCCCTTGTCTTCCTTCCCACTAAAAGGTCCTTTCTTTCCCTCCTCTCTGGTGGCAGCAGAGTGTCCTCTGTGGCTCCCTGCAGAGGGGACACCTCAGCCCCAACATTCCACCCTTCCTCTTCCCCTGCTCCACACTTTGCCCAGGGCAGCAGCTGGGTCGGGGCATCCTCAGCCTGTCCCAGACACCTCATCCATCCCTCCACACTCTCTGCATCCTCTGGGACACTGGGAAGGGCCATGGGGCTGCACAGCTGAGCCCCAAGGAGCTGCGAATTGCCTGTGATGTTTATTTTACAAGCTGCAAAACATTGGGTAGAAGGATCGTTTATACAGGGCCTGTTTAAAAGAGCTTTTATTCAAAAAAAAAAAAAAAAAAAAAAAAGATTTCTCTCATTTACATTTACCACAGACAGTCTGGCAGGGGTGTTGCAGGAGCCCCACCTGCAGCTCCCTGGCCCTGCTACCCCCCTGCACTTGCAGTCAGATGGCAGCAATGGTGCAAAGGAGGTCTCAGGGGCTCTTGGATGTCTGTGTGTGTGGTACCAGTGCCTGGCCCAGCAGCTGGGTGCATAATTCTGCCCAAAATAAACATTGCTCTCTGCCTTTGGACTCCTTAGGGACAAAACTTGTCCATCCCCTGCACCCTGGGACCTGGGAACAGAGAAGGGAGAAGGGAAGAACCTTTCTCCAGTCCTTAAAGGGGCTCCAGGAAAGCTGGGGAGGGACTTTGGACAAGGGGAGAGTGACAGAATGAGGTGGAACAACTTTAATCTGAAGGAATGGAGATTTAATTAAGTCTCAGGAAGAAATTCTTTGGGGTGAGGGTGCTGAGCCCCAGGTTGCCCAGAGAAGCTGTGGCTGCCCCATCCCTGGCAGTGTTGGAGGTTGGATGGGGCTTGGAGCACCCTGGGCTGTGGGAGGGGTCCCTGCCCATGGCAGGGGCTGTGGTTCTGTTTTCCTCCAGGTCTCATCTATTCCTTCCTCCTGGTGTAACTCAGTGCACTGTCTCCTCCCTCTCTGTGCAAAGCAGGGTTCATTTCTTCCTTTGTGCTTTCGTTTCCTTCCTTTCCTTTGTCACCTCTGCACAAAGTGCTGCCTCCCTGGGCTGAAACAACTGGCAGGACCCACCCTGCCCTAGAGCATCCCCCTCCTCCTCCTCCTCCTCCTCCTGGGGACAGGAATGACAGGTGGGGGACAGGAATGACACATCCCAGGCTGGAGAAAGCCACTTGTCAGGACCCTCTTCCCTTTTGGGTGCCCCCATCATGGGGGACCACAAGCTCTTTAGCCCCAGAGACCAAATTCAGCCTCATCCCCCATGACCCCCCTTGAGATGCCAGAGCTCTGAGCAGCTGCAGCCCCACAGCAAAGGCTCCTCTGCTCCAGCTCCCTCCTGCAAGGTCAGACCCAGCCCAGAGGCTGAGCTGTGCTACCCAAAATCTGCTCCTGGAGCAGCTGGGAGGAACGGGCAGAGCCCAAAGCTGCCTTGGAATGTGTGGGGAGGCTCTGGGATGGGGTCCTGGCAGCTGTGCTTACCCAAGGAATAAGGATCCTCCAGGAACAGCTGCTCAAGCACCTTCCCACATCGATTTCCTGCACGGATTTGCAAAACAAAGGCCTGAAAACCCCCTGCAACACCTCGCTGGGGACACCCCGGGGGACTGGACACCTCCACCCCCCTCCATCCTCAGTTTGCAAGCTGGGAAGGGAGGGAAAAGGGGAAGCTTGGAGGGAGAAGGATCTGGGGGGCACACCACGGTCTTTGTGCCTGTGCTCCAAGGTATCTTGAAGTAGAGTCTCAGTTGAACTGAGCTGAGTGGTTAATGATTAAATAGATTTTTTAAATAAATGTCTTGCTGTTCCCTTAATTATTTTTAAATAAATCCTTACACCCTCCCCCACCCCCCAAAAAAAAAAAAAAAAAAAAAGAAAAAAAAAAGGCTGTTTGTCACTTTCTGGTACAAAAATTAGTAGCAGTAAAATATATTTTATAGCATAAGATAATAGAAATGAGGGATTTCTGCCACTGTAGCTGGTTTGCCAGGTGTGCCCAGCTCCACCAGGGTGAAGCTGCCCATGTCAGAGCAGCCAGAAATCTGCTGAAAGCCCTGGAGAGGAGGCCAAGCTGCAGGACACCCCACATCCCACGGAGCTGTGCACAATTTCATAACAATATTACACTTGGGAAACACAAGAGCATTTTTCCTTCATTTTGCAGCTCTCCAGCACCTGAACCACCTCCCCACCTTGTGGGTGCTGAGCTTTGGGGACACCAGGAAAAGCCCATCTGCAGGAAAACAAAAAGGAAAATTAATCTGAGGGCACTGAGGCTGCAGCAGCTGCACACCAGGTGCCAAGGTCCAACATGGAAAGTGCTGTTCTGTGTCTGGGATGGGGCTCAGTCCTCCAGATCAGGGCCCCCAGAGTGGGTTTTGTTTTTCCAGTTACAGACCCCGAGGCAAAGTGAGGTTACTTGGGGGGTGAATCCTGCAGCTGACCCTGTGAAAGCCCCAGTTCCGTGGAGACAGCCTGAGCTTTTACACATTATCTTTGAGAAAAAAGGACTTTGAACACCAAACATTCATGGAAGCACTTTTTTTTTTTTTTTTTTCAGAGACTCTCACACCAGGGAGCTGGAGAACATAATTTAGCAGAGCTGCTTTAGCATTTCTGCCTGGATTTGAAGGGGCCGTGCCCTGGATGGGCTTCCTGGGTGCTGGAGCAGCAGTCACTGGCTCCCCAGAGACACTTTCCCTCGTGGGGAATCCAAGGGATTTGCTTTTTGTTGGGCTCTCAGCTCTCAGCTCAAGCAGATGAGCAGCTTAGGATGGGGGTGATGGAGGCAGCAGTGGGGGTGACACCACCCACCTTGTCTGGGGGGATGGAGGAAGGATGGGACAGGCAGGAGATGCTCTGGTCCTGGGGTGCAGGACAAAGTCCTGTTTTGCCTTTGCTTTCCCTATTCAAGCTTTAACCCACTGAAAAGTTCCCAGGGGAAAAAAAAAAAGGAAAAAGAAAGTTACATTCAGCTGTGACCTGCCTAGGGTGGTTGTTTGGTTGTTAAAGAAGGCAGCAGCAAGCAGGGAGAAGGGGACTGTGGGGGGACATGGCAAAAGCCAAAAGTCTCCACTGCATTGTCACCTCCATGTCACCTCCATGTCACCTCCATGGCACCTCCATGTCACCTCCGTGTCACCTCCATGGCAGGTCCTGGCTGGGCCAGGCAGGGGCTCAGCATCAGGAGAGGACACGGAGGCTCCTCCAGCAAAGGAGGAAAAATTCCCTGAGCTGACACAGCCTGAATGTCTGCTCTGCCCAGAAAGAAACAGGTTATTTGCTGAACCTCCCACCCGGCCTCTCCCCCCCCAAGTAAATTAGGATTAAAATCTCAGTTGAGATAGAGGAAGGGGAGAAGGATGGATCAGTTGATGGCTAAATCAGTCTTGGGTTTTTGGCTTTAATTAAGACCTATTCTTGCCCTGTCCCAGCCCCTGAGTGCCAGAGGTTCAGGGTTTGTGTTTGGTTCCTGGCTTTAAAATAGTTCTGAGAGTTTCCTGCCCCCTCCCAGCTACTTGATCTTCCAGCTACTGCTGGAGGAGATTTTTTTATTTTGTGTTTTCAGAGGAAGGAAAAGCTTTTTGTGCAAACAAACCTCTGGGATGCCTTAAGAAGGGGACAGAAGGTGACAAGAAGCCAGCATTTCTGGGTGAGATTTTACCATCCTCCTCCAGGCCTCCTGCTCCTCCTGTCTTTAACATGACACTGAAAGTGTCAGCCTGGTTTAACAAGGGAAAATCCAGAAGGAAAGTGCCCAGCTCTGCCCTAGGGCTGAGGCAAAGCTGGGGGAGGCCACATTTGCCAGCCCTGGGCCATTCTCACAGAATGAGCCCCAGACCATAAACCACTTGGGGACACCAGCAGAGCCCAGCACCTCCCAGTCACACGTCTGGGATGTAAATGCTCCTTCTCCCACCTCGGCAAAACAAACAAAAAAACCCCATTCACACTGCCTAATTTTTGTTTTTTCCACTTGCAGCCAGATTGCCCAAGTCTGTGTGCAGAGCCCACTCCAGCTCCCAGGGGAGGAGATTTCACATCCCCTGAGCTCAGGATCCAGAGATTTTTATCCTTGGTGAGCAGGAAGGTTGCATCCAGGTGGATGAAAGTTCTGCACAGAAAGACTTTAAATTTTGTCAGGCAGGACGGTCTGAGCTTTTTTCCTTCCAGCTGCACAGAAGCTGTTGCTGGAGAAGCCTCTGTCTCCCGTGGAGCTGCTGAGCCCCGTGGAATTTTATCCATCCCCCTTTCAAGCCCCTGCTTGGACTCCCTTGCTCTCTGTCCCTCCCTGGTGGCTGCTGTACACCCGTGACACAGGAGCTGCCAGCAAGGCAAATACAGGATGGTTTTAGACACATAAAAGGCAATAAAATAGCATCAACAAATTCCAGGAGAGTGGATTTCATCAAGGAGCTGTGGAAAATTATTTCGACACCGCTTTCCGTTCTGAAAAAAAAAAAACAACCCAAAAAATAGATTAGTTCATCATCACTGATCTCACCCTCGGGCTGGTTTAGTACCAAAAACCTCGAATATTCAACCCCTCGGCCAATAGGGCTCCAATATCCCACCCAAATGGGCCTGGTAAAAAAATGCAAAGAGTGACCAGTGAAAGCTTTGCCTGGCCCTAACCCTCCCATGGAACCCCACCCACCAACAATTGAGCTACAGGTTTGCATTTTACCAAAAACCTCGAATATTCAACCCCTCGGCCACTCCCCACTGTTGCTCAATGGGGCTCCCAAAACTCCAAATGAATGGGACTGGTTAAAAAATGCAAAGAGTGGCCACTGAAAACTTTGGCTGGCCCTAACCCTCCCATGGAACTCTCCCCACAGCACCTCCAACAATCAGGCTGTGGTTGTCATTTTACCAAAAACCTGGAATATACCAGCCCTTGGCAGCCACTCTTGCTCAATAGGGCTCCCAAAACTCCAAACAAACAGGACTGGGAAAACAATGCAAAGAGTTGGGAAGAGCTCAGTGGACAACACCCAGATCAATATAATCCAAGTACTGCCCTTTACTGAGAGCAGCAGTAGCCCTTTTGTACACAGCCAGGCTGCACCCTGAGATTCCTCACCCCTCTTCTCCAGCTTCTCCCCCCCCCCGATCCTCCGACCATTCCGGTGCCGTTTTCTGTCGCTTTTGGTTTTGCTGCTCGGTCCCATTTTTACTTTTCGGCAGAACCCCAGGGCCAAAGGGCACAGTTGGTTGAGCCTGAATCAGTACAACGCCCGTGGGTGCTGCTGGGGGTTCTTTAGGTGCCTCAAATAACTTTTTGAGTCCAGATTTTGAGCATCCGTCGGTACCGGCGGCTCCGGCGTTAACGCAGCGAACGCTGAGGCTGCCGCTGCCCTCTTGTGGGAGATCAGCGCACAAAACACAGCTCAAAATAAGCCAAGTATTGCCGTTTATCATAGAATCATAGAATCATAGAATCCTAGGGGTTGGAAGGGACCTCGAAAGATCATCTAGTCCAACCCCCCCTGCCAGAGCAGGGCCCCCTAGAGTACATCCCCTAGGAACGTGTCCAGGTGGGTTTTGAATGTCTCCAGTGAAGGAGACTCCACAACCCCCCTGGGCAGCCTGTTCCAGGGCTCTGTCACCCTTACAGTAAAAAAATTCTTTCTGATATTCAACTTGAACCTCCTATGCTCCAATTTACACCCATTACCCCTTGTCCTTTTATGCACAGGCAGGCGGATAACGTGATACAAGCACATTGCTGATCGGTACAACACATTTTTCACGTGCCACAGGGCATCTACCGGGTTAAATACAACTCTTTATGTGCTGCCTGTGAGATGCTTTCCCATCCTCTTATTCTTCTTTTCTGCTGCCAGCTCCCTTGGGTTTTGCCCATTTTTAACTAACCTTGCAGCTGGGCCCCAAGGCCCTGAGCTCACCCTGGCTAAAGCTCAATAGTCAGGATTGCTCTCATGTCTGTTTTATTCCAAGGATTCTCCAACAAATGCCCACGGAAAACTCTTGTTGGCCCCAGCCCTCACCTGTGTGATGTATGGTGATGAATTTGTATTCCTAACCAGCAAAACTCAGGAAAAGAATTAAACTGAGTAAGACGTGAATGTGGGGCTAAGCAAAGCAGTTGAGACATGGAATTTTTTCACTGCAACAGTGGGAACAAAACAAGGCCCTAACGAGGCTAATTTCTGTCTCAGAGATAATTAAAAGTTCTTAAAACAAGGCACTGCCAAGGCTAACGAGGCACCAAAGGAATGAGAACATCTGCACAAGGAGAACAAGAAGATGTCACAACCAGCAGATGAGGGGGAAATTATGGCTGGGGTCTGATATCACCTTGTAACAATGCAATGAAGGCAGCAAAATCAAGCTGACAAAAGTAAAATCAAGCTGAAAAAAGTAAAATCAAGTAAGAAGTTCAAGCTTGAGGAAGAGCTCTTCATCCAAAGACCCCCTGATGACCCCTGGATATCTCCCCAAAAGAAGACTCTGCCCATCATGAATATTATAATGACCTGATGTAATCCTATGAATATGTATGTAGCCCCACCTCCTTTTGAATATTCATAGGATTCTAATCAATAAAAGGTAATTCCAGAGCTTTAGGGGTGTGAGTGGAGCGGAGACTCCCCACACACCCAGTGCTGTTTTGCTCATTGCAATTTGATTAATTAAATTAAACCATTAACAGAATACTGAGTCCTGGTCATTTATAACACAACCCTTTCACTTCCTCCTCAGCTTCTCTCTGGTGAAGACTCCAGGGTGCTCCCAGTCCCAGTTGGTTGATGACACTGGACCAGTGGGCACTGCACCCCCCAGCTCTGCTCCCCATCCCCAGTGCATTCAGAGCCTGCTCAAGGTCTCGATGGCAAAAGTTGAGCTGCAGTGACCTCCTACACATCCCAATCCCCTGAGCATCCAGAAAGAACCTGGAGGGATGGTAGAGCAGCTCTGGGTTGTCTTGCAGGTAAGCAAATTTAAATATGTAACTCTGCCTGGTAGTTTCAATTATTATTCTTTTAAGAGAGGGGAAATAAAAGACCCAATGGGAAGGAAAAAAAAGAGGTTTTAGAGGAAAGCAGGGATCATGTACATGTAGAAAGAGTTTATACATTTTTAATTCATGGATATTTGTAAAAATCAGTTGGTTTAAGCTATCTCAGACAACTGGCTGCTTGGTGGCCACTGTGTTTTGGGTGGTAGCTCTTTAATTTATTTGGAAACCTTTTGCAGTGCTCAGCCTCCTGTGACACAGATCACAGCTTGCTTCTATATTCCCTCCATAGCAGAAAACCTAAAAAACATGAAGCTGAGAACCACAAAGCAAATAAAAATCCAGTTCTTGGTTTAACACATTCTCTGCCTGCTGGAGATGCTCCTGCCCTAGGGAGGGAGAGGATTGATGGTTTGCAGGGTTTGAGGCAAGACCAGCAACGAGCTCTGGTCAGGGAATGAGTGCCAGGAGACAATGAGAAGGAAAAATGGGAGATTTCAGCTGCTCTTAGGAAGAAATGGAATTTTCCTGCTCCTTTCCCAAGTAGGCACAACGAGCCTTGGGATCCTTCTGGGGCACCAGCTCAGGAACAGGATGGAGCCTTCTCTGCCCAACTCAGCCCCCCCGGGGAGCCAGGATCCAACCTAACCCTGCCCCATTGTCCTGGTTTGGGCCAGGATAAAGGTGATTTTCTGTCTTGTACTTTTGCTTTCAGCTCAGTCTCTTCTAAGTAGTTGCACTTGCTGAAATTAACAGCAAGTTTCTCAGAGAGTGTGTGTTTCTAGGACTGGTAACACTTGATGTTTAGAGTTACAGCCAGAGCCTGGTGTGCAGAGCCAAGGACACTGCTCAGCTCTGAGGAAAACATAAAGAGGTCCCACCTGCAGCCTCCTTTGGGGAGGAATGGACAAGATACATGGCAGAATTGACAGAACAGAGGATTCCATCCCATACACCTCATCCTCAGGATAAATTTGAGGGATCACGAGGGCCAAGCCAGATTTCCTGCTTCCAGCTTCCTGCTGCCTGCCCTTCCTGCCTTTCCTGCTTCCATTCCTTCACCCAGGATTCCATCCATTCCTCTGCCTGTGCTCCTGATCCATCCCAGCCCATATCTGTGTGTTCCTGCCTCCAGTTCCCAACTGCTGCCAACTCCAGGAGTCCAGCCTGGACTTTCCCAGGGCTGCCCTGCAGCCTCGGTGGTGACGTGAGAGCTATTGGGGGAAGAGGGGAGGAATGTGGTATCCATTTGCCTCTATATTTGTATATATTTAGTAATTTTTCCTATTTATCATTCCTGTTTCATTAAAGTTGTGTAGTTTAGTTTCCAACCCATCAGTCTCTCTCCCTTATTCTCTCTCCTTTCTTATAAGGGAGGAGAGAGAGATTAATAGAGAGCATCTGGCACTTGGTTTAATTGCCAGGCCAGTGTTAAGCCCTGACACCCATTGTGAGAGACCAAAAAGGAACTGATGTCCCCACCTGAAAATCTGCAATTTTTTCTGGCAGGATCCAGGAGCCTGTGGCCACAGCAGGGCACAACTGCAACAGCCAAAGGCTTGCCAAGAAAAACAGGGTTTGACCTGGTTCTGAAGTGGGTGCAACCTGGATTTCCTTCCCACAAGACTGCACAGGTACTGCTTCTAAATATATAAAGCTTGTAAATATTTCACAAGCCTAACTTAGATTCTGATTACACCTGAAACAAGCCCGTAAATCCAATATTATTTTTTTTTTCTTTTGCAAATACAGCCTAAGTTCTCACGTTATTTATTTAGATGCATCTGGGAGCTGACAAATTTGCAGCAATTTACCAGCACAAATATTTTCCAGAAAAGCCTTTCCCCCTTTTCCTGTAAATACTCTGCCTCTGGCCTTTGTGGGAAAAACTAAAAATCTATAACATTTTATAGAACTCATCAAATACAATCTTAGTTTAGTTTTAGAGAGCAACAGGACTTTCTGTTCTCTTCAGCATCCATGGGAAGGTCAGTAAAGGGTTTTACTCCTGTAAAACCCTCAGCAGCAAGGCTTTTCCAGGGGTATCTCCACTTTCCATGGAAAATCAACAGAACACTCAGAGCAATTCTTGAAAAGCCCAAGAGGGATCCAAAGGGAATTTTTGCCAGGTTGAGCTGGCTTGTAGGAACTGAAGCAAACTCTTATTTCCTTCAAGTCTTGATCCAGCCCCTACTGAGAGATGCAAAATTGCTTCAATAGGAACAGGACCCGACTTTCCCCAGAGAGAAACCAGGAGCTGGAGGAGCCCCAGGGGCTTCCCAAAGGCACAGACACCCACGTCACCTCCTCCCTCTGCCCCAGGTTGGATTGCAAACAGTCCCTGGGAGGAAATAAAAATTTGTCATCATGAGGAGAGCAGGAGGCTTGGCTCAGGAGCACCATTTAATGCTTGCTAATCCCTCAGTCCCAATTTGCTGGGGTTTATTAGGCATTCCCTGGAAAGAGGCGTGATGGGAACCCCCTGGAAAGGTGGCAGCAAGGAGAGCTTGGACATGGATGGGTTCTTCAGGAAGAGCAGAGCTGGCATCACATGGACACCTTCCTCTTCTCCTTCTCTTCTCTCTTCTCTCTTCTCTCTTCTCTCTTCTCTTCTCTCTTCTCTCTTCTCTCTTCTCTCTTCTCTTCTCTCTTCTCTCTTCTCTCTTCTCTCTTCTTTTCTCTTCTCTTCTCTTCTCTTCTCTTCTCTTCTCTTCTCTTCTCTTCTCTTCTCTTCTCTTCTCTTCTCTTCTCTCTTCTCTCTTCTCTCTTCTCTCTTCTCTCTTCTCTCTTCTCTCTTCTTCTCTTCTCTTCTCTTCTCTTCTCTTCTCTTCTCTTCTCTTCTCTCTTCTCTCTTCTCTCTTCTCTCTTCTCTCTTCTCTCTCCTCTCTCCTCTCTCCTCTCTCCTCTCTCCTCTCTCCTCTCTCCTCTCTCCTCTCTCCTCTCTCCTCTCTCCTCACTCCTCACTCCTCTCTCCTCTCTCCTCTCTCCTCTCTCCTCACTCCTCACTCCTCTCTCCTCTCTCCTCTCTCCTCTCTTCTCTCTTCTCTCTTCATCTTAAGAGCATGAAAACATCCTCAAGCTGCAGCCAAGAGGGGCACTTTTTCCTCAGGTCTCGATGGAAAAATCCATCAGCCGTGTCCACAGCTCCCAGAGCCCCCAGGCCTCCCCTTGGAACAGCAAAAATCCCAGTGTGGACTGAAAAGGGCAGATCCAGGAGGCTGGACAAAAGCTGCTTCCATCTGGAGACACCAGGGGGAAGTGGTGCTTCCCTCCCTCCCCCCAGCCCTTCCACTTCAGCATTGCCACCAGGCTCAGATAATTTGCTTTTAATAGTCTGATAATCTACTTTTAATAGTTCTGGTTCCAAAGGAGATTGCAAAGGAAGCAGGTGGCTCAGAACAGGGATTTCTGACTCATATTTCCCCCTCATGCCTCCTGGGCCTCTAATAAACTACAAAGAGACATTAAGGAAACACTAAGAACTCTTTTTATCTGCTGAGATTTGGGGAACTGGTACAGTGAGCAGGCAATAAGGGATTCTCTGTCCTGGCACCAGAGCCCTCCAGCAACAACCCAGGCAGGGAGAGGGGAAGCTGCAGAGCTGAGGCCATCACAGGCTGCCCAGTGCAGGGCTGGGAAACCTGGGGTTTTGGAGCAGTTTTGGAGCTTTCCCAGACAGTCTCTCCAGAGGCTTTCAGCCGTGCCTGTGCTTCAATCCCTGGGAAATCCAAGGGGAATGAAGTAGTTGTTGTCTGTTGCTTTGAGACATCTCAGTTGGGAAAGACCTCTAGGATCATAAATGAAACAGATGTATCAGTATCCATTAGAGCATCTCCCAAAGTGCCTCATCTACACTGGTTTTAAATATTTCCAGGGATGGTGACTCCAGCACCTTCCTGTCACACAGTCTCACCTCAACATCATGTCCAGGCTCCCTTCTGAGCACCTCTCTGAGCACTTGGCCTCTTCACCACACTGCACCAGTTTGGAAGGATGCTCCACAGGATGGACAGCAGTGCTTTGGGTTACCCCAGGCTCCAGTTCTTCTTTTTTTCTTCCATTCTTTTCTTTTTTTCTTCCATTATTTTCTTTTTTTCTTCCATTCTTTTCTTTTTTTCTTCCATTCTTTTCTTTTTTTCTTCCATTCCTTTCTTTTTTTCTTCCATTCTTTTCTTTTTTCTTCCATTCTTCTTTTTTTCTCCTTTTATTCCTAATGTCATTGTCTCATGAGCTCTGTCCCACATTTCCCTATGTCCCTGTCTCTCCTTCACCCAGGCATCTCTGTGCACATTGATCCCTGTACATTATCTGTTGCATTTTCCATACACATTGATCCATGTACATCACCTGGTGCATATGGTTTTCCAGCATTTAGTGTTTTTAGAAGCACTAAAATCACTTAAAATAACCCAGGCTTTCACCCATGTCACCACATCCTTTAGTTCACAAGCAGGAGCTGTCACCAGAGGCTTTGTATTTGAAAAACAAACCCTCACTGTGACTTTTTGCACAATTAAATATTTTCATTCAAACCATCCAGCATTATCTGTGTGTTCCCTGAGCAGACAGTGGGGAAATCCTCAAACTATCAGCATGAAAAGGGATTCATTGAAGGATGGCAACTGGGTCAGTAAGCCATGTTCTAAATATTCACATCCCAAACAGGCAAAGTTGCCATTCTGGACAAATCAATTTTTTAGGAAGTGACACATCCCAGAGTAAGTATTTCCCTGTTCAAAAAACTTCATACCTAGCAGTTTCTTGCTTTCATTTTCTTGTCCCTGATCCCCAGCTCATGTTTATCAGCATCTCCTTACAGAATTCAACAGAGATCCATCTGCTTCTGGGAGCTTAAGATCTGGTCTCAGTCTACGTTACAAACAATTTTCCAAGAAATTCTTGGCAAATGAAGAAGGGAAACAAAAGTCTTTTTGTACTCTGAAATTTCCCAGGAACAAACCAAGTGCACAGTCAAAACCAGTCAAATGACATTTCAGATCAGTCACAGAATCTGTTCATGCATTTCTTTTGAAACAGAGAGAATTTGCAAATTTACTTGGGGCTTCCAGGCCAACCTTTTGCCATCATGGCCACACCTGACTCCTGACAGCCAGCTCTGTCTTCACAAGAGTCTCCATGAGCTGAACTGGATGGGGCTCTGCCCACCAGAGACAGGGTTTAAATAGAGGGATGACTTAGTAAGAACCTTATCCAGGTTGTATCAGCTCTTGAAGCCAGGTTACATGCACAGTCGAGTAAATCAGGAATATCCCCACCAAAAATCCCTTGATTTTTCAGACTGGAAGATGAGAGTCTCCCCTCCATCCTCACATAAAGCAGTGCCAGAGCCTGGGAAAACCTCCTCTGAAAGCAGTGTGAATATTGACCCAGGAAAGCTCTGCACAGCACAGGACATTTATAGCTCAAAGTTGTCCCTACAAGCTTGGGCCTGATTCCCCACTGCATGGTGTGAACAGGAAATCACAATTATTCCCACTTTTAAGGTCCATGCCTAAAAAGATTTATTCCTACAATGGCAATCACTGTCCCCATCTTCCTGCATTGCTGGAGCAGAAAATGTCTCTGGCAATGTCTCTGGTGTCCTGTTGCCCCCAGCTCAGGGCAGGCTTGGCTCTCCTGGGCACGAGGACTATTTCCAGGCAGTGAATAAAGAGCAGTGATGCTGCTGAGGCTCCCCAAGGAGCCTGGCAAAGCAACTTTAGCTGATTCCCTAGGACTTTGCTGCACGGGACCCACTTACTTCTCAGTTTTGCTTTCTCTTTGCTCCCACATCACACATCCCAACTTCCCCAGCATGGATGAAATAACCTCTGGAGGTTGAGAGCCCTGGGTAAGCCCTGGGTGAGCTCTTGTTTGCCTATCAGCACCTCAGCTCCCAGGTGCATCCATCCTGGCTGCAGACATCGATTCCAGGTGATGCTGGAAAGAACAGAAGCAGGGTAGCAGTGAGAGGCCTGACCTGGAGGAATAAACCTGAGCAAGAGTGAGCTCTTTGGAAGCCTCCATTTCATCAGAGAGACTTGAATAGCTTTATAAAAGCAGGAAAGGATTTATTGTAACCACTCCCAGATGGGAACATAAAGACTGAGAGGCAGTGGTTGGCACATTCAGGTGCTGGTTGAGCAGTGACTGAGCATGGCTCAGGTTGAACATCACTTAAAGCAACAATAGACAGGAGCCACTTGTGAAAATCTCCCCTAATGAATTTCCTGAGGATCTCACAAAAGCAGAGAAATAAAAACAAAGGCAGCTGCCCCCTCTGCTCTTCTCACCAGGAGACCAACCCTGGTATTCAGACCTCAGGCTCCAGCCAGTCCCTTGCAAGAAGAGGGTCCAGGCAAAGAGTTTCCCAACCTCCAGAAAGCTCTGTGCCTTTGAAACCCTCCCCATACCTGTCAGTGCCCTCTCTCCCTGCTTACCAACAAGATTTCTATTTGAAGAATTGCTTTGCCCCCTCCTGAATCCTACTCAGGGCTTTCCTTTGCTTCTGTGTCATCTCCTCCTCCTCCTGTTTTAATTAAGATACGTTTTACTAATTATCCAAAGAGAAAACAGAAACAGAGATTAACAACTGTATGATGTCAGGAGCTGGGATTCAGGGGGAAGGGCTGATGTGGCTCTTCATCAGACTTTGCACTTTTCCAGGGACTTGCACCCTGGGAGGCTCCTTTGCTGCTCAGACATGAATTATTCCTCTGAGATTCCCTGGCTCCCAGGGCCATGTGCACAGTGGCCCAGAGAGGAGTGAAAACTTGGCTGTGGGGACAGAGCAGGACACAGTTTCCTGTTGGATCCATTAGGAAGGGTGATGGTTCCCTTCTGGCCAGCTGATGAGCACAGCAAGAGGGGGACTTGGACAATATTTTGCTTCTCTAACTGAATGCTCTCCTGGGCATCCCAGGAAATAGCTGATCCTGGCCATTGCTGGTGGGAAGGCAAGGAATTTGATGTATTTTGGGGAAATCAGAATAGGCCCTGCTGAGCTCTGTCCTCCCATGAGCTCCCAAACCAAGCTCAGAACTTCCCATTCAGCATTTAGGTTCTGAAGATGCTGGGGAGAGCAGGGCTGAGTTTTGGTGTCTGTTTGCAGGGGTTTTTTTGTTTGTTGGAAAAGGCTGATCAGCTCTCAGGATGCAGAGGCAATTGCTTGGATGTAAAGGGAAAGGAAGAAACTGTTCAGAGCTACTGAGATGAGGTAGCAGGGTTTGCTTTTTGATGTCAGGGTGCAGCCAAGTGGCAAAGGCTGAGCCACAGCCTGGTGTAAATCCAGGTGAATTCCATTAGAATCAACAAGCTTGCTTCCAATTTATTCTGATGTAACAGAGAGCATGATATTTCCATTTCCATTTACATTGGATTTGTTTCCTGTTTTCCATAATTCAGTCAGTTTCCATTGTGTAGAAAAACAGCCTGGGCCAGATCTTGTTCTCCTTTGCATGGGATGAAAACAGTTGTTTCAAATGGAGCTCCACTGGCTTTTTCATTGCATAAATGAGAGCAAAACCTGATGTATTCCAAGGGAGAGATTCCCAGGGCGTTGCCATGTGAGAACATCTCTGCCAGGGGGAAATGATCAGGTGCTTGGCCCTCAATTTCACTGGAGATTTTTCATCTCAGTCCTGGCCCAGAGCCCTGAGCTTGAGAGTTGCTGCAGCTTCATGCAGAGAAGCCCCTTTTTCCCTCAGAAGATGAACTAACAAGCTGCCACCCATCTCATCACCTAAAAACAAGTCCCAAGCTTTTTGAAGGAAGCCAGGAACTGAGCTTGAGAGAAATCTTCCCCCAAAAGATTGATTGGCCCTGATACATTTCATCCCCCACCCCCAAGCTCTCCATCTTCCCTTTGGCTTCCTGCAGCTCTTCCTCCCCTGAGGCCTTTCCTGCTCCCCTGGTTCAGCTGTAGTTGGAAATTTGAGGGGCACTGAGGTGATCTCTGGCAGCTTGGGCTGACTGGGGTGGTGGCCATGCTGCTAGCAAAAAATTGGGTTCTTTTCTGCTAGGAAATAGAAAGGTTATTCCTGGCAACACGTGCAGTCAGACAGATGTACTGCTCCCCAACAGCTGCTTACTGCACTGCTAGTGGGAAAATCAGGGAATTTGGAGTCATCTGTGGTGGCTGCAAAGGCTTTTCTGAGTAGATAGATGTGATGTTGGCAGAGCTCCTAGGAGGACTTTGAACTCAGCTCATCCATCTGGCTTCAGCACCTCTGACTCCTCTTCCTTGCTGGCCTCCAGAAGCCACCATTTCAGTGGGACACAAGCAGGCATTGCTCTCCCTCTGGATCCCACTGCCCAAGCTCAGCTAAGTTTTACCACTTCCCTTCTGCAGTAAAAGCAGCTCCAGCAGCAGCAAATCACTCTGCAGAGATGTGCCTTGCTTTCTGAAATGAAGACACCTCTTCCATTTGCAGGACTCTTGTGGTTTTAATTTCACAGCAACTTGAGGTTCCTTTACAAAATTTAAATAGTTCTCTCTATTTACAATATTTAGCACCAAACATGGGAAAAAAACAACTGGAACAACCACAACGACACAAATGACAGGAAGACACTTAACAAGGTTTATCACAATTAGGAGGGCATTAAATTGAATTAAAAGGCAGATTGAAATTCCAGCTCCTCTCACCACATCACCTCAGCCCTGTGCAGAGGGACTGGAAATTATCCCATGGCTTTGGCTTGCAGTGTATAAAACAGAGCCTTGAAAAAACAAGGCAATCACCAAATTTCTGGCAATCTGTCTGTGAGGTTTACATTATCAGAGCCTGCAGGCAGGCAGAGAGAGCAGCTCCTGCCTACAAAACCCAAGGGCTCACCAGGTTCTCTGCTGCCTGATGCTTCCCAGCAGCAGTAACTGAGCAGGGCCCCAGCAGAGGAGAACACAAGCTGACAGAAATACTGATTTGTGAGTTTGTTCTCCACAGATTTTCTTTCTAATTGTCTGTGTCAGCAAAGAGCAATCTGATACAGATCAGAATTCAGGAGGTAAAGCAGCACCATCAAAAAAAAAGGTGCTCCCAGGCAAAGACAGCCTTCTGGCTCCCAGGGTGTTGACACCAGCTGATGGAGCAACTGGAATTAACAGAAACTGGGGGGAAAAAGCCAAAACAAAACAAAAGGGACAGCAGGAACCTGCTTAACCAAAGTGCAGTGGGGCTTCCTGAGGCACTGGAGTCCTGAAAGCACCTTTGAGGGGACGTGGTGCCACTGTCCTGGTGAAAGGACACTGGGAAGTGGCCCAGCACAAGGCTCTGAGCAGCACCACTGGTTCCCCCCCCCTTGTTGCTGGGAGGGAAGGTGGCAATGTTTGGGCTCAGCAGCCCATCTGAGGTAGGGCCACCATGGAGACAGAGCCCCAGGAAAAGCAGCCTGTGGCCCTGGAATGAAAGCCATGTGGCTGAAAACCAGGAAAACCTGGAAGGAGAGCATTGCCAGGAGGCAACAGCACTCAGCCTGCCTGAGAGGGACCAAACTGGCTCAGCTGCCCCCAAGGAAATGAGGTGCCATGGATGCAGAGAGCAGCAGGGGCTTCTGGAGGGGAATCCCTAATAAAGCAGCCTCAGCAGAGGAGTGACCCAGCCTGCTGGATGTGAAAAACCCCTCTGGATTTCCCAGGGCCACCAGTGCAGCCTCATTGATTAGGAGGCAGGGCAGGAAATTAAATAAATGAGGCAGGTGAATTAAAGGCAGATTTCACAGGCTGCAGCTCTTCCTTCATTCCCTCTGGGTACAACACTGATGTAACTTGAAAAAGGAAATTTAACAGCAAGGAAAGCTGCCAGGCTGATGGAAGCTGAACCACTTGATGCATCTCCAACCTGGGTGCAGGAGAAGCAGAGGAGCTGCTGCAATGTGCCTCAGCCTCAGCTGCCTTGAAGAAAGTCAGGAGGTGATGGGGAGGTCCTGCCTGGGCTGGTTCTCTGCTCAGGAAGCTGAAGAGAAGAAGCAGAAAGGTCTGGCTGCAGCTCCAAGGTGGAGGTGAGTACAGAAGGGCCCAGCAGTGCTTTGGTGATGCTGTCAGGGCTGCCCTGTCCTTAGGAGGATCCCAAAACACTCCTGAGCAGAAGAAATCCCAGCCATGAGAAGTTGCAGACATCTCCAGCTTGCAGTCCAGCTGGGCTGGCAGGCAGGTGGGAGCTTGCACTCCTCTCAGCTTTGGTTCTGTGTCTTCTCCACACCTGTGTTTCACAGACAGCAAAGGAGAGATCCATTTCAGAGCAGTTCTGACTCTCAGCACCTTTCCTGCTCTTTGGACAGACAGCAGCCCTGTATTCTGCACTCTAAAGAGCCTGGCTGGGTTTTTGTGGACCTGGACAAGCAAGAAGAGAACAGCTCAAGCAAGAGACCTCTGTGACCACCTAAATCTGTGTTCAGCAGAGGATTCTAGAAACATGCTGCTCCCCATGTGGAGACTCAGGCTTCTTGGCCTGTCTCAGGTAAACCCCAAATGATATTGTGAAACGTGGCTGTCACCTCTTCTGGGAGCAGCTCCTGATGTGATGAGCCCAGGCAAGCATTAGGGTGCTGAAACTAAGGAGCAGCATGGGCAGGACAGACAAGAGAAGAGGCAGGACAGCAGGAGTGAATTCCCAGCCCTCTCATCATGGGAGGGTGGCACAGTCCTGTCTGCAAAGCATTAAAAAGCTCTTGAAGGAAAACAACTTAATGAAGAGTCAGAGAAAGAAACAGCCATCTCTTGTTCCTCAGAGCAGAGCCTCTCCTCTGCACCTTGCATGGCACAGAGGGAAAAACCAGAAATACCTCAAATAGTTCCAGTTAATTTTACCTCTCTTTATGCTGTACCTGTGGCTGTTTCCAGGTGGCTTTCTTTTCTTTTTTTATTTCTTCTTTTTCCCAGGTGATAAGATCCATCATTTGAAGGACAGCAACCAAACCAGCTCATCCTGCTCCAAAGAAAAGCAGAAACTGTGCTTAGAATAAAAGATTGTCAGGCAGATTTGAAGTGTCAATCAAAGCCTATCTCTAAAAAAACATTAGGCCAGGCAGCTCCCCACACCACCACAGTTAATTTGCTCTTTCCAGGTACCCCCCTGAGCAGCAAAAAGCCTTCCAGAGCTGCCAGCTACAGGGAAGAGTTGTTAGAATAGATTCTGGACCTAATTCACTGGGATATTGTTTTAGGGTTGCTGAGTGTGTTCCACCTTCAGCAGCACACCTTCACTTTAATATTATTCTTATCATTGAAAATATTATTTATGAGTGTGCTGAGGCACTTTCTAAGCACTCAGGAAAGTGCTGGCTCTGCTCCAAGAAACTCATTATTTAATGTGTAGAGGCACCACATGGTCAAGTGGCAGAAATGCTGACCCAGCACCAGCACTCTCTGTTCTGCATCAAGTTTGTTTCTTGACCTTGGAGAAATCCCATTCCTTCTTCCTCTGCTCAGTCCCATCCCACTCTTTGTCCACCTCAGTTGCCTGGACTGAAAGATCTTCAGCTGTGGCTACATTCAAGTCTTTGTCTTAGAATTTCTTTCTGTGCAAAGTCCAAGTAAGTACTTGGAGAAATATTTTTGTTTCTAGGAAAAAAAAAAAAAAAAAAAAAAGAAAGAAAAAAACCACAAAAAAAAACCAACCCTGGCAAATGAGAAACTGTTTTCCATGGCATTTCTTCAAATGCTTTTGCTGGACAAAAAACAAATGCCAGAAGAAGTCCAAAGGCATGGTTTTCAGCTGAAAACCAGAACAGGTTTGGGGGGTTTGGTAAGACACTTGTCAGTCACTGAAATTTTCTGAGGAAAGCACTGCAGTGGTTAAAGAAACTTCCATTTCATCCTGAAAATCAGTGGAAACCTCAAAATCGAGTTGTTCTGTGAGCAGGGAAACTGGTGGAACCCGTTCTTCTGATCTGTGTATTACATACAACAGCTTTTCAGTTCTTCCTTTCTTGGTGTCCCAAGGCACCTTTATCCCCTCAGGACTTCCCCAGCAAAGTCCTCAACTTTTCCAACAGTTTTTGCTTTGCAGGAGGGGGGTTGCCCACCTGGAGCTCAGGATAGACAGGGAGCAGGAGGGGTAATCACCTTTCCTTCAGGAGGACATTAACTGCAATGTCTCTCTTCTTTCCACCTGCTGTTTTTTTCATGAAAACTGCAGGAATCTTGGGGCTGGGAAACCTTTCTCTTTCCATGAAACTGGGTTGAATCAGGTCAGCTGGTTCAGGTTTTATTGGAGCAGGGGGGCTGGCACACAGATGGAAGAACAGCACAAGGAGGCTCCTTGCCTGGCTCAGCTATCAGGCAGCAATGGGCCCTGATGCCAGGTGAGGCAGCTGTCCTCACAGTGTCCCCAGTCTCTATTCTGGGGATATATAAAGGCTGTCAAGCTCCAGGACTGCCCCCTTGCTGCTTATTTACTGTACAGAGACTTCCAGCTCCAAATCAGGTTCTTGCTGCAGAGGAACTGCTCAGGAGCAGCCCCAGCTGGATGGCCAAAGAGTGGGAGAAAGGGAAGGATCAGTTCTTCCTGAGGAAGACTTCCTGAGCAACTTCCTGAGGAATCTTGTGAGAGTCAAAATGAAGCTCAGCTGTCCCACGTCCCCATCCAGGGCCACCTCAGCTTCTTCTCCCTTCCTCCCCCCAGCAGAAGTCCCCTTTTCCTGGGCCTTTCACTGCCCAGGAGCTGAGTCAGTCTCAGCCACACTTCTGCTTTGGCAGCTGCCAGCACCTGGCAGGCTGCTGAGGAAACCTCCTTTGTTGTTTTGTTGGGGTTAAATTAATTATTCCTGGGAGCTGAAACCCTCAGAGCTGCTTCCTGAACAGTCCTCGAGCTGCCACGCAGGGAGGGACTTAGGGAGGGACTTACCAGCCACCGGTGGCCTTTCCATGGCCAAGCTCCTTGCCATCTGCTTCTCTTCAGCCCTTGGCACTCTCCCCATCTCCCGTGGCTTTGGCTCTGCTCCTGGGCATTATCTGAATAAGAAAGAGGCAAACACTTGGAGTGCTGGAGACCTGCAATCAAAACGGGCACTTGACCCAGGTGGTACTGACCCTGGCAAGGGGAGAAGATAAACCTGACCCTCTGACTTTTTGTCTCTTCCAGCCATGCTGTACAGCTGAGGATAAACCTCTTGCAGGGTTTCAGACCCATTCATCCTTCTGCCAGAGATGCCTTGGCCCTCCAGGTAACCTGCAGCTGGCTGGAAGCCTTTTCCCCACAGGCAAGGCTCTCCCTTTTTAGCTCCTGTAAATCCATTTTTCACCTCAGAACAGGGCAGTCTGTAGCTTTAGGAGCACTTTGAGGATGTGTACAGCAAGACAGGGCTTGGATTGCTCTCCACACCCTCACCCACCTGCATTCACACTCAGTGGTGGCTTCCTGGGGTCATGGTTCCATAAGCATTTTGTGACAAGGGTACAAACCCCCTGGGCTCTCCAGAACAGAGGCTGAAGCTCTTTTTTTTTTTTTTTGTAGAGATACTTAAAATTGACCTCCAGAAGTTGGAACATGCTTAGAGAGCTCAGGATCATGTCTTGGACTGCAACCAAGGGACTTGTGGCCTGTAGGCAGCAGCTCCACCAGCAGCCACCCCACCCAGCTGAGCCAGTAAGTGCAGAGCTGAGTCTTTTGCCTCCTCTGAATTGCTCTCTGCAATTATGCAGACAAGAAACTGAACCTGTGCTGCAAACATTTCATCAGGACCTAGAGAAGTTCAAAGTTTATGGGGTGGGGTTTTTTGTTAGGTCCTAGAAAAGAACACTACAATTCTACTTAGGCTGATGCCAGCCCTACAAAACCCAGAGCAGGATTCATGTGCCAGCATTTGCTTCCTCACTTGAAATTTCAAGGGATTCTAACAGCCAAAGATCTGCTGGGAGCCCCCCCTGTGCCACATCTGCCCCAGGAAAGCCCAGGACACAGGAGAGGATGTCTGTCCCAAGTGGGCTCAATCCTCACCTGGTGTAAATCAGCACAACTACAGACAAGCCCAGGAAGCTCTGTCACCTCAGAGCAAGAAAGAACCTGGTTTAGAATACAAATTCCATGCATGAAATCTTTGCCTGGAACCAGGACAGACCCCCTGGGGGACACACATCAGCTCAGTGTCACCCTCTGCAACCTGGTGCAGCTGCTCAGGGATTGAATCCAGATCCCAGGGACTGAATCCAGATCCCAGGGACCATGTTCTGCCCTGCTGCAGCTCTCTGCTTGTGTTAAAGGAGCTGCTTGGGCTGACCAGGAGGAAGCTGAGCCCAGGACAGGTCTCATTTTCTGGCCTGTGTGCTGCAAGAGATCCCCAGAGGCAACTGTGCTGGTGGGACTTAAAAATCACTGGAGGGAGATTTCAGGTGGTTTAGAGCAGAAGAGAGCTGGGGCTGGGAATAAAACACATAAATCCTGCCTCCAGCCACAGAGGGGGAGCAGGCAGACCCCCACCTGGCTGTTGCCTAAGGAACACATCTCTGGGAGGATGTTTTTTAAGGTAATTTCTCCAGTAGATGGAGGCAGGCCTGGTAAGGCCATCCCAGGTCAACATATGTCTAAGCATGTGCTGAAGAACTGAATTAGTTCTCCCTGAGCAGAGAGGCTCCTGGTGCTATTTAAAGGATTTTTATCCTGCTCTGAGGTGCTGTGGAGCCTTCCTGCTGGGCCTGAGCTTCACAGGGCAAGTTGGATGGGAGGGAAAAGTCTTCTCTCCATGCTGAGGAGTAATTGCTGAGCAACCCCTGGAGCTGGAAGGTCAGTGCAAGGAGCAGGCATCACAACATCCCTCTGGAGCCCCCTGTGAAGGATTTTATTCATGGCTGGAATGTCAGTTTTCTCTGTAGGGTCAGACTGTGTAGATCCCATTTATTTTCCTGCTTTCCCTTTTTTGAGATCCAGCATCATCTGCTGTGCTTGGGGACTGCTTCTCAGGCACTTCCAGTGAGAGAAGGGGTGACAGGAGAGGCAGGCAGGAGCTCCATAGGATCAGCTGAACCAGACCTTGTACAAGTGGCTCAGACAAAACATTTAGAAGGCAAAAAACCAGAGACTGTAAAGTAAATGCCAAGAAGGGAATTAGCTGAGCTCCCCAAAGCTGGATTTGTTACAGGGTTTGTTACTATGCCAGGAGGTAGCTCCCTGAGTGGATGGACCTTTAGAATCCTGGGCTGAGCAGGCTCTGAATGATGTGTGAGACCATGTTTTAAAAACTTCATTCTTTTTTGCTTTTTATTTGTTTCCTTTCTTCAGTGACTGAGGTGTTTTCAAGAAAGAAAAATAAAGCTTTGCTACTTCTGGGACAAGGACTTCTGTGCTGTTCTACCTCTTAAGTTTTTACAGTTTAAGACCATCTCTTGTGTTGTCATCCACCCTTCCTGCCCCCATTTCTGTCCCTCATTAATTATGCAGATTTGAGCCTTGATTGTTTAAAATTTGTCACAGGAACCCAGTAACTGTTAAAAAAAACAACCTTGGAAAAACCCAGGTGTGAAGTAGACCTCAGGGTTTTGATGCCTGAAGTTTGGCAGTGCTGTATTCCAACCTGTGGAGCTCCTTGCAGGAGGGGGGTTTCTCCTCTGAGGCAAGAGGATTCTATTCAGCCATTGGAATGGGCTGCCCAGGGAAGGGGTGGATTCTCCATCCCTGGAGATATTTCAAAATCATAGAATCATAGAATCATCAAGAGCCTGGATGTGGCACTCAGTGCCATGGGCTGGGAACCACGGGGGGAGTGGAGCAAGGGTTGGACTTGGTGATCTCTGAGGTCCCTTCCAACCCAGCCAATTCTAGGATTCTATGAATCCTGGGCTGAGCAGGTTCTGAATGGTAAAACAGGGTCTCCAACATATCAGGGTTTGTGTAAGCCCTGGCACTCACCAGGGACACCGAGGCTGGATTGTGGGATGGGGAGAATCCTGGACACACTTATCTTGACCTAAGAGTGGCTTATCTATCTGCCACGTGAGACCTGGGGCTGCTCTTGGAGCTGTCAGCAGCTGTTCCTAGATGAGTTGTTATGGTAACTGAGCTAATGCCCCAAGATAGATGTTTTCAGGTGGCTCCAGGCCAGAAAATCAACACCAGGAGATTCCAGATAATAGACTTCTGCTAAACCCACTGCTGGCATCTCCTTTATTTAACCTATTCACCAGTGACTTGCTGAACTCCATTCTAGGGACAAGCCACATATGTGATGAGAATAACTGCTTGGGCTCAGTGAACCTCAGCTTCTAAAAGACTGAGGGTGTCCCTTGTGCTGTGGCCAAGTCTGTGCCAGCAATCTGAATGTGCCTGGGAACTTCCTTCTGCATGGAGAGCCCAAGCTTTCCCTACTAAATTCCTACCTTCCAAACCTGGGTGGTCACATCCAGGCAGCCCACGAGGGACAATCCCTGGGCCAAAACTGCAGTGGCACAGAGAGCAGTCCAAGCACTGGGTCATTTATTATTCCAGACTTTGTCTGACTGACTGCTAGAGGTGACCACAGAAGAAAGGAGCCTGAAAGTGGGGGTGAAGGCTCTGTCTGCTTGCTTGTGCTCATCCATGTCTAGATCCAGCTGGAGCTGCACATCCTTAGGAACAGTCAGGGACAGGGACACCACACAGCTGGGAACCTCTCATGGCTCAAGGGTGGATTCAGCACTTCAAGACAAGATCCCTCCACCTAACATCAGCCATCAACAAATGTGCAGGGAGCACCCAGCACCCAGCACCCAGCACCCAGCACTGCTGCTGGCCACACCTGAGGGACCTTTTTGGGGAATGCTGCTGCACGGAGCTGGCAAAGAGCACCCAAGGAGCTCCCTGCAGCAGACAAAATTCCAGAAGAGTCCTGGCAGTTTCAGGAACTCCCACATCACCACCAGACCAGCTGAGCAGCTCCCTGGCTCTGGGGCCCTGCACCTCCTCCAGAGCCAGCCCAACAGGTTCTGCCATGGCGTGGTCCAAAGTGCCAGGACCAGTCATGCCCCAGGCCTTTGGGACAGGCCTGCTGCATGCCCTGTGGATGCTCCTGCAGCTCTGGGGGATGGATGGATGGATGGATGGATGGATGGATGGATGGATGGCTGCTCTCTTCATGTGGGACTTGCTGGTGGTCTCCTTGTGTTGAACACCAGTGGCTTGAACCCCCCAGGCTTGCCCAAGGCCACTGAGCTGGGGGGTTTTCTCTCTCTCTGCTTGTTCCTTCACATTTTGAATCTTGCTTTGCTTGTTTTACCCACTTGCAAACCATGTTCTTGTCAGATGGAGCTCTCTAGGGCAGAAGCTGTTTTTTTCTGCATGTTCTTTGCTCAGCTTGTGCTGCACCAGGATTAAAATCTCCATCGGGGCAGCAGTAATGTGATTAACAAGCCCTGCACAAGGGGGAATTGCATCCTCAGGGGATGTGGAATTCCCAGTCCTGTGTTCTCCCAGGGTGAGAGGTTGTGTTGACTCAACTCCCAGATGGCTTGCTAGAACTTTTGAACACCAAGGTCCAAATAAATCTTCAGCATTAGCTGGCTTGCTGATCCCTTTCCTGCCAAGCTGCAGCCTTATGTGGATTTTTATGACTAAGTTACAGACCCCAGAAAACACAGGCAAGAAGTAGAAATGCTGACTTGGCTTTTGCTAAATGCCAATTATCTACAAAAGCATTAAGGGGGAGGGGGGGATGAAAAACAGGGTCATTTTCATGTTTTCTCTGGTTCAAAGAAAACTGTCCCATGAGCCTCTGATAGGAACCCAGAGCATACAGAGTGCCCATGAATATTTCCAGGCATGACACTGAGTTGCAGACCTTGGCAGTCAGAGCTACTCCACTTCTGGAATGAACACAGCTCTGGTTGGCTGGAATCTCAGTACAAACCAGTCCGTAGAAGCCACCAAAATTTTAAGGCAGAACTTCAGAAGCAGCTGCTGCCTTTTGATGGGGAAGGTCCATACTTCTCTGAGTCACTGAAGTACTAAACCAAACTCTTAAATCCTCAGGGCTGCTGGCCAAACCAGCACCATGTTCTCTATTCCTCTTTGCTCCTCTCCCTCCTGGACAGTCCCAACACTGTGTAGCTACTCTCCTTGTACTCCCAAGGTTACACACAGCTGGTACAGAGCAGCACTTGGAGCACCATGGATTTATTTTTTGCACCTAAAGATTTGGCTGAATAACCTTAAGGCTCAGACAGGAGGAGCAGGCAAGGTGCTGAGGCTGCCCTGAGCCCTGTCCCAACACTGTGTAGCTACTCTCCTTGTACTCCCAAGGTTACACACAGCTGGTACAGAGCAGTACTTGGAGCACCATGGATTTATTTGTTACACCTAAAGATTTGGCTGAATAATCTTAAGGCTCAAACAAGAGGAGCAGGCAAGGTGCTGAGGCTGCCCTGAGCCCAGGGCATGTCCTGAGTGTGGTGGTGGCTGCCACTGGCATGGCAGAAGCATTTGGGGACACTGCTGCAAGGACAGCTCAGTCACCCCCCCCGAGCCCTCAGAGAGCCCAGTGCCTGGGCATTTGTCACTCCTGCCACACAAAATACTTTGGGAGTGGCTGAGGTTGTCACAACCCAAGAATCCCTCGTGCCCCAGAACTCAAGGACAGATGGGACTTCAAGGAGAGAAGTCCACACCCCCCAGTGCACCCAACCCTGGGAAAAGGAATAAGAAATCATTCCAAGCTGCTTGTTCAGGAGCCAGGAAGGTTTTGATAAAAACCAAGGAGAAAAAAAATCTTAGAAATTCCATTCCTTTTTTTTTTTTTTTTTTTTTTACAGGTACTCCCCAAAACTGAGCTGGAGCTTTCAGCCAAAGGCTTTACATTTTCCAAATGGAAGCCTGGTGGCTTCCAGGGGGCACCTTGACCTCAGCACACAGGGGAGAGCCTCTCCTGGTGATTTTTGCATTGCTGCAGTTCCACTCTGTGTTTTCCACCTTCCTGCATGTGGGAAGGTGCCCAGCAGCTTATGGAAGTCAGGCAGCTGTCAAAAGAGCTTCAATATGTGCTCCCCTTCAACTGAGTCCCTCCATTTTCTACTCTCCAAAATTCAGGCTGTACAGTTTAGGAAAATAAACACTGGAAACACCAACAACTGGAAATGGTTCTGCCACTAAAAACAAGGTGAAAAGGAGGAGCTGAGCCAAGTTAATCAGAGAGCTGAAATGAGATGCTGGGGAAAGGGGCCGTGGGTGACTTGGGTTAACTTGCAGTTGGCTGAGCAATGTGAAATCTCTTGTGTCTGGCTGAGCTCTGGAAGGAAATGCTTTATTAAATCTTCTTTGTATGAGATTTCAAGCTGCCTCTGGACTGGAAAATAGTCCAGTTCCAGTATATGGCATATAATCAGGAACTGAAGTCTTTAGTGCAGGATTTTCTGCAGAGGAAACTCTGATCAGCAGAGACACAGGACTCAGAAAGTTGGATTAGATGCTGCACACCCCTGCTCTGCTCTGCACCTTTTCTACCCAAGCTGCTTCACACATTGAATCAAGCTGGCAGCAACCAGCAGGCATCAGGACAGCCAGTACAGGTGGGCATAAATTCTATCCTGGAACCATCCTGTGGGCCAGCAGGTCTCAGGTCCATTACCTCAGCTTCCATTCCCACTGGAACATAAGCTTTGCCCTGGCTGATCTCCTGAGCACTGGGGGTCCTCAAGTCTCACCCACAATCTGGGCAGATTTGGGGAAGCTGCAGCTGGTGCCATCTCTGTCCAGCTCTCCCTGTGCTTTGCTGGGAGCTCCCAGCTCTTCCCTGTCACAGCAGGACCTCAGCACCCTCAAAATACTTGCAGAAAGTATCTACTCAAAGGAAGTGGAGAGAGCCAGGGATGACAAGAAAGAACTGAGGATGAGAGGCTCCCAGAGCACTCCCCCCATCTCACACAACCTCCTTTGCCCTTTTGCAGGTCTTGGCTCTCTTGTGCTTGGCTCCACGGTCAGGGAAGTGTGACCTGATCAGAGCCAGGCCAGCCCAAGCCAGATTTCCCCCTCCTTCTGCCCCCTTCCTTAACACACAGCATGTCTGGGACTGAAGAGCCTTCAGCCTCAATCTGCCTGCTGGAAACTGCAGGGTTTGAGTTCCTGATCCGTTTGCTTCAAATCCCAGCAGGAAAGTGTCCCAAAGGGCAGAGATACCCAGAGCATTCCCCTTCCTTCACACCACCCCCCCTGCAGGTCAGCTCCTGCCTACCTTGGGTTGCTGACAAGAAGCAGGACAGAACCATTCTGGATGTTGGCTTCTTTGAGAGTCTCGTGCTCTTCCAGCTGCCTGGAGTTGTAATAAAATGTCTTCTTCCACGAAGTGACCCCCTCCCGTACCAGGTGAGCCCGGAGGTCCATCACCGTGTCTCTGGGCTTGACTGTCAGGGACATCATGGTGTCCTCATCAGCCAGGTGCACCTTGATGTGGTACCTTTTCCATCGGGAAAGGCTCCTGCGCAGCGTGTCCATGCTCCCCAGCTCAGCGGCGGGGCAGAGAGGAACATCCAGCTGGGAGGCAGAGCAGGGATGTGGCTCTGCAGAGCTCTCTGCTTCCAACAGCTTCAAATGTCCTGCCAAACCTGTTCCTCCCAGTTGCTGGGCTGCGTGCTTCACATTCCAGGGAAGAGCTCACCTGGCTCCAAGAGCCTGCTGGCTGGGAAAGGTCTCCATGAATCATTTCCACACACCCCGAAATCCCATCATAATTACGAGGGCTTCACAAAGTGCTCTTCATTCCAGTGACTCCCAGAGGACTTGAAAGCTGGATCTCCACAGCCATTAGAAACGTGGGTGCATGTGAGAAATGACTCAGCCGAGTGACCTCGGGTCTCCTGCCAGCTTGAGGAACCTCACAGCTCCTTAACACGGCCATTTTCATGAAGAAAAGGACTCTGCAGAGTCTGAAATTCCTCATGAGGGAGACCCAGAGCACCCTGGAGGAGACACAGACTCTGCCTGGTGGGAACACCCCTCATCAGTGCTTTTTTTGCCCTGGAAGATCTCTTAGAGTTATTGTAGGCAACCAGGCTGGGGCCATCCAAGAGGGGTGAGACTCATTCATTGCTGTCATAGCATCAGGGATCTGACACTGACTCCCGTGCTCCTCAGTGCTTCATCACCTTGATTTTCCCTTTGTTTCACATCCTTGCCTAATTAGAGGGTTGGCCCTCTCCTGCTCCAGCACGTGAGCAGGGACAGCATCCCAGAGCTGCAGGGACACCACTCCAGGGCCTCAGAATACCAAGAGGAAGAGGCAATGGTGTGGTAAACACAGTGAGCCCTCCAAAAGGAAGGAGGGATGCCAGCCAGAGGAGCTGACTGTGACTGAATGATCCTGCAAGGCAAAGGCTGGCAGTCACAGGATGATACTTCAGGGCCAACATCATCAAGATAAGGAAGTAATTTTTTTTCTCAAAAAGATCAAGTCACCCTCTTACCTCAGAGGTAATTTCTTGTAGCCCACAATACAGGAATTCATTCCCTTGTCCATTCTTCTCCACACAGACCAGTATTTTCAGATCAAAGTGCTGCAAGACAGTTGACTTCAGAGTCTGCTCTGCACTCAGGAGAGGCTGCTCTTGCCCATTAGGTAACAAAACAAAGTGACAGATTTTCAGATATGGCAGCAGTCAGTCCCCATCAGGAACAAGAGTGGTGTCCCCTCTCCTATTGAGCAACAAAGAGGTTTCCACCCTCTCTTCAAACCTCCCTTCTTCTTCCTTCCCCAGCATATTTTGTCTCTGCCAAGAACAGCAGCAAATATCCTCAGGGACTCTCCAGGCCGTGGAGATTTCCCTGTGTGCTTGAGAAGAACTGAAACTTCTGCTAGCAGGATTTTCTTTCCAGGTTGGGTCACTGTAAAGGTTTGATTGTTTTGGTGGGGACTGGGATTCTTGAGTCTTTTCTCTGCCATTGAGTTGCTGCAGAGGCTTGAGGTGAGTCAGATCATGGTTCTGTTTGCTCATCTGGTGACTGCTCCCTGGTGTAACACGTGGCCTTTAAACACCTTATGGGAACCAGGAACAGCTTTTAGCACAGTCATGGTCAGTCATGGAATAATTTAAAATGGATATATCAATAATCTTCTTGAAGACAGGACAACACCACTCCTGATGTTACCAAGCCAGACAGATCCCTCTGCAGTATCAGAATCAGACTCCAAAAGATCCTACAGCTTCCCCAGACAGCTGCCCAGCATCAGTATAGCATTTTTGGGAGCTGGTGGACTCTGTTATGAGATTGAGCTTAAAACAGTCTCTAGAACAACAAAAAACAAACAAACAAACAAACAAAAAAATTCAACAAATATACTCAGCTTTGAAGGAACAGACTTGTCTGGTTTTGGAACACAAAATGAACCTGCAAGTTTTCTCAGCAAGAGTTGGATGTGAGTTGGTGACATTTCCTCCTGGAAAGGGAAATGTGAAGGAGAAAAACCCCAGCAATGCACAGGTTAAATGAAGCAGTCAAGTGCAGACAATGGAAAAGCTGAAAAATGGGTATGGGGGGAAAGCATTTTGTGGTGGTGGTCATTTCTCACTGCAGCTCTTTGTAACTTCCCAGATGGGAGATTGATGACCCCAGAAGAAGTCTGTGTCTTCCAGGGCAGCCCATGACTCACTTCCCTGCTGGGCTTGGCAGTAAACTGAGAAACAAGAGAGACAGCAAAATGTCTTGTGGAAACAGCAAAGCAAGAGACAAATTAATTAATTGCTGGAAGAGTGAAAAAATAAACGTCTGTGCACAAAGGAGGGCCCTAGATGGAGAGAGAGAGAGAGATTGCTGATGCCACTGAGGACTCCAAGAGGCATCCTGGCATCCCAAATTCATGGCAAAACAAATTCATGATACCTCAGTCTTAAAAGGTGAGAGGGGGGTGTGTGAAAATAGAGGATTGGAAGCTCTAAGAGCCATTCCACCAGCAGCAAGGTGGTTTTTTGATGGCTCAAGGAAGAAAGAAGATTTGTGGATCTACATTGCCATCTAATGGCAAAGGAAAGTTGTCACTGCGGGCCAGAAATGGGCGATTAAAGCAAAGTACCTGGTGATTGGTGTGGATGATTGTCCTTTGGTCTAAAGGCAAATCCTTCTCTGCTGCAGAATGGCTCTCCCAGACAGAAAGAAAAGAGAGCCAAAGGGTTGCTGATTCCTCCTCTTCTGGCATCCTCTCCGTTCTGCATTAGCCAGGGATGTTCATGTGTTTATGGGATATTTGCTTTCTTCTGGTGGATCAGATACTGACAGCATCCAGGCTTCCCAAGCAGGTGAAGGTTTCAGGTGCTGAGTGAATTCTGCCATGCTGTTCAGAACAGTGACAAATTCAGCATCTCAGGTGTTGAAAATGCTGCTGGGAAATGCAGATAACCAGGTTTGTTTATAAAAAGAGGTAAATTCCCCTTGGGTCTGGCATTTTTGGTCACAGGTAGCCCTGTAGCTTGTTTGTATCTGTGGTTAGTAATGCTTAATGAGAAAGTATCAGAAAGAGAGTGTTTCAGCTGGTAACTGCCTGCCATAGCCTCAGGCTGAGAGAGAGCTGTGCAGGGACAACCCAGAAAGAAAAGAGATCCAGTGAGATGTGAAGGCTTGTGGATTTTGGCATTTAAAAGGGCACACCAGGAAGAGACAAGTTTGGTGTTCATTCTAGTGCCACGTTTCCTACAGTCTGCTGCTAATCATACAACATTTTTATATGGAGTTTCTGTTACAGAAGTACCCAAAAGAGAGGGGACTGTTAGGAGATACATTAAGAAATAGAAGGAAATTTGGTAAAGGGATTGTCAAGAGCTTCTTTGTTCTGCTTTGTAATGTTTCTGTCTTTTGCACAGAAGGAGTGGAGCTTGGGCAGTTGGAAAGAAAGGAAGGCGATTTTTTTCTCACCAGGAGTTTAGAACAGAGCAGAAACTGCGGGGAGAAAATGGGGATACAAGGTGTCTGCTTTTCCCAGACAGTGAGATATGGGACATGGTGTGGATCCCAGCTAACTCCTGCATGCTAAAAAAGGAGACTGAGACTATAGAAAACTTTGAGACGTGATAGACATCAGGCCACAGGTCCAATCCCTCCCCAAGTCTGTAAAAATGCCTGTTCTGACACGCACCCCGTGCAGCACACTGCCAGAGAAATGAGCACACCCTCCAACAATCCAACTTCATTTCCTCCTGGTATCCTCTCACATTTACTCACCCAACCTTGCCAAGCCTTGCTGGGCCCAAACAATCCTGGCAGAGAAGGCAAAACAAAGGAACTCCTGATAGCATCCCCCCTGCTTGCCTGAAAACAAAACAAAAGGGTTTGGAGGGCTCTTCTTGGTTGCTCACTGTTTCCCAAGATAGTGAAGGTCAGAGGTGGTGGGAGGGACAGGATTATCACTGCTGAGAAACCACAGGGAATTTTTTTAGGTACTTCTGTTTGTGAAGCAGGGAAGGAAAGGAGGGAATGTACCTGGCTGAAGGGCTGCATACAGCAGGGTGACGTTCTTGGTGCTCCTTTCTAAACGTGGCTCTGAATCATGCCATGGAGTTGATTCAGAAAAAATTATCTTCCTGCAATAGAAATGCAATAGGAAAAGAGCCTTGTTCAAGTGTTCACAACCCCAGCTCCAGTTCAGAGCCTGCCCAAGCCTGCAGCAGGAGAGGGGCTGGAAAAGCCACCTCTGCTCATCTCAGTCATCAAGAAATGATGAAGAGGCTGCAAGAGCAGCTGTAGGGACAGCTTGAAACCCTCACCCGAGGCTTCGTGCAGCTGTAGTCCTGGGGCACAGTCCTGAGTTTGCCTCCATCACACAAGTTCCCCGGTGCCAGGTCGGATGAGGCCGGTACAGTCCTTCCCCCTCTGCTTCCTACCCCCGCTGAGATGTTTCCAAAGCTGCACCCCAAACCTGCTTCTGCTCAAAAAGAGCCATAAACACCTCCTGTGGCACAGCCACCCCGCACAGCCCAGAGGGTTCTGATCTACAGGTCCAGGGAGGGCACAACCGAGTGAAGGAGGCCCCAAAGGAGCCGTAAAACTGGGGTGAACTCTGAGGAGCAGGGTGTGAGCTGGCCCTGTGGTCACAGCCAGGAGAAGAATTAAAGATATTCAAGATCTTAAGAAGATATTAAAGGTGTTCATTGCCCTGAAGAAAGCGACTGGGGATGGCTGTGGTTGTGCCAAGGACACAGCTGCAGTGGGATGGTGGCTGAGTCTGCAGCTTGGCTGATGGCAACCGGGCCCCCGTGTGTCTCAATAATCCTAATCCTGGGGTTCCCTGGCAGCCCCAATCCCTGCAGGACATCGCGGATGGTGAGGGGAGCGTGGGCAGAACCAATAATCCCTGTGGTTTGTTTGGTTTTAATGCCGTTTCTGCGGGTTCACATAACTCGGTGCCTCAGCTTGGCTCCTTACAGCTGTTCCCAGAGCTGAGAATTTGTAGGTTTATCTTTCGCTGTTTAAATCACTGGGGGGGAAAAAACGTCTGTGAGGCAGTGGTACCTGCGGGAGAGGGAAAAGGAGGCAAATCCCGCAGTTTTGGGGGGCATGAAAGCACATGAAGGATGAGGTGCACTGAGGCGCGCTCTGAGGCGGGAAGAGCCTGCACACCATTTCCCAGCGAATGGGTTCCATTTAACAGCTGTTAAAAACTGAGAGCGTTATTTTATATGTGAGAGGGGAAAAAAACAAATTAAAAAAAACTAAAAAAAGACATCTCGGAGCCCAGGTTTGGTGGCGCTGGGTGAGGGACGGAGCCGGGCGGGCTCGCACAGCCCCATGGGAGCTGTAGTCTTCGCGCCCGCCGCCATCTTGGCGCCGCCACAGCGGAGCCCCCGGGGGCGCCTCCCGGCAGCCATCTTGGGGCTTGGGGGGGGTTTGGGCCTTAGGGTGAGGGACCGTGTGAGCGTTGTGTTTTATGGGGATGGAAAGAGCAATAAATCTCTGACAAAAGGCAGCCTGAGCTGCCTGTTAAGTGCTGCGAGTTGGGGTGTCAGAGGTTTGGGGGTGGTTTGTGGGGTCCTCACGGGTGTTGCGTTGGTTATTGGCTTTCTGTTCATTCTGCTGTTGACCCGAGATAAAAAAAGGGCAATTTCCCCACCAAAGTCTCGGCTGAGGGCCTTTCAGTGCCGTGTCAGCTCACTCCAGAGTGTGGGGGAGGCTTGTGGTGTCTCCTGGTACCATGGCTGAGGGAAGGCCCGGCAGGGAGCACCGGGCCCTGGGGATCTGAGGAGGCTCTGACCCAGGGAGGGTAAAGGATCATGGGGGGGTTAGTGGGACCTGAAGTGGGGAAAGAATTGGGGGAATACGAGTGCAGGAAGGTTCCCCTGCAGAGCAAAGCCAACACATGCTTTCTGTGTCCTCTTGGACCAAGGCAACCCCTGTTGCCCCCTCGGGACAAAGCTGTCAGGGGCTGTGAAGCTAAACAAGGGCATAGGAAGTGATAGGAGGGAGCAACTGAGGCCTGGAGATCTGTTTAGTAGGGCTGGAAAAGGAAACAAGAATTGTCCTGGCCCTGATGGATGCTCTTGTTGGGTATTCACAGTAGAGCTGCTCCTCATGTTCTTCCCAGAGCCTGCTCTTGCCTTGGCTAACAGAGTTGATGACTACTTTCTATAGCAGAAGAAATGATTTACTGTGCTCATCAGACTGCAACTTCAGGTATATTGTTCAGTTCCCTAAGTACTGAGTGAGTGAAATTTCAAAGACCAGGACTCAAACTCACTGAGTGCCTTTGAGCCTGAACTTGGGGTCTAAATCTGACCTCTGGGATGTAATATACAGTAAGAAATTATAACCAGTTCCCTAACACCAATGCTTATTTTCACAGCAAAAAAACCCCTGCTGTCTCATAACATATCCTGCATCTTTTCATAACATAAATTTAGCTACCACTTAAGCATAGATTATTTTTTTCATTTTGTTTTATGCATGGATGTTTTTTGAAGGAATCCAAAAAGATCCTTTCCTTCATTAATCTTATGGCATTATTTTAAGAAGCTGGACCATCCTCATAGATCTACTGGGCTGTTGAATTGCTCTGCAAACACAGAGGGGTGCTAATAAGCTTTCAGTCGTGTTCATATGTCAACACTTTTCTTTCAGTCAGAAGCTTAAAAATGGAAACAGTTTTCTCTTTAAGAAAACAGGACCCAAATAAGGAGATGATGGAGGGGTGAAGATTCCTCTAGTGAGTCTGTTCCAGCTCACTCCTTAGAAAGGCTGTGTGTGAAAGAGCAGAGAAGAGGCCAAGAGATCTGGGTTTTGTCCAGGGGGCTCTGGGTTTAAAGCTCTCCACAACCCCTTGAGCTCATTTTCCCTGTGACTCCCTGGGTACAACTTCCTCCTCTCCCCAGGCTGTTAGAAGAAACCTAAGCCTCTGCCCTTCGGAATTCTTCCAGTTGCACCACAGATAAAAAATATCCCTTTGCAAACATGGAAGCAATCAAGAAAAAGATGCAGATGTTGAAGTTGGACAAGGAGAATGCCATTGACAGAGCAGAGCAGGCTGAAACGGATAAGAAGGCAGCCGAGGACAAATGCAAACAGGTAAGGAGAACCAAAATCACTGGGGGGGTGTGTGCTGTGGGAAGAAGGGCAGCAAAATGCTGTGTTGCAACTTCCTGACTCAGAAAGCAAAATAGAATGAAACTGGGTTTCCTGTTAACCTTCTGTGGAAGACTTTAGCCTTTTTGTGCTGTTCTACAGGCAGGGCTAAGTACTAACTTCTCCCTTCAGGCAGCTGAGTCTTTGTGAAATGAGCACTTTCCACTGATTATTAAGAGTACTTTGCCTGAGCTTTCTTGACTCTGAGGTAATTGCCTTCTTTTTCTTGTGCTTGTGATTCCACGGGGAAGCTCTGACATAGCCCAAACCCAGCTGTGTGCCTTGAACACCTGTAGGGCTCCTGCTGATACCTCCTGAAGCATCAGCTGTGGCTAAACATTAACTGAGTGAATTAACAAAGTTCACTTGACCAGTCCTTGGTGTACAGAGTGGTGCCAGCTGTGACTCAACAGCAGATGATGTATTTTTGTGTTAAGAATAATCAGAAATCTCTTAACTTGAAAGCTCTTCTTTTAACTGAGTTATGCTGGTAACATTTTCATATTCTTTTGTTTTTCAATGTTATTTATTTGGTATATCTACCTCATATTTGTGCTCCAGAACAATTTTGGAATGTAAGTAAACTGCACTTCTCCTGCTGTTCAGATTTTCCTTTTACATCCCCTAAATGTGTTTGCTTCTCCTGCATCTTCCTGACTGCTGTATTACATTTTTAGTGGTAACTTGGCCAAAGATTTCTTGAACTCAGGTTCAGTTGGAGATCCTGAGTGAGATAACTAAAGATTCATTTAGCTACAGCTAAAAAAAAAAAAAAAAAAAAAAAAAAAATCAAAAAGAAAAGCTTGGGTGGGAAAAGGTTTTCCAAAGGGTCAGCTGCTTCTGCCATCCCCCCTACCCCAATGTAAGGAAAAGCTCTTTGTCTCTTCTCTGTCATTCAGTCAGTTTGTACAAGCTGCACACATCACCCTGGCTGTCTGCTCCCTATTTCTTTCCTGGCCTCAGAGATAGGAATTGTTGCTTCACAATAAAAAAGTAAAAGAGAAAAATAAACCTTTGATTTTACTCCTTTTTTTTTTTTTTCCTGAATTCTCTCAATTTTTCCAGCTTTTTCTTTTGTGATGTGGGCACAGGGGTGATTTTAACAGCATCCACAAAGCCAGCATCACTTCCTTCCTCTTCCTGACTCCAAGCAAATGTGTTCAGTTCTCTCCCACTATCTCTGAGTAAAAGTACAGCCCCACAACAACCTTCAAGAACAGCACCCTGCCAGAAATGCTGTTCAAGCTGTCCTTAACTGAAGCTGGAGTGAACCAAGTCAGAGCACTGAAGCACAAACTGCTTCAGGTGAACTATTTTGATAGACAAAGCTGAGGTGAAGGCAGAGCTAAAATGGTTAAATCAGTTTCTCTCCAGCCTGACCTGGTTTGTGTTGCAAATGTTGGAGCAGATGGGTTTGCAGGCACACCCTTATCAGCAGCAGCCTCCTGATAATGTAAATTCTTCAGGGAGCATGAGACAGTTTGTCATTAAACAGTCTCCTGGCAGGTTATAAATAGTCCTGTTCTAGGGTACAATATGGATTTATATGGTATGGAGGAGTGAGCCTGAACCTCACGGTAGGATGGAGTGTACCTTGCTGGCCCACTCACTCACAAAATAATTCCACTTGGAAGGGACCTCCAGAGGTCACCGAGTGCCACCTCCTGCTGCTCTGTCACGGGGCAGATGACTCCAGAGGATCCCCTCAGGTTTGGGTGTCTTGAACCACAGACAAAAGGTGATCAGGGAACACCCACTTGTGTTTTCCAGCTACCCAGGGACTGCTTGCCTAATAAATCACCAAGTCACACAAGACACGCAGCTCTGGGATTGTTAAAACATTTTTAATTATGTTGTAGAACTCACTGCTGCAGGATGTTGTGGAGTCCAAAATAGAAATGAGGTGAAAAAGGGTTTATATCAAGTTTTATATCAAGTTATGTATTAAACCACGTGTGTGTGGTGGATGGGAGTGCTGATGATGCTTTTAATCATCTGCCCCTGGCAACTCCTGCCAGTCCTTCCCAGACTGCTTGCCCCAGCAGAACTTTGATCTCAACTTTTGTGACTCTTTGTATGTTACATGAAGTTAAAACTAACAGTAAAGAGAGGTTTTAACCATTTTCATCTGTAACTGCCAATACAGCAAAATGCTCACTTTGGGGTTTATTCCCTTCTCTTGAAAGGTGGAGGACGAGCTGGTGGCACTGCAGAAGAAGCTGAAAGGAACCGAAGATGAGCTGGATAAGTACTCGGAGGCTCTCAAGGATGCCCAGGAAAAACTGGAGCAGGCTGAGAAGAAGGCCACTGACGTACGTACCCGTGGCTCCTGTTTGCCCACGGCCACTCTCACTGTGTTTTCAGTGCCCACGCAGCACCCGCACTGCTGGGAGGGGGGGGGGGCAGAGTTTGTGTCGCTGTGCTGCGGGCACAGCACCCGCAGCAGCCCCTGGAACCAGCACCACCGCAGAGCCAGCACCCCACAGGGCTGCACTGCACCCACGGGGAGTTCCCAGAGGGGAGGGCAGCGTTTGCATTCTTGAGGAAATACCAAATTTCCTTAAATCGGAGGGAGCAAAATGGGGATTTTCCAGGGAAGCCGGGGCAGAGGCGGATGAGCTGGGGAGGTGCGGGTGAGCTTTGGCTTCAGCCACACGGCCGCTCACAAACCGTCCCCACCCCCTCCCACCCCCCCGCTGGTTTTGCTGTCAGAACAGCGGGGTTCGGGTTCGGCTTTGGGTTCGGGTTCGCTCTGCTCTGCCTGAGCCCAAACACGGCAGGGACGAACCGGGGGGGGGGAGGGAGGGGCGGTTCTGTCAGGCAGCGGGGGGCTCATCCCCCACCTCTACGACTGCCCGGAGGGGAGGAGGGAGGGGTCCCGCCCCGGCTGTGCCCGCCCGGAGCGGGGGCTGCGGCGGGGAGGGGACGGAGGCGGAACGGGCGGAGCGGGCTGGGGACGCGCCCGTCCCGGCGCTGTTTGCGGCGCTGGCTCCGTGCGACGTCACCGCCCCCACCTCCACCTCCAGCCGTGTGACGTCATCGGGCCATTGAAAGGCGCGGGGCCGCGCGCCGCCACGTGCAGCACCTCCGCGCTCTGCCCGCCCGCACCGCACCGCGCCCATGGCCGCGCCGAGCTCCCTGGAAGCGGTGAAGAGGAAGATCCAATGCCTGCAGCAACAGGCGGATGAGGCGGAGGATCGCGCCCAGGTTCTCCAGCGGGAGCTGGACCTGGAACGGGACCTGCGGGAGAAAGTGAGACCGCCCGGGCTGCCTGCTCGCCTCTTCCCGCTCGCTCTCTCCGGGCTGCCCTGTGCTCCTTCCTTCCTGTCTCTGGCTCTCTCTCGCTGGGGCGGCTCCCGCCTCTCTCCCCGCTGTCCCAGGACGGCTCAGCCGCCGCCGCCTCCGCTCCTCCGCTCTCCCTCTCGCTGCTCCGCACCTCCCCGCGGAAACCGCCGGCGCGGCGGCTGCTCCCGGCCCCGCCGCTGCTGGCGCTTCGGGGCCGTTCCCGGGGAAAAAGCGTTGGGAGCACCGATGGGCATCGGGAGGCGGTGAGGAGCTCGGGAGGAAATGGCTGTTTAATTAGGAAAAAGCGCTGCATGACAAGGAGCGGGGAGTTCCCGCCTCTCGGCGCCGCAACCGCTGGCTCGGGCACAGCTGGGAAGTGTCCGAACTCCTGGAAAACAACTTTCCCTCCTGGTTTTCGCAGAGAAACGAGAACTCGCCGCTAGTGTGCGGCTCTCCCGGGGTCGGACAGCTGGTTTCACTTAGATTTGTGTGTGATCAGCCTGCCCGGCATCTTCCTGCTATTTTATCACATGTCAGCGAGTTAGTTTTACCGTATAAGGACTGCGGGCTGCTCCTGGGAGAGGTGGAGCCAGACCAACTCCAGCTTCCCAGTGGCCTCGTCTCCGCAGCTTTGGAATCTTGCTTAATTAAAGAATGACTTAAAAGTGTCCAATCTAGTGACAGGAGTTGCAGTTTCAAGTTTTCTACACGATCGATGCTTTGTCTGTACTTCGAGAAAGTTAAACCACGTAGCACTGTGTTTAAAAAAACCGAATAAAAACGCAGGATAATTTATGAGTAGAGGAATTCTGGGTCAGCTCCCACTTGGAGCAGTCACTGAAAGCCTCTCCAAGATGGCACAGCTATGAATGGAAACCACTTCCTCCAACTTGGGAGGAGCAGTCAGGAACCAGAGTTGCTGCAGCAAAACAAAAATTTTTTTCTTGAGTCTTTAACATAAACCCATTGCCCCTGCAGGATCTGCTTCCTCCCAAAGTGTTGGGTGCTTGTTTTTTTTAAAAAAAAAATTGATCTTGTCTATGGCAGTCATGCTTAGATTTGGGGACAATTAGGTGCATAAATCCTGACTGAAATAGGGCTTTATTTTCCTTCAGCTAACAAGCAACTGAAGGAATCTTCATTGAATGAACACAGGGTGTTCCTGGACACTGATTTGTTCCTATTGTCTGTCCAAGCATCTCTCCCAACAATTTATTATCTCACCTTTTTTTTAACTTTATTGGAGTTTCAAATTACTGTGCAGTTGGTTCAGTAGTATATAAACAGATATTAAGAAAAGCTTTCTTCCTGATTCCTGAAGTACCACAGGAAGCAATGAAAAAGGAAAGTGAACTTATTTTAGGAAGTACCTAATGTTGCCTCTGCCCTGCTGAGCCCAGCTGTACCTGTACCAGGTAAAGATGATGAAGGTTTGCAGGCTGAGGATCATGAAATGGCTTTGTCTGCAGTGTGCTGGGACAGAATATTGCTGCAATCTGTGATGAAACCAAGAGCAGAGAAATAAACTGAAGCTTTTTTGGGTTTTTTTTGTTTTTTTGCACAAGCTATTATAGAAACAGTTCAGGTTTTCACTTTGGAATTCTATGGGTAGATCCAGCCCTGTAAAGTGATCTGAAATGTTGAATCCTTCATTGTATGGCAGGAATGATAAGGGCCACTAAAAAAGAAAGGAGAAACACATACCCCATACCTTGACATTCCTGAGATGCCAAGAGTTTAAACAAACAGAAAGCAGAGAGGGAAAGTTCCCAGAGCTTCCCTGCCTACACCAAGGTGAAGCCTTTGCAGTTTTAAGAGAAGCTGATTAGTTGGGAACATTTGCAAGTGGCTTGGAGGGAAACTCAGCTCTGGGTGGTTTATTTTGTGTGTTTTTATTTCCTGCAGGCTGAAGGGGAGGTGGCAGCTCTCAACAGACGTATCCAGCTAGTGGAAGAGGAGTTGGATCGTGCCCAGGAACGGTTGGCCACAGCCCTGCAGAAACTGGAGGAGGCTGAGAAAGCAGCAGATGAGAGTGAGAGGTACATTTCCTTTTTTTTTTTTTCCTTTCTAAAAAAAAAATAGTTGCTAATGTGTAAGAAATTCCAGCATCTGCACGTGCTAGTGTGGTTTGCATGTCAGAGAGTGAAATGTTTAACAAGCTTGACTGAGTAATTCTGTAAGAACAGGAGGGTTTGGTCCTAAGGGGCCACGTTTGGGTTACACGGAATTCCACTCTAGGAGCTTTGAGATAAAAGGGTTAAAATGCTTCTGTGTTTGACTTCTGCAGAGGAATGAAGGTTATTGAGAACAGAGCAATGAAAGATGAAGAGAAAATGGAAATTCAGGAAATGCAGCTGAAGGAGGCAAAGCACATTGCTGAGGAAGCTGACCGCAAATACGAAGAGGTAAAAGGATAAGGGAAAGGTTAAACCCAGGGCAGAACTCTGAGCACTTTGTTACTCCTCAGCTCACTCATTCCCTGCACATTCCTCACTCTGGGATGGGTCGACTTTGGAACATTCCCAACTAGGAGTCATTTTAATAGTGACTTTGCAGCATCTTTGCTATTTGGTGCTAAGAACACAGTGAGATCTGATGCTGTACCTGTGTGTTTGAGTCTGATTTCTTCATTCAGAAGGAAAAAAGCAGGAGCTGGGAGAGGAATGAGTCAGAAGGGACAGAGTGGCTCAGTGCAGCTCTTTTCTCTCCACAGGTTGCCCGTAAGCTGGTGATTTTGGAGGGTGAGCTGGAAAGGGCTGAAGAGCGAGCAGAGGTGTCTGAAGTGTGAGTAACTGCAGCTCAGGGAGCAGTTTAGGAAACAGTAAAAGTCCAGGCTTTATTTCAGTAGAAAAATCTCCAACTGGAAGGCAGGCAGGCGTGTAGCACACACAGAGTAGCTTTTTTGTACTCTCTCCACTCAGTTTTTTCCTTTCAGACTTTATAACGACTGCATCTCTCATTTTTTAAACTTCTTGATAAGTAACAGTCATAACAAGGACAGCAGTCATTTTTATTTTTCATTTTCTCCCTGTAGTAAATGTAGTGACCTTGAAGAGGAGCTGAAGAATGTCACTAACAACCTGAAGTCCTTGGAAGCTCAGTCTGAAAAGGTTGGTTCTTTCTGAGCACTGAGGGACAAAGCCAAAAAGTGTCATTAAAATCCATAGAAATAATCCAGAAATACAAAGAAAGTGGAAGGGCTGAGCTGGCTTCCTGTTCCCTCACACGGTGGTGGTGTTGTGCTGCACAGGAACAGCCCATTAGGATGTGACACATAGAGGAGTTTGGACATTCCCAGAGTCTTGAAATGGTGGTTTATGTACCTGAAATGTCTGAAATAACTTTGGGAAGAGGAGAAACACATGGAAAGGGTGTTTGCAGCTGCTGTAAAAGGAGACGTGGTTATAAATAGGTCACTGTTCCATAAAGATGTAGTGTTGTTGGTACAGCTTCCCTTACAGAGAGTGTTGATTGTTTTCACAGTACTCAGAAAAAGAAGATAAATACGAAGAAGAAATCAAGATTCTGTCTGACAAGCTTAAGGAAGTAAGTGTCCCCAGCTTCCAGCTCTCTTTTGGCATCATTTTTTAAACACCATCCAATTACTCCATTTCATTTTCTTTAGGCTGAAACCCGTGCTGAGTTTGCAGAGAGAACAGTTGCCAAACTGGAAAAGTCTATTGATGACCTGGAAGGTAGGAAGTTACTGGAGTTTCATTTAAAAGCAGTCACTTTTAAATCTAAAAACAGAATTCTGGGAGCAGGCTTCACATTTTCTTGGGAAAAGAGAGAGGGGCTCATTGGATCAGTGTGATGTGTCTGCTGGACACCTCCTTCTCATGGTGCCTCCTGGCTGGAGGAACTTCTCCTCTCTTTGAACAGCAAATGACAATGCTCTGCTTTTGTCCAGCTCATGGATCCAGGGACTCAGGAGCTCTTTCTGTTAATCACAAGATCACAACCTAGCTTTATCTGATTACTGGAAAATAATTTTGTGTGAGGTTAAAACCAAAGGAAATGCAGATGAAGCTTCTTTCTTGGCAGCTCTCTGCATTTTTTTGTTTTCACACCAACGCTCACACATTTCTTCTTTTTGTTTCCTCCCCAACTGCTCTGCCTGCTGCCTGTCTCCATCTCTTCCTCTGGACTGTTTTTCTGCATTTCTTGCTGACCCTCCTGACCTGCAGACGAGCTGTATGCTCAGAAGCTGAAGTACAAAGCAATCAGTGAGGAGCTTGACCATGCTCTCAATGACATGACCTCCCTGTGACCGGCACCGCCCGCCCCGGCTCCGGCCTCTCCTCTGCTTTCCTTGCCTGCACTCCCTCTCCCTTCTCTGCGCCTGCCCCGAGCCATCCTTCCACCTCCTCTGGGAGAACTGAGCTCAATAAAAACAAGATACCTCTACCCTCCAGCTTCTGGGGTTTATTTCCTTATCATTCACCTCAAACACACTCATCACGACACTGAAAATCCCTTCAGCTCCTCACGCTCAGGGTCAGGCAGGTGCTGGGAGTGCCCTGAACTCCAGGGCTCCCGAGGAGTTTGGTGTCCGGGTGTGCTCCTGCCCGGCTGAGCCCTCCCAGGACAAGGGAAGCTCTGGAGGGTGCTCTGTAAATCACCTGAAATCAAAACACAGATCTCACATCACACACAAAATGTGCCCCAAAGCTACTGAATTCAGGCAGTTACCAAAACGCTCGGCCCTGTTTTGTGGATGCAGTTTTAGTGGTGTCTGGAACAGGTAAGTGATGGGGTTATTGAGAGGGAAAAGGCTGTGAGGTAACGTGTGGGTTAACTCTTGGCTTTTTTTCTTCTTTCTCACTAGTAAAATTGGCTCAAGCAAAAGCAGAGAACTTGGGGCTGCACCAGACACTGAACGAGACGCTAAACGAACTGAACTGTATATGAGCAGGCACAGAGCCCCGGCGGCCACACGGAGTCTCCTGCATTTCCTGCACCCTCCCTTCCTCTTTTCTCTCTCTGTAGCACAGAAAAAAACATTTAAGTTATGAACAGCACCGGCAGCGTGAGGCCTCGGGCGTTCCCTGGCACCGCCAGCGCGGCCTCGAGCCCCTGGGGTGGAGGAGCCCGGAGCAGGAGAGGGAGCCCCGGGGCCGTGGGTGCCTTCAGCTTCACCTCCCCTGTGCCTCGGCAGCCATTTTGTATCCCCCGGCAGAGCTCCCGCTGCGCCTGTCCGTGCCGTTTCATAATAAACACGTTCCTCACGGTACCGGTGCCTCCTCCCGCTCATTTCCTGGGTTTGGTTTGGTTTTGTTAGGGTTGGGGTGGGTTTTTTTGGGGTTTTTTTTGGTAGCTCTTCTGCTCGGGTGACGTCACGCACCAGCGGGCAGTTAAAGCCGTGACGTCACTAGTTAAACGCACGCGCTTTCCGCTCGCATCCGGAAGTGACGTAGGCGGGAGGTCAAGCGGCCAATCGCGCCTCCGCTTACACAGCGGGCCGGGTCCTCCCGCCAATCAGGCGCCGGATCCGCGCTCTTCCTGCGGGGCTCAGCCAACGGGCGCGGGGCGGGCGGCGATGGGCGGCGGGCGCGGCGGGAGGGGCGGTGCCCGCGAACATGGCGAAGACGTACGATTACCTCTTCAAACTGCTGCTCATCGGAGACTCGGGCGTGGGGAAGACGTGCGCGCTCTTCCGCTTCTCCGAGGACGCCTTCAACGCCACCTTCATCTCCACCATCGGTGAGGGGGGAACCGGACCGGATCGGACCGCGGGGATCATGGGCCGGTTCCGCGGGTACCGGCGGCGGCTCCTTCCTCCGGAGGAGTTTGATCGCGGCGGACGCGGCTCCGGGCGGGTTCGCTGCCGTGGCGAGCGGCTCCGGCGGGTTCGGTGCCGGTTCTATGTGGGGAGCGCAGGGCAGCCCGGCCCCGGTTCGGTGCTGGTTTCCTCCGCGGGGACTGCGGTCGCTGCTTTGGTTGGCGGAGGGGAGGGACGCGGTGCCGGGCTCCTCCTGGGGACGGGAAAGCTGAGCCCTGAAAGCAGAGGGGAAAAAGTTCGTTTGGGTTCCGGCAGAAACGCAGGGACTGAGCTGCTTCTCTTTCCAGGAATTGATTTTAAAATCAGAACCATAGAGCTGGACGGGAAGAGGATCAAGCTGCAGATCTGGTAAGGGGTTTGTCCCGGAGCTGCAGCCCTGTCCGGGGTGGGGGTGCGGACATCACCGCGGGGCTCTCCAGCAGTGAACTCAAAGCTCCTTTTAATGCATCTAAAAACTGCCTCAAATTAAACAAATCCCGACGTTTGGTGGCTTTGCCGTGCGTGGTGTGTGAGCCCCCCTGGTGTGTTCTGTGTTGCAGGGACACGGCGGGGCAGGAGCGGTTCCGGACCATCACCACCGCCTATTACCGGGGAGCCATGGTAGGAGCCGGCTCGGGCACAGGGGTTGGGTTTGTCACGGAACCGACCCAACTGCTCAGACCCATCCTCTGCTTTCCCTCGGGGGCTCCCGCAGGACCTTTCCTCCAGGGCTCACTGGCGTCCCTGGCAAGGGACAGAGTGTGTTTGAGTGTGACCCGGGAGTGTGACCCGGCTGCTCTAAACCCAACCTCTGTTAAGCTGCTCCTCTCTGCTGTGGGTGGGACTGTAATTCTTGGTTAAATGAATGCTTGTTTAATTCTTGGTGAAATGAATGCTTGTTTAATTCTTGGTTAAATGAATGCTCGCCAAAATAATCTCTCTCCTTGATCTTCAGGGCATTATGTTGGTCTATGACATCACCAACGAAAAATCTTTTGAAAATATTCGGAACTGGGTCAGGAATATTGAAGAGGTAATTTCTCTATTTATTTATTGGATAGTAAAGATCCTGCTTCCTCCTCCAAATGTAGGTGGGAAAAAAAAAAAAAAAAAAAGCTTCAAAACTCTTAAGCTTCTTTTGAATACATTTGCCAAAGGGCTGCTTGGAAAATAAATTGATTAAGAGTGGGTGCTAAGCCCTGGCAGGTCTCAGCTGACAGGGACAGGAGCAGCAGCCAGGGAGGGGCTGCACCCCCTCTGGTGATGAGGAGACCTCAAAGCCAATGTTTTCCTGCCAGGACAAGTGACCCGAGAGCTGTCACTGCACAGGACACCCAGGGCTCAGTGCCTGCAGCCGGGGTGAGAGGCCTGGGAGATGTGCAGAAAAGGCTCTGAACCAGCATCTGTGTTAAGCCTCATCTTGTTGTTGCTATTTGTGTAAAAAGCCCCAATCCAAAGTTCTGTCTTTGATCTGTTTCCATCTCAGCACGCCTCTCCAGATGTTGAAAAAATGATCCTTGGGAACAAATGTGATGCAAATGACAAAAGACAAGTGTCGAGAGAGCAAGGGGAGAAGGTGAGTGCTGGAGCTGTGACCTGTGGCACCTCAGCTGTGGTTTTATTGTCTGTGTTTTGCTGCTCTGGCACCTTGGTGGTGGCTCTGAGGGAAACTCAGGAACATTCCCAAGCTGTCCTTGCAGTCCATTTCCCCACTCTGCTGAAAAGATGACTCTGTGAAGGATTTTAGTTGATTGCCAGGTGAAGGTTTGTTGAGTGGGGTTTTCTTAGAAAACAGGAAAAAGCATTTTGGAGCAGGGTATTTAGAAAATGTCTCTTTCTGGCTGAAAGCTGGTGAGGTGTGGTAGACAGGGTTTTTTCTGGCATCAGGTGTTACTTAGGGCAGAGAAGGTGCTTCTGCTCACTGCAGGTGTTGCAAGACTGACAAGTTACCTATGAAAAAAAATACTAAAGGAGCAGATGAAAATCTGTGCAGTTTAACACAAAAAAGCCCTGTGAGAACTGATGCTGACAGAAATGAGATTTAGTGCCCAATTTCTGCAAATTGTTCTGCTTGAGTAAGTCCCCAAGTCCCTGTGGGTGATGCCAGGAGGGGCAGAGCCTGGGCAGTTGGTTGTATTTACTGTGGTTGTTGTTCCTGCAATTACCCAACTAACATGAAACCTGCTTTTGTTCAGCTTGCTGCAAGTTTTGGGATTAAATTTATGGAGACCAGTGCAAAAGCAAATATAAACATAGAGAATGTGAGTACTGCAACCTTTCTTTTCTGTCTATTGTCTTGTTTGTTCAGACAAGCCATGAGAACACTTGTCCATCCTGGTTGGATGCAAAGTTCTTGTTGGGTAGTGCAGATCCTTTTTTTTTTAAAAAAAAAAAAACAAACAAAAACTTCACTGATAAAGGTTCTGTTTTCCCACTGTGGGTGGTGTGAGCTGGTGTGGTTTTCAGGCTCAGAAAGGAGGTGGTGGAATTATTTCTAATTCCATCAAACATCAAAACCTGAAGGAGGAAAAAAAAACCTTAAAAATTTGGAAGTTCTTTTAGAGTTCAGTGTATGTAGAAACTTGGGAAGGCAGCTGCTTGCTGAACAAAAATGATGGAATAGATTTTATTGACCATGTAACAACCATTTTGCTTGTCACAGGCATTTTTCACTCTTGCAAGAGATATCAAAGCAAAAATGGACAAGAAGTTGGTGAGTAAACTTTACTTTGCCCACACTGTACTGAAATAGGAAGGAAAAAAAAGCCAACAAAGAGCAAGTTTCATGGTGTATAAAACCTGTTCTGTGGCCTTTCTCATAGGGGATGCACTGAAGGTTGTAGAGATTTGTTCTGTTTTGTCAAGCTGCACTCTGCCCTTGGCTGATAAACAGTTGTCTGCATTTCAGGAATCAGCTGCAGTGGTTGAGGCTTTCTAAACAGAATTGGTTTTGCTGTACTAAAAGTCAAGTGAGTTGCTGCTGCAGTCTAGAAAATGGCATCCTGTAAATTAGAGGAGGCCCACTTCATACTCCAGGGTAGTCTGCAAACTGGAATGTTTAAAAATAGTTACAGAACTAATTAGGTTTTTTAAATAACTTTTAGCCAAAGCGTCCTGAGAAATGATTGGGTTACCTTTTGCACCAGAAATAAAGGCCCAAAGGTGTCAGTTTGTTCCTTAGGAAATGAAAGTAACAAAGTTTCCTTCTACTGAGCATGCTGGGTGTGATGATATTTTGGGTCTTGCTGAAGATTCCAAAGCATTTTATCAAGAGCCAAACATACCTTGTAGTTTGGTTGGGTTTTTTTGGTGTGTTTTTCTGTTTTTTTTTTAAATCTGAGCTGTCCTTTGAGTTTATAGAGAGAATAATAAGGGGCAGTGCCTGTTAGTTGAAGCCAGGAGTAGCAGATATTCTATGACTTATTTGAGCCAGGAGAAATGAGTGAAGATTCCTGTTTTTTCAGTAACTGTGTGTGGCAGGCTGGATGCAGGGAGGCAGGCAGGTGATGTAGAGATGCTGGACTTGACAGAAATTCTGGAAGCTGTGAAGTACCAACAAGTAACTGAATATTCTTTGCATCTTCAGGAAGGCAATAGCCCACAAGGCAGCAACCAGGGAGTCAAAATCACACCAGACCAGCAAAAGAAAAGCAGCTTTTTCCGATGTGTTCTTCTGTGAGGGACACGGCCTTAATCTGAGCACCTGCTCAGCCCACCTGGACTGTGCCTGTTCTGAGTGAGATTTCCTCTGTCTGTGGACTTAGCATTTTCAACAAACTTTGTCACTTTGTGACTGTCTGAATAAGAAATTGTTTATTTTAGTAATCGTCTGACTCTTCGATTTTTGGAGATGAAACAGGTTTATTTTTGTTGTCTAGCAGAGGGAGCACAGCTCAAACCTGACCTGGGGTGCAGCAGCTCTGCTGACAGGTTCCAGTCTGCTGGTTCATCTCTGATGTATCCCAGTTAGACAGAGCACGTTGTGATCAAAATAAGAGACTCATCTGCCAGTAATAACAAGTACAGATGTGTGTACATGAGACTGTGGCTGGAGATGCCTGGAGAAAATTGCATCAGAACATCAAATAAATGCACTTCCATATGCAGTACAAGCTTGTACCTTTCCAGAGGGTAGAAGGAAGCTTTCTGCAGCTCCACCTTTTTGCTACTAGAGAGAAAACCCTTCCTCTGCCTGTCACATGTTCAGTGGTGTTATTCTATAGACAATCCACGAGAACAATTGAAGTTGAAAAAAAAAAAAATCCTCCTCAGAGGAATCTCTATTTTTGTAAAAAAACCAAAGTGTGCTGTAAATAGAATGAAATGTCAGCACCAGGAATGACTCTATCCGTGTTAGACTTGACCATGTTGAATTAAATACTCCAGACATTTAGCTGTGTTTAACAGGAGGTGATGGCTGCAGCCAGACCTGTGCAAGATCTGTTTGTTCCTAGGGAAAAAGAGGCCCTGGCTGGGGCAGGGACCTGCAGTTTGTACCATGGCAATGGGTGGCTTGGGCTTCCCCAGCTGAGAATGACTCCAGATCTGTCATGCTGTAGTAGCTAGTTAGAAGTTGTGACAAGAAAATGTATTGCACTGCTTCCAGTTGTGTGTTCTCATGCACACTCGCTCACATATGCAAATAAATGTTGCACATCTGAACACTTTCTGAAAACAAAAAGTTTTTTCAGCTGAGATCTGCTGCTGTGCATTGAGTGGTTTGGATTCCAAGCAGCAACGAGCCTGTTCTGTGCATCAATGCAAACCGTGTTTAGTCCTCAGTGGAAATATTCTCTGTATTTATTCCTAGAAACACAGTCTCTTACATTCCAATGGATAAAATGTAATGGCCAAGTAAAGCTCCTGGGGGGCTGATGGCTCTCAGTGCAGTCTGACTCTCACAAAAGGAGCCAGGAAGAGCCATCAGAGTCTGCTGTCAAGTGCTGGGAGTGAAGGTATCAGCTGTGTCCTGTGACTCACTGGAATTGTTAACTTGCTTTGTTTACATTGACAACTGCACTTAAGGGTAACAAATTAAAGCTGATTTTAAAGTTAATGAATTTACTCACCAGTTTTGTTTTTGTCAAGCTTGCTCTATTCTGTTCTGGCAGTGCTGGTGTTTAACTGCACTTAAAGATCTATCAGAGTCAGAATTAAAGTTTTTTTAATCTGCAGCATGCATCTGGGCTCAGTACTGCCCGTGCTTCTGAAATGGAAACTGAAATGGAAAAAGGAAATTTTACTGTGTGAAGTTACTGGTTTATACAAACACAGTTTAAACACTAAGAACTTTCTCTTTTTGAACAGCTGGCAGATTAGTGAGCTCTGTTCATGATTAAAATCACACATCAAGCTTTCCTCTAACCAGAACCTTCTGGGGTTTTTGTTTGTTTGTTTACTTGTGGCTTTTCAGTGTGAGGACTGGGTGACTGTGGATTACCCACAGATGGGTTTGCAGGATAAACTCATGCTACTGAAGAGCCTCCTAGTCAGCATCTGCTGCAAGCAGTGCTTCTGCCAAGATAAGGATGCTTTGAAAGCAAAACTTTGTGTGTGCTTCAAGAAATTATTGAGGCAGAGTTGGGGAGGTGATCAGGGCATGGTTTGAAGGCTGCTTTCCTACACTAAAGTGTTTAATGGCTTGGCAGTCAGTGGGGATTGTCTCCTATCCATCCTTCTACTTTAATGCAGTCAGATGTTGCAGCCAGGGCTATTTCTCAAAGTGACTGGAAAACTCAGTGGTTTGTTTAAAGTGATGTCCTGGGCTGTCCACCATGATTCTGGGTTTGGCCCATTGACAGTATTTAAATTGATAACTTGAGCTGAGCAAGAGAACCACATTAATTGGATAAAACCTGAAGCATGGAACTGTGCTTTTCACTCTTAAAGTTACTCTCTTGCATTCAGAGCTGCCTCTTTGTATGGGAAAACCTTTTGCTGAAATTTAGGCTGGCTCTTGCACGTGTTTATGTACTTACTGCATGATTTCCTTTTGCAAAAGGATGGGTTTTGTTCAATGAACAACTGTGTTGTTGCCTGATCTCAGGAAGTTTCATCCAGTTACTGTGATTCCAGTCAGCACTGTACCTCTAGGGTATACAGACACAGAAATATGAAACCTAAAATGAAATGTAAGCCAGGAAAAGGTTGCAGATGCTGCAGGTGTGTGTATGCTTGGCTCTGTGTGTTGCTAAGTGCAGACATGAGGTCTTGGAAAAGCCCAGGCTGTGGCTGATGTGTCCATCACACAGTTAACTGTGGGGTTTAAGTATGAACCTTGTGGGAAACACAATGATCAAATAGGTACTTGTGTCAATTCATTCAGGAATGTATTTATAGCTAAGCTTTCTTTAACTACAGAGGAAAAAAAACCCCAAACCTGTGATTGGCTAAAAAATTTGCAAAACTGAGGAATTTAGGTAGATAGAAAAACCTAACTGTGCTAACTCTATAGTCTCAGTGTCTAAATGCCACTAAAATTTCACTTGGTTTGTAGAGAAACAAACCCACTTTTGAGCATGTTCTCAAATTCCCTTACTTTTGCTGAGTATCATAGAATTCTGTGGTTGACATTATTTTTGAGGCTGGCTGCAATATTTCAGATCATTCTCCCCCATTCAGGTGTCAGCCTGTCCATAAATGGTGAAAGTGTGTGAAAACTTTGCTGTTTGAACCCTCGTCTGGGTCCTGTGCTGATGGGCACACTGAATGTTCCCCAAGATCACACCTTATGCCAGCATCAGGCTTCCAGCCTCAGATTTATAAATCCTATGGATTATTGAGTCTCTCTACTGCTGCTGATAATTGTTTGGTGTCTCCTTTGCTGTGGGGTGCTGCTCATCTCACAAGTGTGAAGGGTTTGATAGTTTTGGTCGTGTCAACTCTACCAGGATTTCTTGTTCTCCTGGACTTGAAATGAGGGGGGGTTGTGCTGGAGAGGAAATGGTCTCCATTCATAGTTAAAGTTCTTAGGGGTTGGGAAGAATAATGACTGACTTGTGGCTTCATTTGTAGAGGAAATAAAAATGGTGCAGTCTGGTTATTTCAGGCTGCCTTAGCCCTTTGGCCCAGCCTCTTCCACTGAGCACTGATTGATTGTTTCTGGAGGTGACTCCAGTTTAGGGGCTGCTCTCTTCAGCCTTTCTGCAGGAATCATGAGCTCTGTGTTTGGGACGTTTGGACTTTGTTTTGAAGGGACCTTAAGACATCCCAATATTTTTAAAACTAACTGTAAATTGTGTGTTTTTTTAGAAGGACCACTTTTGGCTGCCACCCTTCCCACATGGCAACTGCTTTCTTACACCACTTCTCATTGATTTTCATGTTTGTATTAAAACCAGAGCTGTTATTATACAATATGTATGTTTTTACTCTGTTGTACAGGACCCTGAGCACTGCATAAATAAAACTTCTTATGAAAAGAGAATTCTGCAAGCTTAGTTTGTCACTCCTGTTCTATTCGTGCATGTAGATTCTGCTGTGGAAAAATAGGGTGTTTCTAAAAATAAAAAAAGGGGGACAGGAACCCAGAATAGACTCTCCTGTCCTTCAAACAATGCTACCACTGAAAATTCTGAAATTGAGAGCTCTTCTCTGTGTTCTTCTCAGAATCTGTTCTGGGTTTCTGTGACACACAGGGAGAATCCTTGAGCAAACTGATTCACTGGAGTGTCTGTTCACACTGTTCAAGCTGAGCAGAGGGGTGACTGCACAGTTTTGATTAACCATAATGGTTTTGAAACTATTTGCAAGGTTTTTTTACTGGGTAAGTAATTTTCTTAGGAATTTATTTAAGAGCTATGTCATAGGAGCTCCTTTGCTACACGCTGAGTGTCTAAACTTAAAAAAAGTGATTTTATCTGACTGTCTAGGCTCTAGCTTGCAGGGGGGGAAATAGACATCTTGTTCAATTACACAGAAATCCTGATGATGAGTTTCATGTTCCTTTTAAAGAGATAAACAAGAGACAATGTTCTCTGACTGAGTCAGTTACCAGAAACTGTCCTTTTTGCTCCTCATGGATGATAATCTCAGGAGAAGTAAGAGTTGTTGAAGGTTCAAGCAGCACAGCAGCCTCCATCTTTCACTGTGTTCAGATTCGAATGTGAAAGGTGCTATTAAAAAGAGGAAGTAGTGATCACTGAGCTGTCACTCTTCAAAGGGTTCACTACAATAATTGTACAACAAGTTGGAAACTTTTGTGTGGCACTTGCAAAGAAATAGGAACATAAAGGTGGTGCAAGATCTGAAGTGCTGCTTGGCATCAGAAAAGACATTTAGAGGATGTCAGGCACTGAATAAGCTGACAGACCCAAGTGCTAATACTAACTTTTCAAGTTATTGGGACTTTTTGTCATGTAAAAAGTACAAAAAGCAAGTCAAGAAGCCTCCACTTCTGTTTCCCAAGTCTTTGCAGTGGGCAACTCTCCTAGGAACTGTCAGGGAAGAGGAGTGATCTGTAATGGCTTGAGAGGAAAGGTGAAACACGAAGTCCAGAGACTTCTGGCAAAAACAAAGATCAATTTTGTGTTGGAAATTAAAAGTAAATATTACCTAAGGAAATCTGGAGCTCGTGTTATCATGTGCTGAAAGTCTTCCAAAGACAACTTGCCATCATTGTCAGCATCAGCTTCATAGATCACCTTGTCACACACCAGGTTAACTTCTTCTGGGGTAAGTTCATTCCGGGTTAATTTGTTAACAGTTTTCTCTAGATCTGATTTGCATATGTAATCATCATTGTTAAAATCTGTCAAAGGGACCAAAATGAATTCAAAGTGACAAAAGTCAGCATTTTACATGGTTGACTGCCAAGATTTAATAGGGAGGGTTTGGTTCCCGGGCCATAATTAATTTGTATTAACAGAACTTCCAAATCAGAACTGAAGTCTTGCAGTTCCCTCTATTTGCTTGTATAAAAATTCAGTAACAACATAGAAATTCTAAAATAATTTCTCTCTCTTGCATAAGGGTGATAGTTATAGTTAAATAAATCCTTTAAAATTAATTAATGTTAAATCTGTTACTGTGTAATTAAATAATTCAAGCAAATCACTACTAAAGGGAAGAAATAAGTGGAAGGAAGAGAATGGGCTGCTCAGGTTTGGTGGGGATTCTTGGTGTCTTTGCTGAATCACATAGTTTCAATCACAAAAAAATACTGGTCAGTTTGTCTGACTTATTGTTTGGCTTTTGCTGATCATGAAGAAAGTAACTGGAAATGGTACTGTGAAAATAAATCTTTCAACTTCTCCTTGGATAAAAAAATTGCTCCAAGTCTTCTTCCCTCCCTCATTCTCCCCCACCCAAAAAATCTACAGATTTATGGGCAGCCAAGTCCCTTGTGCTGCTCTCTTCCAGGCTGCCCCTCAGACAGAAGGATTTCCTAAACGTTTATCAGCTCTTGAAAGCTGCAGATGATTTCAGGTTGTAAATTTTGCAGTAAATCTGAATCCTAAATAAGTAAGAGGAGAGACAAAAGGATAAAGAAGACCAGAAATTGCTGAGAGAAGAGGAATTTCCAATGCAATGACAAGGAAGGCTGTATTACAAACACTCCCAACTAGAAATCACTATGGTGACAAAATTAGCATCTTGCTAATGAAGCTGCAGGATTTCCCCCACGTTTACTTTTCACGCACGTCCCACTCACCATAAATTTTAAAAGCATAATAAGCTTTCAAGTCTCTGGGAGCCATTTCACTCAGCACTGAAAACATGTCCAGAAAATCATCTAAAGTCATGTTGCCATCTCCAGCCTCTGAGAAAACCTCTGCGATCCGCTGGCGGAACGGGTTGTCCTGGGAAACAAGAGAAGAGGGGAGCAGGGGAAGGTCATCCCCACCAGCATCCATTTATCATCAGATAAAACACAATTAGAGCAAGATTATTTTTGTTGTAACCTCTTTTTTTGGCAAGTATTCCCCTTTCTGCTATTACCACGTTGTATCAAAGGCAGGCACAGCTGCAGCCTTTAACCTTTGTGCAGTTGCAGGGTGTTTTCAGGGAATGGCTCGGGAGAAGCTTCCAGAAAGAATTTTGAACTCCCAACAGCCAACATTTATTTCTATTCCAACCCCCTCCCCCCGTTAGCAATTAGTACAGGATGAATTATTAAACAAACAAACAAACAAAAAGGGGGGGATTAAACTGAAATGTGTCACTGGATTGGAGTTGGGTTCCCTCCTCTGTACCTTCAGCTCTGGCATGCTGCCAATCAGCTCGTAGGGAAGTGTCACCTCGGGTTTAGCTGTGTAGTCGAGCGGAACGAGCTGCGGGGCCAGGTCTCGGTATCTGTAAAACAGTCTGAAAACAGAAAGAGAAGCCTGGTTAGGGAACAAGGTATCTGGATCCCCCCCTGAGAACAATGTGTTTGCCTCTTCCATCTCAGTCACACTTAGCATCTTTGGCCAGCTGGGTGATACCAGCCACTAAATAACGTTTAATGCAGGTGGGAGCTGCTGGGGGAAGGGACAAAAAAAAAACAACAAAACATAGAGTGGTGAAAAATACAAAGTCTTGGTGCTTCTGGAACAGTGAGGGGAAAATGCTTGCAGAGGCCAGGCAGATGTTGTGTATCTGCAAAGAGATTTTGCCAAGGTTTCAGAGTGATTTCTGCTTTGCCAGCAATGGTACTGGGGCACACTCAGTTAGGATTGCATTGAATTAACATTTATAGAATGGTTTGGGTTGGAAGGGACCTAAAAGCTCATCCAGTTCCAACCCCCTGCATGTGCAGGGACACCTCCCACAGCCCAGGGTGCTCCAAGCCCCATCCATCCTGGGCTGAGACACTGCCAGGGATGGGGCAGCCACAATTTCCTTGGGCAGCCTGTGCCAGTGTCTCACAACCCACAAATTAAATGATTTCTTCCTAATGTCCAACCTAAATCTCCCCTCTTCAAGTCTGGTGTTTACATGTTCACAACAGCAAGGCACAAGGCTTTCAATCTGAAGGTCCCCTCATCAGTTTCCCCAACACACAAAAACTTGTTGCAAGGTGAAAAGGATCTGTTTTCCACATCCACAATGACTGCAACCAAAAAGAATGGGCTTCAACTGCAGCATGAAAGAGTCAGTTTAAATGCTGGAATAAAACCTGAGTGCCTAAGCCATTGGTTGGAAGGGAGAGATCCAGGACCTACTCCACCAGGTTTGTATCCACCCTAAGCATCTTTCTGCTTTTTCCTTAGAACTCAGATTGAAGAGACAGAACTTGTACATAATTACTGGAATGTATCCACCACTTTCTCAGCATGCTGTTTCCTTCAGTTCTTGTGCTAGAGCAAGGATCCCACTTGCAGCTGTTATCAACACAACAATAGGGCAGAATTTTAAAAAGGATCCTTATCAATAATAAATGTCTTCTTCATGACACAGTTATGGTTCTATTTACTGCATGGAAAGGCAGACAAATTTAGATCTCAGTTACTGCAGAACCACTCATATTTGATCCTGTATGGAGCTCATACACAGGTAAGTTTTAGGAGAGACATACTCTGTACAAAATTCTCATTTGTGCTCAACCCTTCAGAGAAATCAGCCAGGAAAATGAGTGATGACAACTTGAGAGATGCAGCAACTGAACACTTCCCTTTCTGCTACTACACCCAACAGTTAGGAAAGGCAAATGCAACTTAAGTGTTATGTATTTTACTACCTGGGCAAGTATTTTTTACAAGAGGAGAACAAGTTGAGGTTTTCAAGTAAGGCTCTCAGCCCTTCAACAGAACCTGTCTTTATCAGATTAAATGGGATGATCACTGAGGCACACAAAAACTTTGGGAAAAATGCACTTTAGAGTATCAGGGTAATTATGAAGACATTAAAACAAGTGAATAAAATTTGACACACACATCCAGGTTTTAATCAACCATGCAAAGCATTCCAAAGAGTAACAGTGTATTTAAAGCATTTGTCACAAAGTAAGGTGGAGGGAACATGGATGTTGCTGGCAAAGCGTGCATTAAAATACAACTTAATACAGTGGTTTCTGATATACAGCCTGGTACCTTAGCACAAAATTCAATTCTGGCTCAGTTTAGGTTTTCTACATAAAAAAGCAACTTAAGTGTTCAGAGTGCCCAAGGGTATCACTTTAAATTTGTGTAAAAACGTTTTAAAATTCTTCTAAAGCACCTCACCCTCTGTGTAACCTGTTTCTATACCAATCTCTATCCCTTACCCACAAAATGCATACAGACTCACCTCAGAATTTCTTTCCTCGTAAAGAACGTACAATCCTACAAGACAAGAAAATACATAACATGTAATGACAACTTTCAGCATGCGTTGACCCTAACTTTTTTCTGTACAGAGACTTAAATGATGTTTTATTGTGATGTATGTTCTCACCAGCCAGTTATTTAGTTTGTTTTCTACCTGATATGCATCCAGTTGCTCTGGAGTGAAAACAGTTTGCTTGTTGCCCATTTCTAGCTCTGAATGCTGATTCTTGTCCCATCATCCTTTCCTCTAGGGCACTTTTATAGGCAGGCTGGATATTCAGTTATTAAAAGCTGCAACAATGAGGTTCAGGTATAGCAGAGGATCAAGTAACCAGCTCCCCTATTCCACAGGCTGCAAAGGATCATAATAGGAGCATTTCATCAAATCCTCAGCCTGGCTATTTAAGGCTCTTATCCAGCATCACTCACCTGTCTCCTCTGAGCACAACAAAGACTCATGTTACAGTATTTAGCCCAACAACTAACAGCTTCTTGTTTGTGTCTCTGGGGGGCAGGTAAACTCCAGGGGCTGAGCTTTCTCATTCCTTCAGCTGTGGTAAATTACCTCAACAGTGTTAGCAGGGTCTTTCTCCTTCAGGATTTAACACCATATGCTAGAAATCACTAGCAGTGATGGTAAACCCTCATCCTTCTCGCTTTTCCCTTTAATACACATTGTATATTAGTGCTAATATACTGGAGGTAATCTAGAAATTCTGCTCACTTCCACTAGTGAAGTTATTAGCATGATCCCTATATACTGATACATACACACTGAAAGTATGTGTGAATAACAGTTTATATATGTGAACAGAAATGTGGCTGTATGAAATATGAAAAACAAGGGGAGGAGGAACTGACTGCACAACTCCAGCATGTGCCGGGCTCCCATTTACCCACCACAAACACGCTGTAAAACCTTCTTATTTCTTGCCCGTTCCTATCCCCCCGGCGGGGCGAGCCTTTCAGCCCTGTGGAAAAACCTCAGCGAAGAACACCAGCTCGCTCCTCGGGGCGCCTTCAGACAAGGCGAAATTATTCAGGATCGCTCTGTCCGGGGAGAACCGGGGGTGTTTATTTTCGCTGCCGCAGCCCCCACTCCCGCACCCTTTCCCTCAGCTTTGCGGGACGCGCTCGGCGCTTCCCTCCCTGAGGGAGAACGCGGGGCGGAGCCCGCGCAAGATGGCGGACTACGAGGCGGTGCAGCGCGGGCCGCTGCGGCTGAAAGGCAGCGGAGGGGCCCTGGGGGCCGGCAAGCGGTGAGGAAAAGTGGGGATTTGGAGGGGGGAAAAAGAGGGAAGGGAGTCAGGGATGGGTGTTTGAAGGCTTCTGGCCCGCAGGAAGAAGAAGAAGGCGAAGGAGAAGGCGCAGATCGTGGAGCAGATCGTAAGCAGCAAGAAGCAGGAGGAGGAGAAGAAGCGAGGGTTGGATAAGAGGACCCCGGCGCAGGTGGCTTACGAGAAGATGCAGGAGAAGCGGGTAGGGTGGCCCTGGCATGGCTGGACCCCGGCTGGGGGCTTGGGGAAGGGTTAAAAACCCCCCTAGGATCCCTCAGGTGTGGCCCCTGAGGGGCTGAGAGGGTTTGGAAGTAACCGGGCTGGCTTGTGTCTTCCTCAGCAAATGGAGAGGATCCTGAAGAAAGCGTCCAAGACCCATAAGCAGAGAGTGGAGGTGAGAGAAATGATCCCGCTTTTCTCGGGAATCAGAGTGGATTTATCAGGAGGATAAGGGCAAGGCTGGAGGGTTGTCAGGCTGGAGGAACTGTTCTGTGTTTGTGAAGCCCTGAGCAGGGAAGCAGAGGGTCTGGTGGTGGTGTCAGCACCGAATATTAAAAGTTTTCTTTCTCTTTTCTCTCCCCTAGGACTTCAACAGGCACTTGGATACTCTGACAGAGCATTACGACATTCCTAAAGTCAGCTGGACAAAGTGAAGGGACTGCTTTCCAGAGCTTTGGATCCGGTGTTGTGTTTTGTTTGTACTGAGCAGGGTTGCCATGTGAATCCCTGCATTCCCCATACTGATTATTTAATATATCTTCCCAAAGTGTATGGCTTTGCCCTGTCTTATGTCATTGTTTGGTTTTCCAAGCCCAAATACTCCACAAAGCCTCTTCTTGGCTCATGAACTCTGACTTACGTAGATGCAGAGGGCTGGGTTTTTTTTAGTGCTTAAAGCACAATTAAAGCCAAAATTAGTCGCTGGAAAATGCTCCTTTATTTGTTTCATACAAATAATTCTCTTTTTTGCAAGTCGAGAGTCTTGAAAGTCTCACATAACCTGATGGAAGGGTGTAAGTTCTTTCTACCCCGAGTTCTTCCAGAGGTGGGGGAGCTGCTGTAACTTGTACCTTTGATGTAAATTCTTATTAAAACGTTGCATTCTTTTTGGTGCCACCATAACTTTATAGTGGGGGACAGTTCACTGATGAAACATTTTGCGTGGGGAGTTCCTGAAGCTCCTTGCCTGCCCTCACAGCTCCGTGGAGAGGTTGGGAGTGAAGTTTAAAATCCTACGGTGCCTCTTACACCCCAACGCTGTCACTTCTCGTGGGCTGCTGCCCCCCTGCCCGCTTTTGGGGCTGTGTTCGATATTTCCCGGTGTGTGGGGGGCGGGAACACCCATTCCCGAGGGACTATTTAACCGCCTGTAGTATCCTGCCGCCGCGGCGCAGCCTTGCGCGTATCCTTCCTCCCAGCGGCCGGGACTCGTTCCCCGGTTTCCCGCGGAAGTACCGGGGCGGGAAGCGGAAGCGGAAGCGGGGGTGCGGGGCACGGCGGGGCCGGGCGGCAGCCGGCGGAGCGGCGATGTCGGCCAGCGCCGTCTATGTGCTGGACCTGAAGGGGAAGGTGAGGCCCGGGGCTCTGCGGGGACGAGCGGAGGGACCTCTCTTGCCCCGGGTTCCGGTCCGGTTCTCGGTGGGAGCCGCTTTCCCTCTCCCGGTGCGCAGGGAGGAGGCTGCAGGCAGGGGAGGTGCAGCAGGGCCTGGGGCATCCCCCTGGGTCGTTGATCTCGGTACCTGGAGGTGGTTTGTCTGGGGTGGGGGTTTTCCGCTCGTTGTTGTGCAGCGGGAGGTGAAGGAAATAATTCTGGAAAACATCAGGACGGGACTTGGAGGTTCAACGCTGATGCAGTTATGGGATGTACCGAGGCCATCCCGGAGCTTGTGGCTTTTAAAAAGTTACTGAAAGAAGCCTCCTAAACATCCCGTGCCTTGGTCTCGCGTGGAAATGTTAATATTTTGTAAGAGAAACAGGACGAGGGATTTGTTGCTCTCCTTCCAGGTTCTGATCTGCCGGAATTACCGTGGAGATGTGGACATGTCTGAGGTGGAGCATTTTATGCCAATCCTCATGGAAAAGGAAGAAGAGGGAACCCTTTCTCCTATCCTGGCACACGGAGGAGTTCGTTTCATGTGGATTAAACACAACAATTTGTATCGTATCCTTTCCCCTGCAGAGCTCCCCAGGCTCCAGTGCAAGAGCTGCTCTGCTCTTTTTGGTGTTTGTGTCTAAAAACAGCAGGAAAATGGGTGAAGGGACCCCTGGGGACTGTTAAATGAAGGCATTTTCTGCTTTATGCAGTGTAACCTGCACCAGCACCACAGAAAAGTATTTCTGTTAAATTCAGGCAATAATTGACCAGAGTAAATGTTTATATCTCGTTACTGTTAATTAATTAGCTCATACATAGGGGTTTTTTGGCCAGCTTGTTGGCTGAAGGCTTTTATGAATGCACTTGGTAAACACTTTTCTTTGTTTGGATGAATCTTCCTCAACATCCTGTACCAGTTGTTGCAACTTCTAAGAAAAATGCTTGTGTGTCACTGGTGTTCTCCTTTTTGTATAAAGTAGTTCAGGTGAGTGCAACATTCCAGAAGTAAATTCTGTGTTCTTTGCACTTCAGCCTAAGCTGGGTCTCAGTAGAAGTGCAGAGAGCATTTTTAAAGATTTCTGTGGTTTCTGAGAGCTTTTTTACTCTGTGTTTGGATGTTGTTCAGAACTCTCTTCCTGATCACTAATAATGACATTGATATTTTGTAGCTGAGTAGGCAAAGGATGTGGCACAAAGCTGTGAGTAGTTGCACAAGCCCTGAGAGCACAGAGGAGGGTTGTGAACTTGATGCATGAGTAGTGGTTTTTCACTCAGCTTCTGTGTTTGGTTCATCTCTACCTGGCATGAAAAATCTTTCCTCCAGAATAAATATTTTTCATAACAGCCAAGAGTTGCTTCTAGGATTCTCTATCTCTCTCTTTTTTTAATTTGAGGTGGGCTTCCTGAGCTTAATCTTCTGCCCAGAATGCTGTTTGTGAATTATGAGGTTTGGTTTGGGGTTTTTCTTTTAAAAAGTTGCTATTTCAGATGCAAGAATATATTCTGAATATATATAAGAATATATAACACTCAGAATATGAATATATAATATTCAGAATAAATTCTGAACATATGTAAGAATATATTCTGAATGTGCTCCACTCTAATCCTTCTTCCCCTCCCTCCTGTCACTGTGTTTCAGGTTTTCTCTGAATATTTCAAGGAGCTGGAAGAAGAGAGCATTAGGGATAATTTTGTTATTATTTATGAGTTGTTAGATGAGCTTATGGATTTTGGCTACCCACAAACCACTGACAGCAAAATTTTACAAGAGTAAGTATCAGTCTGCACCACTTAGTCACAAACTCTTTGGAAAGTTTTGAGACTTATCCTGGATGCAAGCAAATTATTTGGCTTGGTCTAGTTATTAAAAAAAATATTTTTTTTTGTTTTTTTTTCCTGCCTGTACAGGTACATCACTCAGGAAGGTCACAAACTTGAAACTGGAGCTCCCCGTCCTCCTGCCACTGTTACCAATGCTGTTTCCTGGAGATCAGAAGGGATAAAATACAGGAAAAATGAAGTGTTCCTGGATGTTATAGAGTCTGTTAACCTTCTGGTGGGTACCTTTTACCTTCACTTGTCCTGAGAGTTGTAGCAGAAAGTGTTGAAAATGGGTTAATTGGCTGAAAACCTGCAAAGGGGCAAGAAAAAGCCTCCCCGTGGCTCTTGTAGTGCAGACAGCAGACAAACAATCCTTTCCTTGGGGGTGCTGCTGTGTCCTCTCCTCATCACCTCCCTGATCTGATCCTCTCTGGAGAAAAGGAGGCTTTGGGGTCACCTTTGAGCAACCTTCCCACATCTGAAGGGTTTTTGACCCGGGGTGCAGTGAGGGGACAAAGGTTGAAAACTGGAGGAGGGGGGATGGAGGTTGGACACGAGGGAGAAATTCTTTAATTGGAGGGTGCTGAGCCCCTGGCACAGGTTGCCCAGAGAAGCTGTGGCTGCCCCATCCCTGGCAGTGTTGAAGGCCCCAGGTTGGATGGGGCTTGGAGCACCCTGGGCTGTGGGAGGTGTCCCTGGAGCAGGGATTTGGGACTGGAGGAGCTTTAAGGTCCCTTCCAACCCAACCCGTTCCACGATCGTACGAATTTCTCTCCGGAAAAACTCCTGGCTTCATTTCTCAGGAGAAAACCATCCAAAAAAATGGGGACGTGGGGTTGGGACTCTTGTTGGCTGTCTCAGCATCATGTCAGAGCAATCTTTTTTTCCCCCTTTCCCTGTTGCTCAGGTCAGTGCCAACGGGAATGTCCTGCGGAGCGAGATCGTGGGGTCCATCAAGATGCGCGTGTTCCTCTCGGGAATGCCCGAGCTGCGCCTGGGCTTGAATGACAAAGTCCTCTTTGACAACACAGGCCGTGAGTGTTTCACTTCACAACTCTGGAAGATCTTATCTGAAGTCTTAGGTTTTAGGCTGCTTGAGAGGGATTCATTCTGAGATGACAGAAATTGTTTCTTTATCCACGTGGAAAACCACGCTGGATCTTGTGAGGAGAGAGAGGGAGAGTCGGAACACCGTGGTCATCCATGGCAAGCATCTGGGGTTCCTCATCTCTTTCTTCATTTTGAGTCCTAAAATCCTACAGCAATAATTGGAGTAAATGTTTATTATCATTAGGCCAGAGAGACTCGGCCAGTTGATTAATTAGCTGGTAGGGTTTTTTTTGGCCAACTCTTAATTGCCTGAAGGCTTTTAAAAACGCGTGAAAAAAACAGCGAGCTACAGAAAGCAGTGACTGAACAGGAGGAAAGTCAGCAGACAGCTGTGCTGCAGTGTGGTGGCTGCGAGGAGGCTTCAGGCAGCACCTTGACACCTGCATTTCCTGCAGGTGGCAAAAGCAAATCAGTGGAACTGGAGGATGTGAAGTTCCACCAATGCGTTCGGCTCTCTCGCTTCGAGAACGACAGAACCATTTCCTTCATTCCTCCTGATGGAGAGTTTGAGCTCATGTCCTATCGCCTGAATACCCACGTAAGTCTGGATCTTTGTCTTTTTTGGGTTTTTTTTTCCACATGAAAATGTTTTAGATTGCTGGTGGCTTTCCCTTTGTTTTACTCTTTTCTTACAGCACAGGCTGCGTGGTGGTTTTCGAGTCAGCCTTTGGTAGCAAAGCTTTGTGCTTGCTCATTTTGGTGAAGTGAGGATGAGTTTAGAAGTCACTTGGCAAGAATTGAACCATTTCTGAAATGCCCTTCCTGCCATCCCAGGTTTTTATGCTCCCTACATGAGGAAATGTCAGTGTAGCAATTCATTGTGCTTGACATATTGGACATTTCATTTTTTTTAGAGTGTGCTAAGCACAGTGAGTTTTCCTTTGAGAAGAGGAAAAAAACAATATAAAGGACTCCCAATGAAAAGCTTAGTGTTAGATTTTTTTATTTTAAGGGCAATTTGAATTAGTCATTTTTAAGGCTTTTCAGTGTGTTAAACTGTCAAATATTTTGATGCAACTTTGTTATTAGGGGTTAATCCAAGATTGACATTTTGAAGCCTGTAATTCTTTCAGTGGTTGTTTTGGTGTCTGTGCTCTTTTGTACCTTTATTTCTTTAAATGCAAACACAATTTGTTTGTCATTTCAAACACCATTTCTCTTCTCTGAGGGCTTCATGTGTTCATTGTAGCTTTGTGGGGAAGCTGACAGTGTCAAAACCCACAGCTGTGAAGTGGTTTGGGTTTTTTTTTTTTCCCCCATTAGGTAAAACCACTGATCTGGATTGAGTCTGTGATTGAAAAACATTCCCACAGCCGTATCGAGTACATGATCAAGGTCAGAAGTTCTAAATAGTCTAATTTTTATTTTACTCTTTCATTTGTTTTCCAAGCTTCAGCAGTAAAATGTGCATTTTTTGTACCAGTATTAATATTTCCGGGGCATTTGGAGCTTTTTGAAAACTTCATTTGTAAGTTCCAGTCTGTGCTGCAGCTCTGGCTCTCAGGGTGGAGGGGAATTTGTGTCTCTCTGCACTCACTGACATACTGCAAATACTTAGAGGCTGCTTTTCTGATTTATTTTTGATTTCTTCTGTAGGCAAAAAGTCAATTTAAGCGTCGCTCAACTGCCAACAACGTGGAGATTCACATTCCAGTTCCAAATGATGCAGACTCACCAAAGTTTAAAACCACTGTTGGAAGTGTCAAATGGGTTCCAGAGAACAGTGAAATTGTCTGGTCCATTAAATCTTTTCCAGTAAGTGTTGTTTTTCATCTTCTCACCAAACAGTGTAGTAATTACTTCACATCAATATTTTATGAGTGTTCAGACTCTGCCTAAAGCAAATCCTAATGGTACCAGACAAGCAGCACTGGCCTCTTTTTCTTTGGATGAAGGCTTGGAGCTTGCTAATAGATATTTAAGATACTGCTTATATTTTTTTTGCAGAGAATTTTGCTGAACTGGGTTAGAGAGCAGATTTTTGACCGATGTCTGTGGATGGTGTAATCCCTTGGCCTGGATTTAGCAGCAGCTGGTTTGTGCTTCTTGGGTGGTTCCATGAGCATGAGCTCTTCCACGAGGTCTTCCAAGTGCTGATGGTGCAGGAGTACAGCTGTCTGTCACCAGTTCATCAGAGTGGTCAGCAGCACCACATAAACTAAATTTTTTTATTTTTTTTTTTTCTCCCTCTGAGTATGAGGCTGGAAGAAAATGAATTATGCCTCAGCCTGGTCCGAATTTGATCTGCATCTTAAAAAAAAAAAAAAATTTAAAATCAAAACACGTGCTCAGATTTAAACTCCAGAGGAGAGCTGGGATGGATATTTCAGACTCTAGAGGAGAGCTGGAATGAGTGGTGGAGTTCAGCAACTTGACTTGGAGTAAATCACTTGTATTGTTGGCAGCTTTTTATCTTTTGTTTCAAGAAAAAAAACCCAAACAAAACATCTCTCCCTTTTGGTTAGGGTGGTAAAGAATACCTGATGAGAGCTCACTTTGGACTTCCAAGTGTTGAAGCTGAAGATAAAGAAGGCAAACCTCCCATTAGTGTCAAGTTTGAGATTCCTTATTTTACCACTTCAGGAATCCAGGTGAGTAACTGCAAAAAAAAAAAGAAACAATCCAAGAAAAGTTAACATGCTGAGCTTTGAACACACAACTTTTCTCATCTCCTTGATGATTCCTCTTCAGTGTTACCCATAAAACATATTTTTTAGCAACATTTTTTGAACAACCTTTCTTTCCAGGTTCGTTACTTAAAGATCATTGAGAAGAGTGGTTACCAGGCACTCCCGTGGGTCCGGTACATCACCCAGAATGGAGGTGAATAAACTTTTAATTCCATCTCCAGCTTGCCTGGTTTCTTTCTCAGGCATAGCCCTACAGAATGAAACACCCAAACCCAGCTTCTTTGTGCCCTTCAGTATTTAGCCATGTGCTTTAGATCCATGGTAATACTCTGCTGCTTCTTCCAGTCATCTTTTTTTGGTGTCTTAATGAAAGACCCTCTGGGGGACTTCAGTGATGCTGAAATTTTAAACTGAAAAATGCAGTGGGATTTTTGGGATGTAAATTTACAAATAGGTGGCTCACATATCAACCTTTATTCTTTAAGATGTATAAGACACTGCTCAAAGATACTAGATTGTTAGCAAGTAAAAGGGATGGGTTTTTTTTAGCATTTCCCTCTTGTTTTTTTAAATCTAACTTTTTATGGCATGGAAGTGTGACTTCCTGCAGTTGGAGCTCATTGTCAGAGCCATTCTAAGCAAAGATCTGCTTTATATCCCTTCATCCCAGTTTGCTGCTCTTCTTTACTACTTCCAGTGGAACAATTTACTAAAACTTTGGTTTGGTTGGTTGTTTTTTCCCCCTCCAGACTACCAGCTTCGAACACAGTAAAACACCTCCCAAGCACCACAGACAACAAAACTTCAGGCCTGGAATTTTTTTTGCAGAAGCTTCTGTGGTACCAAGAGCCATGAATGTCATTGCCAAGGGTCTTGTTCCCACAATCTCGGATTGGCAGGAGAAGGAGTGGAAAATTTGCTGTTTTCAATAATGTGTTTGAGCATTTGAACCATTAGTATTGATTGTGTGATTATTTATTTCATTCTTAGAACATGCTGATCTTGCTGCTAAAGGCTAATTAAGTTAGAAGTAGCAGTTACCTTGAGGAGCCAGGAATACAGAATGAACCTTGAGAATGTTCTTGTCAATGCCTTGTCCCTTATGTTTGCAAAGTCTCTGATTATTATTCATATTTTAGGATCTCTGGAGACATTGGCAGCACTATGCTACAAATTAGGGAGATGATTGTGCAATCCAATGACTGCTGAACACTTAGTTGTATTTAGCCCAAAGTATTTATTTTTTTTTTTTTTTCTGGGCATATGGGTGCCTTAACTCATTCAAAGCTCATGTTAACTTCTAAAAAAAAAAAAAATTACAGAACGTGAATTGAAGCCATTTGAAGTCCAAAAATACAATTTGTTCTTTTTTTTTTCCTGGTTTGAAACCATTTGATGAACAACAAGTGAAGGGTCAGGAAACAGAAAGATGGGTTTGTTAAAGACAAAGTTAACTGAGAACAAGAGAAGAGAGAGGAAAATGTCTCTGGGAAGATCTCTGCAGGGTGGGGATGGTTCAGCTGAGTTCAGATGCAGACTGAAGAGTTTCAGCCCTGGGATACCCCTGGGGCATGGACACCCTGTGCCAGTGGACAGGTATTGGCTTTTTCTAAAGTTTTCTAAGCACAAAACAAGTTCAGAAATGTAATAAAGAGGCATAATGCCTTAGATGAATTTAAAAAAAAAAAAAGACCAAAACCATTTTGGAGGTGATAAAATTTTGTAGGAAGATTGGTTTGTTTTTCTTTTTTATTTCCCAGGTAACAGTAATATACTCCAGCCTCTTCCTGGAAAGGCTGATACAAAAATACAGTTGCCATCTTTCTTCCAGCTTGCCTTTGTGTTACTTTAGGGCAAATATTTCCCTTTTTTTGCTATAGTTCTCTAGAATTGTGTAAGTTTATTTGCCCTAAGTGGAATGCTTTTTTTTCCTCAGCCTGTTTCAGCTGTAAACAGCTACTCTTAGAACTTCCTGGCAGAATGGATAACAGTTCAGAATGTTATACTTGAAGGTATTTTTTTTTACATGCCATTTAATATTTTTTTTGAGAAGCTAAGGTTGGCATGGGTGTACATAGTTCTTCTGATTTTTGTCAGGTTTTTTTTTTTTCCTTTTTTTTTTTTTTTTTTTTTTTTTCAGGAAAACGGTTATCAGTATTTTCTTTAAACAATTTTTACACTGTTTTGGGTTGAGTTTGGTGCTCCTGAAGGATGCTGTACTTAAAACCATCAAAACCTAAGCCTGCATCTGCAGTCATGATGCAATACTCTGCCTGCAAGGTTCTCCACACCACCCTCTTGTCAAGTCCTTGTCTCTTCCCCCAAGACTGAGGAGATTGCAGTCTTTGGCCCCACCAAATCCTTGTGGTTTAGATCTGTGTGCACAGGATAAACTGTTAGCAAAAAAATCACCCAAATTCCCCTGAGCTGCAGCCTCAGGAAGGGAGGACTGAGAGGGGAAGGTCTCTGGGCAATAACCAGAGAGCTGGTTCAGCAGCAAGAGGTGTGGACAGGTAAATTCTGGAGTAAGGTTACTGTTTGTCACCCAACAAGCTGGATGTTGAAACAAATTAAAATCATCTTGTTCAAGAGCTTGGTTCCACTACTCATCTTCATTTGAACAATTAAGCTTATGACTGGACTAAACATTTTTATATTAAAACTGTAACTGGTTGACAAAACCACTTTGGGATGACTCTGTTCTTCAGTCTCTGTGCTTTTAATTATTTACCTGTAAAATGTGTCTCTTCATACTTGGCTTCCTTATTTTGGGTTGTGTGGACCAGAACACTGTTTTTCTCATATTTTGTCACAACTTGACTCTGTTTGGATGATGGGGCATCAGCTGTGCTTGTCCAGGAAGTAATAAAGGGCAAAAAGTCCTCTTTGAATCAGTTGCAGCTCCCTTGGTCTTTGTTCAGTTGGATCTACAACAGGTTGGAGAGGTGGAGAGTACCCTCAGTCCTCTGCTACAAGGCCTGGAGAAGCCAAATGACTCCAGAAAGGCTGAATAAGGATTCCTTCAGGTTTCTTCATTTGTTTGCCAGCTACTGACAAAATCTTGGCTTTTTTGTTCTCAGCAAAATTTGTCCAGACCTCATACAATTTGTACTGATTTTTTTTTTTTTTTTTTTTACAGAAATAAAAAAAAAAAAAAAAAAAAGAAAAAACATACCCAATTTTTACCTCAGCCAAGTGTGTCTCTCCTGCTCTACCCTTTGCAGAAAGTGCTGGCTCAGATAATTCAGCAGCAGGAAATAATTTCCCTCCCCAGGCAGGCAGAGCTGTAACCTCATCTCATTCATTAATTGCTCAGGGATTAGATAGCTGTCCCACTTCCCCATGCCAGTGAGTAGGTGGATTTACGTCCTGTAGTAGTGTGGATGTGTAGCTGCTCTCTTGGCTTGCTCAGAATGAAAGATTACAACAATTAGAGCTGGTGGAGTTTAATTTTTTTTATTTTTTTCCTCCTTCCATGTGCGGTTCTGCCAGCAGGTGGCATTCTGGCCATGCTGTAAGCTTCCTAGTGGTCGATAGAAAGTGTCTGCAGGCTCAAAACACGACAAAATTAGGCATTTTGATTTGTAAGGTATTATTTTAGTTCCTCCAAGTCCGATTAAAAAAAAAAAAAAACAAAAAACCCAACTACATAAATATATATATTTTATGGGATTTTTTTTTTTAAGTTTACGCAGGTTGATTTCTGAAATCTGGTGACTTGCTCCTCAATTTATTTGGAGAGTTTTCTCTTAATATTTTTCTTTCTTTCTGTTGCCCTGGCATGGCTGGTGCTGGAGGCAGCAGAGCAGAGGGTACCAGGGGAAGGGATGAGCCTCAGAGACAGCTCCTTGGTGGACATTGCTGGGTCACAAAATAAGACTCAGCTGGAAGCTTCTGTTTAGTACAACAGATGAGAGGTTTGGGGTTTTTTTTATTTGGTCTTTTTTGGTTTTGTTTGTGTGGTTTTGTCCTTGTTTCCCCCCACTTGATAAAAGAAACCAGAACCATCTCTTGATCAGATAAAATGGGTGTGCTAGAAAAGTTTCGTTCCACCTCTGTCTTCCAGCTGGGGAGGTTATTCCACTTTTTTTTTTTTTAATTTTTTTTTTTTGTGTGTGTTTCTACTCTCCCTTCCTTACTGCCAGCCTTTCCTGTCTACTGTTTGGACTGCTCATCTTTGCTTCTCCAACCCAACCTGCTCTGATCCTTCCCCACAGAGAACAAGACTCCAGTTCACCCTGGGTTTGCCTCCAATTAAGAGATTGCACCTGTTTATTTCTGAGTTTACATTCTGTGACAAGAAATGGGCTAAACCTTGGCACCTCTCCCTTTGCTTTCTGCCAGATGCAGTTATGTTGCAATTCCTTCAGCACTTTTTTTTTTTTTTTTTTTTCCCCTCTGTGGTTGACACCCACTGCTGTTTGTAATTTCAGCAGCTCTGGCACCACCGGGGGTGATGGCCTTGCAGAAAATAGCGTGAGAGCACCAAGGGAAGGGACACTGGGAATAATCTTAATTGCTGTGGTAATTAATTAGACAGCAATGTCATTTAGGCTACAGGAGCCGTTGTATCACGAAACCGTGAAGTGTGGTGGACTTTTTTTTTTTTTTTTATCACTGAGTTTTGTGCAATCTGGGTTGTTCTGCAAGTCATGCAGAGATAAAACTCGTTTCTCTTGCAGTTGGGGCTCGTTGGCTTGACTCAGCATTTGTGAGAGCAGGGTTAGTCAGATGCAGGAGGTTCCCTTTTGACCTTATCTCACCTTATTGTTAAGGCAGAAGTTACAGAGTTTGGGTCCTTCTGGATTTCTTCCTTTCCTGGGCAACTGGGCTGCAGCTCGGACCAGTTTGGGTTTGGCAGTGCAGGGTCTGGGTGGGGGTTGTGCCCAGTTCTGGTTCTTCCTGACCCAACCAGCAGTGTGTCCAGCTCTGCTCCTCACACACCACTTCCCAAACAGAACAACACTGTGTGGTTTTAAAGACAGGAGTTGTAGCTGAACTCCATCCTGTGTCTGTTCTCCTGAAAATGAAGGATTTTTGTTTTATTAGGACGCATTCTGGGCGAAGTTCCCAGGAACTTGGTGCAAGCAGCCATCTGAAACTCAGCTCCTCGCTCGCCCTGCTGCAGCCTCGGTGCCATCACACAGGGAGATGAAAGCTCCTTTTCCCACTTCAGCTGCTCTGTGGTTGTTGGCAGACTGGTTGAATGAAAGGATTTGGATACATTTTGAGTTTAATATCAGAAATTATTACCGGCTTAACCTTCTGACCTCTCTCCCTCCTTCCTCTCCTCCTTCCCTCCAAGCTGCCGGCATCTCCCTCTGTTCACTCTGCTCTTGTTGACTGTCCTGGCAGCTGATGCCACTTCACTGGGCTCTGGGTTATTCTCAGATAATTATGTACTCAAACCTGAAGCCTCCAGCTCATTTGCAGGCTGATGGTCAAATAAATAAGCAGAAACAGGCCTGAACCGACTGCTCAGCAACGTGAAGAACAAGATGCTCCCAAAGTCAGCGTGCTGGGCTATTGCCTGTTCTGGAGAAAGTTTTGTAGGCTTAGTTCAAATCTTGGCTGTGGATTTGTACCTTGGATCAAAGTTTTGTTGCAGGCCCTTCTCCAATATAAAGCAAAGAAACGTAAAACAACAAATATCCAGTGAAATCCAAACACAATCTGCTCTATGTTATGCTACAAAAATGAATGAACTCTGCCTCCCACCCTCTCCCACTGTGACTTGCTGTGAATAAGCACTGCTCAAAGGAAACTATCACAAGAACTTCTGCCTCTTTCCAGCAGGAATAACAATGGAGCAAGGAAAAATGCTGAGTGGTTTTATCTCTGCTCTCCCAGGAAAGCAGGTAGAGGTGAAGAGTGGAGGGGGTGTTTTAAGCAGCACTGAGAGAACTCACCCTTAGCACAGAATTCCAGCCCAAAATAGTCAATTCTAAAGCTTTAAAAGTTTTTTGTTTTCTATTAAGTTCAGCAAAACTCTTTCCTGTCCTTCATAAGGAACATCCTATACCTTATTTGAGACTTTCCAGGCCCACTGGTGGATAGGATATTGATGGAAATCAGGCAAATTAGGCTAAATCCATTTGTCTGTTACTAATGAACCTTCAAGCCACTGGGTTACAAGTCACTGCTGGACCTGTGGGATTGCAGGGAAGGCTCTGCAGGGTGACTCTTGTGCTGTAGGGAACCCAGGCATCAAGCCTGTGCTCCAAAGCAGAGAAAGGACAAATCTCCCTGACTTTTTCCACTTTGAGCCTTGGTTAAAGGGCTCCTAGAAGCTGCTGGTTCCTGCCCATGTCCTGGTGAGTGTAAATGTGCTCCTGCCCCAGCAGGGAATGAGGGAGTTGAGAACCCCAGGAGTGAGCAGAGGTACCAGGTTGCTTGTTTCAAGGTTTAGGAGGTTTTACCAGTTTGTGAGGGGGCTGGCAAATCCCCCTTGGGTGCTGGGTGGGAGAGCTCAACAGTCCTACAGAAACAGGCAGTCAAGAGGTAATAAAATACCTAAATCCAACTGGGGTTTTATGTTTTCAAGACATTCTTCATGAAAGCTCCTGCAGTGCTGGGTTCCAGGCTGTGTTCTGGTGGCTGCTGTGGTCCAGCCAAGATGATGGGAAAAAGCTACAAAGACAGGAAGAGTGTGAAGAGACTTTAGTGTCAAAAGTGGGGAAAAGGCTTGGGGGAGATGAATGAGATGTGTTGAAAAGTGCCAACCTTGTAAACAAACAAAATCTGCTTTTTAAACTTCAAACATAAAACAGCTCAGTCTGTTAAAACTGAAAAATATTATGTTTCAAATTGACAAAAGCCATTATTACAGTGACCAATTCCACCTTTTCCCTGTGTTTGTTTAGAAAAAGATTTATCACTCCAGCCCTGTCCCATGCCCCAGGTAGGAATTCTGAGCTCTCATCATCTGTGTCCCAGCCACCTCTAATTAATTCCTCCCTGACCAGTAGCCAGCACACGGCTGCAGAACCAGTGTTTATTTTCTTTCTTGCTTATTTATTCATCCAAAAGCACAAGACAGAACTGCTTCTACGTGTTGGGAACTCTACAATTGTTCAAGTTTCCGAGAGGTCACAAGGGTCCCAGATAACATTAGCAGCTAAGTGCTATGTTGTCCTTTTGTGTTATCAACAGGAAACATCTTGAGCAGCACAGGAACTCCAGCTTTGTAATTGGCCTGGTGCAAGAACATGACAGCATTTTCTCATCCTATCAGGACTCGGATATTTTGGGAGCTGGTATATAAAGCTTGGAGCACACAGTGTCTCTTGGACATTAGGAACAGGTTCATGGCAGGAATCAGCGTGCTTTGCTATTTTAGTAGTTGCTATAGTTGCAGCATGAATGATTTTTCTTGCCCTGCACAGTTCAGGGTGGTATTTCATTACAGCTCAGATGTATATTTTTATTATTTGAGCCCAGATGGACAGATTGAAAAGAATTAACGTGGTGATATAAGTCTGGTAAAGAAGGCTTCAGCAAATAAACAACCAATCCATAAATCACATCGATGCAGGCCTTGTTTAGCTTTCATTAAATACTCCCAGACTTCTATGGTGCAGGATTGAGCTTTGTCCAAGCAAATTTCTGATTTGCTAGATGATAAAATGTTATATTTGGGCTCTGAAATAAGAATCATTCCGTGGGCTGAATGATCTATGTGTTGAGGGGGAACAGCCCTGCTGCCTCATGGAGTTAATGGCAAAAAAGAAAAAAAAGTGCAGTAACATCTATAACTAGTATTAGATCAGAGCAAAGAGTGTTTAAATGGAGCTGTAAAGAGCTGAGCTGGAAGGGGGCCAATATTGCAATTAATATTCTGTACAGAATTACACCACTCTCTGATTATAGCAAAACCTCACTCGGACCATTCGATCCAGAGCTGGAGTGGTTTTTTCCATAGCTGCTGCCCTCCCTGGTTTGGTCCAAACTGTAACTACTGAGATGGAAAAATGACAACAACAACCCCCAGCCTGATGACAGCCCAAAATGCATCCTAAAAAAGTGCATAAGGAGAAATTCTAATAACATGAGGGGGAATTTTAACCCTTCAGCATGAGCAGTGCTATGCAGCCCTGACTGTATCCATCCATCCATCCATCCATCCATCCATCCATCCATCCATCCATCCACAGAGTTCCCAGAGTCAAATTTTCTAACTTGTTAGCCACTGCAATTAGTAGTCACTTTTATCAAAGCTTTTTTTTAAACACCCCTCAACTTTAGAAATCAATATTCTTTCTAGAGAGCAAATTCTCTGGCAGAGCTGGGCAAAGGGAGCATTTTGTTATCAATAAAACCCACTTCTACCGTGAGGAATGCCAAGATTTTGGTTCTCTTTTTATTCTGTAACACAAAAGAAAAGCCTCAGGAGTTGGCAGGCTGGATTCAGCACATCACTTGCCCAGTGCTGGTCCATCTTGTCCCTGTCCCAGAACCTCCTGACACCTCCAGGCAGTGCCAGCTCCGTTCTGCAGCTCTGGGTTGCTCTGCAAAAACGATGGCCCCAAACTTATCTTTGTGTCAAATACCAAAAATATCAGGGGCTGATGACACAGGAGTTATTTCTGAGGGACTGACACAGGACATAGCTGCAGCATCGTAAGAGGTTTGGGTTTTTTTTTTCTCCCTCTTGCTCATCCTTGCAACACGCTGGTGGAGGTGGGGGAAAGGAGGGAACATTTTGGTCTTCCTGACTCAAGCATTTGAGTAACCAAGCTCCCCAAGGCAGCACTGGTGAAGCAGCTTTCTTTTTTTCCACAAAGTATTTTGTGACAGAATAGCCAGAGGGGCTCAGATTTATGAAGTGACATTTTTTTTGTAGCAAGCACAAGATTATTTTTTTATTATTATTTTGATTTTTTTTTTTTTTTTTTTTTTTTTTGCCTTTTGGGGTGAATTCAGCAGAGAAAAGAAACAGCAGCTGCAATGGCTGGAAGTTAAAACTCAGCAAAGCCAAGCTAGAAATGAAGTGGTTGCTTCCAGCAGAGTGTGTGTGAGTTTGTGTGCATGGCTTTGCTGCTGGAAGAACTGATGGAGGGGAGGGCTGGAAGATGAACAGGGGGGGGGAATCTCTCTTCCCAAAAACTGCACTCCCAGAGCTGCTGCAGCTCATCCACAGCCATGGAGCAGCCTCTCTTATATCATATTATATATAATATATTAAAGGCATTATATTAAAGGTGATGCTCTCAAGGACCACAGAGGTCCCTTGCCCCCAAAACTTCCAAGGGATCCTTCCTAGAGGTTTTTTGCTCACCAAAGCTCCTGCCCTCCAACAAGCCACACACACTGGGTTTAAGGTACTCTGGGATGTCCCCAGGGAAGGAGGCAGCCCCAGCAGTGCCTCTGCCCTCAGAGACCTGCTCAGCCACGTGTCCTGTATGGATCCTGGGTGGAAAAGTGGTGATCCATGGGGAACCGTGGCACAAGGCAAAGGTTCTGTGCCCTGCCCTCCATCCCCATGCACAGCCCACTGCAGGTATTTTCCCTTTTCCCCATCTCCAGGAGGTTGCTTCCCCTGCCCTTTGCCATCTGGGGTAGAAGTTGTTGGCTTGGGAGCCTCACATCTCCTGCCTTCTGACCATCTCCTCGCCCCATGCCCCCAGAGTGAGAGAGAAGATAAATGTTAAAACTGCTTTTCCCTGCACCCCCAGCACATTTCAGTCTCCATGTGCCTTTTTCTGGGCAAACATTTAGTTGTGCCCCACGCTGGATCCCATCAAGTCCAGAGCCATTCCAAAGCTCCCTAAGCAGAGGAAAGCTTTCAGGACAGCATCACAGCTTTTTAGGGCACAGGATGAAAGAGCAGGCGTCAGTCACAGCAAATTGCCTCCAAAATCTTATTCTTGGTGGGGTGAGTGCTGCTCCCCAAGGCTGCCCAGGCACTGCAGAAGGTTATTTGCAGAGCAGGACACCGAGCTGAGCCCCTGTCTTATAGAGCAGAGCTAAAGGATTGGGGATAGAGCTGCTGGAGGTTGGGGAAGGAAGCAGAGCTGAGCTGTGCTGAGCAGAGGTTTGCATTTTGCTGCTCACTGGAGTGCAGTGCAGGGCTTTCTATGAAGGAAGCAGGAGTGGGGCTGCCCTGTGCTCAGCAGGAGGGTGAGGCCAACCATCCTGCTCAGATTGAGCAAACCAAAACTTCTGCAGGGCTCTGAGCAAAGCTCAAAGCCCGGAGCACCCACAGGGTGGCAAAGGTGTCTGGGGCTGAAATTCTTCACCTCTTTTTTTTTTTTTTTTTTTTTTTTTTTTTTTTTTGGTTGGTTGCGTGGCTTCACCACCACTTTTATCTCTTGGTCTGTGACAGGACAAGGGCAGCTGTAGCCAATTCCCACGGGCCTGCAGAGCATCAGGGAAATAAACTGGAAAAACTCCATAGGTAAAGGCAGAGAAAGAATTATTGCTGCCAGCGTGGCTGAAAGTGAAAAGGCTGAAAAAGCCTTTGGCCCACATGGGGAGGAGACCTTCTTCTTGTTTTTCTGATACTCTTGAAAAGAAAAAAACAAAACCACCAAAAAACCAACAACCCAGCTGCTTTTCATTTGCTGTGTTACACCAGCACCACGGCCTCAGCAGGGCTCAGAAATTGGGGCTCTCCTGGTGCTGCACCAGGAGGAGCTGAAAGTACCCAGGAGCTGGAGAGGGGCTGGGGCACAGCAGTGGGAAAAATGTCCTGGATATTAATTTTGATTTTTTAAAAAAGCCCCAAATCCAGCCTTTTAGCCATCATTAGAATGCAAGCAATTGGGCACCTATTAATTTCCCACCCTGGGGCACTGAACCTCTCTTTGCACTGACAAAGAGCCAACACTGGGTGCAAAGGAGAAATGGACATTTTCTATTATTCTGGAGGAAAAAAAAAATACACTCTTCCAGTCTGCTGTAATGATACTTTTGGGCAAAACAGATTATTTTGACTTTGGACAACACCATTCACGAAATGCTGTGCCACAAGGTTGGTCTGAAGGAAACCACACACGATTTGACTCCTTTTATCTCCTATCAGCAGTGGAGAGCTCGGTGTGGTTACAGTTCTCATTTCTGAGAAGAGGGGATCATATTTAATCATTGTGTCAGTTGGCACAAACACCGTGTTTGTAGTGAAATGCTAAAAAAGCAGCACATTTATCTTTCCCTGATCAAGATTTGCCTGATAGAAGCCTTAACGTTCAAACTCATCAGTAATGAAACCTGTGAAGGGCTCAGCTCCCCAGCTTGTTTACCAGAGCTTATTTTAAAGAATGATCTGACCTCTCCTGTATAACAAATACAATATCAGTAATCTCCACCCAAGGGCATTCATTTCTTGGCAGACTTCACTTTGGCTCTAAGATATTATTCCTGGACTTTTTTTTTTTTTTTGGGGGGGGGGGGAGGGATGACAGCAACTGACTTGCTTCACTGAACAGCACATTTCCAAACCCAAAGTGCCTACAGGGGTTGCCTCATAGCACGTCCCTACCAGCTGCACAAGTAGAGAAGCCAAGAGTAATTTGGAGGGGGAGAGAGAGAGAGAGAGAGAGATTTTTGAAGCCTGGGGAGAAGGCTGTGATTCCCCAGCTGCCCCACACCATGAAGGGCCAGAGAATTTCACCCCCTCTTTCCTCCAGTGAGCCCCTCACCTCTGCACAGAGCACTGCACAGCTCAGAGGTATCTGTTGCACCAGTGATAGCCAACTGCTCACTGTTTACACCACCCTGATACTGACCAGCCCTGATTTCTATTATTTTACTGGCACCAATTTGTTCTGTGGGATGGAGAAGTCCCAAGCAGAGGGAAACCTCCCCTGCACCACAAAGTGACCACACAGAATCACAGAATAGAATCATAGAATGGTTTGGGCATGAAGGGACCTTAAAGCTCATCCAGTGCCACCCCTGCCATGGTCAGGGACCCCTCCCACCAGCTCAGGGGGCTCCAAGCCCCATCCAACCTGACCTGAGACACTGCCAGGGATGGGGCAGCCACAGCTTCCTTGGGCAACCTGGGACAGGGGCTCAGCACCCTCAAATTCAAGAATTTCTTCCTAATGTCCAACCTAAATCTCCCCTCTTCCAGTCTGAAGCCATCTCCCCTTGTCCTTTCACTACACCCCTCTGTTAAAAGCCCAACCCCAGCTTTCTTGTAGCCCCTTCAGACATTGGAAGGTTTCTCTAAGGGCACCTCAGAGCCTCCTCTTCTCCAGGCAGAACACCCCAACTTCTTTAGCCTGACCAAGCACCACCCAGAAAAGCCAATCCTTGCCCTAAAGGAGGTCCCTCAGCACTCATGGTTAAATCTTGTGGGGTCAGTGTCTGTGCAGCACCCACTGTGCACAGAGGTGTCAGTGGGTGCAAAGGCTGAGAGGGAAGGAGACAGGAGTGCTGCTGGGGAGATGCAGTGAGTTTTGTGCACACTCAGTTTCAAGAATTGCTTTTCTGCAGAAAAGGCTGCTTGAGCTCCCAGCAAACCAACAGGAGGAGGTGACAACACCAGGGGCTCCTTGCCAGGCACTCAGGCCCTTCAGGGATAGCCCTTTCCTCCTCCAGCAGCATCTCCCAGCAAAGCAGCTCCCCAGGCAAAAAAGGAGCCTCGCTGAAAGTCCCTCTGAGCGATGCTGTGTCAGCTCCACCCCTGGATCAGGTGCTGAGCAGGGTGCACAGGACCTTTGCTTTCTCAGAGGTTTGAGTTTCGGTGGTTTCTAACGACTTGTTCAGTTGCTATGAATTGTGGAGGAGTTTAAAAACCTGAGCCAAACAGCAAGGAGAAAAGCCAATACACAAGGCAGCACTTTGCCTGTGTCCCTGGCACAACTTGGTGTGTCCTGATGCTGCTCAGTTTCCTCCTGCCACCAGCATCCCACTGCCAGGGACTTGCTGCACAGATGCCTCTGTCTATAGAGTCACCCCAATCCCAAAATCCTTGGGATTTTATACATATATGTGTATGTGTGCTTGTATATAAATACAGGTTACCTATAGATGGTTTCCATACATAATATGTATCTATAAATACATATAGATTAATCAGAATGCAATGACTCAACTACGCTTGCTCTAAAAATGAAGCACCCATAAAAGATGAATTATGATGCTACAAGTCTCTACCAGGCAGGAAACTGGACCTTTGCTAATAATAACAATTGCAGCACCTCATACTTACTATCCATGACAGTATTTTATAGAAACTCAGAAAGCATGAAGTGAAAAAAAAAAAAAAAAAAAAAAAAAAAAAAAAAAAAAAAAGCACTCCCAACCTGAGGCCAGCACAAGCAGCTTTTCAGCTTTTTCAGTCGCTGCTCTCAAGGAGGGAAACAACTTTCATTTACTTGGCGGCTGCAAGGGAGCAGGTGTGCAGCTGGAGCTGAGTTTCATGCCTTGGTTTTCAGGGCACGGGGAGCAGAGATGTGCACACAGCTGAGTTTTTGCTGGGTGGATGGCATTCTTGTTTTGTAACATGGAAGTTTTTCTCTTGCTGGAAACTTTCTCCCCTCTCCGGTCTCTGCGTCTCAGGAGAAGGGAATTCAGGGTCCTGTTGGAGGAAGTGCAGAGCTTGTGTTCATGGGCTTGATTTAGTACTTTGATATTATGCTGATTGAAGCCAGATACAAGTCCTATAGACAAAGCCATCCCTCCTGAAGCATTAAAAATGCTTTATTTCATCTGTCATCCTGTCTTGAAGTGTTTGGAGCATCTCTGAAGGTTTAAGCTTCTTTGCACGTGGTCATCTGGGCTGGGCTGCCAAAGGAGAAGTCTACAAAGATCAAGGACAACTCTACCCCATGGAAAATCAGCTGTGCTACAGCCCTCAGGCTGGGAACCCAGGAAAAGAGCAGCTTGAGCCAACGTTGATGGAAAGAAGAAAAGAAAAAGAAAAACAAAACTCGGGGGGGAAGAGGTTGGCCGAACACATCTCTTGATGCTTTTTCTGCAGGTGGCTTCAGTTTCAAAGCCACCTCTGTCCTTTAGCTACAAAGTCTGGGGCTGGCCACAGCCCCTTGAGGTTTACTGCTCAGCTGTTGAGCTGCTGGAGCTTTATCAGGGCTTTATAGAGCCAAGGAGAGGAGAGACCTGACAGTTTGGAGGCCTGCAAGAAACAGCCTGGGTGGCTTCAATTCCAGCTTCAAGATGAGCAAGTGAAGCACCAACAAGGGCTGGTAGCTGCAGCCTTTGAAATACTTCAGCATGAAGGCAGTGAAAAATAATACTTTGTTAACTTCTTGCTTAGGAAAAAAAAAAACCAAAACCCAAACAACAACAAACAAACCAGAGCACTTCCTTTAATGACACATGAGATGACAGTGGTGCTTTTATGACTCCGGGATGAATCACTGGATGGATGCAGGGACAGACTGTTCCTATCTGAGGGTTGTTGTCCTGGTGGTTCACCATCACCCAAACAAGGTCTTCTCTTGCTCTCTGGTGTTGTCAGCAGCAGCAATTCAGCTGCTCCAAGCTCTTGCAGGGCTGAGCAGCCCAAGATCCCCTCTGATAACTCAAGAGCTTGGTGTGTCAAGCCAGGCTCTTGACACCCTCACTGCCACCTCAGCTCGTCCTTCCCACCATGGCAAACCAAGGTGTCTCTGGAGCTCACCAGGCTTTTCTTGCCCTGTATCCCTCCTAATGTAGTTCATATGTCTCGACATTTCCCCTTGCAAGCATCTGTTCTTTCCAAATTCCTTACATTTTAGATTATATATCTTTGGGTTTGATCTTTTGCATTAAAAAAAATGCTTTCATTTGAAGCTTAATAGTGAGGGCTCAGTGCATCTGCCAGAGCTCCTGGCACAGCCAGTGTCCTGCAGGAGCAATTACTTTCCAGTGAGCCTCTAAAATTGCTTATTTATTTCCACTTGTACGCCAAAAATACTTTAAAATCAGGACAGTTTTTTCCAGTTACACAATCACCAGAAATATCTTGAATCCATACACTTCCACTGTGGTTCAATAGTCAAACTGAAAATAGTCAGAAGTGTTTGTAAAATATGAAAAACTCTTCCCTCCCAGAACTGAGGCTTCAGAAACACAGCTCCGTGGGTCCGAGTCAACGAATGCCACAAAGCAAAACCAATTCCCCCTTTTTTATAACAACCCAGGGAAAAGAGCCTGCAAACGTGAGGGCAGAGGCTCTGCTGCTCCTCAGCAGCTTCCTGAGTGGAATTATCACAGCCAGCCACTTCTAGAAAGTCCTTTCATGTCTATTCATGTTGGGTTTATTTACTGCTCTTGGCAAAAAAAAAAAAAAACAAACCCAAAACAACGACAGTTGATTTCTGACCAGCCCTGAGCTTTAGGATATTTTTCCATTAGAGCTTTTCAACTAATTCTGGTTACTTTAGAGCATTCAGCAGCTGCTTCTACCCGCTTTGATTTATCAAAAACACTGATAAAATCTACTTTTTGGGTGAGTTTAAGCACCAGATCCTCTCCCCTCCTTGTCTTGGAGGTGCAGGTAACAAGGTGCACAATGATCTTCCAATGATCTCCAAACACTTTGCAAATCAAGGGCTCCATTTGTTTTCCTTACTCATGCATATTTTAAATTCCCTTTTAAGTTTCAACGGTTTGCAGGGGTGTAATTCAGAGCAGGCTGGGGCCTTGCATATTTTGCATACCAACGAGTTATGCGAGTCCAATTCCTGCAAAAAAGATTATCTGAGCATTAGGATGCACTTGAGGAGTAAAAGAAAAAAAAAAAAAAAAAAAAAAATCAAAAAATCACTGCAACAAACCCAGAGGGATTTACTTTGCAATATGAAGAGCAATGAAATGAAAGCAAGCATTGTGTCCATCACCAATGACCAGAATGGACCCAGCTTTTCTCTGAGCCTACTGAAGAACTGTGCTCTTAATTTGCAGGTTTAACTCCCTAGTTTTTTTCACATATATATATATATATATAAAAAAATATATATATGGCATCTAGACTTGAAATGAGATTGCAAAAGTAGAACTAGCATGATAAACCTTCAAAGCTGAAATAAAAAAGAACCTGTGTTTTAACTGAGTGCTGGGTATTTATACAGCCGGCACCGTTTAGCCCGGCTGTGTTTGAGTGAGAGCAAAGTCTGTGGTTGCAGTTGGGTATAAAAATATTGTAGCCTGCTCCTGCTTTAGGAACTAAACTTCAGTTCCCAATAGCTCCCTCTGTAATTCTCTTTCCAAATAAAAGGAAGAACTATTCCTGGCTCGTAACGGTGTATTTCTGTGGCTTCTTGAACTATAATGAAGGCAGTCTGGAATGTTAAAAATTACCTACTCAGTGCCAGCTCTTAACCCACAGTAATTTAAGCTTTAAATGTTTTGAAGTTTACATTTTGGGTCTGTTATTGTACAACTTTTTAATTAAAATGTTGCTGTAGTCCAGATCACTAATGCTGCTTGCTCAAAGATCCATTAACATCTATCTTAAAACCACTACTTAGGGAGTTTGATAATTTTGGTATTGAGGGCTAAGGCCATCTGCTTGGAAAATTATTTGGTTTTTATTTGGCTCCTTCTAATTGTAGAAATTCAAAGACATCTTTGATATCCACTGGATTCCAACAACGGAAACATCAGTTCTCTTTCTGTAAATGCCTCAGTGCTTGTCTCTACTGTAGAATAAATCTTGATACAGTTCAAGAAAGAATCTGCCAAGCTTGTCACTGATGAATCAGGTTCAGATTTTCTCTATGTGCTGGAGAGACAATATCCTCATTATCATCTCTGTTTTCCCACTGAAATCCTACTAAATAAATCAGAAAAACATGACAAGCTCACTTGGGGCTTCTAGATGTCATCATAACCCAGTAATAGCTATTCTTAGGATTTGTAGCACCATGAACTCTTCTTGGGATCTGTAGCAGAGAGTTTTAGGACTTCTGTGCTCTGAAATATGCCTTCACATTTATATCCTGCACACAAAGAAGTGAGACTTGAACCTCTCAGCTTAAGTTAAATATCCTCTTGTGCTTTGTGTGAACGGGGGTAATTTAGTCCAGCATCAGTGAAATGTACAAAACTTGAAAGTTGATATCACAAAGCTGATGTTCTGGTGTTTTTTGGGGGTTGAGAGGTCCCTCTGAAAGGCAGTGTCAGAGCTGGCCCAGTTTTTGAAGGAGATTCCCAGCAAGGCCCCTGGATACCAACTGCCCATAGGGATAACCCAGCAGGACAGCAATGGCTCCATGAGGATCCCACATATTGAGGGGGAAGTCAGAGCTTTCCAGCTGAGAAGACCTGTGTGCCTCCTTGTGCCAAAAAACTCAGCAATTTAACTGATTTAAGCCCAGGTTTAGATTCCTCTTTGGCCAGAGCCTCTTGGATACATATCATGTGCATGTAAACATCCAAATACCTCCCTGAAGGACATGGATTTAATTCCAAGATGTTGGGCAGCCCACAGTGGGAAGCTCTTCTGTCCTCCACCTGAAGCCTTGTCTGACAGCTCATTAAACCTCCAGGACCCCAGAGCAGAAGGACCCCAAAACATAAAACACTGCAGGCCAAGAAAGCAGCAGGAAGCACCTTGTATAATGCACAATTACACAGCTATTATTTGATTCCCATTTAGTAATTATCATAGAATCATAGAACTATTTGGCTTGGAAAAGACTTCTAAGTTTATCAAATCCAACTATTAACCCAGCACTGCCAAGTCCATCACTAAACCACGTCCCTAAGCACCACAATAATATCAGTTCTGCACTAACATCAATTTCCAGCATCCATGGGATTCTCTGCACTTCAAACAGCCCCTAAGATCCTAGAGAAACCCCTGGCAAGCTGGAAGCAAGCAAGGAAACAAAGTCCTTTGCTATCTCAAACCCCAAGCCCACAGTCCATCAACCAAAGAGCACACTGAAAAGCACAGTGGGCCTCAGGAGGCTCTCACTGCGTTGCCTCTGGAGGCTTCAGACCTTGACTTTTACCACCCTGCACCTTGCTGGGATGTGCCAGGAGAAGCAAACCCCTCTGACATATCAGGTGAGCTCTTTTCAAGCCAGCCACATGGCTTTTATCCACCAACGTGACATCATTTTCTGCACCAAGCCTTATTTTTAGCTACCAATTTTTGTTTTTCAGGTGCAAGTAAAACGAGGTGGTGTTATTTCCACATAATCGAGGCCAAAAAAGAAAAAAAAAACAAAACAAAACAAACCAGTTTCACTTTCTTTGAAGCTTTTTATCTCCCTACAACTGGATTTGAATCTCTGACTTCGTCACCACAACCCCAGAGCCATAACCACAAGGCCACATGGTCCCAGGGCTGTTTTTGGAGGTGGTAGTGATCTGAGCTATTTTAGAAGCTGCTAGCTATAAATTTCAGTTTATATTTGAAGGAGGGTGAGTTAGCTTTGAAAGTCCTTGGTGAATCTGTCCTTCATTGACCAGTGGGCAATTACTGAGGCCGCTGGCAAGAGGTTCTCCTGCAGTTTCTACCCTAAACCACCAAGTGCAAACAAACAGCAATTGTCACCAACAGTGATCCCAATTGTCCTGCCTGGTGTCACTGTCCCAGGAAGGGTTGTGACGCAGAAAGTCAATCTGCAGAGAGTCAGGTTTTCATTAGGGTGAGCCCCAAATAGCATCAAAACAAAGAGCAGTTTTAGAGCACTCTGCTGCACGTGATAAAGGCAAGGCAGCCACCTTGAGTCTTTTTTAAAAAAAGCCTTCACCCTGACCCTTCAGTTCATGAGGCATTTTTGCACTCTTGGTTTCCTGCCTGAAAATAAACGGGATCTGCTGGTGTGTGCTGCTTGTTCCAGAAACTACCCAGGCAAATGAATCCTAGAATCATAGAATCCTAGGGGCTGGAAGGGACCTGGAAAGATCATCTAGTCCAACCCCCCCTGCCAGAGCAGGGCCCCCTAGAGTACATCCCCTAGGAACGTGTCCAGGTGGGGTTTGAATGTCTCCAGTGAAGGAGACTCCACAACCCCCCTGGGCAGCCTGTTCCAGGGCTCTGTCACCCTTACAGTAAAAAAATTTTTTCTGATATTCAACTTGAACCTCCTATGCTCCAATTTACACCCATTACCCCTTGTCCTATCACTGGTCACCACTGAGAAAAGCCTAACTCCATCTCCCTGACACTCACCCCTTACATATTTGAAAACATTGATGAGGTCACCCCTCAGTCTCCTTTTCTCCAAACTAAAGAGACCCAGCTCCCTCAGCCTTTCCTCATAAGGGAGATGCTCCACTCCCTTAATCATCTCAGTAGCTCTGTGCTGGACTCTTTCAAGCACTTCCCTGTCCTTCTTGAACTGAGGGGCCCAGAACTGGACACAATACTCCAGGTGTGGCCTCACCAATGCTCTGAGCTCTGACTCTAACTTCAGAGCTCAGGTTTGCAGAAGAAGGGTCACTTGCCAAAACAAGGCTGGACTGAAGAGATTTGCTTGCTCATTCAAAAGAAGGTGCCCCTGGCACAGCCAGAGCCCAGATGTTGGTCATGAGACCCAAAGAAGCAAGGAAGGCTCTGCAGAACGTGCTGTTAAAAGCTGCACAATGCAGGAGTCAGCTCTTTCACATCTAGAAATTGTTTACATTTTTCTTTCCTCATAAGAGTAGTTTTCAGCTGCAAAAGTCAACCACATCTGTGTGAGATGTAGATAACTTTGGGAGTAAAATGATTTCAATCAGAACAGGGCCATCTGAGAGGTGGTGGTAGTTACTCATTCAAGATCATGCTCGATACACCCAGCTCAGGATTTTGTTGTCACTGCTGTAGCAAGACACAGCTGCTTGTGCAGTGTTACTGAGACCAGTAAAGCAGACATTAATTTTACTCTCTTTCTCATGATACAGACAACCTCTCCCACTGGAGATGCTCTCACACCACAGCCAAGCTCCAAGGAAAAGGCAGAGGGCAAAAACGCTGCCGTCGTACGAAGCCAACAGAAGTGGTCAAACCTTAAAACAGAATAATAATTTTTTTCTTTCTAAAAGGCATAACCTAGAGAGACTGCAGGACTGAAGAAGGAAAAAGAAAATAGACAGGAATGCCACAAATCTGTAGAGCTGGGATTGTATTACCTACAATTGCCTTTAGCTGCCTAAGAACTGGCAATAACATCCCAGGGTGGGATGAATTCTCCATCACACTCTCTAAGTACAAGCAGACCCTTACAATTCCTTAGCCAACATGCTCAGGCTGTTGATGATTCAGAATGAGGAGGAGACTAAAACCACCTTGCTGCCCAGCTAGGAAGGAGCAGGTCAGGGAAATCCTCCTGCTCCAGGGAACCTGCTCCTGACGACCGTGCTCATCCCTCCAGAGCCTGGCAGAAATACTGGGACTGCAGAGGCCAGGGAGATGTTACAGATTATTCTGGTTCATGCCCAGGGCAGCAAAAATAAATGACCAGAGCAAGATGGGACGACTGGAAATGCCCCATGAAAATCAGAAAATCACATCATCCAATACTCTGCAGTTCCCATCTCTGGTCCCAGGTCATCATTAGTGACAGACACGAGAAGGGGCTTCAGGGGAAGGTTTCTTAGACTATTGCACAGTGTCATCTCAGGAGAAAAACCAGCATTCTCAGCACTAAAGGTCACATCTATTCGGATACTTGAAAGCCTTTTTGGAAGCAGGAGTCCCTTTGGAATTGCAGTGGAAACTCTGCAAGCAAAAATAAAACCTGAAGGACTAATGTTACACATAAAACGCATGGGCAAAGGCACCAAGAAAGTGCAACTGACCTCTTCTGTTGTCTCTCAGGAAATCACAAGTCAGTTATGCCTGTTATAACTATTATTTAATAGTTGAGGAATGGCAAGGTTTAGAGCCTTGTGCTCAGGGCTGGACACAGGCCTTTTACTGAAGTACTCACAACACCCATTTTGTCCTGGTTTCCAGGAAGGAAAGGTTGCTCCTGGAGCCTAAGAAAACTGTCACAAAAATCTCGAAGGGGAAAGAAAAAATAAAATAAAATTTATAAAAAACCCAAACAAACAAGGAAAACATTTCACTAGAACCCATCTTTGGAAAAATATAAAAATATTTTTCCATCCCGAGAAATAACTATAAATAATGTTTGAACTATTAAAAGGGTGAACGCAGGAAAAAAAAGCCTATTTACATAGGAGCATTTTGTGCTGTTTCAGTCTAATTTGTCACCGATGTAGGAGCCTCATACGTTTAGCTGGAGGAAATCCAGAGCTTTCAAAGGTTTTCTGTCAGGGCTTGAAAAGTTGCCAGTTTTTTTAATGGAGCCGAGCAGTCTCAGGCCTGTTGTTCTCAGAGATTTTGTGAGCCAGGGCCGCATGTTAGCAGGAAACAGAGCCAAGTGGGCTTCCTGAGCGTCTGAGAGAGGAAACACAGTAATAAGCATGGAGGCTGTGGTTAAAAATAACTCTGGTATATAAAGGCTGCAAAGGATCCCCTCTCGCTCATACGCGCCGCTGCCTCTTGGCCGGCGCCGAGTCCGTGTGAGCGAGAGCTTTGCCTGGGATGGGAGCAGGTGGTTTGTGAGCAAAAGAAGAGAGAAAACCCTCGGGGAAGAAGGCACAAACCAGCTCTCAGTCAGGATGTTTTCAGCAAGCAGGAGCCCAGGTTTTTGGTTTGGGTTTTTTTTTTGTTTTTTTTTTTTCTTTCTGGTTGCCAGCGGAGGGTCTGACTCTGAAGTTGCGTTGAAAAATAACTCGGGTTTTCTGCGAGATGAAACTCAAAAAAAGAAAAAAAAAAAAAAAAGGGAAGAGGGTGAATCATGCGAGGTCTTGAGCAAGAGGAGAAAGGGCCCCTGAAATGGTTACCACCAGGCCCAGTGTGGCTCCCACCACTTCTGCTCCAGCAGCTTTAATCCCACCCTGTGCCCCCCCCTTGGCCAACTGGAGGAGTTAAATGTGGCAACCACCAACTGAAGGGATTTGCCACCAGCAATCAGTGTTTTGCAGTCCCTGCTTCTCCTTGCTGAATTCATTTTGCATCAAATTAGGGCCATCTTTTTCTTTTTTCTTTTTTTTTTTTTTTTTTTTTTCCCTTCAAAGGCAGTGATTTTCCTTGCAAATGTGGGATCAAAAACCCACAGTGATCACTTGGCAAATCAAGGCACCCTTTCCCCTGCTGTAACCTGACACTGACACCCATACTGAACTCCGTTCTGAACACTTCTTTGTAGCCCACATTATGCTGTAATTGGCAAAAACACATTCTTCCCAGGCTTGTATTTTTATTGCAAACATTTATTTGGCACTTTATGTGGCAAATGAAAAGAAAATTTCACAACTCATTCTACAAAGTTGCATTGTATTAGGCTGTCCCTTGAAAAGCAATTTATTGCTCAAGAATAGCTGTAACTGTTCAAGGGATTTCAACAGCATTATTTACCTTAAACTACTATTGCTGTGTATATCCTACAGAACCAAATATTAATAATTTTGATCAGTATCAACTCTGAGGGCTGGCACTTGACTCCATCCTAGGGCTTATGGTCAGCAGTGGCTTTCCTTGAGGGCAGATCAGATGAACAATTTGGAGTAAATTTTCAGGTTCATGCAAAAAAAAAGCTGCAGTTTTGTTTCTGAACAGAAGGCATTTTCTCCAATGCACTGCTCCTAAGCTCAGATGTAGCCAGGGATTGAAATAAATCAATATCCTAAAAACGTAGGCATTAATAGCTCAAGGAAAAAAAAAAAAAATCACAACAATGGACACAAGCATCTGGAAAAAAATCTGTCCCAAAATATCCCACTTTAAGTTTCAATGCTTAATCATAGCCATATAACTCATTGTGATCATGGAAAAAAAAAAATATATATATATATATATACCATTCTGAGTACTTCAGTGATCTAAGTCTGAGAAGGACTTCAGAGTCCAGGAAGACAAATGAGATCAGCTGCTCTATACATACAGCCTGTCCTGCAAAGATTCCTGTCTTCCTCTGCCTGGCTAATTCACTAAGCTCTGATTCATACTTCCATGTATTCAACCAGAGAAAGTCATTCCAGGCAGCAAGCAATACCAATTAACAGTGTCACAGTTAATGAAATGCTTGCTCCACTATTCCCATTACTCAACTGCAGGACATATGAGTAATAAATAATACAGGTGCAGTACAAAGAAGGGGTTTTATAAGTGAGAACTCAACTCTCTGTGCTCATCACATGAAGCCAGGCTTTCCACCCTCTCCCCTACATGATCTCCCACACTTTCTGTATTTGGTGAATAAACCTCCACTTACCAGACAAAACCATAACCTAGAAAGATGCTCTGCATGTCAATGAGGGAAGAAACCCAAAGCTTTCCTCACTTCTAAGTGATTCTCAGCTTGTGACTGGTTTTGAGCTTTGTCCAGTTTCCCCCCCCCCTCAAATCCTCCTCCAGTTAAAACCTGTGAACTTCAAAGTGACAAAAAAATCTGCTCAGGCAGCCAGCTGCATCTGCCCTGCTGACTCAGACTGCAACAGAGCTCACAAATTAGAGAGAAAAGTGCCTCTGATTAGTTCTTTGAACACTTTTTTCAAACACTTTTTCTCCAACGCTTTTTTCCCCCCCCTGCATTAATTAAACCCCAAGCACAGCTCTCACTTCTAAAACCCAGTTAACTTTGCATGTCTTACAACATCACTAAGTGTCCCAAGTGGACAGAAGAGATAAAGACATCATTTTACTTTCTCTCCTGTCATCTCCAACCAATTATGCACAATCTCTCCTTAAACACAGACCAGGAAAGACGTGACCAGTATGAAATTCCCCAGTGTAACACCCATTCCATTCCAGAATTAAAGCAGTTTCATCTCACTGGGCTCCTAGCTTTGGGGAGGCTATGAAATGTTTGTAAATAGTCACAATAATTCTGAATGAAAGCACACAGGTACTTTCCAGCCCGTGGTCCTCTTATGCCACACCCTCCCTGCCCATTTCTTCACTAGAGATTTGATTCTGTAATCAAAAATATTTGGCAACAGCTGAAATCTGCTCCTCATAATCACTGACTGGTAACCTAAGCAGTTTCAGTGAGACAATGAAACCCACTTGCAGAGTTTCTGAAACCGTGGTAGCATTTCACAGTTCTGTAAAAAGAGAGGGGGGGAAACAACAACAACAAAAAAAAAATCTCTGAAATGTGTTTTTAATTGCCAGCTGAAAGGGACATCTGCAACACAACATATGTGCATTCAACACGCACATCAGTACAATCTGGCAGCAACACAACTACATACCTAATCAAAGCTGATAATTAAAAAGCTGGCAGGGATTGTTTAGGTTTGAAGAGTCCCCAAATCAAAAACGACAAAAAATCACTTACAGCTGAACACTATCATCCTTCACACAGCACAATGAAGTAACAACACACAATTCCCCGGATTAAATTCATTAAATAAATTATTTTTTGCACGAGTTACTGAACCATGAAGATATTTCAGTGATGGGAACAGTATTTTCTTACACGTTTCTGAGAAAGGCTTTCTTTTTATGAGCTGACTTATTTATTGAAATGGACTTGAAGCTTCTTTTCCCTTTGCATTGCTGGATGTCTGTCTGGCTGAAGTGGCAATGCTTGACATTTGCTCATCTTGGTGAACTGGGTTCAAAAGGCTTTCACTTAACCCAATTAAGATTGCCATCAGGATGCATGGCAAGGATACAACTGTCCAGGATCGTGCTGCAAAAGTGGAAGTGCTAAAAAATATTTCTCTTCTCTGGTTGGGAAAAAAGCCAGATGCTCTATTCAGATCAGACAATAATGATGTTGAAATACTTTCCATTCCAGTAACTAAGGAGGATGTTAAAACAACTGCTGCTCAGCTCTCAAACAATATTAAGTTGCCAGGTCTGGGTAACTTACAAGTGAGTGTTTCAAAAGAACCAGCTAAGGACAAATCCAGATGGTTGATGTTATTGTCAATCGGTTTCAGAACAGCAGGGAAGCCCCAGGTGACTTGAAGAATGCTAATATTATGTCAATATTTTAACAGGGTAAACTGAATGACCCAGATAGGCCTGGCAGCACTATATAAACCTGGGCAAAAGGCTGGAAGGGCTTTCTACATAAAAAGAATTCAAAATAAAAATGGTTTTGTTGATGATTGGCTTTTAAAGAAGGCAGAAGTGCTGATGTAATGAGCAAATCTCTGTAAGGAATTGCCTCACTCCAGGATGATTTTCACAATGAGAAACCAGAACATGACAAATCAATATGGTGTGCACATGTGGTCCAAACACGGGCTGGTACATCTTGAAATCTAATTTAAATTTTAATCAAGCAGGTTTATTAGTTCTTGATCTTATTTTATCATCACTTACCATTCCACGGCCTTAACAATGACCTGGAAGAAACCAGAAACTGTTACTGATAAAGCCTTGGATGACAAAGATCAGGGAAGTGCAACATCATTTGAAGAACATTCCAGTGGTTAAAGAACTGTTCTAACTGTTGGGCTATCCAGGCAGAGAAAAACACCACACATGGCTGTACAGACCAGCTGAGGGCCAAACTTCCAGGTGTGATAAGTGCAAGAAACTCTGATTTTTGGCATGGACAAAAGGAGGTTCCTCCCTAGACCAGCAAGTTAAAAAAAAACTGAGGTAGCAAAATTGCTCTGCTGGAGATGGCAGATGCCTCTTTTTGGGGTACTTTTGCAGTCTCTACCCTCCACCTATGCAGTCCTAACTATGCTGGATTCCTCCCAGATTTCCCAAATATTTCACGATGCTTCTCAGCCTGGCACCAGGGCCCACCAGCACTCCCACCATCCCCTCCCAGGGCTCTGCTCCACCTTCCGGTCTCACTGCACCCCCCTGTGTTTTGCTGTCATATTTTTTGCAATAAATTAATCTAATTAAAAAGCCTGGAACCAGCCCTGAGTACAGATCACAGAGGTACCTGGTGTTGGTGCTGAGGAGTGATGTCTCAACCTCAGGTTGTCTGCTGCTCCACTTTTCCAGGGCTCAGACCTCAAGAAAGAGTCTGAAAATAAGCACATAGTTCAGAGGAGAATCACAAAAACGCTAAAGGAAAAGATGTCATCCTAAAAACTTAATGAACCCCATTAACTTCGGCTTATCAAAGAGGTGATTCCTCTTTGTCTTGAAGTTCCCTGAATGGGAACCATCTCCAGTCATTAAATGTCTGGTCAAAAAGGCTCCTTTATCCAATTAACTCATGCTGATACTTTAATCAGATAAAAGGCCTCGAGGATTAAATCACTCTCCTTAAATTAAGAAATGCCTCTCAAAAAAAAAACCAACAAAAACAACAACAAAGAACCAACCTGCATATTTCATTTTATGTGGTTGTTTACATCATTTAATCAACTTCCTTGAGAGCAGACTCTACCAAGTAAGAACTCAGAATCTGAAGTTTAAATTAGCGAAAAAAAAAAAGAAAAAAAAAATCGTACAGTCAACAGAACGACGGCAATTTGAGATGCAGGCAGGGAAATCTTGTGATAATGCTTGTCTCATTTAAATATGAAGTGGTTAGTCAGAGTGTCACTAGTATTGTGACTTGGAACAGTGGTGCTAAGAGGCCTCATTCCCAGCTCGTTTACCCTGCTATTATTACGTTTGCTCTAGGTGCAGTGAGGGCTTTCTGAGAACAATCCCATGAGCAAGGAGCTTTTTATTTGTTTGTTTGAGCTCTGTAATGACTCAGAGTGCTCTAGCAGCCAGGTGACGTGGGTATTCTCACCAACCCATCCAGCTGCAGCTTCTCACCAAGGGTTCATCACCCAGCCCCAGCTTTGCTTCTTCTTGTAACAAGTGGAATCTTGATCGCAACCCCTTAAAAAGTTTCTCTTGATGTAAAAGCAACAAGAGAGATCAGCAGCAACACCTAGAAAAATCAACTTGGCCCTACAAAAATGGCTGAGCCTGTGTTTGCTTTGGCTGGAAGACAAATCACACATCATTTAGCTCTCCTCTACCCACAGCAGATTAACAAATACTTTCTAATCTCACATTCTTCACATTTATACACCAGTGGCATCACTCCTGATCGGTGCTGCCATAACTGAGACCAGTGCCAGAGGCTTGAGTTTAGATGTTTAACATAAGTGTTGCATCCAGCTAAAGGCCAGAAAATGTCAGTGCAACGATCCCGGACTAAGTGGAAGGTCGTGGCAAAGTTGTACTCAATTTATGCAGAACTAGTGACTCACAACATAAATAAATTCTGATATTTGTCTCACCAGGTTTAGTGCAGCTAGAGTTTGTTAGCTCTGCTCTTTTACTTGCAAACAAAAAGAAAGCAAAAGCAGTGAATTTATTATTTTGAGTGCTTGGCTTTCATTCTCAGTGCCCACTAAACGTTTCCTTTATGCAAAAAAAAAAAAAAAAAAAAAAAAAGTGAGGTGACAGAGCCAGTGCAGTGCTATCAATAAATGTCCTCCCAGTGCCTACTGGAAGTCAGCATCTGACTGGAGCATCTCAGTGAAACCTACACGTACAGTTGTATATCCTAGAAACAAAATATTTTGTTATAGCTGTTGCTGAAATCACAAGCACATAAACTGACACAGACATTTGGGGCGTGTTATCAAGGGAACATTCACATTCATTCTGAATTCATCAGAGTCTATTTTCTTGGCTGACTCACAGCAGCATATATACGTATTGTACACTTACTAACATTTTATTAGAGGAAAAGAGTTTACATTGAAAGATTACACAAGTGTGACATTACAGAGCCATGAGTCATACATCTTTGTGTACTTCGTTACCATGCATTCAGTGTATTGATTCTGCTCCAGTCACAGGAGTTTGGCTGCTCCTCCTGGCCATCCTGTGAACTTTTTTTGAATAAAAAGTATAGAAAGTTAAACAAGAGATACTCATTATTTTAAAACATGTGCAGCTATTGAAAAGATCATTTACTCACCCTAGCAACCCTGCTTGCTTGAGATGGATGCCTACAGCCACAAGCCTGGGATGGGCTGCAGCAAACATGCTCAAAATGCTTCTGAGAAGCAGAGCCCATCAAGAGCCATCACTCCTTCCCCTCATGGGGCACACAGAGCATAAAAGTGAGAGTTGTTCTGCACTCTTCTGATCTCCAGCTCGCTTAGAAATCCTTTTAGAAGTGACTGCAAAGGAAATACGGAGGAGGTAAGGGGAAAGCATAGCTCTTTCTCTGAACAGGCTCTCAAAGAATCAGTCTGTCCTGTGACAGATCATCGTTTTTCCTCCGTTAGGAATTGCCACTTTTGCTCTTGTGCTCTTGGCTGGCTGCCAAGGAACTGTGACCCTCAAAAACAGGAGTTTAGGGCACGTTATCAAAAATTATTGGAGAATAGCTCCTTCAGACTGGGCATCTGAGCTAGAGGCCAAGGCAAGGGAGAACAGCCTTGCCTTCTGAAAAATTCAGCCCAGGACCATAAGTTGGCTCCGGCCAGAGGAGATCACAGAAGCTACTTGCATTATTTCTTTCATAATGTCATAGGGAAACGTTGATTTTGGCAATCTTTGTGCAGCAAATGGAAACTCTGCTAGAGACCAGGACTTTACCATGAGACGTCAGTCTCCAGTGTTTTCCTTGCAGGGACACTGTGCAAGAGTGGCATTAAACACTTTTCCACCAGAATGGAGATGGTTCCATGAGACCTGAGGGTGAGGAGGGCATCTGCCTCCCTTGCTCTTACCCCTCCCATGCCCACACTTGTAGCCCAGGGATGAGGCCAGATTGTGGGGCAGCCACCCTGAGGTGTGTGGGGTCAAACCCCTCTTTCACGGTCTCTTCACATCCCTGGGGCAGGGACCCACACCCCAAACAGGTCCCTCATGGTGTTTCTCAACTCATGGTCCTCTCAGCTCATGAAGGTCCCTTGATGTCCCCAGGGCTGGGATCCCCTCTCATCCCTCAGCATCCCCAGGGTGGACAGAGATCCCTCAGCTCACACGGCTCCTCTGATGTCAGCGGGGCAGAGCCCCCCTCAGTGTCCCCTCAGCTCACAGGTCCCTTGGTGTCCCCTCAGCTCACAAGGGGACAGCGGGACAGACCCCTCAGCTCATGAGGGTCCCTCGGTATTCTCGGGGCAAGGACCCTCCAGTTTCCCCTCAGTTTTGCCTCAGCGGCCGCAGGCAGAGGCCCGAGGCGGGGGTCTCCGCTCCACACCGCTGAGCCCCGCGCTGAGGAGAAGGTGGGAGATGGGGAGGGGGGAGGTGGGGTACCCGGTCCCGCTCCGCTCCGCCCCGCTCGGGCTGGGACCCGCCGCCGCGTCCTTTTATACCGGGGCTAAATTTAGGCTGCGCCCGAGCCGCTGCCTCCCGCCCGCCCCGTCCGGGACGCGTTTCCTCCGCTCCCTGCAATTGGCTTGAGGGCGCCCGCGCCCGCGTTATAAGGTGGGGAGGGCGGCTCGCCGCGCCGTCCGCCGTCCCGCCCGCACCATGGCGCTGACCGACACCATCCTGCCCTCCTTCGCCACCTTCGCCAGCCCCTGCCGCGAGAAAGCCCTCCACGAAGTGAGTCTCGCCCCACGCTTCCCTCCCGCCGCCTCGCTGAGGCCGGCGCGGCTCATCGCACGGGTGGTGCCGCGGCCCCGTTTCTCCCGATCTCCTCCCCACCTCCAACACCACCTCTAACCTTCTCCCTTTTCTTTCTCCCCCCCCAGAGGTGGAAGTGCGACCAAGAGGCCAAGACCCCCGCCGGCACCTGGGGTGGCCTCTCCCCGCGCAAAGAGGATGAAGACCTCAACAACGTGCTGGATTTTATCCTTTCCATGGGCAGCGACGGCTACGGCCAGAGCGCAGCCGGTGGGGATTATCCCCCTGCCCAAGGGGAGAGCGGCGGCGGCTTTTACCAGACAAACCCGTCCCCGGGATGCTACAGTGCCCTGGAGCAGGGCAGCCCCCCGCCCTACAACGCCGGCATCGTGCCTGAGATGATCCGTTCCGAGATGGACTCCAACTACTGCCCGCCTGGCAACGTCCACGGGCGGTTCTTCGTGACACCCAGCTTCGGGGGCCCACAGTTCGTTGAGAACATTAAGCCCGAGCCTGACATGGACAATTATGGACCGGTCATGGGTCTGGTGCCCCAGGCTTGCCCGAAGATCAAGCAGGAGGGCAATGCTACCTGCATGATGGCCTACGAGCAGCCCCGGGTGGCCAGCTCCCCCCAGATCCCCGGGGCAGAGACCCCCCCGCTGAGCCCCGACGACCTTATGGTGAATGACTGCCACACGCAGATGATGTGCCCCTCGTCCGTGTCCTTCCAGCAAAGTTACCACCCCCCCTCCGGCTTCCACCACCCGCAGACCCATCTCCAGTACCAGAACACCTCCCAGTTTGGCCTTTTTGAGGACACCCTCCCCTTACAACCCTCTGCTCCCAGAGGCATGCTCACCCCTCCTTCCTCTCCTCTGGAGCTGCTGGACTCCAAACCAAAAAGAGGACGTCGGTCCTGGCCTCGGAAGAGGACGGCCACTCACACGTGCACTTACGCAGGCTGTGGGAAGACCTACACCAAGAGTTCTCACCTGAAGGCCCACCTCAGGACACACACAGGTAAATACAGATGGTTGCTTCATCCAGAGGTGCCGATGCATGCCGGCTGCCACTGCTGCCTGTATAAAACAGCTTGCAGCTTTAACCCTGTAGTCTCCTAAACTCTAGGAGTATTCATGGTGTAGCTAGGACAGGTGGTCCAAGTCTATTCCTATGCATGCGGTGGGTCAGAGCTTTTCTAAGGGCTTCCAACATCCTGTCCCTGGAGACGTTCAGTGCAGGGATAGATGGGCACAGAAATACAGCCCAATAAAGCTGGGGCAGCCCGTTCCAGCTTAGAAGCACCCAGATCTTGCAGAAGGGCTTTGGTAGCGAATAAAAGGATCCGCTGAGACCGAACTCGGCAGGTTGCCAGGCGTGTGACGCTGCCTGGAGGCGGGAGTGCCACGCTGAGTCACTCTGTGTCTGCTCTCTCCCACAGGTGAGAAGCCTTACCACTGCAACTGGGAAGGCTGCGGCTGGAAGTTCGCTCGCTCCGACGAACTCACCCGTCACTACCGCAAGCACACCGGCCACCGGCCCTTCCAGTGCCACCTCTGCGACAGGGCCTTCTCCAGGTCAGACCACCTGGCTTTGCACATGAAGAGGCACATGTAGCCCCCCGAGGGAGGCTCTGACCTGCCCACAGTGGACGATATTTAACTGCTCAGGTGCAGAGGTGTTGAAAAAACTTGTAGCTGGTACTACGTAGGGAGGCACCGCCGCGCCCGCGATGGAAGCCGAAGAGGGTTTGACACAAGGAGACTTAGCCAGGCATCTCCTGCAGAGAATCTGACCTGACTGTATCAGTGAACCAGGAGAACAGGGGTTATTTATGCAGCTTCTGTGAAGGGTAAACTCCATTAGGACTCCATACAGATTGTATAGAAGAAGCTGTAAATATGTTCTTTTTTTTTTTTCCGATTCTAACTGCCCCAGTCCTAAGCTTTACAAGACAATGTTTGTATGGAAACTGCCTGAAGTTGACCCTAGAAGAGATTAAATGAATGTTACTATAGCTAACGATGTTATTTTAGATCCCAGTTGAAGGCATGGCTAAGAGAACACTCCTATTGTTAGACTGTTTGTTTCACAGGTGCAATAATATTCTTGTTTGCCATGATCTACACTAGAAGTACAGGGCTTGATGTCTTGTAAGAAAATAACCTATTTTACTGTAATTTTTTTATATATTGTAAATAATTTTATACAATGAGAAATATTGTATATGTAAATAGAAGACAAATGGGTATTTTGCCTATTTCTGTTTTTATAAAAACGTAATTTTTCAATGTTTGAAAACATTTCATCTTTTTAATAAAATGAGTCTTTAATTGCTGTGATTTTTATTCTCCCTCGAGATCTCCCTCTTACTTTTTTCCTTTGATGGCTCGACCAGCCACCACCTATGTTTTAAATTATCAAAAACTGTAAGAAGAGGTTTAAAAAATACGAGCTGTGGATTTTTCTAAAATAGGTAACAGAGTACCTAATTCTTCCTCAGCAGTAAGCAAGGTACAATACAGTGTTTTATCAGAAAATCAAATAGGAAAGTAGATCACATTCAAAATATACTTCCTAAAAATGGTTAAGTAAGCAACACTGTAATTTCAGTCTCATTTCTAGTTTATGCTAGACTATTTTAATAGCATCCTTAATGTTTTCCAGATGCAGTTACAGTTTTGCCAGCAGTGTGTGGGTTTTTACTATAAATTTAAACACTGCATTTTTGTAATTACGGAGGCTTATTTTAAGGCATTCTTGTACATAAATTATCCTCGCTCTCAAGAGCTCAGTGCAGAATTCCAGCAGAACAGTAGTGGAATTTAAACATCACAATACAGGTTAAAAAAACCTTCACAACTCATTCCCAAAAACTTAAATTAGCTTCATAATTTGGAACCCCACCTAGATTTCAGGAGCTAAGGAAGCTATTTACTATTTTGAAGGAACAGAAGTTAGCCAGGATTCTAGATTCTGAAAAGTAATTTGAAATAAACTGGGTGCTGCAGCAAGTCAAATAGTGTTGCCTCCAAAAAAGCTGTAGATGAGCTCAGAAGTCCACGTAGTGTATCTGTGCAATTACCTTGAAATTCTGATGAGGATCCTGGTTTTACAGCTACAGTTTTGTGGTGAGCCTTGACAGAACAAAATCACTGTTAATTAAGTATGCAGAGTCAGTTTCATACTGGAGCATTTTCCTTACCATCTGGGTGCTTGGAATTTGGTTTTAATCAAGGTTGTGACATTTTTCTGACTTTACAAGTTAGAATACACAGGGCTGAAATCAACAGGAATACATTTAAAGTAACTACAAATATAGCTATTCTTCTGTGAAAGCAAAGCCTGCAGTTGCTCATGTGGAACAGATGTATTTTGGGCTTCTAATCATTGACATGGAAGAATGAGTTCCACATTTCACTTTTATAGCTCTTTCAAAGTGAAATATAAGAGAGATTTAACGTTTCTTCATTAAAAACAAAACTCATTTATTTGCTAGAAAAAAAAAAAAAAAATTGCTCAATTTAATTCCAGAAAGTGAGGATGACTTAAAGATGTTCTAAAATTAGCACACTCACTGTTGCAACAGTTCTAGGTATTTCCTTCTCTTTCTCCATAGCCGAAGGTTTTCATCTTTCAGCATGTTCTGTGGTGTTCAGAACACAAGTTTTGAAATGAATTCTTAGCTTTACCTTCCCAGAGTCACCTGGCATTCCCCTGCTCTTTCTGAAGAGCTGACAGTGTTTTTAGGCATTCCTGGGGTTCTGTAGCACAGTGCAATCCCCAACTATTCCCTCTGTCGTAACATAATTAAGAAAGATGCAGAGGTCTGGCAGCTCAGTGCAGTGGGCACTGCCAGCCCTCAGAACCAGCCCTCAGAACCAGCCCTCAGAACCCAGTCCTCAGAACCCATCCCTCAGAACCCAGTCCTCAGAACCCATCCCTCAGAACCCAGTCCTCAGAATCCATCTCTCAGAACCCAGTCCTCAGAACCCAGTCCTCAGAACTCAGTCCTCAGAACTCAGCCCTTAGAACCCATCCCTCAGAACCCATCCCTCAGAACTCAGCCCTCAGAACCCAGTCCTCAGAACCCAGTCCTCAGAACCCATCCCTCAGAACTCAGCCCTCAGAACTCAGCCCTCAGAACCCATCCCTCAGAACCCATCCCTCAGAACCCATCCCTCAGAACTCAGCCCTCAGAACCCAGTCCTCAGAACCCATCCCTCAGAACCCAGTCCTCAGAACCAGCCCTCAGAACCCAGCCCTCAGAACCCAGTCCTCAGAACCAGCCCTCAGAACCCAGCCCTCAGAACCCAGCCCTCAGAACCAATCCCTCAGAACCCATCCCTCAGAACCAGCCCTCAGAACCCATCCCTCAGAACCCATCCCTCAGAACTCAGCCCTCAGAACCCATCCCTCAGAACCCATCCCTCAGAACTCAGCCCTCAGAACCCATCCCTCAGAACCCATCCCCCAGAACCAGCCCTCAGAACCCAGCCCTCAGAACCAATCCCTCAGAACCCAGTCCTCAGAACCCAGTCCTCAGAACTCATCCCTCAGAACCAGCCCTCAGAACCCAGCCCTCAGAACCAATCCCTCAGAACCCAGTCCTCAGAACCCAGTCCTCAGAACCCATCCCTCAGAACTCAGCCCTCAGAACCCAGTCCTCAGAACCCATCCCTCAGAACCAGCCCTCAGAACCAGTCCTCAGAACCCAGTCCTCAGAACCCATCCCTCAGAACCCATCCCTCAGAACTCAGCCCTCAGAACCCATCCCTCAGAACCCATCCCTCAGAACCCATCCCTCAGAACCCATTCCTCAGAACCCGTCCCTCAGAACCCATCCCTCAGAACCCAGCCCTCAGAACCCATCCCTCAGAACCCATCCCTCAGAACCCAGTCCTCAGAACCCAGCCCTCAGAACCCATCCCTCAGAACCCATCCCTCAGAACCCAGTCCTCAGAACCATCCCTCAGAACCCAGCCCTCAGAACCCATCCCCCAGAACCAGCCCTCAGAACCAGCCCTCAGAACCAGCCCTCAGAACCCAGTCCCCAGAGCTCTGCAGCAGAACTTGGAAGTTTCTCTGGATGCTTCCCTGGCTCTGCCCCCATCCATCTCTGGTGGCCTCTGTCAGAGGCCGGGTCCTGAGCGAGGTGGCCCTTTGCTCTGGGCACTTTTGTGTCCTCCCAAATGACAGGGGACAGCCAGGGAACCAGCACCTGTAACCATGTGTTCACCAACCCTTCAGAAACCACTCAGGTGGCTCCTCTGTGGCACCCACCATGGCACCCACCCATGGCACGGGTGCTCCTCAACCGTGGGGGTGCCCAATCTTCCCTTGGCTGTAAGGGATGTAAGGGTCACAACCCTTGCTCCCTGCTCTTGCCCTCTAGAAAGGTCTTGGGGTGAGCAGGTTGGATCCTCTGAGCTTTTGGATTTGTTGTGACTCACTTGGAAATAGGGCAAAGCCATCTAGAAATATTAAAAAAAAAAAAAAAAAAAAGCATGTAAAACACATGAATACAGGCCTCTGAAAGTGGGGAGAAACAGGGAGGGAACTCTCATAAAACTCATGTCCAACTTCATATTAATTGTCAAAGGGAGGGTACAGATGATAATTTTTGTGTGGTCTTCACAGGAAACTGCAGGTTCTTGAGTCTTGATATAATCTTGTAGCAGAAAGAAAGAGATGCTGATCTCATTCTTCTCACAGTTGATTGCAAGTAATTGTCAACTCTCCCCCCTTTTTTTTTTTTTTTAAAATGACCTTAAATTAGTACACACAAAGATGTGTTGATGTGATCCCAGCAATCTACCAAGCCTCCCCTAGCCAGCAGGAAATCACCAATGCTCTGCAACCTCTTTTCTAGTAACAGACCATCAGGGCTTCATCTTTTAAGTCATTTTGTTCTAATTAACACCAAAGACCCAAAATCCCAGATGCCTCCCTGGGAGCATGCAGTGAAGACCTGCCCTTTCCATCTGCACTTAACCTGGATTTGATTTTGACCCACCAGGGGGAAAAAAACCCAAAAAACCAACAAACCAAGAAGTTGTAGTTAGACCAAATGGGAGGAAATGTAGAGTTTGCTGTAAACAAGATTTTCAGACGTATTCCTGTAAGATACCACGGTGCTGGGGTCACTGTACCTGCAAAGGGTGAGTGCCAGATTAGACAGCAAGTACATTAAGTGCAGAAATGAGCAAATCCTGCACAGTGTTCCCAGTGAAAGTCTGAGCAAGTTATTTCTGAACTCGAGACACCATCCAGAGGAGTGTCTGTTTCGAGTCAGTTCAGCCCACTCCTGGTTTCAGAATGCTGTGTTTCACTACACTGAGAACAGTTTTCCTCTCACCTGCTGACTTCAGGAGGGTTCAGTTAAACCTGTACGAGCTGGGGACTCCTCTGCAGAAACACAGGAGTGCTGAGGCTGTTGAAACAGCACCCAGAGCAGAACTTCCTCCTGTCCTGGCCACCCCGAGGGGCTGTCACCATCTCCTGGCACCTTCCAGCTGTGGAGTGAGACAGAGAGCAGCTCAGCACCACCCCAGCACCCAGCCAGCAGCTCAGCACCTTCACATCCATTTTTTTCGACTTTCAAGTGAAGGGCTGGACTAAAAACTCCCCAGCTTTTCTGGAAGTTCATTTCAGATTTGCAGTTTTGCAGATGATCACAGTTGGGAGAGTTTAAGCTTTAATTTTGGCTGTTGCTCATCTCGTGCAGGGACAGGGGGGGTTCAGCCTCTGGGAGTCCTTGGTTACTCACAGCCATTTACAAACTGCCCAAAAACATCGACTCGCTTCTAAACCTTGGTCCTCCATCCACAAGAAGTGCCAAAAAAAGTTTGTCCATTCTTCAAATTATAGGATTGTGGGGCTCTGTGGTTTTCTGTGGTAGAAGCTCTGTGGTTTCTAAAGCTATTTTGTGCACCTAGAACACAGAGTAGCTGTTAGGCTTTTCTTAAATTGAATTTTCGAAGCCAGAATCCCAAGCTCCAGCAATTTCTTTTGCTATATTTAAATAAAACAACTACAACCAAGTCATGTAAGCCATTGCTATGGTAACTAGCAGTGTTGGGGGGAAACATAAAGAGGAAAATTGAATCCAAACCCCATGTAATTTAATAAAGCTATCCCTGTTGCTAACTCTGAAATGTACCTGGTGGCATCTACGAGCCTTAAAATTCCCGCGTGTCCTTGCAGCAGCTGCTCTCATTTGGGTCTCTAACAGGTCCCACCTGCCCAGGACTCATCCTGTGTGCCAAGAACAGAGTGGTTAGAGCTCCCAAAACTCCCTGGGACTGCAGCAGCCCCTCTGCAGAGGCTGAAGAGCCAGGCTGAGGCCACGCATCCATCCCAAAGCGTGCTTCCCATAGGTTCTGGAGGAGGTGGAATCTGTTCACAAGCCAAAGAGCAGCAGCCTGGAGCACGTAGCCAGCCACAGCTCACAGGCTCTGGATGTAACCACCTCAACTTATTGATTCCCAGAGACTCCTTAAAGCTCTGTGCTGCTTGATCCCAAATAATCAATTCCCCAGCACTCGAGCTGAGGTTGGGCTCGTGGCCTCTGCCCTGCACAGAGCTCTCAAGGTGAAGAGCAGAGGGGAGGCAGGGATTTATCCTAAACTTGCAAGGCAGAAAATGTGCTTGATTTAATCTTTTGAGGTCTGACTTTTCAGCTACAGCCATTTGATCTTATAATTTACATAGACACAAAAAATGAGTCACATGCACTGCTCTGAGAGACTGGAGATGTATTAACTTCAACTAAACCACCTTTCCAAGCACAAGGAAAAGAGGAGCAACAAAGTTTTCATGTACTCTGTAACTACAGCTTCACCTGCTTACTCACCTGCTCCAATTGTAATTCCTTTCACAAATAAAAAGTACTCTGTCCTCTGTAGTAAGCATAAATTCAGCAACACAGAAATTGCAGATGTACTTGCAGGTTTGTAATTAGAGCCAGTATCCCTTTCAACCACTTTTACTTTGGTTTCTTGCACTTCTTAGAGCTCAGAACATTCCTGGAGTTCTGACCTATCATTATGTCATCAGGAAACATCTGGAATATCACCGTGGACATCCCCTGTGACATTTAATGTATTAGGTGAGAAGCTACTGAGCCCCAGGCCTAAACACAAACCAAAACACACACTAAAGAATCCTCAAATTCCAAAAAACTTTTTTTTTTTTTTTGTTTTCACAGCCCATGAACAGTGTCAGCACAAGTGGGTTTTGATTTACAGATGATTTTATATCACAAGCACTTGCAAAATAAGGGGTGTAGGATGTCTGGATGTCCTTCCTGGGGGTGCAAGGGACAGGTAGAGAGCACAGGGCTGTTCTTCTGGACCCTTTCCTTCTGAAAAGCTGTGACTTGAGGACAACACTCATGGGAAGATAAAACAGCAGAAAAACATTGTGTTTGCAGCTGGCAAATTCATCAGTAGGGAAGGCTGTAGACTTCATAAGAGACGCTGTATCAGCACCAAGAAAATGGTTTAATTGCTGTCATTACATTAAAAAAAATGCTAAGCAGCCAGGAGGTGACAGACACTCAGAGGGACTGCACTGACAGGACCAGCAGACAGGGGACTCAGCAATTTCCTCCTGGTATCACCACACTGAGAAAAACCCACCTGGAATTCCAGTGGTAGGGATGACAACAAAAGCTTGGAGGGTGGGGTGGTCACACTGAGGTTCAGCCAACAAATGCTGCAGCTGGGCTTGTAGCTTCCAGTTCCTTCATGTCCACATTTTCCATGGGGAAAGGTTCCTTCTCCAACAGGATGGTTGCTCTTCCCAGCAAAGAGCTGCTTGGCCTCTACATGATGCCTGCCCCAGGGAACCCTTCAGGATTAGGCATGGACAATGTGGATTAAGCAAATGTTTGGGTGTTAGGATGAGGATGTTGTCATTTCCCAAAAACCAGAGCAGGAGCAAACCATGGAGCTGTGGCCCAAGTGAAGAGAAGTGGAGCATTACCCAAGGAGAGAGCCTGGCTAGGAAGTTGTGCCTGGCTGGGACACACTACAGGCAAATCCTGGCTTCCAAATGTCAACATGCTAAAAATAATTGCTGGAGAGCAATTCCAAGAGAAACCTGTCTTGGTAATCACATTGTTAACCATGCCAGTGTGTGCAGAAGCAGAGAAAATAAAACAAACAGATGGGAGAATCATGAGGCAAAGGGAATAATGTGGAATAGTTTGATATGGTGTGGTTTGGGGTGTGGTTTGGGGTGTGGTTTTCCAGCCAGCAGAAAGGGTCTGTCCCTGATGATCTCTCTGACCCCCCCCAAGGATCCATTTTTGGGATGTTTGGCATTGCAGCACAGAAATTGTTTTGGAAAGGGTGCAGTGTTGGATTTTCTGACTGGTCTATACAGACCTAACATGGCTGGGATGAGGAAAAGAGGGAAGGAGAAAAGGGAAAACACCGTGCAGAAGGCACCAGCCACAAGAGGCAAAGATCTCAAAGCAGAGCCAAGCAGTTGTTGAAAGCAAGATTCACAAATGGACACAAAAACTTGTGAAATAGTGGACAAAACAACCCAACACAGACAAGAAAGATTGCCAAAGTCTCAGAGCTCCAAAAAGTAACTTTTCATTTATTATATTAAACAATAACATTTCTCTTATTATATTAAACAATAAACACGAGATGGGTTAAAATTAAAATACCTTTCAATTTGTTATGATATTTGAAAGATAAATATAACTACAATAATGTACATATTTGGAGATTAGTCAAATTTAGGTCAACATTGCAGTTTCCACTTTGTGTTTCCACCTTTTTTTTGGGTCAGACTAAAGAACATTGCATTAGAAGGGACAGCAGAAGAGCACTCTGTAATGGTAACAGCAGAAGGAACTGTAGTCACCAGGAGTTTTCATTCTAAAGTTCAACTTAAAGAGGAAAAGCAGAAATTGGAAAAATGAAAATCCAATTTTTTAACAAATAAGCCTTTATTTATAAAACTTTCAAGTAAAAAGAGCAGTATACCAACTGATAAAACAGGTGTGTCAATGAGTAACAGGTAGCATTTTTACTCTAAAAATAAATCTGTGATTCCATCACCCAAGCAAAATCCCTGTCTAAGAAGAGATGTTTGTGTGAAGTCTAGAGATGCAATGGTTGACATAATAAAAACTCCCACTGGTGTAGGAAGATGCTTGAACCAGGTCATTATTAGCACAGATCAATTCACTTTAACAGAATTCCAACTCTAAATGAGGATTAAACAGAAATCAAATTCCTGAGAGGAAGGAATAAAATGCAGAAGAAGGAGGAAATCAAACTCTTACAAGAGGGAAAGCAACAATTCTACTTCGACCAAACTTCCTTGGGCCTCAGTTCTACAGAATAAATACTCTTCTCAATGGAGAAACACTAAAGAAGAAATAGTAACCTCAAAAGGATTACAAGAAGAATCCAAGAAAAGTGCATTATCTTTGAGCATAAGATGACAAAATAATTTCTACAAAGTTTCTGACGACAGATTTCACAGAGAGGAATCAAAAAGAAAAAAGGTTACAGTCAGACACAGCTTGGAATTTCCTACACTTTGAGCACACATTACAGGGAACAAAACGCAGTAAGGACTGATGAGCCTCTTAGGGCAGAGTTTTTATAAGGAAAAATTTGCCAATATAAAAATATTTCATACAGCATGATTAGAGAAGTACTACTTTTATGAGCATCTGTTCTTATTGCAGAAGGACTGGGAGGTTTTACAACAAGACCATCTGAATGGAACTTGGGGAAAGCACTCGAGGCAAATGTGAACACCCTGCCCTATAAAGGATAATGTGGGTAATTCAATACCTGGGTCCTCCATGCAAGCTCTGCATGCGTAGGTTCCACGTGAATAATTGTCTCTCTTTCCTGTTTTTTGTGCCTCAGTGCTGTGTGCAATTCCTGGTTTTCCATGAGTCATTCCAGCAGTGCTGAGAACTCTGCATAAAACACACGTGTGCCACCATAAAAGTGGGCTCAGCTCTCTGTGATTACTCACTGCACCACAGAGGCCAATAATTTATCTGAGTAGAAAGTAGAATCACCTCCATGACTTCCTCAAAGCCAAGAATGCAATGGGTTGTCATTCCTCCTGAAGCAAAAGCTTAGGTGGAAATGGAGGAAAACCAGAGCTGAAATCCAGATGACAATTATGTGCAACCTATGGAACTGGAATGAAGCAAGAAAAATGTGGTTTTCACCTTAGTTTGTGACTGTTTGGGGTGTGTGAGTGCATGGGAACAGTTCCTTAAAAAAGAATTTTTACAAAAGGGGAAAAAAAAGAAGGGTAACTACAAGCAAACGTAGGAGAAAAACCATTGCCTCAGCCTAGAAAAAAAAATATGATAATTATATCCAAGATCAGATATTGAGCCTGTTTCAAAAAGACCCTTTAAAAACTTACAAGGATGCAAGATCTCATCCAGTGCAGATGACACCTACTTTCTGCCAGGTTTCTCTTACACTTGGCACAGATAGTGAACACAGGTTTTCATGCCAGCAAAAGTAATCTTGAAGAGTATTTATCAGAAGCAGTAATTTCTCTTTTTTTTTTTTTTTTTTTTTCTTTCACCAGAACTTTGAAATTCTAAGAGCCATGATCTGAGCTGCATTTCTGTAAAAATTCCATTTCTGTATCCATCTCTGTTTAGAGAATACATACACACAAGCATTAATATATAGAATATATATGCATATTCTACATATTCATTGTATATACACACTTTATGTACAGCACAAGTAACTATATACTAGACATAGTATGTGGACATTTATAGTATATACACACACTATTATTACATTATACAATACTCTATATATATATATATACACATAGACACAAATAATATGGATCTCATAATGTACACTGTATATGCATTGTGTATACTCACATTTTATATATCTTGCATTGTACATATTTCCTCTGCCCAAATAGTGACAGGACTATTTGTGCTTTAAATTTCACTGTTCTGGAGGAAGAAGATCAAGGTCTTGCCAGAAAAGTTTCTGTCTTAGAAGAACAAGTGCAGGTATTCTACAAAACACTGAGTTACAAGCAGAAGGGAAAAACATGGATAATCCTTCCTATATGGGAAACTACTCAATGCAAGGGGGAGAAACCACAGCTAAGTTTTCTTCTCCTGCAGTGTCTTAAATTCTGGATCAGTAGTGTTTTAGTAAAGCTCAGGTTACTAAACCTCCAAGTTCCTCACTACACTGCACAGAGAACATGTTCTGTCCTTGTTCATTTGCTTGCTCTCCTGTTACTGTCCAAACAAATACAAAGAATGAGTCAATAAGGAAATAGGAAAATGGGCAATTCATTCTAACACTACATGGAATGCTGCATTCATCCACATCTCTGGCTTCCTGCTGGACATCTTGAAAACACCAACTCATTGCCTTAGAAGCATGATAAATTACAGTGTTTCAGAGCACTGTCAAAGTAGCAGAAAGTCTTTTTATGGTACATAACTCATAAAATGAATCAAGCTATTTAGCTCATCCACCCCTTCCCACTGGAGTGACATCATCCAAGTCCCAATCCAGAAGAAGTTTTCCTTTCTAAAATGGGGCTGCATATGAATGGGGTTTTATTGTAGCAGAAGAAACACAACAGACTCAAGCCCAAATGAAAATGAAAAGGGGAATCTTATGCAGAGACACAATTTAACTTCACTGAGATTCCCTGCAGCCATTCCATCTGGAGAATTGCTCTTTCAAAGCAAAATTTTAATCTCCTGTTAGTTACAGACAGACCCAAGTTTGCTCTCAGAGACCTCAAGTCCTGTATAACCAACAAAAAAGAGAATTTGTTGACACTTACTATGTTTGATCATTTCACCTCACACATTTGAGAGACAAATTACAACAGGGAGGGATTTTGAATCAGGTTCTGTAAAATTAGCAGTATCTTCTGCTGCATTCACAGGAGGTCATTAAAGATGCTATCAAAGATCATCATGTGGTTTGTCTTGATAGTAGAATGCATCTTTTCCACTTTCAAGGAGAATTAAAGAATTTCAAGGAGAATTAGGAATTAATTAAGAATTAAAGCTTCACGTTATTTGTACCATTATTTGTACATTGTACATAATTTGGTACATTATTTGTACCATTAGCACAGGAGAGAGAGCAAAGAGGGCAGAGTAACTCCTCAAGCTGCATTTTGAGGTATGGGCTGTCAGTTTTTGGGGTACAGAAATGGACAGACCTGTGCCCAGAAACCTACTCACAAAAGCCTGAGACAACAAATCCCACATCTCAGAGCTGCAAACCACGAGGAAGATGAAAATGATCCAACCTGATTCTTATCCTATGGAAAGCATCCAGAATAAGGCAATTACAACATGAGGAAATACTCTTTTCAGTCAGTCAGCAGGCACTGTCTTTGTGTATGAAAAACTGAAGTAAGGTAAGGAAGCAAGGACATAAAGAACATAAATGCATTAAAGATGATGAAGGAATAGCATATTTTCCAAACAACAGAGAAAATGTCAAAAGGGCTGCAGCAGGAAAACCACAGACTGTAAAGCTTTGTACTCTACACCACCAAGGACAGGGGAGCAGATTAAGGACATTTTAAACCTGGTGTGCTAGATGCCTGCTTAACTTAGACACAGAAGTCCAAGGCAAAGAAAAATGAAGTTTTAGAATTCCTGCAATCAGAAAAGGCATTTTTAGTAAGGAAATCATTCACAGACTTATCATAAGGACTTGTTTTATGTAGGACATGTAAAACACATTCTGTGCTATCCTTACCAGGGGTGAGTACTGAGTTCTACAGGGTCAAATCTGTTTCTACCTCAAGCCTTATCTTAAAGCCAGCACAGCCTACCAGTGCTGCTAGCACTTCCTTACACATGAAGGTGCATTTGGCAAATAAAATCTGGTTCAACTTGGCCTTATTTCAGCTAAATTATGCTTTATCTGAAACCCCACAAGAGAGGTGGAATCCAAGGAACTGAGGTGAAGCCTCTCTGACACAGCTGGGTAACACCCATACCATGGGTTGTGTTCTGGAGGATGGAGCAGAAGAGGGTAGAAGGAATTTTAAGGATGAACACTCCTCAAGCTTACTAAGTCTTCCATTGCTTGATTTAAGAAGAAAGCAGCTCTCAAAGTTGCTCTGCAATCATATTAGCTGAGGAGATAAAGCAAGATTCTGCCCTAGTGATTTAATTGCCAAATAATTTGTCCAATTTACTAAAATTGAACTGCCTCCCTCTTTCACAGCATCATATATAATTATTAAAACTCAAGGCAAACAATTGCTTAAATTAGAAGAATTACTCATTCATAGAGGCTTCAAATTAGTATTTTATATAGTTCACTATGTTTGTACTCCTCATATATAAAATACCATATTCTTTTGAAAAAGCCACATTTCCTGGATCAAAAGTGACCATCTAATAATTAATTCTTGTTGAAGACTTCAAGGTAGATGATAGAGATGATGTCCTGATTAGCCTACCATGAAGTATGAAAGAAATGTAACAAGTGAAAGCTCATTCTATAAATTATTATCTTTTTAAGACATTCTTTGAAATACTGCACCCTCAAAAAAAAAAAAAAAAGTTTTTTCAGGTAATAAAAAGCCAAATTCACAAGTTGCAGCTTGCTATCTGCAACACTGCCTTCCAGATAGAGAAACTTTGCTTTCAGCATCTTAGGATCATACGTTGAATTTCTTACAAGCAGTAAATTTTCCCTAGAACACATAATACAGCCTATGCAGTGCTTCCTGCATGTTGTGCACCTGGAAAGCCACACAGTTTGATGCAACCCACCAGGCTCCTTTGGAGCTGAAAGGTGACTGAACTGATTTTCACAACATAACCCAGGGATTTAGTATTTTTATAAAAGCCAACAGTTAACGGTTTCACTTGGACAGGGGTGGAGCCAGAGAACCTCTGCTTAAGAGTTTGGCATTTCAGCCTTAAAAGTTTGGCATTTCAGCCTTAAAAGTTTGGCATTTCAGCCTTAAGAGCTTGGCATTTCAGCCTTAAGAGCTTGGCATATCAGCCTTACTGAGTGCAATAGCCAACTCCAGGTCCTCTTGCTCTTGTCTCCTCAGCCGTGCCAGTCGTTCCTGCTCTGTTTTTTCACTCTCCCTCTTTGCCCAGGCCAGCTGCTGCTCTTCATTTCCAAACTAAGAAAAAAAAAAAAAAAATCAAAATGGAAAAGCAATTAGTAAAGTTACCAGCAAGCTAGGAGAAATTATGTGAAAAAAAAAAAAATAATACAGTGAATCAGAGTTATTAAATATATGAGTCAAGTACAGCAAGCTGTCTCAGGGTAGTTCTTTGGGATTAAGATAAAAATTCACTCACTGATTTCCTTACTTCATCCTTTAATTTATCTCCTTAATTTCTTCCTCCTCCCACTAGGAAACTAACCCATCTGGGCTGCACGTCCCTGCTGCCATGTGTCAGTTGGGTATGAAAATGTCAGAGGACTGGAGCCAAACAAAAACTCCACAAACACAAAAAAAGGCAAGTTAGTGGTTTGGGAGCAGAGCAACCTCCAGCCATTTTCAAGAATGGGAAATAGGTGGTAAAAAAACCCCAACAAGAGTCACTTGCTCTTGTGCAACCTCATTGCAAAGGGTTTTACTGTAATATTTCCTGCCAAGGGTGAGGGGCTTTAATCATCCTTCTGGAGATGATTTGTAGGAAGCTTCATCACCTAAATAAAAAGTTACAAAAAATGCTTTTTATACAATATATGCAGATTTTTTCCAGTAAGAATAATGTAAGAGAATCCAATTTACTTCATCAGAAAACACTCCAGAAATAAAACAATTTTAACATTTATCTTCTAAGGCTGTCTGAGCTTCCCAGAACACGTTCAGTACACTGCACCAAAACCATTCCAGAATTATATTCTGCTTATTTACCATTGAAGCATGCAAAAGTTTGCTTGTTTGAACTTTTTTTTTTGGTGCAAAATAAGAAAACATATCCAAAGCATGACAATTTAAAACTAAAGTGTTAGCATTTTATTTTAGCAGTTGCTGAAGATGATGTTAACAAAAATGTTCATACAGCTGCATGCAAATGTGTGCATTCTATCCCACTTCTAACATTTGCTTTGTACTAGCTTTTTTTTTTTTTTTTTTTGAATGTTCAGAAAACATATTATTTGGGGTTTTTCTTGAAGAGAAAGCTACATGCAATTTATAGCTGCAATTTCAGCTGAATGTACACTGCAAAAATTGCCCTGTGGTCCTGAACCAGCACAATTTGCCACTGCACAAGCAGATACAGCTGCACCTTCCCAAACAAGCTTGAAATATGCACCCAAGTATAAAATGCAACTTTGAAGTGCTAAACCTATCCCCAACTGCCTGTGTGTTACATGATGGCTTCTACTCCTGCTTTTTCCACTCTGCATTTTATCTAGAATTAATATTTTTTAAATAAACGAATTAATTTGAATTTATTTCAACCCAAGCCCTCTTCTCATTGACTCATGATTTAGTTCAATTATTCTCTCTGTGCTTCTGGATGCTCACAATTCCTCAGCTTGTTTCTCTAAATATGATTTTTCAGATTTGATGCACAAAAGAGGACTGTTCTGAAATTACTTTGCTTCAACCAACACCTCTGCTTTAAATCAATTGGTTTTTTTCCAAGATACATCAAATGGAAGTAGGACTTCTCCACTTATTCTAAGTATTCAAAAAAGATCACACAGATGAGGTGAAGAATAAGTTGCTATTCTCAGAAATACAATAAGCTTTGATCAAACCCTCTCGGTTTTTTGTTTTTTTTTACTTATATAGCTTACATCTTGGCTAAGTCTTCCAAATTGAGAGTCCCAATTATGACTTGTTTATGGTACACAAGTTATATTTTTGTGGTTAAAAGTGCTGAGTGAAAAATAAAAAAGGATAAAAAGGCAAGTGATTCACTGGAAACAAATCCTGACATGCCTTATTACAGAGGGTGAGCATAAAGGAAAATTTCCAGGAGCATAACTCTGACCACTAGCTAGTGAAATACACAACATTTCATACCACTGATTCTTGCACAGATTGCCTACAAAAAGATAATGCAATTGAATTACAAGTAATTTAATACAGTAACATTTGTCTTTGCATATGTTCAGGTTTCAAAAAGTCTCTAAAATACGTATGACATAGCTGTGATTTCATAAAAAAAACCCTTTTTCAGAAGTAGAGATAGACCCAAGGCAGAAATGAGAACAGCAGCCTGCAGGGCAGCCCAGTGGATACACAAAAAACTACACTGACTTGTGTTTACTAAATTAACAGCTTATAGTAAGAGAAAAAATTCAGTTTAGCTCTAAGGTTCTTGGAAATTTAAACACTTTCTGTTGGTGGAAAGATTGCATTTCATGTTGTTTTGTAAACTGAAGCTTGGAACCTAGAAATAAGCTACCAAAAGCCTTTGGTTTGTTCCAAAGAGGCCCAGTTAATGCCAATGGAAAAGTTAAGAATGCAATGAGAAAATACTTAAACTCTGGGTACATGAATTTGCCAGAAACTTTAAAAAAATAACAAACAAAAATGAAAACCAGCCAAATTTTCTAGACCACTACTAAAACCTAATGGAGGTTCTCATTTGCAACAGTAAAGAATTCCAATTAAAAATTTTCAACCATTCAAACCTACATGACTCTGATTCTGTGCTCAGATTCCAGGGACTCAGCCTCTGTGTCACCAAACCTTCTGTCAGTAAAACTGCTCTGAATTTCCACCATGAACAAAGTTTCCCAAGCAGCAGGCACAGAGAAGCACAACATTCTTCCTGACTACAAGGTTTGTACACTTCAGACTTCACAGGGTTTAGGGATTAGCAAGTGCAGCAGTGTGACTGTGTTGTAGACAAGAAAAAAAAACCCAAAAGAACAATCTGAAAAGAACAGGGATCAAGACTCCTTTTTAAACCAAATTCAGTTAATACTGTTTGGTGTTTTTTTTTTCCCTAAAAGCAGTAAAAAGCAATTCATAAAACAGATTAAGTGTAAGCCACTTATGAAATGCAGTTGGGTAAAACACACTCCCCATTCCAGACTTTCATTGAAGGAAGGAATTAAATGTTGTTCAAGAAATGTTGCTCAAGAAATTTCAGATAAAACGAGTTTTGTGTCTTGTTTTTATTAAGAATGTCACCAGTTTGTACACAATCACAGGATTTAACTGTGCAAACTCAACAGGCCAGTACTGACTGTGGCAAAGCATACAGAATACTTTGATGTCTTCAGTATCATAGATAAATTAAAGCTCTGAGGCCAGCTAAAAAGTATGCACAGATGACCTCAACTAACAATAGCAACTAGGAAAGTAATACACATTAACTTGGGGTAAAAACATGAAAAATAAGCAACCCAAAAGATTCAGTTGAAAGATCTCCACTTGTTGAACACTGAACTGTGTCCATCAGAGTTCAGTAACATAAAATTGGCAGTTTTACTGCCTGGCAATGTGACAGAACAAAAAAAAAAAAAAAAGCAAAAAAACAAAACATGAGAGGGGGAAGAAGCCTGAGGCTGTGGATGGAACAGATTTCTATCTACTCATGGAAGCAATAAGAACCACACTACTACTACATTTACAACTGTTTCCAACTCAGTAAGGTACCTGCCAGCACTAAAAACAAAGCCAGGCTTTTAGCAGCCCTGATGTATTTTTAATGAATGGGTACTTGGCCTTGCTTTCAAACCTTCTGATAGTGTCTTTTGGGGTGTAAGATGGACAATTCTACCCTGGTGCTACAAAACAGTTCTGTTCTCTTTGTCTAAGAATTGTTTTCTACAAAATCAGTGATTGGAACAAAATTCAACAGCTGTATTTTTAAGTCTCTGCCCTGTGTGTGTATTTTAGACCACATTCCATGTATACAGCAAACATTGTGACAGGATTGTTTTTCACATAGGATTACAAATACTTTATGGAGTCTTTTCCTTCAAGGATTTGCTTCTCAGGATATGGTGATATGGCTATAGAAATGTTGTCAACAATTGGTTTTGAATATTTACAGCATTGGCTCCCAAAAATCAAGTTTACAAAATAGCCTCCATGCAACAAAAACAATACACAGATTCTGCTACAAAGAACTTGTGAGTAAAGGAACACTGTACTAAAATAATTTAAATGCAAGTAAACCCTTTAAAATTTAGCATGAAACTTCCTTTTTATTGAAATAATGCCTTTTTATTACAGAAATATTAATACAAAAAAAACCAATGAGGACAGCATGAAGGTACTAAAGAGACAGAAGCCAGTGAACAGCAGGTTTGCAGTTAAAACAAAAACCCAAGAGATTGCTGCAAGCAGAGCAGAAAGTGGTTTGCTCAGAGACAATGAACTTAACTTACAGAGCTGAAGTCTGCAAACCCCAAGGAAGAGTCTTTAGAAGTTTTACTTGAAGAGGAGGGAGCAAATGGATCTTTTCCACTAAATGGGTCCCCAAACCCCTTTTTACTTTGAAACGGGTCACTGCTGTCAGCCCCAAATGGCTGGAATGGATCATGGGGCTTGGGAAAATCTGAAGACCCAAGATGGCTTACAGGAGTACTTTTACCTGGAAAAGTTTAGGAAACAAAACAAAACAAAACAAAAGGAGAAAAAGAGAAGTTACTTACCATGGACAATGCAAACCCCTTACCTAGGAAACTGTGCTGACAACACCTTAGCATCATCCATTCTTCCTGGGGTGGGTTAAATTTCACCCAATATCATGTTATTCATTTCTCAATGCAAATCATCTCAAACAGCAGCTTTATTTAAATGGATTTATCAGCTTATTTCTACATACTGCAATATTAATACCATAAAGACTTTAAACTGTAAAACCCAATATAAAGACAACTGGTCAGAAGAATTTGAGACGTAGGACTTCAGTTCATTTTCCAGGATTAGAGACATTTCAGATTTAAGTTTGGGATTTCATACAAGTCAAAATACTTAAATATGTATCATGAGATAAATAATTAATCATGTTAAATAAGTAGTAGCTTATCTGTGTATTTACAGAATGCATGCATTCCATGTCTTTTCCCTTTTTCCTGCACAATAACCTGAATTCCATACATAATTTGCATTAATGAAGATCTCTCTTTTGAAACATCCAATTCTTTGAACTGTAATTTGATAGGAATCCTATAATTTATTCAAATTGGGGTCCACACACTAGGAACAGAGAGAGAAACTGAGTCAAAATCCCAAATTTCAGCATATGTACATGGCATGTCCAAGGCATACCCTGACAGCTTCCAGAGGTTACTGTGCTAGTTGCCCAGGAACTTTTTCTTTCCTCCAATCTGTGGAAATCCCTCTTTATCAAAGAGGAGAAACAGGGCTCAGCAAACCTGCACTAAGTAACCATCCACCATTAAATGACAGCTCAGCCTCTCCTCTCCCAGGGGAAAGTCCATTTTTCCCTGCACTCAGCTTCCCAGCCCTCTGCCACCAGTGGCTCCACAGGGTGCTGCTGGCAGCTCCTTAATGCTGGAATGGTTCCTTCATGAAGGAATTGTGCAGGTTCTTATCCCATTAGTGCCTCAGAGGCAAGAGAGTGGTCACTTGCAGGCACTTCAGGGAAAATGTCAAGTGAGAAAGTCCAGAGCTGAAGAAGCAGAGAGAAGAGACACAGAAGACAAGGCACGTGCAGCAGGAGATGTTTAAGGAGCATTCAAGGGAATCATAATGCTGCAGGCAAAGCTTCCATCAAGAAAAAGGCAAAGGGATTTAGATTTTTACCAAGAGATTGACATATCTGTAAGATTTTTAAGACTCAATGCCCAAGGCTGTCTAGGGAACTTATTTCATTCCATCATTGTGCCCATGAGGTTTGAGAAACAGTCTCTACAAGTCACACTGGTTGAGCTGCCTCGAAGCTGGAGGCTCAGTGGCCTCTCTCAGACTTCACTCCTGTTTTCCATGGTTCAGGATGTGGCCCATTCCTGGTTAACAGATGTGGCAAGGCTGTACAGATACCTGTGTCAGCAAGGCCAGGAATCCTCTGTCACCCCAGTTTCAAACTGCCTTTCCCATCACCAGAGGCCACGTTTTGTTCTCTGAAATGGAATCCTGCATCAGCCTGGCCCTTAGGAGACCCCCCC